>NC_087550.1:50480464-51105464 GCF_036250125.1 Pseudopipra pipra
CTGAGGGATATGGGATATGTGAATATTTACTGACAGGCAGAACACATGATTTCCCCTTTAATGTTAATCACAGGCTTGAAAAAAAAAACCCAAACAAAACGAGACAAGGCTGGCAAAGGAAAAGCATTAGTCCAGGTTTGTTATTTGGATGACAAACAAATAGGAGATGTATTTCCATTTTAATATTATCACTGACATTTTTAGTATCATCTATTTGGTGTTACCCTATTTTGATCCATAAATACTTGCTGACATATATTTGAGCTGCAACATACACTCTCTGTGTATTTTTAGAACAAAGTGACCCCTACCCTATTTTTTCCACAGAGGAACAGCAAAATGTAGAACAGTGATTGAGCTTAGAGTTTTGCATTTGCAGGGAACTTTGCATACATTAATATGTTTGAAATTAATGATACCTTAATTAGCGCAATAAACCAGAAAACTAAAGTAGATATAGAATGACCAACTCTTCCTTTAAAACTGTCAGAACCTGTGAACCCCACTGATCTGAGAACTATCAGTGTTTAAAATGCCTATTAATTAGGATTACAAAAGCCTGTGTATGACTAGAAAAAAAAAATCTACTAATTAAAATAAAAGTAGCATTTTGGAAATTTTCAAGAACTATTTGCATATCAGAAAATGGAATCCAGTTCAGAAATACTCTTCTAGCACAGTTTACTAGCTGGTTTGTCTGAGATTAGACTAATCAGCTGGCACGGAAAAAGCTGGCATTTGGTCTTACTGATGCGTTGCAAAAGTACACTGTGGCATTCCCTGCTCCTGTAAGCTTTGATTAGATTTTACATTGCTGCTAGAAAAATACCTTGTTGTAGGAGTGGAGAAATTTACATTCTCCAGGTCCATGTGGCTAAATGTTGTGAACGAGAAAGGTTTGTTGAAGAAGTGTGATCTGGATTAAAACAGGGAAACTTCTGCTTGCCAGCTCTATTAGGAGAGCAGGCTGAAATTTACCTTGTGTTTAGTAAGCAGATAAGATAAAAACAAACAGGAAAAAGGACAGGGTGAAAAGATAGAAGAGACTGCCTAGAAAACCTTAGGAAGTTTTGCACCTGACGCTTGGGGGTGGGTGCTGTCAACATGCTCAAGGGGAGGGCTGCCTTTGGAGGGACCTGAGCAGCCTGGAGGAACAGCCAACAGCAATCTCCTTATAAATTTTATAAGGAAAAATGAAAAGTTCTGTCCCTAGGCAGGAAGAACCATGGCAGTAACACAGACTGGGGATGGATTGGCTCTGCTGTGAGGCAGCTCTGCTGTAGGTGCTCTTTGGGTTTGGTAGACGGGCCTGAGCCAGCAGTGGGTCTGGCAGCAACAGCATCTTGGACTTTATGATTAGAAACAGAGCGAGCAGAGCAAGGGAAGCGATTTCTCCCTCAGCTCAGCATTTTTTACACTACGTTTAGGCTACTGGATCCAGTTCTGGGTTCCTCAGTTCAAGACAAACATTGATAAACTGAAGTGAGTTCAGTAGAGGCCTCTACAATGGGAGAGGGAAGAGCACGTCCTGTGAGAAGCTGAGGTGGGACATGGACTTGTTCAGCCTGGTGAGGACACAACTTCAAAGGCACTGAACAGCAGAGCGCAGGCACCTACAGTCAGAGTGGAGGCAGACTCTTCCAAGTGGTGTGTGGTGGGAGGATGCTGAGCTTGAAGCTAACCCTGCGTGGAGCTGGAGGTTGCATTAGAAATATGAAGTTCCTAGCAAACTGAGTTATTCTGTGTTCCTAAAAATAACAAGAAAGGGGAATAAACCACATAAATAAAATATCAGAACAATTTGTCTGCCAGAGATTCACATGCAGAAAGATCTTTCCCAACCTGGTTCACAACTACTTTTAATGCACCAGTGTGGCAGCACAAAGAGACAGTGTAAAGGATTTCCTGGTGGGTAAGCACTCAAAAAATACAACTGTTCCACCCTGTGAGCAAAGTAAGGCTTCCAAAGTCTCAAAAGTGAAGTAAAAACTGGAAAGAAAGAGAGAGACTTCAAGACAGTTGACTTGTCAGGGCAGTTGGCAAGGCTATGAGAGGTGCTCAGGCAGACACAAGTACTCAGTCTGGGGCTGGACTTGGATCTCTGAGTTCTGATGAATAATAAGAAATGAAAAAAAAAACAAAAAGAGCCTTAGGAGCATGCTGGTTGGTTTTATTTAGCCGTGACTGAGAACCTTGTCAGTAAAATCTAAAATCAGAAGACAAGATAAAATGCATAATTCAAAGTTATAAGAGAACATGAGTCACATGCTGAATGCCATAAAATCAGGTCTCAGGCTCAGAGATACCATTAAAATACAGTAGTTAAAAATCAGCATTCTCTTTCTGAAGGAAGTTGCAGCCAATTTGCTGATTAATCCTCCTTCAATTCTTTAGAACAAGTACTCTTTGGCCTACATAAAAAGAATCAGAGGCTAAAAATCCAGGGCCCTTGAATACATTTTTTAATGAAGCTATTCTAATCAGTGTTGAAGAATTATATATATTCAGGCAGACTGTATGTTTTGGGTGATTCTTAATGTGGCTGAGCTTTTTTTTTGTCACTGACTTGCATACTGCCCAGCACTGAAGTGGTTGGATACCATGGCTACTATCTGCTGGTTTCAGTCCAGTTTCTAGTGGACAGGTGCCTGTACTGTGAAAAACCATCATCACCATTGACACTAATTTGTATCTTTATTGAGAATCACAGGAGAGAGGCAAATATTCAAATGCATATGACTCCTGAAGACCTTTATCAGAGACAGAAATGGAGTACTAGAATAAGATGGAGGCATCACTGGAAAATACTCATGGCCTGTGTTTTTACATATATATATATATATATATTTATATATTTATATTTATGTATGTATGTATGTAAACACATTTTACTTATAAACCACCAAGAGAAATACAGTTTCCAATGCTTTAAATTTTACTGTTCCCAAAAATTCCCATTAAAAAGGCCGCATAAATTTTACCTTATAACCAAACTGCTTTGTGAAGTTCAGTTCATCAAAAAATCTGCTTTATCTAGTGTATTCTCAAACTGTTTTCTTGGACAAGAGCTTTTTCAAATAGAAAATAGAGTGGAGAATTGCATCATCACACCTTAGTTCACTTCGCTGCAGTCACAGAAGGTGGCACTTCCAGAGTCCCACTAATTCTCACATCTTCCCCCTTTTGTTGGCTGCTGCTTTGCATAAGGTCATTGAGTAGGGGCCAGGTTGTTGGATTAATTTTAGGCTTCGGTATCTTTTCTGTTCTGAAACTGCAGGAATATACCTGCCTCCTAGATTAGGAATAGAAAGTAAAGACACATCTTTGCATAGCCCATCTGCTGATGAAGTCTCAGCTGCCCTTCCAGCCTCAGGTGGAGCAAGTGGTGGAGGGGACTATGAGCAGGACAAAAAAAATGTATGATAAAGGGAGCTATAAGGATGCATTTCTTCCTTTTCTTCTAAATAAAGAACTAGAGAAATTCTTGGGGCATTAGAAAAAATGATGCAGCCAAACATTTCGTGATGTGCTCCATGCTAGAAATAGAAATGTTTCCTTTGGTCTTCTCACCTCCCTGAAAATGGTGCACTTACCTACCCAATCCACCTGTCACCCTACAACCTTTGGTTGTAATCTTAAAAATTATTTATATGGTCTGGTGCGAATAAAGAGGCAGTTGGCTAAGGAAGTACTGTAGACATACTTAGCCAAAATATGGAGACATGTAGCCAAAGTGAGATGTGTAACATTATGTAATATTTTGTTTAGAAAGAGGAAAAATTCCATTAGAATTGATAGAACTTCTTCCTGATTTTACATGTAATTTACTGTAATAAGAGTGTATCCAATGAAGCCATTAAATGTAAACATGTCCAGTCTAAGGACCTGCCTAATTCTGTTTTTCTGGCAGAGTTTCTTCTTGTGGATGCTTTCTAAACGTGGCACTTGAGCATGCCTAAAGCTTATGAACCTCAAAGAAATCTATTGTAGAATTCAATTTCTGATTGCTGCTGAATGTTGATTCTATGAAAACAATTTGATACTTAGCTGCAGGCCCAACCAAGTCTGTGAGAAATGAAGCTTGTACTTTTTCTTCTTTATTACCTGCCATAAACACCTAGATCTCAACAATTCATGCAACAGGAACACCATTGTCTGGCTTTATCATTTGCAGTTAAAAACATGGCTTGGAAAATAAATGCATTGCTACATTTCCTTCATCATTATATTAGTTTATTCCCAAATGCATGAGAAGTGTATTCAAGATTGTTTTGAGGTGGTTTAACAGTTGTCAAGAAATTTAATTGGACATTTGTTGAGCAGTTTTGAAGACTGGCTCCCTTGAGTCTCTATAAACACTCTCACAGTCCTTATACCAGTGTCAAAAATCCTGCATGAAATGACAGTACTGTCAAGGGGACAGGGATTGGAAACAGTGAAAGAATTCGAACATTTCTCTTTTGTTGCCATTGCTTATTGTCCCTTTTGAACGTTTCATGTTGCAAAGTCATGGACTGGGAGAACTCTAGAAAAGTAACTAGCTAAAAAGTTAGCTCATACAAAACCTTCACAACTTGTCAAAGTTAGGCACCTCACAGAAATCCACAATTTCCAGGACAGCACAGAGTGAAGCATCAACCCTTTTCACTGGCAAAGCTGAGCCATTTTCAGTCACAAGTTGCAAGAACTCCGGGTCAGAAGAAAAGAAAATTAATTTTATAGATTGATCATGAGGGTGCCCAGAGACTAAAAGGGAAAGACCCTGAATTCCATGGTTACTGACATTCTCCACATTTGGGAACAATTGCATTATATTTTTTTTTTTTTAATAAAAACATTTCTCTTATTGGTTTAAAATTTGTTGCTACATTTTAGCTCAGATAATCCATTAACACCAAAATCACATAATTAGCAAAACGCATTTTAGGAATTAAGGTTTTAATTTGTATATTCTGGAAAGTCTTCCCAGTCAGTTATAATACATCAAAAGGAGAGTTTTGTCTAGAAACCTAGAAGAAACTTGCTTTGTGTGGACAAGGAGAGAGATATGAGATTTTTTTTCGAGGTTTGCCCACTTCTATTTTGTAATAGGTATGAACAGAACAGCATTATTTCCCTTGCTCATGTAGTTCAAGTAATGAATGTACAAATCTCAGATTGTAAAAATTCTGTCACCCTAATGAATCATACTGTGTGCTGGATAAGAATATAGTCCATCAGCAGCAGAATTGAATGGAAAGATACCTGTGGTCTGCTGGGCTCTGCTTCAAGACATTCCACTGCAAGACTAAGCAGATACCTCACCCCAAGTCGTGTCAAGATTCAAATTCAGTAAAAGGCCCTTTCTCATTCAGTATGAGACTACTATGCCCTCTCTTTTCTTTGTGTTAGTCCGGTCTCCCACATTCTCTGTCCCTTCCTTTAATTACCTGAACAGCGCTTCTGAGAGGTTTCATCAAAGTAAAAAGGATTACAAATCAAATCACTTTTATATTCTACAAGCACATAAGATAGTTGTAATTGTGCCACTGGGGTAAAATAACCTCTTTGGGGTTTCTTAGAACTCCAAAGCCTCAGAACAGAGTAACATGGCTACTTCTACAACAACTACAACTAAACCTCTCTTCCGTTCTTCTTGTGATATGTTTATATTTTGCAGAAGCACTCATTGGGTAAAACCTCAAAACTTCAAGGGTCACCACCCCCTGGGGTTTTACCATTTTATAACTGCTGGGGGAAAAACTGTTTCCCCCACCACAACTCCTAAGCATGGGAAAAGAACTCCCTTTACAAAATAGTTTTCCATATGCAGCATTTTTATAGAGAATAATTTTCGTACTGTTAAAATTACAAACAAAAAGAAAACATCATAAAAAAGCATAAAAAAGGACCTGACAATCACTTGATTGCAGCATCACTTGGTTGACACTTTAATAAAAGTGGCATTTAAATAATATTAGATATTAAAATATAAAATGAAAATAAAGGACACTTTTGGACCCTAGGTTTTTTTTAAATAAAATTGAGTTACTTTGCAATATCTTTGTCTGCTGATGAGATTCAAAGGACAATCACAGCTAAGTGCCAGGAAAAATGTTGAATGGATAAAAGAAATCCATATTGCATGTAAGAAGAAGGATTGCTCCCCAGTGTAAATACAGTTTTGCTCAAACTTCTCTTTTATAGCAAAATACAATCATGTCAGCATTAGGAGAACATTAGTGGACTAGTTGTCAGTTAGACCATTTGTTTACTGCTCACAATTCTGGCCTTCCCAGAGAGGTTTTTCTTTTCATCTTTGTGGGAAAGACAGAAGTTTCTCAATACCATGTCACTTAAAATACAATGCTGTTTCAATTCTTCTGAAAAGCAAATCACTAAAAGTGTGAAGTGCAATGGTGGTGCTCCATCATATAGCTTAATGTGTTCCCAATGTTTTAATGATAAAAAATTATGAGTCTTATTAAATTTATCAGCCTTGTACATCCAATCTAATTCTGGAGAGCTAGTCTCCATTTTTACCACTTTATCATAACTTACATGTTCAAATCATGACTTCATCGAGAACATCATTGTCTGTAAATAAATCTTAGCCTGAAATTTGTTCATCTACTGCCCCCGGTGACTTTGTGGATCTGAGATTGTAATTAGAAATTGCAAATTAGAGTTGGCAATTGTGTCCGTGACTGAATGTTGATGAACAGTTCTTGCACAGCTGCGAAGAAGTAAAATCTACTCAGCATTCCATAGAGTTAATACAGGAAAAAGTAGAAAAAGTTTCCTTTTGTCATTAAAGTGAAGAGAGCTGCTTCTGAACACATTCAAGTGACAAATCTGATGAGTTAGAAGGTGAAATTTTTGCATAGTTACTCTTCAGGATAGAACTGCAGTTTAAAACATGTTGTGCTGATCAGAAACATATTTCACTCAAGGAAAAGATGGGGCCACAATCAGTGCAGAGGGAATGAGGGCGGGAAACCAGCTTCATCGAGATGGTGGCCTTTGGGACCATAAAATCTTTCATCTCAACAGCTTTTCATTGCGCACTGTGAGTTGTCCAGGGAGAACAGATAATCAAACCACAAACTTTAAAAGGTGAGATTCAGCACTGTCTAGTGCAGGAGATGTAAGCCTGGGTCACCCCAGCCTCTGCTAAAGCTGCCAGCCAAGCTGGAGGTAACTGCATGCTATTTGTCTCATCTCTTATGGAGCTGCCTGGCACTGTTTGTCTCCTAGGCATGCTTCTGGGTTAATTTTTTGATTTGGTTTGCCCAGCTCAGGTTTTATTGCACTTGTTTTACTCCATTCCCTGAACAATAAAAATCTTTCCCTCTTTTAGCATGTGATAACCAGCATGTCTTACTAAAAAAATCCCAGGCACTGACATATTCTCCTCCTCTTATCAGGGCAGGACTGTACCATCCAGAGAGCCTGTAATATCCAGAAGTATTAAGGAATAATGATTTGCATGTGTTTGATGGAGGGCATTTTTCCATGAGTCAGAAGGGTACAAGCCATGAATTTACAGTGAATATGTATCATGTAGTAAGTACATGTCCATGTGTGGATGTTTGGGGTTGTACTACTATACCCCTTTCCACATCCATTGTCTTGCTTTATCCTGAGCCTGGGGTATTTTCTAGAAAGATCTCAATTTGTATGCCACCACTTATGGTTGCATACAGTCCTCTGGCCTCCTAATTTTCAAACTGACTTTACAGAACACAGAATCATAGATTAATTGGGGTTGGAAGGGACCTCTGGAGATCATCTAGTCCAACCCACCACTAAAGCAGGTTCATCTAGAGCAGGTTGCACAGGATTGCCTCTGGAAAAGTTTTTAACAGCTTCAGAGAAGGACACTCCAATAACCTCTCTGGGTAGCCTGTTCCAGTGCTCTGTCACCCTCAAGACTTCCTATTTCTCACATTTTTTTCCCCACAGGAGAATTTAAAAGTTAAATAGAGTTAAGAATAAAATTGAGTTTAACATTTCACAAGCAATTTTTGCAAAAAATCAAAAGCAGAATAGCTGAGCACAGCTTATGTGTGGCAGTCATAAAAGTAGCTAAGGATGTTCAAGACAGAATTACCAGTAGATACCCATAAAGAAAAATCCAGTTTGCTGTCTTCATGACAATAATCCTATTGCTCAGGACTGTAAATCAGCATATGGCTAGCAATGTGTTTTTCTTAGAAATTACTTATTGCAAATCTGATATATCTTCAGGAGAGAGAGGCAGAGGCCTAATGTTGTGTGCTCTTGGGTACTGTGGCTGTTCATTATCAGATCAGAAATATATTTCATAGGCCAAACTTCATACGAAACAAATCCCTTTAGCTTCATAGGCTGTCTTGGGGTAAGATCAATTTACACCAGCCAGGGATATTGCAGACTGTCTGCAATCTTCAGAACTATTGCCTTATTCTGGAGTGTCAGATTCTCATTCTCACAAATGCCAAATTTATACTTTAAAATAGACACAGTACCAACAAATTACAGAGACTCTATGAGGACTAGTAGGCCTGATTTCCCATTATGCTGCTTCAGTCTGTACTAACATGGAGGTGAATGAGGCCCTCAAAGCATACAGCAGTACGGGAATGTTTATAAGCACATCTACCAGGCAGGCTTGTTTTTTTGAACAAACTGAAAAACATAAAAAGGGAAAAGCAGTAGATACGTGGATCTGAGTCATGAACGCTTCTTACTGCATTTCATTAAACTTTATTCTTTCTAAATGTATTCACACTCTCAGGACTCACAATCCATGTGATTGTGCTATCATGTAGAGAGAAAGCTATCTAAATACTATTTGAAAAAGGAATGTTAAATAGCACAGTATCTTGAGGGCTAATTATATGGCGAAGTAAGATTTGAAAGAGAAAATAAACAGGACTAATGAAACTACCAGATGATACTTTATAAGAACTTCATCACACTTGTGTGAATGGAAAAATAATTTCTTGAAGGGTTCAGAGCAAAGTACAATATAGTAACACACGATCCGCTTCAGAAAAATGGTGGAAAGTATCTAAGGGAGAAATTTCAATCTGAGAGAAAACTGAAAAATTATAGTGGTAAAATAAGGCCTCATTGTCTGAGGTGGAGCATTTATTTCAAAAAATACTTGAGTGGAACACCATACAGTCAGGACTCCAAAGGTCTTTATCCTGAAGGAGTCACAACAACAACCAAGTCATAAGTCCCTCCAGAAGAAATTGTCTGTCAACAACAGAGATAATAGATGAAACAGGAGGCAGAGAACAGTAATTAACTGCCTCTCCACTCTGAGAAAGATGCAATATATTGTATATCTTCAAGAAAGGGTGAGAAACTATTAAACCGTCATGAATATTCATTCTAATCTTTAGTTCTTCAGAAGCATTTTGTGGGGATGAAAGACAGTATGATGTGAACCTTCAGGCTTATTGGCTTGAAAATTTGTGGGAAAACAAAATTCAAGTAATGAATTATAGCTACAGATCTACTTTAAAAATTGGCAAGCTGAAAGAATGTCCCTTCTTCTAAAATCACAGAATCATAGAATGGTTTGGGTTGGAAGGGACCTTAAAGATCACATAGTTCCAAACATCCTGCCATGGTGTTCTACTTGACCACATTGCTCAAAACCCCATCCAACCTGACCTTTAATACTTCTCAGGATGGGGCATATGCAACTGCTCTGGGCAACCTGTTCCAGTGCCTCACTTCCATCACAGTACAGAATTTCTTCTGAATATCTAATCTAAATCCCCCTTTTATACTTGGAGGAAGTCAAGAGGACAAAAGAAATAGCAGATCTTCTAAAGCTTGTACTCCTGGTGACAACTTGGTCTTTTGCCTCATGAGCATTCTGAGAATAAAGCAGCATATTATTGAAAAAAAGTGACAAAGTCACTACCCACGTCATAATCATAAAGTACAGTAATATTGTCCAAAGTCTTCAGCCTAATGTTAAAATCAATATATGTTAGGTAACAAGAAAATATTTGGCAGAGTTTTGTCTGATCATTGCAATATATTGAGTGTGGGGGTGGTGGGAGATAGTTTCTAACATGGAAATTATTTCAGCACAATCTACTTTAGACTGAGGGTTGCATTAGTCAAACCCATTGTTTTTGCCTTTGTACTTATTTAGCCCATTCACAATCATTTGCACACATTCCACTTGTGAAAAACCTGTGGATATGTCTCCTACCATATGCATCTTCCCATGGCAGGTTAGTAGCATATCAGAAACAAGAAACTTTTAGTATTTGGTACATTCTTAGCAACATTTTTAAAACCTCCATTGACTATGCTCAAGGGTAGCCACCAAATACATTTTGTCTAAATACTCGTTTGCTACTAAGGGTATTCTCCAAAGACTTTTTGCTCATTATAATCTTGTACTGTCTGTTGTACTTTACATGTTTTCATGTTCCACATATTGTAGACTCTTTACTTTCAAGGCAAGACACAGTGGTACAAATTTATGATCGTGGTCTCTTGTGTGCTGATATTAGGAATTTTCTGGATTGAATCTGCCTCTCCACCCATCTCTTCCTTTTTTTTTTCCCTCCAGAGCTCCATGCTGTAATGCAATATGGCATTTTACCACTAGGGGAGAAAAAAAAAAAAGGAGAAAAAGTTGTTTCTGGCTTGTTTTCTCATCCATTTAATTATCCATTTTCCCATTTTATATGGGATCTTAATGATACAATTGTGAGTTATAAAACACCAGTGGAGAGATTTCTATCACCCCAAGGGGAAATTATCAACACTCTAATTATAAATTTATAGATGCATTTCCTTATATTCAGAATTATCCCACATAAACTTTCAGAACATTTTTTTGCAAAAACGCAAATATAAATAATATTTCCTGAGGTCATTTGTTAGCCAAGAGATAGAATGTTTTAGGACACTCTGCTGGTAGTTAGGATAATTAAATATGAGATTCTGTGTAGTTTTGATTTTTCTGCAATGTCTTTAGGTTAATTTGAATGCACCGGGACTACAGACTTGGAACACTTTATGTTACACTGTTTTACACCTTGACTAGTATTTAAGCAGTGGACAAAATGGGCTGATTTGTCATATTGACTGTATGTCATAATGACAACTTTTGAAACATCAAAGGTACATATTGAAGTTTTCTGGGCAAGGGTTGTGAGATGAAAAGCCTTCAGGACTTCTAGACTTTAAATTTGGCATTCATATTTAAGTCTGTACAAACCGAGTGTCACACATGCCACCAAGGCTAATTACATAATGAATTCTCACTTGGAGATATTTTGTGTCCAATTTAAACAGCTTTTTTTTTTTCAGTGACAATCAGAAACATCCAGTTAGGGAGGAAATAGATTCACAAAATGTGGAAGACTTAAATTTTATCATATGACTTGTTCCATAAGTACTGGAGTTTAAGCCTTAATTATGCCCCATCTCCTTGCTCCTCTTTTTTTTTTTATTATTCATTACTTTTCCAGTTTTATTATGTTCTAATTTTGAGTGTCTGACCCATAACCTGAGTACAAAGTGAAGGCCAAGCAAAATATTTTTCCTTCTTTGTTACATATCAAAAAAGGAAAGAAGTTAAAAGAAACAAGGAAAGTCGTAAGGCATCCCAATTAGTATAACTCTAGCCCAAGTTTACATTCCTTACAGCTTTCACATAACCACCCAAACAAGCCATTTGGGTTCAGTTATTCAGAGTGGAATGGTGTTAACTTGATGTGTTACTAAGCACCCATGTAAAGACAACATACCATCCTCAGAGCCTAGAGGCTTGGTGTGGTTGCCCTCACATAGATGTGGTGTGAAATGCCATAGTCAACCAGGATAGCTAAAGAGTACAAGTAGATCTGATACTAGACTTGTGCGATGGTGCATTCCTCCCTGCCTTGGGCTGCACTATGATCTCAGAAACCCTCCTTGGGCCTAACAGCACCTGGGTTAAACTCATCTTGAACTTATCAGAAACAGTCTTCTCCCAGAAACTTATGCTGTCTAATGAGCTCCTGTTTTTTATGAACAGCCTTGGAAATTTATGTTTCTTGTCTGAATAACAACTCCAGTGGAACAATATTTTTTTTCTTGAAGTTTCAAAGAAAGTTGCTGATCCAAAGCATGGCCAGGATGGAAGCTTATCATGACTAAAGCCAACTCTCTTGTGACCCTAGAAACAGCAGTCCTAAGCGAGGTCCTTTGAGTTCTTCTGGGCTACAGTGGGGTGTGACCAGCAATATCCCTTTGAGTGGGACAGCTCTCAGAAACAGCAAATTCTCAAGTTTGTTATGCTTGGGGGATTGCTGAATTACGATGATGGATCCTGGGTTGATACCCCCACTTTTCGAGGCTCAACCCTTTGCCTGATGAGAAGAGGCCACATGAGAACTTCAGTGAATTTGAGGGGAATTTTTCACAGGTATACCTTGTGCATACTCCTTTAAGTCTGTGTGCATGTGAGTATGAACGTTACAGCAAATGTACTATGAATTTTCCTCTCTTAAATTCTTAAGTACATTAGATTTGTAAGTTAGGCCTATAAGTGAGTTATATAAGGACTGTTGTGCTTATAGTAAATTCTATAGAATATTTTCTTAAATTGTTTAAATTAAGCTATTGAGTAAGTGCTATTAAGTTAAACTGCTCCTAAAACCTTTAGGTCTAAACCTTTGGTCAAGTTTGGGGCTCAGTTTAGCAAGAGGGTCCACATGAGCCTTGCACCACAATGGGAGGATCTCCCTTATTCTTTTTATCCTTACCTTTTCCTATCCTTATTCTTTTCCAATCCCAAGCCTCCATATAGATAATTTTAGGTAATTTTTTGTTTTAGATTGATTGACTTTAGATTTTAGTCCAATTTCTCTCTATGTGCTTTAGTAGTACTACTAGTAAGTACTACTACTACTAAGTAGTAGAATGAACCTTGACAACAAACTGTCACACTTTCGCTGTAATATTAAACCCGCCTTTGCCTATGCCTTGGCCTGTGATTTCTTGAGCAACCTAAACCACTAATTCGTGACAACCTATAGGAAAAATATGCCTTCGGGATCAGCAGCTGGAGGCCACCTGAGTTCACTGAAGACATCTCAAATTGTTTCATAGCTTCCATATCTAGAATCAAGCCATGTCGTCCTTCATCTGCTACACAAGAGGTGGGATTTGGGTGCCTGACATAGCTGCTTTAACCATTTTGTCTGCTCTAAAGCAACCTGCTCAGCCTCTAGTTCCCATGGAGGAACATGGATGTCCCACAGAGCCTTTGTCAAGTCTGTAAGTCCCAGGCAGATGTCTTAGTTTCCACAGATGATCACCAGTCTCTCATGGATCCTATGTTGTGATGGATGTTTTCCAGACACTCTAGGGCATTGAAAATAGCAGTGGATACTTCAGTGTAAGCAACTAAATCAAATATTTTTCTCCAGTAGGACTGTGAGAAGCCACAATGTACCCAGTATCTTGAAGGATGTCATATATGTTAAGTTAGTGTCATAAGCCATACATAAAATGGCAGAATGGTCTTAGTTAGTTACAGACACTAATTAGGGGCCCAAATTATGGAGGGAAAAACTGAGTGACATCTGAAATATTTATGCCTGTGAAATACTGATGTTTTAACATCTTTTCATGTTCTGAATTAGAACTTGAAAATCCTTATGAAATAGACTGTATAAAATAATACAGAATTTTAAAAATGACCAGAAGGTTCCTTGAAACACTTTCAGTCTACTGAACTGTATACAGCTGGGGGGTTTTGGGGCAGTTTTGTTGTTGGGTTTTTTTAATGTAGTTCAGAGTTCAACTGCATTCACTGTCACTGCTCCTCCTGGGAGATATAGCTGTAATGCTTTTTACTCCCATCATGTTAACTTTTCTAGACCCTCTGACAGGTATTATGGTTTATTTTTCGTAGTGTCTGCTGAACACAGTGTGCAGAGTTCTGCTCAAAAATGGTAGCTTGCCCATACATATTTTGTCTTCATTAAATCTTTAAGTTAACATACGGAGTCATACTTAGAAAAAATAGGAAGCTTAAAAACCTTGACAGGCATGGAATAATAAAGTGAATGGAGAAGAAAAAGAACCTGGTTATATTGTAAAGTGACCTTCAGCAGCACACATTTAATTGATGTATATTTATGTACTGTAAATAAAAAGGAAAGAAAAATAACTGGTTAAATACTCCACCAAAGAGTGTTCATATAATTCAATCATGGATAATAGTATTAATTCCTACATTGTCTTCATAGAAAGAAAAGCATCCTTTGACTACACCCTCACTTTTCTTAAGTTTGTGCAATGAACCAATTTGCCTTGCACACCAGCGTAATTAGTTGGTAATCACAGAATTTGGTAATCTTCTGGACCACTAGTTAGCTGCCATGCTGCATGCAGTGTTTGAACTCAGGAGAAATTTTTTTTCCATGGCCAATATCAGTCATGCAGATCCTGCTATAAGTGGCTGAGTAACAAGGAAAAGGAGGAAGGTGTGCTTAAAGCACTAATTCTAAATCTGCTAATATCAAGCCTCTATTTCCTTTCCCAAAAGCAGTTACAAATCCCTGTTCAATTTTTTCTATTTCTCAGACCTCTTCCCGAGTTGGAGTGAGGAAGTCATTCCTCTTGCCCAGTTAAGAACAGCTTGTTTAGGATTTTTCTCAGGCTAACATCCTTCTTTGACATCTTAGAAAAGAACAGAGATCATGTGTTCAGAAAACATGGAAAAACTTCTGGTAAACATAATTACATAAAAATCAGAATACAGTAGCTGGCATGCCATCCTGAAGATTCCCAAAGCAAATCCCCACTGTAACCCACCCTGTTAACTTTGGCGTGACCAAGTAGGTAAAGTACTGCTGCACATAATATATATTGCTTTCAAATCCAGGCAAATGTTTCTGTCCATTTGAACTTCAAGTCATGCTTTTTCACTAGTGAAAATCGTAATACACAGTCTGCATTATTATGACAAGTGAAGAAAAAAATTGATAAAGATTTGTAATGACCTAAAAGAAATTTCATACATCACTGAAGACACTGAAAACTGAAAATAAAAGAGATTTGGGTTATATTTCTTTTCAATAATGTCAGTCAGAAATGTTCCAGTCAGTGGTCTGAACAGCATGGATGAGGACAGATTTACCACTTCACTTCACTGAATAACAATTTCAAAGCTTAGCAAAATCTTTGTAAGAGGAGATGGTGAAGCTTAAACTTCCTGTCATCAAAACACACTAGAGAAATAATGCATTTTGATAAAATATCTGCATGATCCTTGAACCTGAATATCTAAATGAGACAAAAGGTTTTAAAGGAAGGATCAAAGGAATTTGTGACGAGTCAGTGATACCAAATAGACTCATGTGCAGTTTTGCTGGCACATAGAAGAGCAGGGGCAAAGCTGAGTGACACTGACAGCCTTGCAATTCTGTGTAATGGGCATAGTCAAAAACTCTGTTAAAGAGATTTGGGTAGAATTTTGACTTAGAAAAAAAGGACAAGAGAGTGTAAACAACACTGTAATCTCACTCAGTGCTCAAATGGTTGCTTAGAAATGAATCAGAGTGTTGTTCAGATTGTAATATGGGCCCAATTTCTTTTTATTCTGGGTGAGGTTTTACGGTTAGCTTATGCAAAACTACTCAAGCTTATGCTACTACTGAAGGAGGATTCTGCTTTCTTCCATCCCTATACTCAACCATACCTGCCCCACATCATGCTGTCAGGTGTCAATGCTGCCAGTTCTGCTGAGTTCCTTGATCCTGTTCACAACCAATCCTACAAAAAGATGACCCTCTGTCTCATGGGTCTATCACTGTATCTCATAACTAAGCAGCTTTGTGATTGCTTTTGTGGATAAAAGGGAGGATGTGGGAATGCAAAATCCTTACAGTGGGAATATATTCTCAAGCAGTAAAACTACACTTTATTTCAGAATTAATTTATCATCAACAACAGTTGTATGCAGCAGCAACATAGAGATATTGCACATTTGGATTCTTAACGTTATGCTGGATTTGATTGCTTTTCTTTCACTGAATACTCTTTCTGTTTTCAGGCTGAACAAAGAAAACTTATGAAGAAGGAGATAGCAAATATCCAAATTGACAAAAGCATTTTATATTAGATTTCTGAATTTTTGAGGCTTTACAAACATTTTTATAAAAAACGTGAATTCCTAAGTATTTGTGAATTAGCAGCACTATGACAGAGCAGAATGAACACCATTTTATTTCTTTGTGTTAATTTATTTCTCCATTCTCCTTATTTTTTCATTGTTCTTACTGTTTACGTTACGTAAACATGTTCTGCAGAAATGTGAAATGACTAACAGAAGAGGTTAGTGGCAATAGGGATGAAGTTCTACATCAGCTCCAGGCTACAAGAACAGATAAAAATAAGCATGGGAACACAATTAAAAAAAAAAATTAAAAAGATATTCTATGGACATTCTTGTAGCCTCAACTAACATACTGTACAAGTCTGTTAAGCTACAAGGTCAAAAGTGTGCTTAGTGCTGGGTACACAGGAATTTACACAGAAATGCTACAACAAGAAATGTATATCTGTGGCATTAAAAATACAGTACATAACAATAGATTACTTTATTATTGACATTTGGAGTAATTCAGAACTGTATGCACACAGTCACCTTGCAGAACTGGCACAGTATTTGTTGAGGGCTTAAAGCTTTCAATGGTATTTAGAGAGCCATTTGTGCTGCAAAAAAAACCATTGTGAGGTACCTGTTTTGGAGTGCTATTCCCTTCTTAAATGTAGTGTCAGATAGCAATGAAGTCTTCCACTGTACCAATGAGAACCAGAGCCTCCCTCTTCGAACAGCAAACAAAGTTTTAAAATGTCTCCCAAGGGCACAAGTTGGAATAAATTTTGATTAATATTTTAATTCTCTTTTTCATCTGTTCTGAATTCATAGAAATATAAATCTGAGAGTGTCTGAAGCCAGTAGAGCTATCTCATTGTAAGACCAGGTTGAGTTTTGTCATTAACCCATTTTAACCTTTATTTCCTCATTTCATTTATTTGTTTTCAGTATTTTTCTTGGCTTGACAGAAGTTAAGGCTCCTATGCTTGCTTTAACACAATAAAGTAATAGGCTTTCAAATATTTAAGCACATATTTCTTTCCCCATCAACACCTTCCCATCGATGGAAGTGTATTCATGGACATGATATATGTATATGTAAGAGAGATGTAGTTCAGAAATGAAGCTGAGAGATGAAGATGGTTCACTTTAAACCTTCATACATCTGATTATTCCCAACAGTCATTTAAGTACCTGGGAGACCTGATGAGATTAAGTGTGAAAAGTTTATCATCCTAAAAAAACTTTTGAAATGCTGAACGCTTGTAACAACAGAGAAAACTGTCACTGGCAGTGCCACAGAACAGCAACAGTAGTCTTTTTGGAAGCTAAAGATAGCCCCACTGACCATGGCAGCCAGCTGCCTCAGGCCTCAAGCTTGGAGAGAGGGCAGCCCCAGAGGTGGACACAGGCAGCAGCAGTTCCACAGATGCTAAAAAAAATAAATTAAAGCATTCCTTGTTAAAGTTCTTGCTTAAAAGTCAGTATCTTAAATGGGTTGGTTTAACATGAAAATAGCAAAAAGAGGTCGTGGTACACCTGGAAAAAGGAAGCAGATAGCAAGTTTTATTGTTTTAAATAAGAAGGAAATACACAGAATTGCATTAGACACTGTCAGAGAAAAAGTCCTCAGGATAGCCTCAGGCACTGGCAGTACAGCAAACAGCAGTGGGTGAGGTGTGTGTGGCTGTGTGCTTTAAGGGAATTGTGCCTAGTAATGGTGACCCCAGAGAGGCTAATAAGACCAGATGAAGAGAGGGAAAGGGGGAAAAATTTAAACCCAGACATCCTTACTATTGTGAAAGAGCAAAGGAGTAAGGTACTGCTGGAGGCATATAATGCATTATGCAAGCACTCAGAGCTGCCCAGCCCCTCCAGAGCCTCAGTATGACTCGCACCAATGTAACTAATGATGCCAAATGTGTAATGAGTGGGTGAGGGATGAGAAGCAGGCTTAGTCACTGAGAAATCTAAAGTATTATAGAGCTTTTCTACAGAAACAAAATGGACCTACATACTCACCAAAAGGTACAAACCTGCTCCCTGGAATTCTTGTCCAGGCGCTCCAGGGCACTATTTCCTACTGGGTCCCAGCACTGATGTGAGCTGAGCAATGCTGAGGGAGCCGCAGAGGGCCATGGTGTCAGGGCAGTGGAAGATTGTCCAATGCACAGTGTCATAGAGGCATGATGCTTCCGAAGGGCAGTCGTGCAGGTGCTGAGGAGGGCTCAGCCTGGTGACTATGT
Organism: Pseudopipra pipra; assembly: GCF_036250125.1. Lineage (NCBI taxonomy): Eukaryota > Metazoa > Chordata > Aves > Passeriformes > Pipridae > Pseudopipra > Pseudopipra pipra. Next base: position 50,498,810 of record NC_087550.1, read on the forward strand.
GTATTTCTCAAAAAACCTACAAGGTGGTCCCCAGCTAATTCTGCTCTCTGGGAATATTTGAGGAGCTGCATCGAACTACACGGCCAAGTGGAAAACTCTAGTTCTTCTTCATTTCTCCTCCAGCCCAGACTCATAAATCCTCCCCTGCAGTGGGAGGAAAGGCCACAACATCAGCATGCTGCTGCCTCTGGAGCAGCCTTCACACTGTGTCTTCTCATCCTAATTCCCAAACACATGATTGATTTTCTTGTGTTCCTATGCTCCCCCAATCACTCCGGCAGGACAAAAAGTCATCAGTGCTAAATTCTAGAAGGGCTTGAAAGGTCTGACTGGTACTACAAAAAGTGATGCTTTTGATGGACAGAAGTCTGCTTTGAATTCAACAAAAACAGAATTTTGCCAAGGTAAACAGGACTCTTATCTGCAGCTGGTGATATAGCTCAAGAACGATATCTTCTATATTTGAGTTTTTTCCATATAAATGCTAAAAATGCATTATGATGAGCATGTTCTGTTTGCAAAAAAATGCTTTTGATTAAGAACTTGCTTTTCCACAGCTCTAAGGGCATGACAGATGACCAACCACAATATGTAAGCGGGACAATCTGGGGAGAAATCATCACAGCGGAGGCTCTGCCATTGTCCAACTTCTCCACTACTCACAGCTTCCTGCTCGAAAGTACTTCTCTGCTCCATTGTTTTTCTTAGCAGCTCCTCAAGCTTCCATGATGTAAAATAATCTGCCAGGTGCCATTAGCCATTTCAGAGACTTAAGAAGAAAAGAACTTTTTCCATCCCTTCAGACCAGTTGCCTTTATAGCTCTGATTTCTGTGGTGATCGAAGTGGACTTGGTGCTTCAGAGCAAAGTAAACACATACATTTGGGAAGGCTTCTAAACTACTTGGCATGAAATCTCCTTGTGCCACACAGAGAATATTTTTTCAGATTTACAGACTTCTCACGTGTGTGAAGCATTGGCTTTCACATGCCTCTTTGAGATACGGTTGGTGGTGTGGTGGTATGTGTGACCTCAGACATCTGGACTAGCTGTCAGCCAGAACCTTTAGAGTTTGTAGCACCATACTGAGGCACTTTCACATCAGATGGAGAGGAAAATATTCCCAGATATTGGCTTTCTCCCAAAACCAGTACTTCCCTTGGATCACACCTCATGCGAAGCTCAGCATGAACTGAAGAGAAAGATGGGTTATTGGCATATTTTGCACAGACTGTGTGTTGGCTTTGTTGTAACTGACGACAGCTCCAGCCTGGAGGAGGCATGACTGCATGTTGCTTTGTGCATATATACACTGTTTTGCCTGCTGTTTCAATTTGATTTTGTATTTTCTCATTGAAGAAGGTAAGACAAATAAAAACCATCTGACTTCTATATAAAAAATTATATGCCAGTTGCAGGTAGTCCTGCAAAAAAATAAATGTGTGCTCATAGAGCAAAAAAGAAATGGGTTTTTCATATATAGTAGCAAATCAGATTACTGTTTGAAGGCAAAATCTATTTAATCCCTCTTCCACCCACAGTTGCCTCAAAAATAAGCCACAAATTGGTGCTAACACTGAACAATATCACTGAAACTACTCTACAAATTGTCCTCATAAGAAATTTGCACTTAGATTCTGTAGGCTTTTTAAAGAATTGCTGCAGAATTGAGACAGGGCTATCATCTGTCAAGTAATCCTCTGTGATAAAATTGTCAGATACCTTCTGACTTTATTCAAGTAGATAGCAACATCCCATGTTAGGCAGCTTGCTAGTAAACCCTCGAATGGTGCTGCTGAGCAGCCACAGAAGATCCCAATGAGAAGCAATGTGAAAGTTAAGCAAGGTGTCAAGCAGAAACTTAGTATGTGGATGTGATCAACTCATGAAACTTGTGGTATCTGGCTCATCGCTGTGCTGTAGCAGGGAGAGAGTGGAATTTCCCTGAGTGGAGGTCAGTTGTGGCAGGCTGAGTGCAGTACCCACCTCGCTACATTGAGGAGCCGATGGGAACCTGAGTTAGAGCAACTGCTGAGTTGCTAGTCACAAGTCTCTCCTGATCTTAAACAGTGCTGTAAGTTTCAAATATGTTTTATGCATCCTGATGAAATTTGTGTTGTCAGTCTTTAAGATTACCCAAAGTCAGGGTCCTTAGCAGCTAAGATTAGCCCTGTAACTCAACAGATACAAATTGTCATTGCTGGTAACAACATATCAGAAGCTTCACTCTAACTTCGTGAAACCTCTGGACTTGCCAGACTTTGACTAGCTTTGCCCTCGGCTGCCTACAGCTTTGCTATAGCTTATTTTAGCTGCTATCAGCAGTTTCCTAGTGACCAGGTGGCTGTTGTCTAATCTGTTTTACTTTTGCTTAGCTTTGTATAATCATCCGGTATAACCATAATTTTTATACAGATAGCATTTAACAAGCTGTTATTTTTATGTAGAACTAAATATTTCTTACCGTAGCAAAATTATATGGTATAAAGGAACAGTACCATAGCATAAGCCTTTTCTGAGAGAGGCAGAGAATGCTGTGTGGAGAAACACAGGCATGGAAGTAACCTGCTGTAAACAGATCATCAGTGGTTAATCACTGGTAGTGAAAGCAATGCAATCCTGAGAACTGAGTACATTGGTTTTAGGGTTAAAAAAGAGAACATGGAAGAAGTACCCAGCATATATAAAATCTCATGTATATGAAATCTGACATTTCCAATGGAAAAAAGAAAAGTAGTAGTGTGATAGAACATGGATAACAATAGCCCCATGTGATGACAAAGAGAAAGAAACTCCCACCATCAGCATCATACTCTACTTGGCATGGGGCCTGGGACGCTGATGACCTGTGACACTGAAGCACAGAACACTTGCATGCAGGGAAAGAGTGGAAGGGGGAGCACAGCAGTGGAAAAGGGGGCAGCCATTAGGAAAGGAGGTTAAAACAATTTAAACTGTGTCATTATTGAAATCCACTTTATATATATACTATTCTCTAATTTTTAATGTAATAATTAGAACAAGATGAATAATAATTCTCTGATTAGATAGTTAAGATTTTAATTACACAAAAAATAAATCATCTGCTTTGTTCAAAAGTTGTGTATCTTTCTGCCTATAGCAAGATTTTGAGTGTACCAATGACTATATTCAGTGCAGGATTGCAGTTGTTATGCAGTTGTTAGTAAGTGAGAAATTAGATCACAAGCCAAAGAAGAACTGTGGGTGGGATTTGCACGCACAAAGTTGTAAATGTAGGTGTGTTAAAAAAGAAGTGTGATTATAAATGGGACTTCAAGGAACAAAAGTTTTTGAAGTACAATGCCTTGATGAAGCTTAAAAATGGAAAAAGAGCCTTTGTCCAACAGCAAGACTTTCAGGACATAGCTCTGAAAAACTGTCTTGTGCCCCATAAGGCTGAGAGCAGCATTGCTCAGTGAAGAATGATTTAGTAATGGAGGGCAATGAAAATTAAATTAAGAAAGAGAGGAACATGGAGGATGAGTGTGATAAAATTACCTTGATTGTGCTGCTTACTTCCTGCTATACAGTAGTTCATGCAGATAAATGCATCAGTATATACAGAAGCATCTACTCCCAACACAGTCAAAGGCCCCTGATCAACACCCCTAGCATCACTAGCTCTAGGATTACTCTAAGACATGATATTAGAAAGGAATCTTTCCCATCTCAGGTGAGTGTTGCGACTCCAGACTAATTCTTGAATATCTCTTCTACTTTTCCATAATTCTTTTGTTTGTTTTTGTATTTGTCTATGACTTTTATTGGCTCAGTTTCATTCAGCATCAGAAAAAAATCAGATTTCAAGACTTCAAATCTTTTTTTTTCCATCCTTGATGAAATCCAATGCCAACTTCAATTTTCTGCCACACTTGACTAATTCACAGTGAGGAACAGAAGAAAAAATGTGATATTATGATGGGAGGAGTAGGATATGATGGAAGAGTTTTAATTTCTTAGTCCATAGCATCCACATCAGAAGTACTTTGGCTCTGAGGCCATTATTAGCAGCTCTTCTTCCCACCACAGTTTGCTCTCAAGTAGGGAACCCTCCCTCGAGAACCAGAAGCACAGGTTTCTGCCACTTGGTCTGATGACATGGCATAGTTAGTTGGCACATATGAAAAAATCATTGTTCAGGTGGTGAGTTGCTCTAGCAGCTAACTATACATAGAGAGATGATATGTGCTCTGATGAAAGAGATGAAAGGCTCTGTGCTATTGACATATACATACTAGCATAATTTGGTTGTTGTCAGAAGAGATAATGTCAATGACAATACCAAATGTTTTTGTCATGTTCTTTAGTACAGGCTTCACAACTGTTTCTTAGCTGGCAGTGTCACTTAGCAGGAAGAAGAATACATGGGAGAATGACAACAACAGTCATCTTTGGCAAGGACAAATGGCTTTAAAAACGTTCTTCAGGCAATGTGCATTCAGATCAATTGTTCTGTAATGCAAACAATTTGCTTGCAAGCACACTGAGATGATGACTTACTGTGAAGAATATCTTTGTTGCATGCTCTTCTTTGGCAGTGTGAGAAGGATCTATGTGGTCATGGATAGTTACCATTGACCCCAATGGGTGTCCATTACTAGCAAGTCCAGTTGCACCCATGTGCACTGCTCACAGTCCTGTAATGTAACACATACCATAAAATATCTGATTGGCTTTTTATAATTCTTTTATTTTGTGTGGCAGCAGATGTCCAAGGTTTAAAATAAGTGCGCTGTGAAAACAGAAAACGAAAACAGCTTGGATGACTTCATAAGAGATTACGTGATGAAGTGTCTTTATTTCCTTTCATGCCAATGTATGTAAGTATATGAAGTATATTTCATGAAGGGTAAATATTAGCATATTACTGTCCAGTAGGGACATTTATCGCCAGTAACAAGTCTTTACATGCCTAGAACCAAAGCATATAGAGATAATTATGGTTGGTTAGATAGCTACTGCTGTACAGAACCTAAAAAAAATTTACAAGTTGTCTTGGAGACAAATGCCATAAATGTACTAAAACAAGAGTGAAAATAAGAGGAAAGTTTTGAAATTCTGAAAATTCTGTGGGATGATACTAAAACCTGCTGAGAATCCACAAGGTGGATTCCCCATGCACAGAGGCCATTATTTCAGTTCCCCAGTGTAGTGGAATTCTGGGTTTAGCACCCTTAGGTGCACCTGCATGGGTGAGCACACAGTCCCAGCACAGTTTGTACAGGATAATACCATCCTGGATGTTTGGAAAACATCTTTGTATGGTCCCAGGTCCAGCTTACAAAACCATAACTTGACTTTTCAGCAGGGTGTGTTAACTTGGGTACAGCACAGCACTTCAAGACCAGCTCTGAGCACGGGCAAAGTGAACTCAAATCTCTCTGCATGTACTCATTTAGACATATCCTCTTAGTTCTCAAACATATTGTTGTGGTGGTTGCCAAATTCCCAGTGGCGACAGTTTTGACAGTCACAGTCAAATATAACTGTGTAATAATAAGTTTTCATGTGGCAGTTGCTCATAAAGTCCTTGGGGACTACACATAGATACCAAGAGACATTCTGATGTGCTGTTTTAAGATTGGCATGACTTTCGTAAAAAAATTCTGTGTGTTAATCAATAAAATCATGCTACACAGTTCTGCAAGTCCACTACAAGATGAGAATTACATTTTCTTGTGTTCAGTTTCTTTCTTGTGAAAGATTAGAAAACTAATTTCCAAGATCCTCCAAGCAGAGACCACATAAATAAACTTAAAGATTTGTGTCTTAGAATTGTTAAGAAGATTGGTCAAGATGGATTGGTGTTTCCCTACCATGAAACTCACCACTACCAGAAAGAAAGGTAAAATCAATGGAAAATAAGAAAAGTTATTTAAGTGAAAATCTTATATTATTTTTTACTCTTTTTTTTTAAGTGGATTAAAAAATGGTTGCTACAATAAAAATAAGATGTTATATGTGCATAGCTGTGGATTCTAGTGAATGTTTTACATGTCATAATTCTCATCCTAACTTGGACCTGAGAGTCTGCCCTTATCAGTACAAGCCATGATCTGTGCAATTAACTGAAAACATTTTGTTAACCTGATCTTTTCTTCTGCTTCCTCAGTTGCTGCATATTCCTTCATCTTCATCAGGAGTTACTTGTTTGTGTCATCTACCTTTTGAAGAATAAGATGTCTTAGACTGATTTTTCACTATTTTAATCTCATTGGTTAGCTCTCATTCAAGAGCTTTTTGGATGAAGAAACAGTCACTGTGCCCTTTTTTATTCGTGGTAAGTCTGCTTCTACAGAAGATTTCCCAATAAACTTATCAGACTGTTGCTGCCTTCCCCTCTGTTCATGTCATCCTAAGAAGATACAGGTCTGCACTGCCTCTGGAGGGGCAGCCACTTTATACAAGGGAGCCATCTTTTCTAGTGCTGAAAAGAAACAAATCATTTCACATTTTTACATCAAAATAAGTGAGGAAATTGGATAAACCATGATGACTATCACTTCTTTCTTAAATCATCTTGCTTCTTCGGGGATGTAAGTCAATGTAATGAAGCACCCTAGTACACTTCTACAAAGTTACTCATACAGTTACTCATACAGTTACTCCAACAAATAATGATGGGACTGGGCAGACTGTTCACACCTGAAAATTGCTCTTTTGCTTCGTATTTTTCTTTTGGACCACCTCAACCAGCTGCCTAAAAATCAATTCTCAGGCACAAGTAGGCAAGTACTTCAGTGCAAGGACCAGTTCCAGAAACCAATATTGATAAGCCTATATGAGGTCTGGCTCACTCCATCCTGCACAATCCTAGGGATCCCAGAAGGCTCTTCATTCCCACAAACACCCATATATTTCCACCTCGATGCAGGTAACAAAGACCTTAATTTCTTATTGATGTTTTGCAACATGGCACATTATTTCTGAACCAAGAACTGATGAAAAAATACACTCAGTAATAAGTATACTCCAGATCTCGGACCAGTTTCTGTGACACTCATGACAATGTTGCATTCCAATTACTGTGATATAACTCTTATCTGAGGATCTGTTGGTATGCAGCATCAATGTATCTGACCTGGTCGAGGACAGGCTAGCCTCAAATCATGTAGAGGACCTCTCCTCTCCACCACTTGACCACAGACTGACGAACCATTCACTCAAGTGAATGCGTCAAACAGAACAGATGTGACCCTTGTGAGGTTTGCAAGCAGGGACTCAGGACTATCTTTTGATGTCCTTCTCTATTGCTATTGAATTCATAAAGGAGGTTGAGACCAACTCTTTGCCTAAAGCAGGGAGCTATTACTTCTATTTGGAGCTCTAAATCTGTCTCACTGCTGACATGAATGATATGCTCACATCACCTCTAAACCCTGCACTCACACAATTAATCTTTCTTATATTACAGCTGGCTCATTCAGTGAAACACTTGTTTTGTTTCTGGGGATGGTAAGATTGTTATTTTGAACACAATTTCCTGATATGGAAGGAGGAAAATATGTTAGAAAAACTACAGAAAGGTAGGAAAACTGGTAGAGAAAAACGTGTAGCAAACACTGAAGGATTTAGTGTAGTAGACACCATTCTGGAGGCTAAGGTTGTCTTCTTTTTCATAAAAATTCTGAGCCCATTCAGCAGTATTTTTTGGCTTTTTCTCAACTAGACTATGTCAAGTTATTTTTAATTGTGTAATTCTCCAGTAGCTTGCAAATGTAAAACTTTCATTTTCTATTAAGAAGTTCTTTTCAGTTGAACTTCTATGATAGAAAATGATATTTCCATGTGAGCCAGCCACTAGAGTCTGAGAGAAGCAATATCTGGGTTAACAGACTGTTTTAAACACATTCTCTCAGGACCTTTCTGTTCCCCTTCAGCATTTTCAGCCTGTCTGCCTCCTGCCTGCATATTTCTTCAGTGTTCTGGCCAATTGTGACCTACTTGAAAAGATAGACTGGATGTATTAAAGAATGGCTTTTCATATCAAGTGAAGATTTAAAATAATCTAACAATACCAGAAATATGTTGGAGAATAGTACACATTGCACAGAACAAATAATAAGCACACTAGCAAACAACTTTTATCTCATTAGTTGTCCTTGAGTTAGCTGTAGTGCTTTGATCTTATTTGCAACAGCAATAGCAAAAATACAGAGAAATCTTTACTCTTTTAAGTGCAGTAGCACTTGCTCACATCTATCGGCCTCAAAGATACATGACTAGTGTGTACATGAGTTGGACTGCCTCTGTGCAATCTGTGTATGACATAAAGCTCAAGGACAATTTGCACAGTTGAAAAAGAATAAAAACTTTATATACACACTACATAAGAAACTTTTCATGGGTTGTTCTCCATGCTGAAACCTCCAGACTTCCATTTGCAAACTTGCAAGCTTACTTTATAAAACACCCAGGGAGGGCCTGAGTCAGTGCTGTGCCCTGCCTTTGGTATCAGTAGCCTCTAATATTCCTCCCAGCAGGAATGCTTGAGTTCACTGCCAGCAGCTTGAAGGTAGGCTGATGGTATGCAAACTAAAGGAGAGCAGAAAGAACAGCATTAGCAGGTCCAGTGAAAAAGAAATCCATGTTACAACACCCTCAGGGCTTTGAAATAGCACTTGTGACAACATTACATTGTATTCTCACGTACTATGATCTAACTCTTATCTGAAGAACAGGAGTTTTGGATTCCACAGAGACAGAATGTAGTGTTTTGTAACGACATAATGATAGGCTGAAGCCCTACAAGACTATGTAAAGATCATCAGTTTCACTCAGAACTTAAGGTGAAATTATCAACTACAGCACAAATAACATAAAATCCCTTCAGCTCAATTATCTGTCTTAATCTTGGAGATCAATGCCTCCAATTTGTAGTCTCTATGTAACAATGGAGGATTCCCATCAAGATAATTTTGGAAAACACTCGAGAAGCTATATGTCAGGGTTTTCACATTAAATCCATTTAATCAATAAACATTAAATATTAGATAAATATTAAATAGAAATATTTTTCTCTTAAGGCACTGCAAAAGTGAAAGTTGTAATAACAAAACTTACCTGAATTTTTTTTTCAGGAGCAGAAAAAAGTAAAGATTATGGTTTGTAGATTAAAAATTACAGAATGTGATAATTAAGAAAAAATTATTTTTTCGAGATATGTTTGCTTTTCCAAATTAATAGGCTGGTCACATCAATCTAGTCTTCAGCCCCATATTAATCTGCTCAAAATTATTTTTTCATCTCATTATTATGCTGGCATTTCAAATGTAACTGAGATGTCAAGACAGTTTGGTTGATAACCAATAACAGCAAAATGAGAAGAGAAGGTGATGCCTTAGAATACTTAAGATTTGTAGCATATAGATTTTTAATATAGCTGTATAGTTTCTAACACTTGGGAAAGGCAGTTAACTGAAACTCCTTTCTCACGCTTCATATCAAGTTCCCAAAATTCCAGTTTTGTTTAATGTTCTCTTCAAGGAAAAGGCCTTAGAGAATATGTCTTGTCTGGGACATGTACCTAGAAAGCTATCATTGTAGACAAAGCAACCTAGAAGGCCTGGAGACCTTGGAGAAGCTCCAAAGAAGGGGTGTGATGTGTGTGAAATGAGAATGATGAAGATGAGGAAGAAAAGGGTTCTGAGACCTCTGACTCAATTTTGGGAAGCCATGCCGAGGGGCAGCCCTGTGGGAGGTTCTGGGGATCGGATAATTTTCAGGTTGGACGCATCATTAGATTGATAATTAATTAGAGTTATTAAATTGTGAAAGCCCAATACTGTATTGTACACTATAGTACACTTTTGTGTGTAGTGTGCCTTAAAGCGCTGTAATTAAGGACTTCTATCTACTTTATCTATATTAATACTCTCCAGAAAGTTCGTTACTTCCATTTTAGGCAACACAGGCACAATCTCTTTTTAACCCAGTGGAAGCATCATATGATAAAAATGCCATATTGGCATCCTGGAAATTGGAAATTCTCTTTCGGAGGCGACATGTGACTTTGAGTAAATCACTTAGTGGATTAGTCAACCCTCAGAGTAATACCAGTCCAATCTCACTCAACATATCAGTTTCTTATATGTATTCCCAATTATACCTGCTTGTGCTAGAGAGAAAACAAGTTTTTGGTGTTAACTCCTCTGAGGCAACGCAGTTAAATGGATGCAATCTGGAGTCTATTCTTGCTTATGAAGTCTTAGCGCAGGTCACAGGTTGCATTTCTAAGGACCCATCAGTGCTGCAAAGACAAAAGAAGAGTCTCTGACACTCTAGGTGAAGACACTAAATCTAGCAGGATAACTCAGGTCCCAGTACTACCCTAAAGTATTTGTGCTGCTCTTTCTGCTACACAAAATGGAAAAAGTAAAATTCACTGTGGAACCCTGGACTGAATTTGCAAGGGATTTGGGGAAAAACAAAGCTGATACTGTCATGTATCATATTTGTGTTGAGAGCCATTGAATAAACATAGAACTCTTGTTATGTGATGAGAGTTCAGAGTAAGCCTGTGTTGCAATTGTGGGTGAGCTGAGCTGTGTAGGCACAGCTTTTTCTGATGTCCATAGAAAAAAGATGCAACAGACACTCGAAGTTACCTCTAGTCTAGTGATACTGTTGCTGAGCTCCTGTTGGGAAGAGGTACTGAGCATTGCCCTAAAGCCACAATGGAGGAACAGGGCTACATTCAAGAGCAGAGTGTTCATATTTGGCAGTGAAAGCATCTTGTCTGCAAGATTGACACACTCCACATGAGTCAAGGTGGGGAGGTCTTGCTGGGGTATAGGTGCTGGAGAATTTGGAGGCACAGTGGATCCTCTTCTCCATTATAAATAGAGACATGCTTTGTCCTGAAAGAATGAGACACAGGAAAGCTGACAAGATAACCATGACAGATTTTACTGTAATAAAGGATAGCCTGGCCAATCTTGTGTCATGCTTCTTTCATACAGAAAGATAGTTCTTATATTAATTTTGGGAGTCATTAGGTAATGTAAAGAGATCAGGTCCCTCAGGTAAAGGCAAAAATATGGCTGAGATTGTGAACTTCAGACCTACATCCACAGAGACAACCTTCCAGTTAGGTGTCCTATTATCTGAAAGCCATTGGCTATGAGCCAAAATAGGCATAACTAAATTAAGGCTCACACATTAAGGCATTCCAATGTAGATAATATCATTACACCATGACAAAAACAGTTTTAGAGATTAGTCCCAAGCCCTTTGGGTAAAGACACAAGAAGACCCAAATATATTCATTTACTTCACATATATTCATGCTGAAGAGTATGTCAGAAACATGCAGTTTATCTCAACTCATAGAAATCTATCCATAAGGCATGTACAGAAACACATCCCAACACAGTGACTAATTCTGCACCAACAGCACTGTTTTCTTTGTCACTTGGTGGTTTGGAAGATACATTTAGAACTGAGCTGACAAGTGGAAGTGAATATTTTAATGGCTTAAATCAACCTTTTCCTAATTATTTATTTGCAAACTCATGAAAATTTCCTGTCCATACTGTAATTATTCAAAATGAGTCACATTTTTTTCAGTCATCCTACATGTGTAGGATTGTGGGTATATTGAGAGGTGCAAACCAAAATATTCAATGTCTTTAAGTGACAACTGATTATACAAGTAACATGGTTCTGTCTCATTTCCCTCACTGTCTCAGTGTAATGGTTGACATTTGGACTTGAAGAAGCTGGTGCAGGGCTGAACACCCTAAGGGAGCATGGTGATTTAGGGATAGGCTGTAGCTAAGAGAAATAAGAGCTACTTTAAACATTTATAGATGCATCCTTTTCAAACTACATAAAACATCACTTAGTCAGGATCCTAAAAAATCCTCAACCTCCTACACTCTTTATCGGTATAAGTGCAGAGTTTGAACTTAATTTTGGCTCACTCTACTCATACAGATGAATCACCTGTGGGAATGTTTGGTGCGCTGGCAAAAAAAACATCAAAACTTGACATTTCTTCTTTGAATCTGGAAGGTTTGACAGATCTAATATTGGTCCCCATGATGGTGTTTCTAAATTTCCCACTGCTGCTCTTGAGACCATCAGTATGTCCTAGCAACAGCAAGGGAGCACTTAATCTAGGTTCTTATGACAAAGAATAAGCATCTGCCATGCCTTTTTTTAGTGTTGTCGTGTAAGCGGTTTATTAGCATCAGACTTATCAGACATAACTGGAAACCAAAAGATGAGACCGTTGAAGCAATGATACCAAGCTGAACAGAAGCAAAGAGCCAAGGAGCTGCCCAAGTTGGCTTCATTACCTCCTCCAGGCAATCTCTCCCTCTTGCACAGTGCTGCCAAGGGTTAAATCAAAGTTCATATAATTTGACAGTACTTATATAGTGTACTCTCTGCCTCCATTCTCTTTTACAGACAGATTGTCCTAATACACTCAACATATACTGCAAGTTTATCTGTATTTTTTTTTCCCCAGGATACTGAGACCTTTGAACTGAAATATACACAGCCTGCTATCATAACAGAGCTTCTGACATATCAGTATAACCCAGCTTGGCAGGCATCCCTGCAATTACTATTAAAATTTTTATTGTTGAAAAATGCAGCTATTCCCTACCTTGTACTCTCCTAAGGGATCAGGAGTTATGTATACCATGAGGAAAGAAACTTCCATGGGCATGTGAGGCTGTTGAAGTTGTACTTTTGAGGCTACATCTTATTGCTCTTTCCTGAGGAATGAGAGAAGGGGAGGGGATATGGAATGGCTGCAGATAAAATGAATTGATAGAGAAGTGGTGAGACACCAAACTAATAGCAGAACTGGTCAACGATGATGTTAAAGAAGATAGTATGGAACCTGTGCAATTCTTCATTGGAAGAGACACAAACTCATAAGAAGCAAGATAAGTCAGGAAGAGATGATATTGCCTGCAAAAATCACCCAGGGGACTATGAGATCCACAAATGAAATCAAAGGAGGGGGAAGGGATGGTTTCTATTAGAGTATGTTGGTGCTATAAGTTAAAGCTGATGGTAGCTTAATCAGGTATACATGAGTTAGATGGAAATTAACAGATTCTGCGACCAGAGGACTTAATCAGTAATTGCAACAGGGCAGAGTCCAGGGCAAGATTTAAAATCTGTACTGGGTGCCATGTTACTGCAGTGAAGTATTCTCAATATGTACACCAGCTAGGTATTTAGTCTACATAGCTTGGACATCCTATAGATCTTAAATATTAAACTTTAGTATTAAAAATTTGTTTCTATTTATTAGGAGCCAGGGTCTTGGCAGTAAACATCATGGACACTTCTGGCAAAGATGCAGACTGAACCTTGACTCCTGATTTCCATGTTTAGGCCTTAGCTGTGGTGGCAACTATCTTAGTAATTTCAAATGGACACAACAGTTAGAAGTAGGAGAAGGTATGTTGCTAAGCACACCACTCATTATGGGACTGACTGAGTTGCAAAGCATTGTAAGTTGTGGTGACAGGGAAGATATTAGGAAGACTCTGAATATGTTGATCAACCATCACTGGGACTTGGGAAGACATTGCTAAAACATGTGTCTCTATGTTCTTTACAGTCTTTGAGTGTCTCAATTACCAGTTGAGAAGCCTTAGGTCACACTGGCTCTATAGGTATTCACTGAAACTCCGCAGTTCAATCACTCAACAACTATGTTTCAAACTCTTTTTTACTAATGCTGGCTTCTGGTTTCTGACTGATCCAAGTGGGCTTGGTCTTAGGAGGTGATTTTCCTTTCAAAGCTGTCAGCAGCATCTGCTAAGTGATCTCAAAAAACCTTCTAAAAGCACAGTTTAGTACTTTTTTTTCTTGCTAGTTTAACTACTAAGTGGGAACAAAATTAAAATAACACTGAGGTTTACCTACACCTGAGCTTTTGTAGGCTTTATTATGTTTTGTTGGTTAGGCACTTTATGATGTTTTGAATGATCTCCTACAGTCACTGCCTCACTGTCCCCCGTATTGCCTTCCCCTAGTTTCTTTGTTCCCCACATTGCCTTCCCCCAGGTGTCTTTGCTCTCCACTTCTCCTCTCTAGAAAGATTTTAAAACAGATATGTGTCCTCTGGTCCCAAGCCATAGAAGTGGGACAATAAGCTTGTTAACCTTAGCCTGAACCAGGCAGGTAGGCACTTTCAGATTAATAGCCTACCCGTTGTTCTCTGAAGGACTCTTGGTATTTGCCCTGGAGATATCTTATCTCTATCACTGAGCAAGCAGGAAATGAAACATAGATTCATAAAGTTTAAGCCCAGAAGGGACCATTAGAAACACTATTCTCATCTTATATATATCAGAGGCTCTTTAATTTCACCCATTTATCCTTGTAGTAAGTTCAATAACTTCTATTTGACTAAAGGAAATGCTCCTCCTAACAGATGCTCCAGATTTAAATTCATTCACTCAAACAAAAAAAAGTATCAAGCACATAAACCGAGACAGGTAAAACTGCCATTGAAATCCAATACAGACATCTCTCTCATCCTCTGTAACAGTGTCTGGATCTCTTTTGATGCAGACCAGGCATGTTTAATATGTCAGTACAAGTCACTTTAAAATTCACCCATTCCCAGCATAAGAATTAAGATTAACACTGATTAGACACCATAACAACCTTTTAGGTAGATTTTAAATTATAGTAAGTCAGTACAAAAGTAGCATAATACTCTGTGGAGGACTGTGAATGTCATTGATTTTAAAGTCTATATTGACAAATGAAGGAGGGCTACCCTGACAACTCAATTTGTTAGCTCTCTTCCCAGCTCAGTTTTTGCTCATATCAACTGTCTCTGTCCAAGGCATATTTACTGTAGGGGAGTCTTACACTGAGCATCGCAGATGTAAGACAGTCCCACACGATCATGGTGTGAGAGCTCAATCAGCTTCCAGTCCTCTTTTATTTAGCTGTGTAGACACTGTCAGTAAGTCTAGGTAACACTTAAAGGAGAGCTGAGGTCAGCAGGGAAATCATTACAGTAAGTGCAAAAGAGTAATATACCCTATGATGCTTTGCAGAAGAGCAGAGAACACTCCAAATCATCATTAATCAAATTAACCAAACTGACTCTAAATAGTGATCTTTCTGTCAGACATAAAACAATTAAATACAGTATCATCTTTGGACACCTGTAAAATGTGTTGACATGGGGAAGTTGTTTTTTTTTATTTCAATGTATTGCAGTAGTGCACCCTCCTGAATGCATGATTATACCAGCACTCCTTCATTGTATTTGTAAGCAGTCATTGAATACAGGGAAGTTTTGAATGATAACATACTCCCTGGTGGTGTACCATCTCAAGGAAGGAATGTAAATATGATTATAACACTCCTTTTTCTAAAAACATCACAACATTTAAGTTGACTTTAATTCAAGAGATTGAGAAAGGTTGTATTTACATATCACTCTTCACTTGGTAGATTTTAGACAAACACTGGCCTGTAGAAGTAATGAGCATGGTTCTAGCCAGACCAGATAATTTCAGGACCATGTTACTTGGATTTATTTTTTGGTGGATATAATCTTCAGTATGCTCTAACACACAGCATTTCAGTCTGGGGTATACTTGACCATATAAATCCAAAAGACCAGAGCAGAGAAGATTTTGAGCAGTTTCAATGAGCTTCTGAATTTGAAAAAGTGCTCGTGTGAAATAATTCTCTAAAGTCTGGCTTCTTGCCTTCAGCATATTCTGTATCTTTGGCTCTGGAAGTCAAGACAAACATGCTATTATTCCTGGGAAATCTCTTATTACTACCCAAAAGAAATTATAAATCCCACAATGCCATGAGGGAAAACAGTTAAGACAATATGTACATGTGTCCATTCAGGGAGAACATTTTGCTGACACAGTTCACAGTTGCATAACAATGCTAATCTAACCAAAGTTTTACTTCATCTCTACCCATGCAATGGTTGGAAGAGGATTCTGCAAAGTCTTTGAACTAATTTATGAGAAAAAAATAGGGAAGAGCATGCCTAAAAAGGTAAGGGATTCCTTCAATTTAAAAAAGTAAAACTTACTAAGTTCTCATTTAAACATTGACCACAAATAAATAAATAAATAAAATCTGCAACATTTTACAGGACTGTATATGGGTTGATTCCAGAACTATAGATTAGCACAAGTAAAGAATTTGAAGGACTTTGCACAAGGTTGACCCCAATAAACA
This sequence comes from Pseudopipra pipra, assembly GCF_036250125.1. Classification (NCBI taxonomy): domain Eukaryota; kingdom Metazoa; phylum Chordata; class Aves; order Passeriformes; family Pipridae; genus Pseudopipra; species Pseudopipra pipra. Next base: position 50,515,030 of record NC_087550.1, read on the forward strand.
GAGATTTCAGTGAAGTCTCTAGTTTCAAGCACCCTATCCAGGATTACATCAGATGCTAGTTCACAGTTTCTATTTTATAATTTTTTTAGAGCAGTTCCTGCTCATAAGAATCTGTGCTAATCTAGCTCAGCAACCAGTCTATCAGTATTAATAACAATCAACAGACGAATTAATGTGTGCCTGCTGTGTGTATTTCAATAATATAAATATCTTGCTATGCAAAAGGTGTAAAAGAGTAAGGTAATTTTTATAAGTGGGCTCTGTGTTCTCTGTCATGGACAGATGAAATATCTTTTGGTCTTAGTGTGGTTCAAGATGCAGAATGATATTTTCAATATTTTATATAGAATGTAGTCTATAATTTTCAAATAGGTAACTGACTTTCAAATTTATCTTTTTATATCTATTGTTTTCCTTAATAAATACATATTGATAATATGTACTTTTTGCAAGCAAGAGGCCTCAGTCTTTTTATTTTGCTAGTTTTATGCTGAAACAGCTCCAATAATGCTGATTTATACCAACATGGCTGAGAACAGAATGAGGTCCAATGACAAAAGAAAAAAACATAGGAAACTGAATTTCAGTTCTGCAGCCATCATAACAGGCATTCCAGTCATTTAAGGAGACTTATCTTGTCCATGATAACCTCTTTACTACACAGCAGAAAACCACCGAAGCTTTCATCTCATTACCAGTGTTTGCATATGATTGCATTGGTATTTTGCTATGAATATGAGGGAATTGGTGAGGTAGTGCCAGGCCTTCATTTGCCTTCCTACATACATTTTTGTCCTTATTATTTCTTTGATATCATCATGTTCAACAATAAATATAACATCTTTGACAACACTGTGCCTACTAGTCAACTGTGAGGAGTTGGAATAGGTTTTGAAAGACTGCATATATACAAAAACCAATCAAGTCATTAAAGTTGCATCTTATTCTCCTGTAATGACTCACTGTTGTATCCTATAAGCATCATGGAGTTGGTCTAACTGACAAGAAGACAAAGATTTTCTCATTAAGTATATGGATACTTGAAGCCTTCTCCAAGTTTTGAAAACACTGTAAACTTCTTTCCTTCACCAGTTGCCTGATATATGTTTACAGAAACCATTTAGGATTCCAGTGCTCCTTTGAAAATCTAAACTTTTAATTGATGAAATTTACTGGGCTTATTAAGAGCAGTAAATGCTGTCTGTAATGATCTTCACTGCCAAGAAAACTGCCTAGAAGGGGAATATGTGTGCTGTTTGCCACTATCGTTGTGCATATGCCTCCAGAGAGACCCCGAAAGCCTTCTGACAGCAAGCAGATAAGCCAGACCTTGCAGACAAGTTACTTCTTACAAAACTTTTTCTGCAATGGCAGACTCTCCAAAGGAAGGGAGCTCTGCCACCATGTCACCTTCAGTCCTGTACCTACAGCCCAGCAGTCAGATATTAGCAGTGGTTTGCTCAGCACAGTCATCACCATGGCCAGTTCCATAGCTAGGGCCATTTCCTTCCCCAGAGTTGGAGCCTGGCTATGGAGCTGGTGGACTGCAAAGCTGTAGGGAGCTGCAGGTAGCCCACAGCAACCTCAGCAGAAAGACCGGGCAGGATGAGGAGGACTCAGCAGGTTCCTAGGGACAGATTGCAAATTATCCCTTTAGTTTTGTTTGGTGCTGAAGGCACTATGGCAAATATCTGAGATACGGGACTGTTGTTGTGGGGCTGCTGCTTGTGAGTGAGTGGTAAAGAGCTTCATGCTGAGGGTACCTATCTTCACACTTGACAGCTTCTGAGCTGTGGTGGGCCCACAGCCCTGCCTGCCTGCACCTGTATGGCACCAGTTACTCCATTTTATTTTACCCCTCAGAGTAAATATGAACCCCTGGGTGACACCATCCTCTCATTGGGATTTCATGGGAACCAGAGTTAGGGAAAGCTCTTGCAGTAGCAGCACTGGTGGCTGGGAAAGGTGAGTTGCCCTGCCATGCTGGTACAGTGACCTGGAGTGACTTGTGCGGTCGGACCTGTGCTGCCAGCACCGAGCAGCTGCTGTCAAGTTCCCTGTTGTGACACTGAGAAGAGTCACTTCTGTACATGTGATTGATGATTTTGAAAAGTGACAGATATATTGATGGCCTTAGAGCCTACAGCCTCTGAGGGTGTTCATAGTTTACCTAATAATATTCTGAGTTGCTAAGACAGATGTAGTTGCTGCTGACAACAGGGAAAATGGAGCCAATGATAAATGTAGTAACATTGGAGAAAGGCATCTGCTATGCACTGTGGAACAGCAGTTTTTTTCCTGAGGGATCTAATACATACTTTATGTACATTGTGGGGTTTGCTGATGCTTTGTTGAAAAACTAGTCTCCTGTTGCCAAGTTTTTAATAGACTGGTAGCATTCTTACTTTGTATTTTAAACAAACTTGTTGGCAGATTTGCAGTTTGATAACTGACTTCAGTGAAAGACACTGAACTTGGACCCCACTGAGTCAGCTTTTCCTCATACTGTGATCAGTCAATCAGTGTGACTCTGGCACCTGTGTGAGACTGATAATATCTGAATCATCTTATCTAATGTGTATAATGCCCCTGTGGCACTGTGGCGTCTGCCATGATGGTTGTTTCCTTAGAGAACTCTTTAAAAGTTTGATTACTTTTTTTCAGTAAGAGTAATTAATACCAGGAATGATTAATTAATACAGTGTTCAGTGATGCTGTTTTGACTTCATTAATATACTCCTTTGTACTTCACTGTGTTTGGTATTTGCAAACAGTGTTTGCAGCATGCTCTCTTCCTGCCAGACAGTAAGCTGCATGACTCTGTTTCTGTTGGTTTACCTGCACCAGAGCAAGGTTTGTTTTGTAGTTGCGTATTTTTTCTATTACAGTAAATGCTGGTGTTAAAAGATTTCTATGACACAAAGTTTTGGTTACAAAGAATTAGATACACACCTTTACAATCCTGGCTACAATTGCATTTATACGCAACTTAAGCATCTCTGCCTCGACAGCAGTGCAGCCTTGAGTAATGCTTATCAGCTCAAAATCAATAGGTACCTTACAGCTAACCTAAAAGATTCCCAGGCACTGAAGTTATGCACTGTACACGCTAACTTGAAACCTCAGAGAAGCTGCTATCAGTGCATGATTTATGCACAGCGGTCTTGCAGTTGGAGCGATCATCCAGAAGAGAGGGACAGAAACTCTTATTTGAACAGAAACCTTGCAGTTGTGCTATTTCTTTCTTGCTTGTTTTTCTTTTAACCATGTGGATCTGGCATGCCTCACTGAGGTCTGGCCAGGTGTCGTCATTTAGGGATGGTATCCCCACTAAAAAGAAAACCACAAGCTTCTCCCATCCCCCTCTGGTGGGAGACACAAAAGGGTGATGGGTTGAGATAAAAACAATTTCCTGGAAAGAGCAATGAGATAAGAAAATAAACAGTAACAGCAACAATACTAATAACAACAGTGTACAAAAGAGAGAGTGATTTATATGCAAAATGCCCACCAAGCCCAGACAATGAACAGTGGCAGACAGACCCTATACCCACCAGGATTGCTACCTTGTCCAGAAATGGGATGCTCCTCCTTCCCAGAGGCAAGAGAAAGAGTCCCTTTTCCTTGTCCCTGGCAATGACATAATGTGGTATCAAATAGCACAATGTCGTGGCTGATGTGGGCTGGAACCAGGACACCAGATATCATCTTTCCCACCCACAGCACTCTACAGGAAGGATCTGTAATATGCTCTTTGGGGTAACCCCGGCAATAAGGGTCTGATCCCTCTTCATCTGAAGGAGGCTGGAAACCCTCCTCCTGAAGCACTGCTCTAATATCATTGGTCTGTCATAAAAAATGGCATAAGCACAACCATCTGACAGCCTTAAAAAGACAGAAGTTCAGATCACCTGAACATCTGCGTGGAAAGGCAAAATATGTTCAGCACAGAACAGAAATCAAAGTTTCAGAGAGGATGGGAAGGCTTCTGATCTCTGCAGATTTTCTGACTGCACCTATGTGGTACCAGTGCCAGTCTTTATGGGCAGTATCTCTCTACAAAACCTCTAGATGATCTAAGCAGCTAAAGTGGGTGGTGTGGGCCATCCTTTGGAAAGCAGGGGTAAGTGGCTAAACGCTCAAGTTTTGTATATGTCCCCTAAAAATTCAAACACTCAAAATCAATGATCTTGCACATTTTTTCCTTATATTCATTTGCCCACCGCCTCCAGAGCACTCTCTTCCAGGTGCAGAAGGACTGAGAGAGATTAGCAGTGAAGTGGGTCCCACCATGTTTTCCTGGCACTTCTGTACAATAAATAAAAATAAATTCTATTTCAGACCAAATTTTAGTTTCAATTTAATATCTTGGAGCATAATAAATTCTTTACCACTGCCAGGCTTTCAACCTCTGAATGCCAAGGCTTCAAAGGCAATTTCACCATGTATTTTAAAGATTCCAAATGTATTAACGGTAATTGAAGCTTAATCTTATATTCTATAGTGATACTGTCATTTGCATAAAGTTAAAAAACTGCGAAGATTCCTTATTAAACAAAGTTATATGCTGCTTAGTACCAAAAATGTCAGCCTTTTGCTTTATGCAAGCAAGCAAGATAACTACCCGCTCCATCACAACTATGGATACACATGACAGATATTGCAATGAAAAACTTTGCTTAAACATTTTTTGAAGCAATAGGGCAATTTTACCATTTTTAGATGAAGTTAGAAATAAGTATGCTTCTAACAGAAATTTCATCCAACTTTCTCCATCTCCTGGTGGGTTCTTGGAAGATTATCAGAATTTTTTAAAACTCCAATGATTGACTACAATTTGTACTTTTGTTTAAATTATAAGGAAAGTATGGCATTCTTCCTGAAACTTTGAGAAGAAGTCTTGTCTCTGATAATTTTGTGGTGGTCAAGTTGTGATTCTGTGATATTGTCCCATAAAAATGCCACCTACTAAGGGTAGGATTCATCTCCAGACTCCTAACATTAGGGTGTGGTTCGGTGACCATTCAAACAGTTCTATCTCTATATGTGTTGCTCTGAGATGCAGCAGCTTGCCTCCATCTGCAGTTCCAGAGGGCATGTGCCTTCTTCAAATTCTCTGCCATAACCTTCAGCAATAGAATCTTCTGGGAAATAACCTGAAAATTGGGAGATGCAAATTAGTCACTCATATGTATTTTGCTCTGCCTTATGGAAACTGATAGAATCAGAATCATAGAAGGGTTTGGGTTGGAAGGGACCTTAAAAATCATCTAGTTCCAACCCACCTACCATGGGCAAGGAACCTTCCACTAGACCAGGTTGTCCAGAGCCCCATTTAGCCTGGTCTCGAACACCTCCAGGGATGGGAATCCACAGCCTCTCTGAGCAACCTGTTCCAGTGCCGTGACACTCTTAAGGTAAAGAACTTCTTCCTACTATCTAATCTATATCTACCTTCCATCATCTTAAGGCCATAGATCATATCATAGTACAATTTCAAGACTTAACTCAGGATTCCACAAAAATAAGTTTCTCCCTTGTTTTGGGTTTGCAAACTGGTCTGAAAATACTGTGGGCAAATATGCAACTAGACGAAATCAGTATCAAAGACAAAAAGTAAAGATTTTTCCCTTCTCAGTAAACTTTCCACTGATCTCGGGGGAAAGGATTTTGTTCTGAGGACTCACATGTTCTTAGACACTATAGTGCCTAAGTGAAGCTGTTGCTAGCAAGTTTGTATTGAAACAGGCTCTTTGGAAGGATGAGAAATATATACTTGGTAAACAAATTAAGAGTCATAGCAACTGCCTAAACACACCCACTGCATGAATATAACCGCCTCAGTGACATGCTCCAGTCATTCAATCTCTGCATGATAAATCTATGCACATAACAGCCAAGGGACGTTTGCACATTGTTGGAGGGAGAACGTGGGAGAAGTCAGGGCAGGGCCAAATGTGGTATATTTTCTTGTTACCTAGTCGTCAAATTCCTCTAATTCTACCAAAAATCACAATGCAAAATATTGTTATCCTTGGCACTGATCACTGCTGAAAGAAAACCACACAGCTCACAGTTGGCTCAATTTTGACACTAAATACACAGGTGGGAATTTGCTGCTCAATTCGCCTGGACAGTGCCTGAACTCTGCATTACTGTGTAATGAAGTTTCCCTGTAGTAGCAAGATCTAACTGTACATACAATTTACATAGATGTGTGTATTTAGTCATTCATCTTCTCTACATTTATAGGTTTCTACCATTTCTAAAAATATAAAATAATTTTTTTTTTCAAGTGAGTTCAGCAGACAGCAGTAGAGGTATAAATAATAACCTATAACTCAAGAAGTGAGATTTTCCATTTAGTCAATTGGAAATAGTTTATAAAGGGATCTTACAGAATAATTACTCTCACTCAATAAATTGGGAAGGGAAGCATGAAAAGGGAAAAGAATCTGGTTGTGGCAATTGTGTTTCAGGTCACTGACAGAGCTGGACATCAAATCTTCCAAGTTTTAGCCTGGCACCAGCTCAGCTGGACTGTGCCTCTCTCCAAATAGGCAGGTGTAAGAACTGACCTGAACAGCTCTACTTGCCACCTGTCCTATCTACAAAACCAATCTGATACTGAAATAAAAAGTTTTCAGTGACTTTCAATGATTGTTCATCTGGTATTCTTCAAAACCTTTGCTGTGCTTTTTTGGTCCTCTCCAGTTCCTTTTAACTTCATTTCTTTAATTTGTTCCCTTCAGTTTTATTCACACCCCACACCAAAAAGTTACCAATTTCCAAAGACTAGATTTCACAATCAGTTGTCAGCAGCTATACCAGAAGTGAAAACTCCTCATAATACATGTTCTTTCATCCCATCTGTGTTGCTCAGGGTGTCAGTGGCTGGGATCTACCCTGTTCCCATGAGCCCTCCAGATGAGGTGGTGTGGCCATCCTGCTTGCTCTTTGAGCCCAGAACTGTGGAGTGGGTTCAGCTCAGTGCTTAGCTCCCTAATGGTAACTCTGGTATGAAAATGTCTTACCTAATTTTAGACATCTGAAAGGGAGCTTTTCATGGAAGGTTTGGTTATCAAGTCTCCTTGTGTAGTCAATGCATACAGACAGGCATTTTCAGAAGATAGTTATTTCCAAAGGTTGGAATCCAGAGAATGTGTGATAACTAAGGCCCTCTGGAGGTGCCTGTCTCTTTTTATAGGCTAAAGACAGAACCTATCTAAGTAGAGTAGACAAGATGCCTTATATTTAGATAGCTGTCATTAGGTGAGATAAAAATCTACCTTTAATACTTTCATAACCTGTTTTACTCATCAGTTAACTGGGACTAATACAGGCATCAGTGGGATGCCAGATGTCCACATCTATTATTATCTGCAATTACAGGGAGATCTTTCTTTGAATGCATAATTCTGTGGAAGTACGAAGAACTCATTATTCACAACTGTGACAGATGGCAGAACTGGTTTTGGGCACAGTTTACTGTAAATATTCCATCTATTATGATTTGCTAGGAGGTGTAACCAGGCAATAGGGAGGTAGGATGACTGCTTACACTGTCTCGACTACAGGACAGAGGGTTCAGTAGCAGGAAGAGGAGATTGGTCTAGCCTTTCCTGAGAACAGATAGGTAGGCCTGGTTAGGAGCAGCTGCCAGAGTGCTGCCTGGGGCAATAGAAGAGCTAGAAACACTGTCAACAAGGGATGGCTGCAGTGGGACAATCCATGGTTTCCCAAGAGGAATTCAGGACTGGTTTGTAGAGCAGGATACAGAGACCAAAATTATGCCTCTGGCTTTCCTGGTGAGTTACAGTAGCCCAGGAAGATGCTGAAAATTACTGGACTAGGAAACAAAATCGGAAGAAGCCTCTTGGAAGGGCATGGTGGGGAGCAATATCTATCTTCCAGCCTTTTAATTTAACCTGCGTTAGTCTGCTGACTGTGTCATTAAAAGAGATATTCTATTCTTTTTTTTTCCACTCTGATAAGTCTGTCTTTTGAACCACTGTGATTTTAAATGCCTTTCATTGTACATGCTCTGAAGAAAAAGCAAGATAATTTCATATTTGGCTCATATAAAGTCATGCCACAACCCTCTACTTTCCACTCATGCTATTTACACTGGGCTGTGTGGATCTCTGGTACAACTGGGTACCGTATCTGATCCAATTTTAGTGAAGACCCACATGAAGTAAGTATTTAGTCCTCTGAGAGGGGCCTGGAGTCATTACATGAACTTACAATTTGTTTGAGAAATTTGTTTACAATTTGATTTTACAAATATAAAGTTACATTTGAAAGTAAACATAGTGCTGTTGAAATAAGGTGGCTATAGGACTGAATAAACTACAGAGGCAGCTAACGCAGAGTGACACATACGCTGTAAATCAATACTGTCAACTCACAATAGCTTCTTCAGAAATGCGGGACTGATAGATGTGCACATAAGTGCCTTGAAGCTGATGGAACTGGAATGCCTTAAGCCAGTAGGGAATTTGGACCATCACCTGCAATTAATATGAATTACCTTTCATAATCAAAAAAGTTCTTTGCTTGATGTCAAAATACAGGCAGAAGACCAGTTTTTCTGCTCTGTCATACCTAGCTCAAGCCATTTTGACCTTGGCAAAAATAATAGAAAAATGAGTATTTGTGAGGTATTAGTGACAGAAATAGACATCAGAGCAGTTGGAAATGTACTTCATTGAAAGTTCACAGATGTGCAGAGGGCCAGGTTAGTGCACAAACTTAATAAAGATGTATTTTACAGATTTACTTGGTCTGAAATGAGATACTAATGCACTGAAATGAAACAACTCTTTGGCATAAGGGATTTTGATAGATATTTTGTCTCTACTTTTGCACTGAATGTTTATTTCCATGGAATTATTCAGCCTGGGGATTGTTTGTGCACAGTGTAGAGCAATGAAGAATAGGCATCACCATTGTACCAACCTATCCTCTCAAATTTTTATAAACTTGATGAATTAAGAGGACACTCACTACTCTTTACTTTTCTAAGCAATAAATCCCATTTCTGCTGTTCTACCTGTATTGAATTCCCTTCTTTATCTAGCAGGAATAGCACACTATTTGCACCACAATACATGGAAACTCAATGTTCACACTTGTGTTGCAAATGTCAGTGTAATGTGCAGCATCTGTTAACAGCTCTCATGAGGAATTGTACTGAGGTACATTCTGGTGTTAAGAGTAATTTGGGAGTTCATAACAATTTTTTTGAACTGATGTCCTGTAACATATGCACAGCAATCCATGATAAACTGAAAATTTAAAGAAAAGGGTTATTGTAGAGAAACTTTGTTGCTATTTTTTAATTATTAATATTATTTTACTACAAGATCATCAAGCAGAGTAATTACTGTATATTCAAATTATTTACCTAATAAAATTTCTTATAGGCAGATGTTAACCCCTGAGAACTACTCAAAAGAGAGAATTTTTGTAAGAAACTCACTTAAGATCCTGATCACCAGGAATAGAGAACAGCTTGCATTACCAAACATTTGCTTTCTAAAGATAGATAATAGTATATTTTTTTTTTACCAATAAGCATCTGAAAATTGAGAATCAACCTCTGACAACAAGTTTCTCACTAAAATTAAGTTAAGAATATGCAGAGATTTAAAACATGTTAATTTATACAGATCTGAGCCGTTCAATTAAGCTCATGCTCAAAATGGTTTCCTCTGAAAGGAGCTGCCTACCATCTGTTAAGTCAACTATTTCTATTGCCAATGATCTTAAGTTCATCATTTATGCTGGAGTGATTGAGATTCTTAATCATAAATATCATCCGTTCTTTTTCCTCCCTGTCCTCCTCCTCTTCATTTGAGTCAGGATTTTTGGGGGGCTTTTTAATCAGCAGGTTCTGAAAGCGAAACTACTGGAAGAACGCAAGCACAACCTGGGAAGGAGAAAAGAGGTGGTTCTTATTGATGTTTGCTGCTTTACAGTGATTTTTCGTTGACCACAGTTTGTGTGCATTTTCCTTGCTGCAGTTAGAAGGGATGGTAACTATAGCTTCAGGTCATCTATTCACTCCTTTCTGCATGTCAGTGTTTTTCACATAGACAAAAACCTTTTAATTTTCGTAAAAGGGTCAAGTCCCTGAGGAAGTGTGAAAGACATCTGAATCAGCAATATTTGCTTCAACAACCCCCAGAAGTTTCCTTATACAGTTCCTGTTGGCCAATCTTTGTATCTAGGGCTCTCATATTCTGAGAGTAGCATATTTTTCTAGACAAACATTTATGTTTAACCAAAATTAAGGAGCATTTCAAACAAACAAGGAAAAAAGGATTGTCACAGTATCTTGTTAGTGCTTTTTGGAGATGTACAACAAGGGAGAAGGACAAAGATTTGCTCTTATCTTGTTCTATTTGCTGTTTCTGCATTTCTGGTACTCATACACATTTATCTATTTCATTTGCTGGCTGTTGTATTCCCTGGGTCTTTCCCTCTCCCCTGTCTTTGCAAACATGCAGATTTCCAGGGCTCTGCCAACAGGAAGAAAGCACAGAAAGGAGAGGTGAGGACCATCCCCTCCTAACCCCACTTTTCTGCACAGACACTGAACACATTCTTCATGTTTCATAGCAGCATAGGGCACAGAAATCCATGTTTAAATTCTTCCTGCTGACTTTAGAGTCCACTGGGTCTTACATGGACTCTAGAAATGTATACGTGTTGACTGTGTGATTCTCATAAAGTCTAGGTGGTGCAGATTTTCCAGGGCTGCAGAGGAGTCAACGAGTACCTGTCACCTGAGAACTGTTGTGCTTGCATGAACAACATGGATTGTAAGAACTTCTCCTGGCTTAGCCATTGCACCCCCACTCTTGTCTCCTACTTTGTATTTTCACCTAATGCAGCAACTCAGGCTTTGTATTACAATAAAAGATAGCAGGGAATAAGAATAAATTAATTATTGATTTCTTAACCATATATTTCAGGGCTGTTCTATTTCTCTTTGCCTTTTTTTGATGTGGGTAGATATCTTACCTGACTAAAAGAGAGGTAGAGTGAAATTCAACATTGAAGACAAAATGATTTTATCCGCTAGGTAGCAGTGAGGGTGCTATTACTTTTGCACCACCAGCTGCTTACTACATAAATGATTTATGAAAGTGTGACTGACTGATTTCACATTAGTTTCTACCTATTTCAGCACCTCTATTAGGAGGGATATTAGCAAAAATTATCATTCTTTAGTGTTTGAGCAAGAATTTAGAAGCTTATCTTATTCTTGTAAACCGAACAACACAAACTCAAATAGATTGCATTAAGAACAAGAAACAGTGACGTACTGAACTCCTACAGCTCCCACTGAGGCAATGGAATGAAGGCATTTTGCATTTCCTGGGATGGGGAAATCTAGTTCACTCAGTACTCTGATAAATTATAAATACGCAGTTGATTTTACAACTAGGTCTTGATGAAGAATATATAGTGCTGGAACAATCATAAAGGAATCAGAGTGGACATTTAAATTCATCAATATTCAATTGATATGCAAAAATGAACTCACATTTTCTAAGCTACTTGGAATCTGTTTTGAAGTGCATTGCCATTTCCATGCCATGTTACACTTCTAGGAAGAAATAGAAGCTTTTGTGGGTACTGTACAGTACTCCACAGCAATTTCTCCACTAACACATAGCTTACTTACTTAAAATATGTATTGAAGCTCCAAGATAGATTGCAGTTCACTAACAATGTGATTCAAACTCTGAAAAAAAAAAAAAGAAATAAAGCTGCTGTTTTAACATGAAATGTGAATTCCCTTGACCAGATTGTAAATATGTCATTACTACACTCTTCTTACACTAAGGAGTTATGATGTAATTGAACCTGATTTATTTTCTATTGCAAACCCCGCTGTTTAATTTAATTTAATCTACCTTGTTATCAAATTTAACATCATCATAATAATATAACTTAAATTCCACAGATAGTAGGTCTTTAACCTGATCCTCCACAAGAACCTAAACTGAATTTGATGGTATGCCACTACAGCAAGAAAAGTGCATGTTATGCCTTCTATGACAAAGATCCCAAAGCAAACAGAAGAAATATAACTTCATGAACAAGCATATGCTACCATGAAATTGATATTTTCTTCCCTCTAACTTTGGATCTTCAAAACTGGGATATGGTTATTAGAAATGCCTTTATAAAGTCACTGGTAAAATCCACAGCTCCCTTGGAGCTTGTGAGTGTGTTCAGTGCAGTGACAGCCATTTCATGTGACCATAGGGTGAAGCTACAGCAGTATTTATTATTATGAGGAAATTATGGCAATTGAGGATCATATTCCCATAGCTATTTAGGCGCCTAAGGCTAATGCTGGCATTTCCAAGTCTGCAGCTGAGTTTCTGCTCTTCCTGAAGGTGACTAATTTTCCCTCTTTCAGTGTCTGTAAAGCTAACTCAAGTAGCAAAGCTGTTTTGCTGCTGACTAATAGCTCAGAGACCAAGGTCAATCTGAGGCCCAGAAGGTGAAGTTATTGAGAAAATGAAAGTTTTCTACTGAGAAGAAAATACCTAGGGTTTTGCCACCTTCCTCTCTTGTCCCATTTTAGTCCCATTTCCCATGGCATGAGTTAGGAACATGTACTTGCCCAGTGGCAGGGGAGAGTGGTAAAGCCTTCCCCATGACTGCAGCTGACAGGGAAGATGATGCCATCCATGGGGGCTGTGGCAAGGGGGGGAAACAGAGCTGTGTATGTCAAAGAGTAGATATCAGAGAGGCCAATTGTGTGCTGATAGTAGTCCCACAGCTGGGGCCAGCCTGCTGCCACTGGGCTGGTCATGTCCTACTCACCCCTAGTGACATCCCTGGGATTTGAGGAACAGGGGAAAGATGTCATCCCAAAGCTTCATCCTCTGACTATGTCCACTTGTTCTTGCTTGTTTTGTCCTCCTACTGAGCCTAGCTGGTATCCTCCAAGCTTATCTGAGCTTTTGTATGGATGTGGAGTTGACAAACAGAAGAATTTCTTCATGGAAAGGGTTATCAAGCATTGGAACAGACTGTCCTGGGAGGTGGTGGAGTCACCATCCCTGAAGGTGTTCAGGACATGACTGGACGTGGCATTTAGTGCCATAGTCTAGTTGACAAGACAGAGATCAGCCAAAGGACAGACTCGATGACCTTGGAGGTCTTTTCCAACTTAAATGATTATGTGATTCCATCCTAATTGGCAGAAAAGGAACAGTGCTATATCATCACAATGACCACTGGAAAAGTGTTGTATGTTCTTTGGCTACCAGGGCTTGAGCTGTCAAAGCAAATGATTCTATGTGGGACTGCAGTTATGGGGTTTTGACTGAGGACTGTGAGCAGAGGACTCTCATCAATCAACTGGTTTCACCATTTCCCTAACCTAGGCTGCTGCTTTGTCTTCCCCTCTCCTTGACATTTTACTCCTGGCCAGGAGGCTCCCCACAGAACTTGAAAGTGCATGGACAGCCTGGCAGCTCAGCTGGTGGCTCTGAGCACTGAGAGCTTGGGAAATACAAGACACAGCAAAGCAGGAGCTGGGTAGGAGGTAGGAATAAAGCAGTATCCCCATGTCAAAATAAAAGTGATCTATCTTAATTGTTAAGCAAAGTAAGCAAAACAGTATACCCATGTAGAAACAAAGCATTTTCCCCATGTCAAAATGAGTTTTCCCCAAACTTATTAAGTCTGGTAGTCCTATGAAATATTGAGTATCATCAAGTCCCAGAGTACTCTCTCCACACAGCTTTCATCCTTTAAAGTTATTAAGGTAGGACTTTATTTTGTTTTTTTCTGAGGTTTTGTTTGTTTGTTTTTTGTTTTCCCCCATGTTATTATTACCTATTGGCAGAAAGAAAAAAGCCAGTATGAGTCAATAAGGATTGTCTTCACTTGCCACTTGACTTCTTGGAGCTCTCTTAAAACAATTCTGGTTTACAGTTAGAGAAAAAAGAAATTTCCTTAGTGTGAAATTAAGATGAGAAAATTGGTCAGTAGAGGTTTATTTGTGTCTGGAGTAGGGAAACAGTTTTATAATAGAAATATGAGTTGGACTGTTATCACATTGATTTTAGTAAACATTGCCATCCTCTTCTCTGTATGTGTGTGCAGGTTAATTAAAAAGTTCATAGCCTTGCCTGTGAAAATCCATCTTTTTAAAAATGTAGATTGAATTTAGAAGCTTAATGAGATCTACAGAAATCTTACAGTGTTTTCTGTTCAAAGTAAGGAGACAGAAGAAATAACACTACAATCTGTTTTCTGACCTTTTCTTGAGCAAATTGACTTTCTTGGATATGCAAGGCAATTATTAACTCCATAGACAGTAATTACATCCATATAATATTTATTGCGCACCAAAAGAAAAAGAAAGGAAATCAAAATTCCACATTTGTGTTCAACACACAAACAACACCAGCATGACCACTGCTTGTCTTTTACTTCCAAAGCCCAGAATAATGTTTTTCAGAGAACAAGCATCCTGCAGGATGAAGATTTAGAATCATTGCAGAGAGCTCCACCACTCAAGCTTAGGGAGCAGCTTATGGCAATAGCAGGGGGTAATTTCTATGGGTATAAGAAGAACATTGGGTTGCAGAGTTTCCCACTGAGAGTCCAGATAGCACTGAGAGTCCAGATAGCACTGAAGGAGTGGCCAATGCCAGGAGCCTTGGGCTCCACTCCCAGCTCTGGAAAGGAGTATGCAGAACCATATCTGCCTTTCTCACACCTATGTGATCATACAGAAAGACTTCTTGAGACTCAGGGATCCTTTTTCCCCCTCTTATAGAAATGGTTCAAGCCACCATTGTGAAATAAACTGTTTTCTCTGTACACCTTGCCCAATGTACCTGGTACTTTTTCTGTATGGTCACAGAGCTTGCCTCAGACATGAAATCAAAGCCTCCTATTTTACAACAAACCTGTGGGCTAAACCATCTGAGTGTCAGTATTACCACTAGTTTCCTGTGACTCCAAGAGAGTTTCACAAATCTCTGAAAGACTGTTTGGTGGTGCAAAGCTGAGTTGTACATCTCTAACCTTCCTAGCAATTTCTTTTGGTAAGTGAACACAATAATGAGCAGGGCAAAGAAGTTGCAATCACACGTGAGTGGTGCAACCATCAGAAGGTGTAAGTTTCTCAGTATTGTCTTGTAACTCCCCCCAAGAATACTCCTGAGAGAACTCAGACCCATGAGAGTACAGTAGTTGATACAATCGGAAAACTGGGTTAGCAGTTTTCCAAGAACATCTTGGTCTCTTCTCTCAGGCACTCAGCAATAGGACGAGGGGGCACTGACTTAAGCTCCGCCAGGGGAAATTTAAGTTGGATATCAGGAGAAAATTCTTTACAGAGAGAGTAATCAGGCATTGGAATAGGCTGCCCAGAGAGGTGGTGGATTCACCATCCCTGGAGATTTTTAAACGCAGATTGGACGTGGCACTGAGTGCCATGATCTAGTAAATGGACTGGATTTGGACCAAGGGTTGGACTCGATGATCTCGGAGGTCTCTTCCAACCCAATCGATTCTATGATTCTATGATTCTATGATCTTCCAAGAAATCCTTCTGGTAACATTCAAGATGTATGGTTGGATGTTCATGATGAATGTAAGCCTGTATCAGCTGGAATATCTGAACTACACCAACGCAGGAGTGCTGCAGGGCTTCCTGTTTTTTTAGAAAAGTATTACACATGTAGACAGCACTGGTACCCTGACCTAGCTCTCACATCTCAGTACAAGATATGGGGTGCTTCCGTAAAAGAATCAAGAAAATTAATATTTTACTCTGCTAAATGAAAGTTTCAAAAGAGTTGCATCTACCTTCACAACAGTAAAAAAAAAAGTAACTTTATCTGAAAAAAGTCTAGGAAAATAAGTAAATACATGCCATGTATTCTTCTAGTCAAACAGGTAAAAACTGCAGATTTTGAGCTAGAATTCTGTTAGACGACACCAGTCTTTTTATACACATACCAGTCAAATAGCCAGCTTGCCTTCTTAATGCAATTTATATTGAAGGTTGTAATTCTTTATAACTATTATCTTTGTAAAACAAGATTGTTAATATCAACTGTTTAGTTAAGCAGTGGCACTGGTTTCCCACTGGTTAATAAGAGCCTTTGTATACACAAGGTCTCATGCAGGAATAGTAATTTTCTTGTTTGGCAGCTCCCAAATGTCATTTTGCTGCAGCACCTACATTAGGAATGGATATGGTTTCTGTTAGTGTCTAGGAGGTTTTCCAATTAAATGAGTCGGCACTGACAGGACTTGAATGAGTTATTGTCTGCTCTTATGTCTTTTTAAAATTTGATTGCTTGATTTTTTTAGCACTTCAGCTGGGTCGTTAGCATAACTTAGACTTTTTGTTAACTTCCCCAAAGTGACCTATAGAGTTCCAATTTTATATGCAGCCTTCACTTAATCTGATTTCAATAGATGCTTGATTCCTCAACAGCTTTGTATACCTGTTCCTACATATCTGCTTTAATTCCCAATTGGCCAATCAGATTCTTCTATTTTAATGAAACAATATTTTTACTTTGATAAAATCCTTAGACTGAATTGGGCTTTCCACTTCTAAAAGAAAAAAATATATTATATTTGGGTGGAAATAAACATAATCACTAATTATCATTAACAATTTATTAGATGTGTCATTAAATTATTTAAAATTACAAAGGAGCAAGTATTTTTCCCAACTATTAATTACATTTTTAAGGAATCTCTGATTTTCCTAAAACAGCATCTGCTTTAGTTATGGATTTCACAGGTTTTTATGTGTTTGCGATGTGCCTATTTGCTCTTCAGAAAATAATCGTTTATTTGTTTATAGAGATCATTCCTTTTATGAAATGATACCAAATGTTTCTCACTTTTCTACCCAACAGAGAAACTGTCTGTTACCTTTCTTACTCAGTTTATTTCTGTCAATTATTTATTTCATGCAAGTTTTTCTAACCTAATTGATTTTCACACATTTTTTTCCACAGTCAAGCTTGGAAAGTAGAGAAAATCCAGTTAGCTGAGGTTATGACTCCAGTTAAACAGAATAAGGAAATCTGGCATGCTGTGATTTATTTTATCAAATGCCTACTGAATACTGAGGAAGGTTCTCTGCATCTGATATCTGTGCAATTTACAAGTCAATCATATTGGGCATTTGATATTATTAATGCTTTTTGAAGTCAGACCTTTGTTCTTCATCTGTTGTATGCCAGTAAGGGGTTTTGTTTTCAGTTGCCAAAACAAGAATCTCAGTTTTGCATTCTGTAGTTTAACACTATGAACAAAGGCCAACTAACCTGAATTAGGAAAATTTAAAGATACCAGTAAAAGCTCAAAAGCCAGGGTCCTGACAGGACATTACTCCAAATACCATCATGCTAAAGCTTTCCATTTGATGCACTGAAATCCATGGTGAAGACCCAGGCTCCTCTCTCTGGGCAGTGCAGTGGTTCCACAACTCACTTGACAGACACCAGTTATGCATGGCCACAGCTTCCTCTCAGCAGAGACGATGGTTCCCAACCAGGATCCAGAAAACATCTGGGCTTTTCTCATTCCACATCTGGGGGAGCTAAAGTGACCAAGGTTCTCAGATCGCAGCAAGTATGCCTGGACATGGTCATGCTCCCTAAAAAACATTCCGTTTCTTTGGGAAGAGGTGAAGGAGGACATGGTGGTTGGACACCTTTTGTGCAGTATTGCAGTAACCAAAGTGTTCTTGGGGGCTCTGTTATGGACAAGGATGCCCACTCTCACCAGGGACACTGCCACCACAGCTTTTCCTGGAGCCTGTAGGTAATTGTGGGTAGCTACTCTCCCCTTCAGACAAGCCTTCTCTGCACACAGAAGAAAGTCGAGAAAATAAGGAGATAATTTAGCAGTTCTTAGACTCTCAAAAAAACCCCAAGATCCTTTCTCCGTTTCCCTTTTAGGGTGTTTGTCCTGAAAGATGCCTGGTAAGATATATAGATATATATCTATGCAATGCTAACCTCAAAGGTCAAGATAAACTCTGCCAAATCTTGACTTAAATGGTTATTTTAACCACAGTGGGTATCCTTTCTACACTTGGTACCTTCAGATGGTACCATATCAGGTGATATCTTGTTGTATAGACGTTGCACAAACAGCAGTGAGCACCCAAGGAGGTTATTGACTTCTGGAATGGTTTGGGTTAGAAGGGACCATAAAGATCATCTATTTCCAACCCCCCTTCCATTGGGTGGGTCACCTTTCCACAACAGGTGCAGCCTTTGCTAGGCACAGCATGTATTTGTGTAAATATCACAGACAGATATGGGTAAATGAAATGACATAAAATGTGCAGACACTTTGACAGTTTGTGGCTCTCAGAATTACCTCCATGGGTTTTTTTTTCTAGAGCTGTAAAGGGGTTTTGCGTGGTTGTTTTTTTATTCTGTTTTTACTAAAATGTGGTGTCTTGAAACCCCAAAGGCAGAAGGTTCCTCAAAAAGGCTGTAGATAGGCAATAAACAACAGCAAAGAACTCAGTTTTCAGACATACAAGATTTTGAGGCATTTTTGTTAAACTGCTGTCACAGTTGGAATCTGGAGGTTATCAATAATTATTATCCCTAATGTAATTACTTACAATCCAGAAAACACAACTAGAATAATGAGTATTTTATTGATAGTGAAATTGAGCAGACATGGATATTTAAACAGAAAAACACTTCCAGTTCATTCTCAACATTTCTTGCTATCTTCAGTGTTGCTTACTGTAGTTTGTTCTCCCACCTTGGATAACCAGTCCTACCACTCATCCAGAAAAACCTGATGTACCTGACTCTTGCTATTTACTTTGGTGTTGTTTTAAATATTTTTACTCTTGTTGACATGAAGGAAGAGATTTGGAAGTGTTTATATAGCAGACAAATATTGTAATCTATCTCACTCAGGAGCTTAGAAAGAAGTTTGAAAGATCTTAGCTCTCAGTTAGAGATAAAATTTAATAGATGCTGTTTTACATTTTTATTGCAGGGATTATGGTCTTTTTATAGTATTAAGATTTCTATATTCATACTCAAATTTACCAATTAGTTTCACATTCAGTCACACCACATTTTGAAACTTGTTTGGTTAAAATGAAAGACATTCATCTATACATAAACACCTGTGATAAGAAATAGTTTTCTGTTGGATATTTATAGAGTTAATATATTGGGTCTGTAAGTAAGTGGATTTCTCTACCCTTTTCCAAATGAAAATAATCTAATTTTCAACTGAAGTTAAGCCAGTGCTTAAATATTGTGCTGAATTATGCAATGATTACTTGCTTGTAAAAAATAAATTGTTGTTTTCTGTTTTGATTTGATTCCTCACAACACAAAGGAGCTGTCTAGATCTGTGAACATGTACTTGCACAGCAGCAAAATTATCTGGTCAACCTTCTTACTCAATGAGTCCTTTATATTTTTCAGAGATGTATAAACTAGGATTTATGCCACAGTGAATACATTCAAGGAAATATAAATCACACAAAACATTGCACATCATTATAGATTTGTGTCCCCATCCGATATCATGTATAGCAACTCTGAGCTGGCCCAGCTTTTGCTAGCCAAGCCACATAAATCCTCTTTATAGCAGGAATTCTCAAACTTTTAACAAACAGTCATTAACTGAAAGATATAAGACAATACCAATGCTGTCTCGCAGAGAAGATACAAAAAGGTGTGGCAAAACGATACCTCTGCAATACGTAGGTATGCACATCTCATCTCTGTAGTTAAAAATTAAATGAGAAAAGCAAAACTGCATTTTGGGGGAGCTTCATCCTGGGATGAAGTGCAATGCCCTGTAGCACATTGGGGATGGTACTTACTCACTGAAGCTAGGCATGGGATAGAGATGTTCAATAACATTGGTTAGGGGATAAGTCTCCTAATACATCAGTAAAAGTTCATACATTCTTTGATCTCAGTGATTGTCTAAGAGGTTCTGAAATAAAGAGTTTAGGGGCACAGTAGATTTCTCTAAAAAAATATATTTCTAAGGAAAAGTGAAGGAAGATTTCAACAGCCTATGAATCCAAATCCCTGGGAATGATCTATATATAGATATATAATAATATAACAATACATTATTACCTTCCATCTATGTTACAGTATATTTGTTAAAATCTCCATAATCAGAAAGACATTTATTCATATCAACAGACTGTACCCTGATTTTTCTGTTGAACTCTCTTTAATGCTACATTTCCTAAGGACATATCTTCAGTGCTCACTCTGCGTCAACTTAATGAGGGCATCTTTTACAAATGAGAGCAGTCAATGTTCTCCCATCACTGATCTTTTTTGCCATTCTTTCCTTTTCAGGATTTTTTTTTTTCCAAATGAGAGACTCTGAATATAGTTTTCATTTCTGCCATAGCTGGGCCATTACTTAAGTGAGTAGCTTCAGGAAATAATGATTGAGGATTCATTATTATTCAAAATACCCAGAAACATGGTCCTGAGATACAGAAAAATTGTCAGGGTTGAATGACAGAGTATTGTTCCGTCCTCTGTAGTCAGCTATGTACCAGCTTACCTGAAAATTGAGAGTTCAGAAGTTCAACATGAGTTCAAATGTTATTAAGTTCATTTTTCACTAGAGGAAGAGAGAACAAGTGATTAATGTTTATACTATGGTATTGGATTAAAATATATATTTTATGGCTTCTATATCTACTTGAAATTATATCTGAATAAATTGTACTACTGTGACTGGGCAAACCACTCAAGGCAGTAAACCAGTTAAATGTGAACAGATGGGAGTTGGCTTAAACCAATGAACCAGTGGCCCTTGAAAGATGCAGGTGACTATGCATCAAGGACCTGGAATCAGGATGTGCAGTTGGAAATGCTGCAAACTGATCCAAAATAAAACCCAGTCACATTAGTCACGCAGAGCATAGATACCAGCAACTGGGTGATGTACATTTCTCCTGTCTGTGTCAGATCTTTCTTAAATTTTTGCTTGACTGATGAAAGGACAACTACATATGTGTGTGTGGTGGGTTGACCTTGGCTGGACACCAAGTGCCCACCAAAGCACTCTATCACTCCCCTTCCTGGGTCGACAGGGGAGAGAAAATAAGATGGAAAACAACTTTTACATTGAGATAAGGCAGTTTAGTAAAAAAAAGCAAAAGTTTGCACGCACCCAAGCAAAGACCAAAAAAGAAAGCTTTATTCTCTACTTCCCATGAGCAAGCGATGTTCAGTCACTTCCCAGGAGCAGCGTTTCAGCACATGTAGTGGTTGCCCCAAAAGGAAAACCTTCTGAATAACAAATGGCACTCTTTCATTCTCCTTCCATTAGCTTTTATGTCTGAGCTGATGTCATATGGTATGGAATATTCCTTTGGTTAATTTGGGTAAGCTGGCCTAGTTTTGTCCCCTCCCAGGATCTTGCCCACCCCCTGCCCCTTGATGCGGGGACAATGCTGAGAGACAGTGCTGATGCTGTGCTGGTGCTGCTCAGCAGTAGCCGAAACACAGGTGTGTTATCAGCACCTTTGTACCTACCAATGCAGAGCACAGCACTGTGAGGGCTTCTGTGGGAAAATGAACTCCATCTCATCCAGACTCATTACAATGTGTTAAAATCTGATTAGTGAGAGATGCTTCTGCTCAAATTAAGGTGCAAATGAGACCATATGCCAAAGTCAATAATACAGACTTTATTTAACAATGAGTGTGAGGCAGAGAGAGAGAAAGAAATAGAAAAGAGAGAGAGGAGAGAGAGATATCAAGCAGAAGATAGTCACCATCTGTGAATCCAGCAGCATCCCATTGGTCCTTCTTCATTCTGAGCTTCTTGGTGGTGAAGTCTCAGAGTCGTTCTTCTGGGGGTACCACCTTTATATAGTCCAAGTTCTGGGTATCCACAGGGTGGTTGCAGATGCTGTTCCCATAACTTGGGATGATATGCGTATGAACTGTTGCTTCCTTTCCCAAAGTTTGCCACAGTGGGAATTTCTGTCCAGACACGTTAACCAGGATATGCTAATCAGATGTCACCTCTGCCAGGTCTGGAATTAATGCAGTCTTGTTGCAAATTCCTCCCTTCTGTGCTTATCTTAAGTTCTCACTGTGGTGGCTTATCTTATGGCCTTCTGTGGTCTTGACAGTGTTTGAGATAGGCAACTGTGCTCTTTAAGTCCTAACAATGTGGTAGTACTTTCTGGTTTCTTTAAGCTCAAAGAGAAATCACGGACTTCACTGAACCCAAGAGCTAGAAGGAGACCTCAGAAGGTCTTTGACTTCATTCCCTAGCTTGGAAACAAAGTCTAATACAGTTTCTGGGCTACTCCTGGCAGATACTTCCCTAACTGTACCTATTCTTAAAAATCTCCTGTTCTGGGAATTCCATAATCTTCAGAGATAATTAAATTAAAGAATTAAATTAAATAAAATGTTCAAATATCTTGACATCAAAGAAGTTTTTGCAATGTTTAATTTAAATATCTCTTGTTATAAATTAGGCCTATTTCCTCTTGCTTTTTGATCACTGATATTGAGACCTGTTGATTACTGTTCTAACAGTCTCAAATCTCTTAAAATGATTATACTGTCCTGTCTCAGTCTTCTATTTTCTGGACTGAACATTTTCTTCAGCTTTTCCTGCAAATTTTTTAGATTACTTATCACTTTTTTTTCATCACTTGGAGTTTCCTTTCAGATTATCTGCAAGATTTTTAATGATGGTTTTCAAAATATTGAAATGACATAATGTTGTCATTGAATATCTAACATTTGCTCCAAGGAGCGTAATAACTATATCGTATATTAGTAATTATTTGGGGGTTAGTATTTAACTGTCAATAAATCTTGTATGTAATGGCATTTCAGAACAAGAATTGTCTCTTGTGACAGCTTCTCAAACACTGACTCATTTCATGTGAACCCCCTTAGCCTTGCTTTCATTGTTGCCAGCTAGCCAGTTACTCTGGTTTTTTCCTCATTTTGCATTTATGAACTTAATTTTTGTTTTCTTCCCAGAGAACTTTTAGCTTGGCCTTATTAAATTTCATTATATTGATTTCAGACTACTGCTCTAATTTATCAAGTTCATTCTCAATTCTGCTTCTGACCACTTAAGTACATATTGTACTTCTCAGCTTTCTGTCATGTGCAGATTTCATGGGACTATCCCCCCCATTTCATCACCAAAATATTCAAGGTTTATATTGATTACTAATGAGAAAAGACTTTTGCAGGGCCTCATAATTTGTCAGGGTCTTCATTTTATGAAAGCAAATCCTTGATAAAACCACTTCAACAATATTTTCCAAATTCGCATGTGAAAATGTTGTAAGGACTGTGTCACAAGCTTTACTAACGAGAACATGTACATACACACTATTTCTACTCTCTCCACTAGGTCGTGTTACCTCACTGAAAGAGGAAACTAGAGTGATGTGACTGGTCTTAAAAGTACCATATTGACCTGCTTTGATTACTGTATTATCCTTCAAGTGCTTATAATCTGAAGTTTAAGAATTTTTTCCAGTAGCTAAACAAGTTTAGGCTACCTGGCTCATAGCTACACATTTCAAAGGCTGAAATCATATTTTGGTTTGGTCTACTGGTGAGAAAGTTAAGGAATATTATGTCTCAGCTCTGGGTTCAGCTCCAAAAGAATGGCAACTCTATCATTCAGATTTCTGACAAAGCTTAGATTTTTGGATGGACAAGCTGTAATACTACTATAGTCATGCTATTGCTTTCCTATGTCATCAATTACTGCAAATGATATCTACTTGTTGCATGTTGACACAGCAAAATAAAAGTCATCTTAATAAGGGAAATGTTAACATTCCAGAGGATGTATTTGTATATCCATTAATATTTACAGCTGGTTGTGATAGCAGTATAGACATTTTCTACTGGCAAAGACTAAAGGGAAAGCAAAGAGCTTCTTAACCTCAAGGGAAGTGGAGCAAGAGGTACATAAGAGATATAATAAGATCACTCTTTCAGCAGAGAAGTAGGTCATGTTCAGAAAACAGATATTTCCAAATTTCTTGTGAGTCACTTTTGAAAGTCCCGCAAGCTTGCTTTCTGTAGGTGTCTGGATATTTCCATTCTTTATCCCCTCTTCATATGTAAAATGAAAGGAGTAGAACTCCCTTTCTTACACAGTTCATCTCTAAATAACTCAGTATGGAGACCTATATGGTATAGAGACCTATATATTTCCTGATTATATTTGTGCCATATTTTATACAATGGAGTTCTGATACTAAGGACATTATTCACACATAAAATATAAAAATAATAATGTGAATGTCAATACTGAGGCAAAGGGAAAGAAGTTGTTTGTGCTTTCCTCAGATGGCACATGAAATCCAGGCTAGGCTAGCTGGAGCATGTAGAGCTCCAGCTAGAACCAAATTGTCTGAGGGGTGCTAAGTATGATTACACTGTTTAAAAGAAGTATATAGAGGGAGATGCATATGAAAAAAAAATACAAAGAGATGTGGGAACAGTGTGAGAAAAGGATATGACATGGCATGACGACGTACAGAGGACAGTGGGCAAGCAAGCAAGAGATGGAGAAGAACAGTGAACTAAAAGAGGTAAATTGCCCTTATTAAGTGAGGGTGTACAGTGTTCTGGTCTCTACTTCAGTGATTTTGCTGGTTGTCCTTTAGCAAAGGGTTATTTACTACTGGATTCATTCTTGCGAGTGGTAGAGCCATCAGATCTGCAGAACAAATGCAGACACCTTGTCTTGACTCTGTCACTGCCAGAGGCCCACCCACAACCTGGGTGGGAGCAGGATATGGTCTCAGCACAAGTAGCAGCCATCAGGCTGAAGCTAAGGCTGAGGCTTTTGGGGTAGAAAAAAAGGACTGAATTACATTTTCTATTATTTTCTGTCTAGCTCTCAAAAAAAAAAAAAAAGTGAACTTATAGCAGACATCCCCACACTTGTAGAATGGTGACTGGAGGGACATAATGAGAACAACATGGCCTGTTCTAAGCATCCAAATTGGTGTGTCAACAATCTGAACAGAAACTGAAATGCTGTAAAGGGGTACTGAGCAGTAATTGTCTGGTCTGCAGAGGAGGCTTCCAAAGGCTTGTCAGTGCAGGCAGGGAAGATTCAGACCCTCTCTACCTCAGGCAACAGAGGTAGACAACAGCACTGCTGTTGGTGGAAGTACAGACTGAAAATAAATGCACTGAAGAAATTATGGCACTTTCCAAATTAGGAGGGGACACCAAACTGGGTGTCTGACAGCAGTGCCATGCTTTGCTGTGCACATCTGTGTGCAGGGAAAACATTCTTGATCCTGGATGTCCCAAGTTCCCTCTTGGT
Organism: Pseudopipra pipra; assembly: GCF_036250125.1. Lineage (NCBI taxonomy): Eukaryota > Metazoa > Chordata > Aves > Passeriformes > Pipridae > Pseudopipra > Pseudopipra pipra. Next base: position 50,540,413 of record NC_087550.1, read on the forward strand.
GAACACACCAGGATGCCCATTCTACCAGTATACATGATAGGCAGAAACAAAACAGTTAATGCATTCATTGAACAAAGTACCCGAGACAGATTCTCGAACACTGAGACTGAAAAAGAAGCTTCACAGGAAAGAGTGTGACTGAATTCAGTCACTCTAAATTTCCAGAAGAAAAAAGCAAAGAAAGAAGAAATCAGAATTATACACATCCAACAAAGCTTTCCTCCCTAGTTTTCAGGCTGAGTGAAATCTAGGAACTATCTGGAGAGACTTAAGTACCAGGAATCTTCTTTGGACTTAACTTTTTAACCCTGGATACAGGAGGAATGTTTGCTCTCATTTGTCTCAGCTTGGGGCCCCAAGTTATTCTAAATTTAGCCAACCTATTGCCAATCTGCAATATGAATATTTGTCTGAATCTCCAGCAAATTTTGTGATCTGATAGTATAATTTTTTTCAATTGCAAATAGCATATTAATTTATACTAAAAGATGTAGAAGACTAGGATAATACCTGCTATGGTACAATCATTTCTAAAGTAGTATATGACAAATGATTTTGATAAAAAAATGTATTATGAGATATTAGCTGGAATCTGGATGTTGAAGGACTATGAAAAACCACACAGTAAATAGACTGAAAAAGTAGTGAATTTGGTAGAAACTAAGTTTAGTAAAGAAAGTAAGGAGAGTGGTAAGACTTACCTGAATTTAATACAAGATTAAATTGATTTTGCTTTATATCATAGAATCATAGAGTTGTTTAGATTGGAAAAGAGCTTTGAGATCAATGAATTCAACCACTAACCCACCACTGCCAAGTTCATGGCAAACCATGTCCCAAAGTGCCATATCCACACATCTTTTGAACACTTCCAGGGATGGTGACTTCGCCATTTCCCTGAGAAGCCTGCTCCAATGCCTAACCACCCTTTTCAACAAAGAAATTTTTCCTAATATCCAATCTAAACCTCACTGGCATGATTTGGTGTGACTTTGTCTTGTCCTGCCACTTGTTATCTGGAAGAAGAAACCGACCTCCCCCTTGGTACAACCACCTTTCAGGTAATTGTAGAGAGTGAACCTCCAAGCCTCCTTTTCTCCAGGCTAAACAACACCAGCTCCCTCAGCTGCTCCTCACAACACTTGTGCCCCAGACCCTTCACCAGCTCTATTGCCCTTCTCTGGACACGCTTCAGCACCTGTTTTGTAGTGAGGGGCGCAAAACTTAACACAGGATTCGAGGTGCGGCCTCACTAGTACCAGGTATAGAGGGACAATCACTGCCCTAGTCCTTCTGGCTACAATATTTCTGATAAAAAATAAATAAATAAATAAATAATATGTTGTATAGTTAGCATATTTCCATGGGAAACTTATTTCCATAGTATAACCATGTTATATATTTAGTAAGACTGAAATAAGAAAAAATTAGAACTGAATATAAACTAAAAGAATAATGACAGTTGAAACAAAGCACTCACTTCATATACAGATATAAAAGTGCATGCTATATACTTGAGAGAGGACAACAGATACAGTGAATGCTCACTAGTGAAGATCTGATAAACTTTTTTGGGAGTAGACTATTGTATTAATTGTTGGCTACATTTTATTACAAAATCCCAGTGAGTGCTAGAGACAAAATATGAGAAGAAAAAATGATATAATTTGGTATTCCATTTCTCTATTCCCATTAGTGCACAATATGGCTCTTGATCTTACCTAAACATAGCTGCTGACTGACTAATAGTCACTTGAATCCACTTCTAGAATGATCTAACTAAAAAACCCCTGACCACTACATTTCTAGGCTAAGTGTACATTTAGACATTCATTATATCTACTTGTGTCATGTGTATTTATCATACACACACACACACACATACACTCCCCCCTGGCAATTCAAAATAAGACATTCAAAAGTAGCAGACTGGTTATGATTGAGATGTACTGGAGGCTTTTTTTGTCACAAAGCACTTCACACACTGGCATTACTGCTCTTCTAATATGTTAGGCATGTGGTTAACTCAAAATGAGATTTTAGTAACGTATTTTTCTGCTAGAAAAAAAACACAGCTTTGAGATGCTTCTCACAAAATAATGGCTTTTGAGAGACATGTAATTCATACAACTAAGATTTTACAGTGCTTACCTAGAATCAGTAGCAATTGTGGAGATTTAATTGGGATTACTGATGTTTTATCTCACAGAAATCCATTAAGTCTTGTTTGAAGCCAGAAATTCATACATTCTTAGAGGTAAAATTGCATTATGTATTTTTACTGTAAGTTCTCCCTTAATCAAAAAGCAATATTAGTCTCAGTATCCTTAAACTAAGCAATTTCTTTCATATTTTATTACTATATGTGCTACCATTTTCTCTTTTAGCCTCAACATGGCTTGGAAATCATGGAAATAATATTATCTTCATTCTTCATAAGGAGAATTTTTCATAAAGGGAATTGAACCACAGAGAAAATAAGAGGGTTGTCCAGTCTGGCACTGGAAGGTCATGGCAGGATCAAGGATCAATACTGAACTTTCTACTGGGTAAGATCAGAGCATGCAGCAAGTCCAGGAAAATGTGAACATTAGCAATTAAATTAATGATGTGAAATTACTAAGGCAATGATGTTACAGAGCAGCATACTTCTTCACATCTTTGACTTAATACTGTCTTTTTGCAAGTGAGTGTTTCAACTTAGAAGCATGTGAATCCAATTCAACTGGGAAGGAATTGTAGCTTTCCCCGTGCCCCTGTATCCACTGCCCTCTTCTTTTTATTGTTTGTTTATTAGCCCGATAAGTGGAACAGTTGTTCACACCAAAATTTAAATGACCTAGAGACAGCTGAGTAGAACCTTGCTGAAGTGAATGGAGAAGTTCAAATCTCACAGAATTACTCTTCTTGCTTTCAATCAGATTGCGCAGTCATGTGTAGTTTGAATGAGTCATGGATGAGTTTTTTCAGAACTGTAACAGCTGGAATCTAATTTTCATAGCTTTTTTTGATAAAAAGAAATAATAAGGCAATATGCCTAAGCTGATGACTTTTACCCTTTGTATCACACCCTTCTGGTTAGAATACGTTCTTAGGAAGTGCAAGATCTAGATGCAAATTTATAATCTGATCCTACTTCTCCTCTTATATTAATGTCACCTCCAGCTGAAGTCAAACTCTGTAGAGATACCCTTGATTTTCCTGTTATGGCTGATTGTACAGCCAGACCCATGGTGCTTATGAACCAGAAAGCGACAGGCCAGGACAGCTGTGACTCTAAACTGCTTGTTATGGCACTGATGACATGTAAATTCACAGGTTAGTTTCTCTGCTCCCAGGGTTGTTTTTGCAATCTGTGTGTGATAAAAGCCTGCAATGATCCTAGAAGTGGAGGCTGTAAATTCTGCTACGTGTTCTGCTCAGAGCACCCACAGCACCTATTTCTCATGGAGTGTGGCAACACCTGCCTGTGTTTCTGGATCCTACTGGGGTTTTGGTCAATGTCATGTGCCTGCCTTTCATGCCCATGTGCAAATACTCAGAGCCAAAAGCAGAGAAGGAGGCTCCTTGGACCTTACAGGGACCAATCAAGCACTTTAGCTGTCTGCAGAGGTGAAGTAAAGGCCCAGCAGTAATTCAAGCACAGCTATCCAAAGTCTTGCCTTGGGTATATGCAATATCTACAAGGGTCCTTGCCATTAATGTTTATCCCCACAATACCTCAGAGCTCCCAAGAAAATATTTACATGAAAAGCCCTTTAAATGAAACAAAACAGCTTTTAGAATTAGATAGCTTCTCTGTTGATTGCTCAGAAGTATTTCATCATCCCATAAGTGCTAAATGTCTATGTAGAGATTATCAGAATGTCTGTCATTTAGGCCATTGCTTCCTTGTTCTAGTTAGAACATTCACTATGATAGAATGAAAAGAAGTTGGTTCTTCATAATTTTTTCACAAGATCATGCTAACACTAAATGTGCCTATCACAGTTACCAATTCATTTTTCAGTTTGTCAGTACTGCAATAATTTTTATGGATGTGGCCATTTAAAATATGAAACTTTTACTAACTGATTCAATATCAGTTTTCCTTAACTTCCTCTCTCTTAATTTGCTTGGCAAAGTTGTGCTTAAAGATAAGCTAAGCATTAAGCATAATTTTACACTAAGTCTTAGTTTAGAAATGCTCTGCTTTCAATGTACATTTGCTTATTCATCTTTTGTAGTAATAATCATAAAAACACTCTGCAGGTTTATTCCATCAAATTGAAATTATGAAAGTAATTCAGTATGTTATGATTCCAGATTATGACTCAAACATGGTTTTCTTTAGTCAGGGAATGTGGCTAACCAAAATATTAAGTCTTTTTAGTAGCACTTTCTATATATTCTTCCCTATCTGACATAAGTTGACCCACAAGCCTAAATATGGTCCAAGTCACACTCCATAAATTAAGGAGACTTCAATAATGAGGCTAAGTGAGTCCAGCTTGCTCAAAGCTTAGAAATGTCAGCCAGATTTCTATAGGGCAAGAGAGCTATTTGGCTTTTTCTTTTAGAGGCAAACTTTAAAAAAAACACCTTCAACTTAAGCCAAGTAATAGCACTATTAAATGTGCTAGATGTTCTAGCCAGCTTACAAGAAACATGCAACTCATGCCTTATTACTGCTGCAAATGGACACAGCTGTAAAATCTGTCTTTTAAAGCCATTTTGGTCTAAATACGTGTTTTAAATCTAGACCTGAGGGCATACAGTGAAATGCCAGCCCTTTGCCTAGGATCCTCTGAAGATAGAACACTGTCAACCTGAAAAATGAAACACTCTTTCTTACATGGCTCTTGCAGGTACGTGCATGGGCTTGCTTGTACGCAACTGTAGGATGAGACAAGAATCACATTTCCTCTTTGCTGGCTGAAGAAATTAGCACCACTGCCTTTCCTCTGGAGTCCTGCTCACTCAGATTCAGTGACATATTATTGTGCACAGGAGGACCAACAAACAAAGCAGGAGCTACCAACAGACTGATGAGACAGTTGCAGACCAAGAGAAATAGTGATTTCTTTAGGTCAGTCAGCTAGAAATGGGCGTAATCAAGAACTAACACTGCAGAACTAATAAAATCTGAAGTGCCCCATTACAAGGTTGGGGTTTCTCACCTCTCCAGGCCAAGGCAGCTGTCAGGTTCACAGTTCAATAGACATAACTTTGTCAGGTTAAGACACAATGCCAAAATGCCACTCATGATTTGTCACTGTCACCACTGCCATCACAGCAGTCTGTATTCTGGTTGAATGCAGGCTTCCTTCTGATATATTACAGTACTGGGGGAAAACAAAACAAAATCTGAACAGTTTGAAAATTAATAAAAGAAATTTGAGAGTTTCATGTCTCACATGGAAAAGGAAAGAAAACTGTACTAATTTGAACTTAGTTTTCATGCAACTATAAACAAGGTTTGTGGGTACAGATAATTCAAAACATGAGGAGACTAGTCCTAGAAAAGACCTAAAAATTAGGTCATAATCATCATTCAAAACAGAGTATAGAGGAAGATTTGAAAGTACATTTAATTTTCCAAGTTTTGTGGATTATATACTAAAATTAACATATAATCACCTTTAAAGATCATGCTTTAAGTTAACAAATCGTTATATTCGAAGAAGTGATAAATAGACTTCAGTTCTACTGACAGAGAAAAACTTATGCATCACTTTTGCTCTTTGATAGTCCCTTTCAGTGCAGTAGGGGGATGAGAACCTGCCCACACATGAATGAGCTGAGTTCCACAAGGAAAATAATCCACAGGATGCACATCTTCTCTGACTTGGCCCTTAGTGACTGCCCGGGGCTGCTACAGAACACTGCTCACAGAATAATGAGTTGGGCTCCCACTTTGAATTGTCCCTGGGAGAAATCTTTCTCTGGTATACAGAAAGAGCCTTAAGATCTTTACAGCTAAATGTAGACTTCATCAACAACCTTCCTAATATTCAATTTTTTTTCTGATTATTGATCATGTCTTACTGTCCAATGTGTTCAAACACATTCACATGCGTCTCTACATTTCCAAAGATACAGATATCTCATAAGAGTTGTGATGTATTGGACATTCAGAAAAGGAAACACTCATGTCTTGGGAAGTGTGTTGTAGATATTTTATTCAGAGTATTAAATAAGGAGAAGCCACAATGGTCAACAAACATTCTGTTGATATCCGTCTGAACTATTACTGGCACGATGCTCATCTTTCTTCTATTTCTTCTTAGGTGAGATTCCAATTGTGGAGCAGATGGGAACAGAAGGCTCTGTAATTTAACTCCCAATCTCACCGTCCTCAAGAAAGAAAATAAGTGAACAATACTTACTGACCAACTTCTTTTTCCTGTAGTTCTTGAACTTTAGTGAACTAGAGAGTAAGAAAAAAGTGGGGTCATGAAAGTAATGACATCTGCTCCATTATCTCTTTTGCTTTCTTCTGCTTTTAATTTTATTAATAAAAGAAAAATGTTTTCAGCAGTACAAAATGACATTGAGCTGTTTGAACAGTGAATGACCAGAAATATGGAGTGTGACACATCCTAAACTTAAATAAAGAGATTTGATTCTCCTCCATATGATGTCTTTCTTCACCTCCCATTTATCTCTCTTCCTGTGCTCTGTTCCACCTTCAGTAGTTTCCTTTTAATGAAGGGGCAGAATATTTCAGAAGCAGAAGTTATGGGCTGTCATGTCTTATTTGTGAGCCCAAAAGCTTGACATTCTCTCTTGAGAATGAGTTATAAAACACTTGCAGAGTTGGACATCCATTTGAAACCAATTTGAAGGTTTCAGGTTTTGCTTTGATGCCACCGATTACTTCCTGCATTTCATTATGTCTTTGTAGCCCTTCACTTTCATAATTCCCATAGGCATCAGCAAATAAGGTTTAAATTTAAATGTATTTGCCCAAGCAGGTATTTTCTATCTCAATTTACTTGTGACAAGCCTAATGTACTCATATGAACAACGTGTATTTGTATATCAACTAGCTCTCAGAAATTGCCTGCTTGTGTTCAAAAAAAGTTAGGCAAAAGTTAGACTTCTTAGGTGTCAAAATATCTGAACAATATATAATTTGCAGCATCATTAGCTATCTGCATATTCAAATTATAGGACTGCTTTCTGTTTCTTTGCTTCTTTGCATTATTGGTCACAAAAAAAAGACAGGAAGTGGACATCATGTCCTGCTGCCTTGAACAACTGTAAAAGGAACTCAGAGCACCACATATAATATTTGTACCATATAGTGATTTATGCAAAAGAAAAAAAAAAAAGGTCACGTCCTCTGCGAGCACCAAAGAACAAATTATTGACAATTTAGCAATATCCTTTTGATATGACCATTGTGTTTGACAGTAAGACAAAGAACAGGGTAGATGGAAGGAATTAACTAGAGGGAAGGGTACAATTTCTATGGAAGCAAGTATGGTATGTTAGCAAATGATTTCCAGAAACATATAAAGCAGTTGAGCACAGGCTGTTCTTCATGTATATAATATTTCCTGATATCTTGAAAAATATCCCACTAACACAGAGGAGGTATTTTTCCGAGTAAGACAAGGAGATGGCTGTGCCTTTGCTAAAGCAGAAGATGATCAGTCAGCACAATATAAAGATCCAAGACAGAACCAGTGTCTAAAAGCATACTTGCTGTATATCCACTGCTTCAAATTCATGCAGTAGAGTGCTATAATAACATGTCCTTTTTATTAATTTGCCTTTTTCTGTGCAGTATTGCCAACATTTACGTCTAACAGTCTTTATTCCTTCTCCCTTACCTATTCTGTTAATTATTCTGTAACTAGCTAACATTTTAAATGTTAGTCTTTTTATTTTTAATAGTGTATGTTTTAATTGATTTTTAGGTTTACAAGGCAAAGGTCTAGACAAGCCCCAGTTATTCAGGTAAACAAATATTGTTTAGATAACAGGCCTGTAATGCTAAGGGATTTAAAGATATATTCATACAGTGATCCTGAGGCTGTGAGTAGGTCAGGTAGGAGAGAAAAAAATAAAAGTGAAAGGTCAGGATATAAGTTAATTTTGCCACAGGGTTTTCCATTATATGACAGACACTTAGAGCTCAATAAGTAAAATGTTATAAATTGTTTACTTGTGATATAAAGCATTTTTTCAAGAATTCCCGTAAAAATCCCATTTCAAAATACTTTCCCTTCCCCTGCAAAAATCATTATTTTTTATGAGTTACATATTAGAGTATTTTTTCTTGCTGACTGTAATGGGAGTGTCTCTCAGCTGAGAATCAGTAATCTTTTCAAAATCATTCTCAAATTATTGGTTCATTGTGTGCCTGGAAAAAAGGAATTAATAGAAAACTGATGTGAAAATACCATTCTGTAAACTGGGATCTATACAATAGTTTCTATTTCAATTTGCAATAATTTAAACCAGACTCAACCCTCTCACTTTAGAGGAGTATCACAAATTCACTGTGGTGTATCTCAGTATCCAGTGCCAAGCTTTCAAAAATAAATGGGTTCCATTTGTAAATATCCAGAATTTTCCAGCATTTAGGGGATTTGAGAGTTAATAGCCTAGAGCAAAATCAGTTAGCCATACATCAGAAAGGTAATATGTTTTGGCTTATGGAAATAATAGAGCATACATGCTGGAAGGGATCCCTGGGACTGCATATACTCTGCCCTTGTTAATTTTTCACGGCTTTTTGCATAAAAAAGTACACATACATCTCACTGGGTGAGAACTGTTTGCACACACAGAAATGGCACTTTAGCCTGGAAGCCTTTGTATGCCTTCACTTTTCTTTAATTCAAAAGTACTATTCATTGGAGTTGAGAACAACACATTACACAACCTCTGTGGCCAGGCTGTGGGTACCCGATGCAGTGATCTCTCCCCAGCCACTGCCTACCGAAGCAGCTGGGCTGTTGATTTGGGGAGACATGTGCTTGCACACTATGGAATACTTTCAGACTGCTCTATTTGCCCACTCTGATACCTCCCCAAATCACTTGGATCCCTTTATTTCCCCAGCTTTGTCCTTCCCTAAACATCCCCCATACAAAATCTTGCACCTCATAATGTGTCACAGACCTTTGTAGGCAGTAACCTCCCTCAGTCCATAAAGGTGATCGAGACAACATCTCCTATTGACTCATGGATTGATGTCGTCTGTGGATGATCGGGCTAATGCTCTGTTACAGCCCTGGCATGAGCCAAGTCAGGGTGCTTCATTTTCTCTGATTAGGTTACTGGGGCTCCTCTGCCTGTCACTGTTCCTGTGTGTTCCATTGTGTTCAGGGAGACAAGCCTTTTGATACATAGGGTAAAAGCCATTTAAAACTCAATGTGAATGTCAGAAAAAGATCAAATGAATGATGACATAAAAGTTCCCATTCTCCTCACTGGATGCCTATGTAACTCAGGTATTCATGTGAACATCACGCATGCTTATGTTAAATATAGTGAACCATATTTAGTAGGGAAGAGTACAAATATTTTCCTCCTTACATCAGTGTAGATCCTTCTCTAAGACTTCAACTTACTTTCATTACCATAAATGACCCCATGCTTGCTCAAAGGCAGTTTACATTCATGTGTCCATCCATGTGTTCTTAGAGACTCAGCACAGTAAGTAAACTTCAATAGGTTAGGTTTCCTTTCTTATTAGAAGTGTTTTCAGCACTAAATGAACATGAAAAGCTCCACGTTACTATAGGCAATTCTAATCAAGCCAAACTAGCTGAATAAAGATAATAGGAAAGAAATATTATTAATACTGCTATATTTGTAGAGACAAAGCTCTATTATTCTGTACTGATGATTTAGATTAATCAGCCTAAATGTAACCTGAAAATTTGTAGTAAATACATAATTAGGATATTACAAATGTATAAATTCATCAAAATATTGCAAAATTCAGTAGAAATATTTCAAAGCCATGTCCTTGTTACAGGGAACACTATTCTTTCATCAGAATTTTAGAAAGTATTACTGATGAACATTTTGGCAAATAAAATTCCCACCAGAGCTCATCTGAACAGTCCAAATGAGAGCAAGAACCATGGTAATAATTAAGCAACTTTGATGTTCATGGGCTTCAGCACTCAAGTTCAATCATTATCTGATGCTCTTTCACTTCCCAGTGCAGAGGAAGTTGTCTCTCCGTCTGAATTGCCTAAAAAAACTCCAGCCAGTGTCTGCCTTACTCTTTTTCTCTTTCCCTTCTGAAAAAAACATTGACATGGCTGTGCTTTGTAAGTTACAGGGTCATTTCCTACAAACTAATTACAGCAGATCCCAACACAGAACTCAAGGAGCACTTCTACTTATTATGCTCATCTCAAGAACAGACCCATTGGGAGATGATGAGAAAAAGGGGAGAATTCTGAATAAACTGAAAAAAAAAGAAACATAAGACAGGAAATAGCATTTCAACTGTTAATTACAGGATGACACTGAAATGGTTCAGATTACATGTGAACCTCCTCCTATTAGAGATAAACACTTAGAAGAGTTATTCAAAGAAAGGCATAATTTCCTTCCTCACAAATCCTGAAATCTTGTCCCATCCATTCTGAGAGAGGAACAACACAAAGAGTTCTCAGACGGGAAAGAAAGAACAAATGATGCCTTCCTAGTATGAGACAGTTTTCTAGGCAGTTCATTGTTAGACAGTTTCCAAATGTCACAGATGAATTAGATGGCAAACCTTGCCTTGAGTTCCATGGCAACAGAAGCATTGAATGGCAAATGGAAGGGTAGGTAAATCTAGAAAGAATGTTATATCATATCTTGCTGTGATGGAAAGAACATTGGCATCTGCCACCCGTCCTGGGTTTGAGTTTTAACAGTGGTTTTAAAATGTGAATTTAAATGAAAATAGAATTAAAGTATTACATAAAAGAATAAACCCGCTTCAATCCTCTCTAAATTTAAAAACTATTTACAGTAGGTTTTGTGTTGGTACTGAATGGTGTTTTGCAGGGGAAGAACCACACCCACATCAATACTTGGATAATCACACTTTAGTAGCCTAGAGATCTGTCCAGTTTTAAAGTGGCCCAAGTTTATGGTTTTAGTAAATCTGTAGTAATGGAAACACTACATAATGGAGTTGCCAAGATCCAGTTGATATGGAAAGTTTGATTACTGTGACAATGGAGATGGTCAAAATAGCATCTATCTGAAGAGAGTGTCAGCATTTTGTTAGGAATTGCCAAACATGGTACACCAATGTGATCTACTCACATCCTCAGGTCCATCCATCTGGTAGTGAAGCTGGACATGTACCCTGTTAGGCACACAAGCACACCTACACAAACATATTTGTGTATGACTGGCCACACTGATCAACACCAAGAGGAAACAGACAGCACCCACATAGACAACTTCATCCTGTTCCTCCTCTTCTGCTCATCTAGAGTGAAGTCTGCTAGTGGACTCCTGGTCCCTGGTTTCCCCAGCAGGTGCTGGCCCTTGGCCATGCCAAACACCAAGATTTGCTACCTCACTCCCTTTGCTGGCACCTTTGCTTCCACTTACTACCACATACAGGCTGGTCCACACCAAATATCTTCCTACTAGTTGGCTTTCAGACCTCTGGGCTCTTGAGTATCCAAACCCCAGGCCTGTTTAGTACCTGGCCCCAAGACCTCTTATTCTTCTTGCTGCTGCTCTAGCTTGGAGTTCATATGTGAGCTGTCTGTAGCTATGCTCACATACACACAGAGAGGGTTGAAGTTCCCCGGGGAAATGCTCTTGTCCACTTAGTGGTACTTAGACTGCCCATATATAAACACAAACTGGAAGGAGACCCTGTTACTTCAATCAGTCAGCCCTTACAAACAGCACCTAACAGATTGTCGTTTGGGGATTCTATATCTGATTCAACACCTGAAAGTTTTGGTAATACAGTAAAATAAAGCACTTTATGTGTCAGGAGGATACCTTAAAAGTTACTCCTGAATCACAATCTCCACCGGTTAAAAAAGAAACACACTATGCATGAAAGGAAGAAATATAATCTTCTAAGATCTTCCTTGAGTTTTTCCCTTTTTCTTGCATGTTATATGAGTCCTGTGCATCACAGGAGACCATAAATATATACAGCATTTCTTTTTACCATTGATCTCATGTTCGAAGGAGCTGTGCACCAGTTAGGACAGTGATGTAAGACACAGAGATTTCAGATTTGAAAATAAAGCTGAAAATTACAACAACCGAGTTGTAAAAAATATAACTTACCTAGGGAAAAATGGCATCACATACAGCTTCATTGGAAGCACAGCCTCTGGAAAAGAGGTATAAAAGATTTGAGCAGAACTCGGTTTCAACTAGCACAGGAGAGGATTGTGATTCTTCTGCGTCTTTATGCAGCATAGTACTGGCAGAGTCTTAAAAGCTCCCATTGTCCCAGCATTAGACAAAAACGTAAAAGATATTTTAATTTGTGCTCAGAGATGGTCCTACATCATTTTGTCTGGGATTCTTTTTGTCTGGGATTCACAAAAGTATGATTTTTTAAAATTATTTTCCTCCCTTTTCTCTTTTTCTGAGTTGTTTTTTTGTTTGTTTGTCTAGGTTTCTTCTTTTTTTCTTCTACAGATGCATCCTGTTCCCCAGAAGTAGATGTACTGTTCTATCCAGCCTAGAGTGAATAAACCTTTTCATTCCTTTCCCTTCCCTTTCCTCAAGTATAAAGCCCCTTTTGAAGTAAATAGAGTGAAAATATTGAGATTCATACATTACCAATATCTGCAACTACAAAGTCACAGATTTGTTAAACTGTTTAGAAAGCCCAGAGATACTGAACATTTTCTGTGAAGAGAAGTGAGCAATCAGTTTTGTCAGGACCTTCAGTGCAGAAAATATTCCAGTCTTTCTTGTAAGTACTTTTGTGACAGACCAGGGAGGTTTGCTTTAAAAAGTCAGCCATCTAGAGGTTACTAGGTGATTCTCTTCATCTGAGAGACAATAAAGCCATCCAGGAATGTATTATATCTGGAAATCTGTACTGGCCAATAACTGACATTTGGAATACCTACTTACCTCTTTCTAGGACTGTAGTATAGTGTAATCTCGATTACAAGCATAAAGTCTTCAGAATATTAATTACGTGGTTAAGCACAAGCTGAACTATTACTTTAAAAAAAAAATATATGAGAGATTCAGCCTTTACAGAGTCATTGCTGTTCACCCAGAGCACAATGCTGGCAATAGAGAAATTCCAAAAGTGCATCAGTGTAACCAACAGTAGGATCTGGTTTTATTCATGTAGCTGAGACCAGAAGCCACTGATGTGGTATTTATGGGGTGGCCAGGTCCTGGTGCTGTCACTTGACTCATGTAACCTGGTAGAGGGAAGTGATAAATGGTGGATATAATATCACTCACACTATTCACCTATAATAACCTTTATGTGAAGAAAAGTATATCTTTCATTATTTATGCCAAATAGTTTTTATTTAAATCATTAGCATTCATTAAGTTGACAAAAGAGACCAGTGAAGTAGGCCAGGGCAACCATATATGAGTTTCTGCCTTCAGGTGAAATCAACTTTGTGTGGCTCCATAAAATTCACTTGCCTCAGCAAGAGAAAGTAATTCTGAGGTAATTCTGAGTCCTGCTTATGAAATCCAAGCCTGAACAAAGAGTATAACATGACGTTATTTGAAGGGATTTGATATGGTTACATGTGTGTAAGAAGAATTTGATGTATACTGTTTGAACATATCTGTCAGTATAGGGAGGATCTGGTACTAAATCAGTTGTTTAAAAGTTGTGCCCAAAAATGTGTAGGTACTGTGGACTGTGTTAACTATTTCCCAAATTATCCTTTGATGGCATTTCTATCTTCCTCTAACTTTCTTTTTAGAATTCCTTAAGTTAGAATATACTGTATTTCTATATTTCTAAACTGGCAAATCACCAAGTGATCAGGAAAGTTCTTATTCCAACTATATTACATTCTATTCTCCACTCCTCAAGAAATTGCAGTTCAAGACCATAAAGATGCTGTATTTACAGTATTTGTATGTTCACTTGAAGCATTTGAAGGGCACTTTGCATGCCAGTTTAGCTACACTACTACCACCAAAAGTGCTTCCCAGTTCCCTAACCTGCATGTGCACCCTTCCATCTGCATAGTAAGATGAGACTGATGCACAGTATTCTACTCACTTCTCCAGATATAAGAAGTGCTGGAGCAAACTAGGCAAATTATTTGGGTGCTGAAGAGCCAGAACTCCAAGTTACCGTGTGTAAGAAAATAATAAAGCCAACTCAGCAACTGTGCTGGACCACCTCTGACTGGGTAAAAGGTAGGTCCAGCAGGGGGAGATCATGACAACTGACTCACGGATCACCAACCTAACTGACTCAAAAGAAGAGACAGTCTGAGAATGCGGACTGATTAGCATGAGAAGCGAGAGAATAATTAACCAGTAGAAGATAGAATGCTAATTAATAAGAGAACTACATAACTTCTAGCCAAAGAATATTAGTTCCTTTGTTTGCTAAAATATATAAAAAGTTTTGATAGTTGGTGGGCTTGATTTGTGGAATACCATTGAGCACCCAGGCTTGCGCAACTGTGAAATAAATAATCAATGTCTCTCTCAAGTGTGTAATTATTGGTTTGTTGCACGCTGGGTAATGAATCTAATTTTTTTGGATAGCAAAACAATTTTAGTATTGCAGTTAGGGCACTATAAGATCTAATTTTAAGCACCTAAGTCTAAACCCCTGCTTTAGTTAAATGGATTCCTTTTATAATGACAGAAAAGAATTAGTGACTCAGACTGGGACTTCCAAAATAAATCACACTAAATTGCTTAAGATCATGAGGAGGGAGACAGAGACAAAAGCATGGATCTCACTCAGCAACATGAGAACATATTTTATTCCACAGGGGGTTAACAACCCGGAGTCTGTCCTGCAAACACATATCCCTGCTTTTTCTTTCTCCTAAAATGAGATATAGATCACTGTTCAGGCAGAGGAGATAATGGGCAGGCCTTGCTGGAGGACGGATCACCGTGTATACTCATCTAACAGTTTCACCGAAGCACCACTCAAAGCAGTCCTCAGAGACAGCTGTGATTGATAGACACATTGTCTATTCAAGACTGTGCTAACTCAGTTGGAAGGGTGGAACAATATGCACGTTCCTGCAAAAAAAGTCTATTAACTGAACAGAGGGTGAATCAAGGTGAAACATGAACAATCAGATTGCAAGGCAAGACTAGTCTGAAATGGTCCTCTGACCAATGTATAAACATTACAGCTTAGGTTTTGGACATGGAGACGTGGCAAAGCTTTGTCATGGTCATGTGTGTGCTAATACCTTGCTAGACAAAGAATTTTTATTTGAACTATGCCTTGATAACAGAAAACCAGGCTGAGTTTGCTACCAAACTGGACCTACAGCTATGTTTTACAAAACAAGGTTAGTGGTGGAGTTTTCAAACAGCTGATAAGCTGCCACCAAGATTACAATGCCTACACTGCACATCTACTAAGAGCAGATAACAGAAGCTAAATAGAACATCTTCATAAATAGCTTGACATTATGTGAGAGATGGAGTTAATTTGACTGTTTTGCCTCAGGAAAGACCTAGCCTGCAAAAGCAGGTTGAAAAGTCCTCTGTGCAAAATTCCCCTATGACAAGTCTGTGACCAAACTAGTGTTCAGGGTACACTCTGGCAGACATGAATTTGGATACCTTTCAGAAGTAGAAGTATCCTCCACTGTATGTGAGAGAGCTCTAGCCATCTGGCCCTTCTGGGAAGAAGCCTCCTCCTTAGCAATGGTTTCCAAAGAAAGCTCTTTCCACCACTGTGTCTTGTAAGGATGACAATCTTGCATACTCCAAATGCTGCCTGGATTAGGTGCACACTGCTGCATTAAAAAGAGTGTTATGTGAAAGCGTGAGCTCAGACAGTGACCACCCATGCAGCTTAATTCCTGTTGCTGATTTTAACTACTTCAGCCATCTCTCTCTATGAGAAGTCTGGTGTAACACAGCTCCTCCTCAGCAGCATGGACATGAGCCAGTCCATACTATTGCATCTCTGCCTGCCCTCCTCCTGTTTAGCACCGCTACACAATGACCCTAAGGGGACACAAGCCAAACAGTGTCTGTGAAGAAATTAATCTGCTTTAGCTTAGGAAACTACAAGTCGAAGTCTGTGTAGTTTTACTGGTCTGTCTTTATAGTTGGTGGAGAAATAAATATCTCTGGAGGTGACACAACTCATCCCAGGATTGGTATCTGCACTGTCAATTCCCATTTCATTCCTAGATCATGAAATGCAGACCATCTATTTTAGATACCTGCCTCTGAGGGCCAGCCAGCTCCCTCAGCAGTAAGCACCATGTGCTTTCAGCAGAATTATCCTGCCTGGACAGGCAGTATGTTGTGCTGCACCTAGTCATCCCAGACCCACACCCTGGCAGACCTCACACCCTGATGTGGCACAGCCACCCTGCACCCCACTGCTGGCACACAAGACATTTGCATGGCAAAACTATCATCCTAACTATTTTAGCTACTTTGAGCCGATTCCCACCCCTCAGAGCATTACGTTATGGGGCACCATGGAAGACCTTGAGAAGGCCTGGCCAAACCTGTACGTGGGCAGTTTTCACGGAAAGGTGGCAGCAGCTTCAGGCACTGAGCAACACTTGGTTCAGGGCTATATCCCTAGGGTGGTAATGGAGGCAGTGCAAAGCTGTTCTAAAAGGTGTGTCTTAAGGATCACCCTTTTGAGTGCCTTTGTACAGGGGGAATCTAAGGTGACATGCTCAGATTCAGAGATCTAACTTTTATATCATTACAAATGAACCTTGAAAAGTGATTTTTCAGGACAAGAATGTTAAAAGGGCTCAGGATAAGATAATTTCCAGCATAATAAACAAACACATTAATCCTTATCAATCCTTATATTACATTTCTATCTGTAATGCCCATGCATTACTCACTACACCAAGAAAGGTTCATCTGCTGAAGAGTGTAACATAATAACACTGCTCTGAAAAACCAGTTAATATTTATTATGCTTGTGACACCATGAGAGTTTGAATGACTGATTTGACAGCTACAGTTAATGATAATAGACTTAGAAGCCATTAAAGATTTGATAGCACAAAATAGGTCCTTCCATTCATCACCTAGTTCTGCCAAACAAAGAAGATGCAATACTTGATGTATAGATACACGCAAAAATATGAGGATGCAAGGATACTATTGAGCCCTAAATCATGTTAGACATACAGAATACAGATGAAATCTGCATTACCATGTGATGACCATGAATTCATGTGTTTCTTTCCATAGCTGGAACCCCCAAGTCTGACTCAACTATAAACAATCACCTGCCCTTGTGGCTGCACCACATAGCTACTTTCTAGCAGACAAATTAATCTCGGGCCCTTTTCTATAAAAGGCCTGATATTATATGATGCAAGAGCAAACACAAGTTTAAGAAAGTGGGATTTATTACTACTCTGGATATCTACAGTCTAACTACAATTGTCTTGAACCCTTGTTATGTGGAACTGCAGAACTGAGTCAGGCACATCTAAGCATGTAGATTATAGACTGTGTAGATAATCATATTCCCATGGACTTTATCCAGTCTGTACACTCTGGTTTTGTTTCACTTGCTCAAAACAATGGCTTTAGAAATCATATAAATTCCATGGGGATTTGTATGCAGACTGAATGCTGTAGTTTGATTTGAAATGTTTGCAAATGAACCAGTCCCTTCAGGCTCATGATTAGATTTGTGTTACAAGAACTCACTGCACCATCACCTGAACATTACAGTCATCTCTGAATGACAAAACAAACATTTTCTACACCTTCGGAACTCAACTGAGTTAAACAATCTCAAGGTTTTTTACAATTCCATGTGAAAAAAATGCTAATAATAATTTCTTCTTCAAGAGAAAGAGCAAATCCTATCCACGTGCTTAGATGGTGTTTGATTCTTCAGTTTTTTGGGAATGAAAGGCTAGGTTCTGTTGGAAAACCCGAGGGCATTTCATTTGAAGCAGAAATGTTTTACAGAATGTTTAGTTGTGTTCTCTAAACATTAAAGTGAAAGACTCTGGTTTGCAAGTCATAGAAAATAAGGTAGGAAGTGATCTCAGAGAATCATTAAGGTGCCTTACCCTGCCAATGCTGGATATGAAATAGTGAGCCAGCAGCCACCTGTGTAGTAATTTTTATTTTTAAAATATGAAGGGATTCTCCTATTAGAACTTCCTTTCTAACACAGATTTAGCTTGCTCTTCTTACTGTTTTACTACAGAAATGACCACTTTCTACATCTGTCACTTAGGTCTTCACTTTCTAATTGATGCAAGGTCACAAGGGATACTTTTGCAGCAAATATCTGTTAAATCTAAGAGTTAAATCTTTCTTCAGTTTTTTTAAACTACATCCTTTTCTCTACTTAGTTCTTGGAACCAGTTATAATCAAAAGGTTTCTACCAGACAAGAAGGACAGAATTTGCCACTCCTTATATCAACAGCATTGCTGAGACCAAGTCTTTTCTCATTAGTTCGCAGTTTGCTGTGTTTTAGCTGGATTCATACCAGCAATAACTGGAAGGAAACAACAACCCAGATTGCAAAACTGATGTGAACTACAAATCAACTAATTCTAGTAACATTCAATGTATCATGACCTCTTCAGCACTCCCATCACACCAGATCCAGAGGAATGAGGTGTAAAAGTAGCTATATATGCCCATTTTCATCAACACATATCAGAAAACATACATCCCAGTAAGCTATAGAGAGGACAACTCAAATTATCCTATCTACAGATCGGGAAGGTCTGTAAAGAACATTGTAAAGAAATCACAGAGAACTAATTAAT
Source organism: Pseudopipra pipra (assembly GCF_036250125.1). Classification (NCBI taxonomy): domain Eukaryota; kingdom Metazoa; phylum Chordata; class Aves; order Passeriformes; family Pipridae; genus Pseudopipra; species Pseudopipra pipra. The sequence goes on from NC_087550.1 coordinate 50,559,329, forward strand.
TAATAATTAAAGAGTGAAAAATTATAAAGAACTATGTTGCTATTATCCTTGAAAACTGACAGAGCTTTACAAATAAAAATAAAGAGGCAGAATGGAATCGGCATCTAGAATAACAAGTGGACTAAAGGAAACTGTAACAGCCATAAAATGCAGAAATAATAATGTGCTTGAGGTCTGTTGAAATTACCTCAATTTCCCCTTCAAGCCAGCAGTTATTCTTCTCTTAGTGGGAACAGTACAAGGTTGGCAGGTCTGTATCCAACCAACAGTACCATAGCCAGGGAGAAAAACATCCCTAAAAACCTCAACACAAAAGAAGCAGCTGCCTGAAATGATAAATCACTGCCAAATCAGACAGCCTATTCAAACACAAGCAAAGGCAGTAAATACTAGCAATTGATAAACACACCAAATGAAGCAATTGATGCTCAGCTCTTGTGGTACAAGGTAATAACAACCCATGCACATATCCACCCAACTGTTCTCCTTTCTGAAGGGTAGAGATGGACAGAGATATTGCTTTGGTTTCAAAAGTTCTTGCAGTGACACTTGCACAAAATCAAAAGAGGTCAACATATTTTTGATTTTCAGGAATTCAAGATGTATAGCTGATACATCTCTTATTTGTGCTATGGTCTTGAGGTCAGTTGACCTACTCCACCCAGCTGTACTCAGCTTTGATCTGAGAGGGGAGTGCAATATGTACTGCTTTCAAGGTAACATCTCAAAATCACTTTTTCCTTTTTAATAGCTCTGTATCTGCACTTCAAGTTGACAGGTCCCTTCATGCAAGAAGGGTTTCTTCTGGTCTATAACTTACAAAGCTGAACCAGGGAGTGAGGTTTGAGCTAAGCCTCAGTGCACTCCCTGAGATGTCTCCATGACCAGAACAGGGCATATAGCTTTGCATTCACATCTGCCACATGCAAAGCCAAACTGGGCAAAAAAACTTTAGAAATCTGGGTTGCCTTTTCAGCAGTATATGGCAGAGTCCATCTCAGAAAGCTCCTACAAATTACATATATCCAATATCAGCTGTATGAAGACACTGTAAGTGCTAATGGGACCATGTAGTGGATACAAAGGACGTTGTTTGACTGGTTTATCTGCACTGGAGGTAGGTGGTATGAGACTGAACAGTAAAAGAGGCCCAAGTCTTTCTCCTGTGAATGGGTCTCAGCACCAGCTTGCATCCAAACAGTAGCTCAGTGAGCAGCAGCAACAGTCTTGGGAAACCAGAGAGGTCCCAGCTGACTGGAAGCTGTTGCCTGCTTTTCAAGAAAGCCAAGGAGGACCCCAGAAACTACAGGCCTGCCAATCTCACTTCAGTGCTTGGTAAAGTTATGGAGAAGACTATTGTGGGAGGTATTGAAAAACACCTGAAATACAGGGCAGTCATTGGTCACAGCCAGAGCAGCTTCATGAAGGGAAAGTCCTGCTTATCAAAACTGATTTCCTTCTATGATGAGGTAACCCACCCAGCTGATCAAGGGAAGCCAGCTGATGTAATCTTTTTAGATATCAGTAAAGCTTTCAATGCTGTCTCTCCCAGGATCCTTCTAGACAAAGTGTCCAGCACACAGCTGGATAAACACGTCACATGGTGTTTGAGCAATTGGCTCATGGGTCAAGCACAGAGGGTAATAGTGAATGGGGTAACATCAGACTGGTGACTTGTCACTAGTGGGGTTCCACAAGGCTCAATTTTAGGCTCTGGGCTCTTCAACATCTTTGTATATGACTTGGACACAGAACTGGAGGGGATACTAAGCAAGTTTGCAGATGACACAAAACTCGGAGGAGCTGTTGGCTGCTTCAAAGGCAGGGAGGCCCTGCAGAGAGATCTCTACATATTAGAGGACTGGGCAATCTCCAGCCATGTGAAGTTCAACAAGGGAAAATGGCAAATTCTGCACCTGGGATGGGGCAACCCTGGATATATGTACAGACTGGGGAATGAGATGCTGGAAAGCATTGCCATGGAAAGGGACCTGGGGGTCCTGACTGATGCCAAATTGAATATGAGTCAGTAGTGCCCTGGCAGCCAGGAGGGCCAACTGTGTCCGGGGGGGCATCAGGCAAAGCATCAACAGCCAGTGAAGGGAGGGGATTGTCCCGCTCTGCTCTGCACTGAGACAGCCTCACCTTGAATATTGTGTGCAGTTTTGGGCACTGCAATATAAGAAAGATATTGAGCTCTTAGAGAGTGTCCAAAGGAGGGCAATGAAGATGGTGAAGGGCCTTGACGGGAAGCCGTGTGAGGAGTGGCTGAGGTCACTTGGTCTTTTCAGCCTGGAGAAACTGGGGAGAAACCTCATCACAGTCTACAACTTCCTCGTGAGGGGAAGAGGAAAGGCAGGCATTGATCTCTTCCCTACAGTGGCCATTGACAGGACCCGAGTGAGTGGCCTGAAGTTTTGTCAGGGGACGTTTAGGTTGGATATTAGAAAAAGGTTCTTCAGCCAGAGGGTGGTTGGGTGTCTGAACAGGCTCCCCAGGGAAGTGGTCACAGAACTGACATAGTTCAAGAAGAGTTCAAGAAAGTATTGGGCTTCACCAAAAGGAGCATTGATAACAAAATAGAAGACAACATTTCACTGGTATGAATAAACTGGTGTAGCCATTGCTTGAGAAGTATAGGGAAGTCTAGATACTTCTAGTGTTCCATTCTAGAAAAATGCAGTAGAAGCAACTAAAAGATCAAGAGGCTACAGCAGATGCCTTATGAGACCAAGAAGAGACTAAAAAGGCTGGGAGTAGATATTTGGTCTCTTAGTCTTTGGAGATGAGAAACTTGGATGGAATATGACTTAGGTTTGTAAAGACATGAAAACAGTGGATAAGATAATGTAGACCTGTTATTCACTGAACTGTCTACACTTTGAATTACAGACAGGTTTTTAAACCCGTAGGAGCTTGATTTAAAACATTTGAAAGAAAGTAACTCTCCAGAGGGTACTGAACTTCTGCAATTTACAGCCATAAGAGTTTGTGGATACAGATGATATCAGCAGGTTCAGAAAAGTATTAGACAACTCATGCACAATAGGTCCATAAAGAATTACTAAAGGGAGAAGAAATACACTACTTTCTGACATCCCTGACACACCAGCTGGGGTTGTGAGGAGTACAAGGAGAAGGGACAGCAGAAAATGGTGTGGCTTTTGTGCACTGCTGAAACCAGATCTCCTGTTGTCAATGGAGAGACAGAACAGGTAGCTGGATAGACCCCTGGTCTGATCCAGACAGGCATTTATTCTGTTCTTATGTTTTTATCTTCAGTCTGATGTGAATACAGCTATGTGCTAGGCAATTCATATTCTCTGGACTTCAACTACTTCATTACAAATTATCCAAAAAAGTAAAAAAGAATCTAGCAATGATCACATTGAGTGGGTATCTGAATTCTCTTCCAATTCATGAATTAGAGCTTGAATAAAAATGTTGCTCATAAAAAAGTGAGGAAAAAAAAAGAAAACAGGAAAAGTATTCTCCCATATTAACATGTTTAATTCTTCATGCAAGCTTTTGTTAGTAAAGCTCATGCAACTGCTGCCATAAAAGGATACTGTTGTTTATGACTTGGTATAGAGACTAGAGGTGGAAAGTGACCAGGTAGGAATATGATTATCTGGTATTCAATTTGTGTGTGACATTCAGAAAGCGGCAGGAAGTAAATAAGGATAATTCCATCATTATCGCATAGTGCTCACACTTTAATGCTTTTATAATGTACAGTAGCTTTCTGCGTCTTTCCACAGTAATTGCTGGGTCATCTCAGAGCACCATCAATATTCTGCAACTGCATTATACTGCATAATGCTAATGGTATTACAGAATGATAGCAGGCAAATAATTACAACATGAAGTAAAGGAAAAACAAAGAAAGGACAGAAGCATTGGGTAGACTGCATGGCATGACTCTAGATGAGGTGGGAAGGGAAATGGAAACACTTCATAGTTAATATTGTCATCTGTGTGGTTGTAGCTGATGGGTTGAAATAGCTTTTCTACCCAATCTGTTGCCACCAGAAGACTTGATTCAATGTGTATGTAAACATATGCCTCTCCTGAGCATGTGAGCAAACTACTGAAGGTCAGGGTACTATGCACTTCTTCAGTGAGAAACAGATAGATTTATGGATTTCTATAGCATGGCCCGTGACAATGATATTTCTGGAAGTTGAAAAAGAGAATGTGTCCTCAAGGTTCAGATACAAAGCCTAAATTTTCTTGATTCGACAAGGACCACATAGCATTTCATGATAGCAACAACTAGTATTACACACTTCATTGGAATTTTTATTTTCTGGAGGATATCAAGTGGCATCTGGACACAGGTGACATATACAGGGAAAAATTAAATCCTCACTCATAACTGGGCACATTAATTGAAAACTTGAAAAAAAAATCATACCTAAAATGAAATGTTCCCTTCACCCAGAAGTAGGGAGGAAGAAGCAGAAAATATCTATACTCTTTTATAATCTCTTTTCCTTACAATTTATAACAATTATTGCAGTCAAAACATATCTTAGATCCTTTGCAAACAAAGCATGAACTATAAATATAAAATATTAAATTTTTTTGTGAAAAGTTGCTTTTGTGCGATTACTTTGCTCTTTACCAGGAGTAGAGTAAATTGATAGATCATCACCATGAAAGAGTTTAAGATTTTGTATATTTTGAAATACTTATTTCAAGCTACAAAAGATATAAATGTTTAACTATTGACTACAGCTATATATATTTGTATTTTACAGAATCAGAGTTGGCACAGACTGTTGGATATCATCCAGTCCAATCCTGCTGCTCAGAGCTAGGTGAACTACCAGGTCTGTGGTCAGTTGGCTTTTGAATATCTCCCTGAATGGACACTCCACAACCTGTCTAGGAAACCTCTTCCAGTGTCCAATCACTCCCACGGTGACTTGTTTTTCCTTATGTTTAAACTGCATTTTCTATATTTCAACTTCACCCATCGCCTCGAGTGCCTTTACTGGCATCACTTGGTAGAGTCAAGGTGCATCTTCTTAATTCCCTCCCTTCAGGTACTTGTACACATTGATAAAATCCCCTTTTACATTCTTTTCTCCAGGCTGAATTATGCCAATACTTTCAACCTTTCTTGTTTGTCGGATGCTCCAGTCCCTCAGACATCTTAATCGCCCTTCACTGGACTCTGTCTAGTAAATTCATCTCTCTCTTCTTCTGAGGAGCCCAGAACTGGACACAGCACTGCAGATGTGCCTTTGACAGTGCTGAGTAGAGGGGAGAAATCACCTCTCTTGGCTTGCTGGCAATGCTATTCCTAATGCAGTCTGGGAGGTGATTGGCTTTCAGAATTATTTGCTCCATTATCTTCCCAGGGACTGAAATGAGGCTGTCCAGCCTGCAGTTCCCCAGGTGTCCTCCTTGCCCTTCTCAAAGACCATAGTGGAGTTTTTCTTTCAGTCCTCTGGAAACTCTGACAGCCACCACAGCCTTTCAGAAATGATCAGTGGTACATACAACGGTACATAGTGCTTTTATCACAATCTCAGTGTGATGTTGTGGGACCCATGTTTTCTATTTTCCCATGTGTTTTAATCTACTTTATTTCTTTCTACGATACACTAGGAAAGAAAAATTTGAAGAGCTGAAATTCTTTCAGATTTCAGACTCGAAGAAAGGTTGTATGGCCAAAACCCTCTCTGTAGTTTTGGCGGGTTTTTTTCCCAGTGATGTCTATTGGTCTTATATCAGCTTTCTCCTTTTGCAACAAATTGTCTTGCTTTAGTTTCATTCTGCCATTGCCATCACTTCAAAAGGAGTTCTGTAATTTGCTCTGCAGGAGTTAGTTGGAGGAAATATTAAAGAATTATTCTACAAGTATAGTAATTTATGACTTTGTCAGAAATAATGTTCTGAAGCTGCTTTCTTTTCCAAAAATGCTGCTACACTTTAGAGTTCCTGAAACTGTTATGTACAGCCCTATACACAGCAGCGATACTGTGCATCAGAAAAGGCATACAGATGCACTTCTTAAGAACAAAGAGTCTTATTTTGCAGTGAATATTCTTGTTCATGTGTTCTCTGAATATACTTTAAAACAGTATGCTGTTAGGCAATTGTTATCACCCCCTTTTACCACTTCATAGTGATGGTATTGGATTTCTTCCTCCAGGATTTTCATGAACTATGAGCTCCTAAATTTATTTCTAAAATAAATAACTTGCTGTAAGAGAGAGAAATTGACATTTTTGTAGAATAATAGGGCTTTCTGTTCCCTAAAACAAATCATGCTTTGAGCCTGCATTTCTGCTAACGGTGGTCTCTAGTGGAAGCATGCTTGCCGACTGTCCTCTGCTTGCATGTTATGGCTAAATGCAGCCAGGCTCACTCTGAAAGAAAAACAGAACATCTAAGTCATGAGTCAGACTGCTGTTAGCAATTAAAACAAAAAAAAACCCCAAAAATTAAAATCAGACTTTATGGCAGAACATGAACTTACACATGAACTGAGAGTTTGGTTCTCAATAGAAAATACTAGTCTACAGACACATTCCTTAAAAAACAGCTGAGATGAATAGTTATAATAATAGTTTTAGTTAAACTGTGCTTATTACATTTCTACGGGTAGATTACCAAGAAAGCCCTGGATCTCTTAGCATGACAATTTCTCCCTTACCCTATATGGTGAGTTGACCCTGGCTGGGCACCAGGCATCCACCAAAGCCACTCTCTCATTCCCCTCTGCAACTGGGCAGGGGAGAGAAAATATAACAAAAGGCTCATGAGTTGAGATAAGGTCAGGGAGAGATCACTCACCAATTACTGTCATGGGCAAAACAGACTCAACTTGGGGAGATTAATTGAACTTATTACCAATTAAAATCAGAGCAGAATAATGAGAAGTAAACCAAACCTTGAAAACACCTTCCCCCTGCAGCTCATGAAGGAGTTCCATGCTGGAGCAGGTGCATGCCCAAAAGAAGGCTGTTAACCTGGTGGAAGCCCACGCTGGAGCTGGCTCCTGGCAGGGACCTGTGGACTCACAGAAAGAAGAGTCCATGCTAGTGCAGGTTTGCTGGCAGGACTTGTGATCCCGTAGGGGACTGACACTGGAGCACGCTGTTTCTGAGGAACTGCACACCCTGTGAAGGGACCCATGCTGGAGCTGTTCGTGTAGAACTGCAGCCCACGGGAAGAATTCATTCTAGAGGACTGTCTCCTGTGGGAGGGACTATATGCTTGAGCAGGGGAAAGACTACTCTCCCTGAGAAGGACTGAAATGTGATAAAACTGACCATCACCCCCATTCCCTGTCTCTGCAATGCTGCAGGGGAGGACATAGAGGCTGGAAAGGAGTGAGGTGCTTTTAAGATTTGTTTTGCTTCTCATTATCCTTGTCTAATCTTGCTTGATTTGTGGGAAAGCATTGAAAGGGTTATTCTACATACACTCTGCTTATGCATTTGTTCCTGTGTGACAAGCAATAAACTGTGAGTTTTGGTCTATGTTGGATGTGAAGTTGAAACTGAGCAGCCTGTGCTGGAGGGTAAAGGTGGGAGATTTTGTTTTCTCTCCCTGAAGCAGCCCTGTGCTCTTGTTGCTTCAAGATGAATGAAATGAAATGTTGGTTATAATCTGACTGTCCCAGCTGATAGCTGAACCTACTGGATTGCTCCAAATAATAGCTTGCTATCTCAGAAAAATAGAGAGAAAACATTTATCAGTTTCTTATACTTTATTTGGAACATTGAGCATTTTGTGCATTTTAGAGAGGCAGTTGAACTCAGATGGGTTCTCTAAGATGCTTTTTGTGAGTAGTCCTTCACACTTAAATGAAATCTGTAAATTCTGTTGAATTTCCGTCAAGTCTACAAACCAACCCAGAGGGATGCCCTGCATTAAGTCTCACTGCATGAGACTTAATTAGGTCTCATCTGGTATAGACTATACAGAAATATTTTTCCACAAGAACAACATGGAGCCACATTTGTGATGAGCCTGGGGAAAATAAAAATTATAAGTGGAAATATAAAATGGCAATAATTTTGTGATAAGAATTGAAGTGAATTATGAGTTTCTACTGTTTTCTTAAGGCTTTTCAGTAAAAAGTTCAAATATTTTGTGAAACTTGGTGCCATCACTGTGAAAGGAGTTTATGCATGCAATCACTCCATTTGGATGGAAGATGGGAATTTAAAAAAGAAATGTTCATAGAATGTCTCAAGGGAGCTCTAAAGATCTTCTAATCCAAACCCACTAACATGCGCAGGGACGTCTTTTGCTAGATTGGATTGCTCAAAGCCCCATGCAAGCTAATCTTGAACACTTTCAGTGCTGGGGCATCCACACCTTTTCTGGGCAACCTGTTCTAGTGTCTCACCAAGCTCATAAAAAATAATTTCCTTCTTATGTCCAATCTATACCCTCCCTGTTTCTGTTTAAAACCATTAACCCCTGTTCTATAAAGATGATGTCTGTATTTTTTTCCATTGCCTCAGCTGGAGAACTGGAATTGAAGCACAGACTGAGCTAAGCTAGGTTTTCAGGGTCACAGCTCAGCAAACTAGAGAGCTTTCCATCACATCCCACATTTGTCTACCTGATGGTACCTGAGAGAAAGAAAAGGACAAAGGTGCCATAATGAAGCCAATACAGAAAAAAAAGCATTTAGGGAGCTTTCCCTTTTTCATCAAGCCCTCAGCAATATCTGAAGTTAAATGACACTGGTTTTTTGTTGCTAGGACATTTGGAGAAAGAATCGGGGGAGAGGCACTGATTCCTTTGCAGTCTGGCAAAAAATCCAAAGACATGATGATTTCTAGTTCCCGGGTCACCAACCAGCCGTGTGGGTCAAAATTCTCAAGAAACAGAATGGGAGAAGATCAACCATTGAGTTTAGTTTCCAAGTCATCTTGCATGTGGTGCTTTTTTTTTTTAAGGCACATATGGGAAAAGTGCCTTTAAGAGCTTACCAGAAGTAAATAAAACCCACTGTTATGTCAACCAGTAGACTATTCCGATTTGGTTTAATGACCTTTGGTTTTTTTTCTCTCCTGTGTCTAATTTAGCATTATGTTTGTCTTCAATTTGTGGTAAAGAAGTGTGGAATTAAACACATTTGTCAATAGCATGCAGTAGCAGTGAGATATACAGCAGGACTATTAAAGCAACACTTCTGAAAGTGTCAGACAGTGAAGTTTCTTCTGATAAACTAGGAGACTTCTCCACTGGTACTGGGTGTCTTCTTTGGTAGGGGCCTTATGGCCAAAGACTTATGCTGGGTGGGTTTCACCTCACACAACTTCTGACTGCTGAAATGCAGATGTTTGTTTTAGTCTCCTGCAGTTAATAAAGACAAACCGACCCTTTAGTAGTCTATTGAAAATGAAGTATGCCATAAAAGGGTTGTTTTTTTTTTCCTTTCCACTGATGCCAATCAAAACAACCCAGATGACTGGCAAAAGTGTAAAATCAAATGACACCTACAGTTAGCAATGTTCTTCCTGAACAGGCCATTGCTTCAAAGCTTTCAATCAGTGGTCAGAGATGTTAAAGCAAAAGCAAACTTGTTCCTCAAATTCTTTTAAAGTAAGACTAACATAAATATTAAACTAGGAAAGAGACAGCAAAAAATGTGCATATTCAGAGTACAAGTAGGTATCATAACCTTAAACTATGGATAAAATATCATAATTTTCCCTTTCTGACACTTCCTCTTGGTACAGTAATATATTCTACTATTTTTGTGCTCATTTTTAGATGTTCAACCTTTCACATGCGGCACAAAAGTAGTTTTAATGCCAAATTCAGCACTATAAATTCCATTCCCGGAATAAAGTACCTGAAAGTTCCCAATTCCCTTTGTAGATCTAACCTTTGAAATCCTTGTAGATTGGTTCAAGAAAGAGGAATTCAGCCTAAAGCAAGTGCGGAAAAGAACAGTTTTATCAATCATAGGAGTAGAGAGCATATTTCATGTAAAAATATGGTGCTCAGATAGTTTAACAAAACAAAGGTGACAGAGAGGTGATGCAATTGATTTTTAAAAATACATCAGAAAGAGAGTTATTTATTCTGAAGAAAGTGCTCTTAGAAGCCAAAAGAGACATAGACTGCCCAAGGAATAAATTAAAATGGGATATTGGAAAAAAGGTTCTATTGCTTACACAGAGAAGTCCTGGAAGAGTCTTCCAGCAAGTCTAATAAGGAAGAATGGGAAGCATATAACCTCAAATGGATCCCAACCTCCCAAAGGATGCAGTCAACTAATGCACCTGAACTACTATGACAACAGAAGGCTGGAGTCAGTGGCCCAGGAATATGCTCACAGTCATGTTTTACTCATATTCCTAACTGCAAACTTAGAGTTTTAGCTCGTATCTTGGTGGAGTAGCTTTAGCAACTTATTTCAGAGAGGGAAGATGCCTACAGGTGCCATTTAGTTGGCACTGATAACATCAGATCTCCATGGCACAATTCTGCTCTTTTCCCTGAATCCCTAGCTACTCGATGTCTGTGCCATGGCATGTTTCAGCTCAGGTAATCCAGCTACAAGGCAAAGCAGCAGTTCCAGCTGCATCATTAAAAGAAGATAGAGATATGAAAGGGATGAAAACTATCTCAGGCATACCTTACCAAATACATATATTTGATAGAGTAAAAAGGTACACTGAGAGCAAGAAGCAACCCTGACCCAGGAGTCAGTTTTACAAAGCGGAGCTGCTGAAGAACAAACCAAGTGCTATGAAATGCCCTCTTTCGTTCAGGTTCAGGCAGGCTGGGATGTGTTGTCTGATCCAAGTCTGTCCTGAAGGAGTAAGAGCAGAGCATTGCCCTTCTTTCTTTTCATCCCAGCTCTCCAGAGTGAGGAAGAAAGAAGATGCCCCAGGACTTTTGAACTACGCTGGTAATGAAGAATATAGCTGAGTCTTCCCTCTTTTCCTTACTTTCTGTGTGGTCCAATTCTGTTTCCTACCTATTCTTTGAATTCTAATATCTAATTGTAGCTAATACGTCCTTAATTTTTCCGGTATCAGAGATGCTCTACTGTAACTCAAGGAACACAAAATAAGCATTCAGGAGTGCCCCTTTCTCTGGTTTCAAGATGTAAGTGAAAAAATAATAACTGTAAGGCATGTATGAGAGCATTTTGTTGTTTTTGTTGGGAGTTTTTGGCATTACTGTTTCCTGACTGCTATGGAAAATGAGATTTGCATAGTAAGAACAGTCTTCAAAGCACTCTTCCTCCATTTGAAGACAGGACTCCTAGAGGAAGGCCTCTTCCAATCCCTGTGAACCATCCCAGAGCTGTGCTATAATCCAGCTTCTGTTCCCAGTTGTGTTATCTCAAAAAGTACCAAATGCAAAGCCCTGCCTACAGTTCCGGCCCTAGCCAACTAGTTTCACCAGTGACCTCAAGCAAGTCAAGATTTAAAATCTCCATTAGATCTGAATTCAAGGGAGTCAAGATTTAAAATCTCCATTAGATCTGAATTCCACTCCTGCACCCTGGCCTCATTTCTAATACATAAACTATAGTAGTTTTCAAAATTAGCATCCTGCAGCACTTAAACCTGGTACTTTTCATGTGGTGATAGCCATGCTCAATATGACAGTGCAAATATACTAGGCAAACCAGGGCAACCTTGCTAAGATAAATATAAAAGTCTGTCTCCCTAAAGAACCCAGATTAATTTTAGTACAACAAAAGCTTTTGGTTAGGCTGCTCTCACACAAAAGGTTTGGTGGTATGTTGTTCATTTTATTGATGATAAATGTGCCTTTTATGTTCAAGATCATAAGCAACATACGTTTAACAGCCTGACATATGTAGAGGAAAACAAATTTCCTTTCTGCACACCAGATGGAAATTATAGATGTGAGAGCTGGGAACAAAGCAACAGTATCGGTAAATCTAGTATATTAACCTATTTCAGGCTGTACAATTAGAAAAGTTATCAGTGACATCACAGCTCATGATACATACCCACTGAAGTGTCCCCTTTGGGAAGACCAATATGGGTAACTCATCATGACAGTAAAAGACATGCATCATTTAAACTACACTACACTCCCAGGTGATGAGCTAGGTTATCTGAAAGAATTGCACTGCACATGGAGCTGTTGTCAGACCCCAGGGAGTGCTAAGATTTACACAACCTTCTCTGAATGCCTGAAAAAGGAGATCACTGTGATAATTTTCATGAGGTTGATTATTCTCATAATCCATACCCAACAGATGAGTGGAGATTTTTTTTATTTTGTTTTTTGGTGCTTTGTTTGGGTTTTTTTTAATGGATACATAAGGATTAGAATACCTCAAGCAGTCAGTAGAAAATTCCAGGGGAAGTGTATGTTGGTAAGTCTTTCTTCTCCATTTCCTGTGACACTTATCTCAAGGAAGAAGAACCAATGCCTCCATGACACTAGGTTGGATTCATCCCATCTTAGCCTATATCAGAGTTTGTCAACCTCGTTTTTACAATGAGCAGAGAAAACTCAGAAATTTCAGGTAGAATTAATTTGATTTCCTTTAGACATCTACCTTTAAGAAAGGTCATGCCTTAGTGTCTGTTTCCCTCATCACTTTAAAAAGGCAGCTGAACAGAGAAATTCAGGTGCAGGCACTGTGTTTTGCCAGATTAACTACATACAGTGATTTACAATTTAAATATCCCTCCTGATCTCAAGGTTTCTTTTTCATGAGTCAGAGTGGGACTACACTGTGGTCGTATTACGCACAAACAGGAGTATATTTGCCAGAAAGGTCCCTGGGCTTTTGCCTTATCACTGTCTTAAAACAGTGTGAGCATGATCCCATGCCACCTGATGCAGTGTGGGATACCATGAACTCTGTCTCATTCTTACCTTGTTCAGATTTCCCCTACATTAAAGCTTAGTGAGTCATAAACATGCTTAAGAAACAAGACATATGACTTTTAGACCTGTTTCATTTGGAGCAGGGAACACTAAATCCAGACTTGTTTTCTCCTGGGAGAAAAATGTAATTAATACACTGGGAACTCTCCTCCTTTCTGTTTAAGCTGGGCATATAGCCAGGAGTATTAGAACATGTAGGTTCATCAGGAGAAAAAATAAAGTGGAGAGTTCAAGTTCAGTCTTAGTCTTCAAGTACTCAGCTGAGTAAAACCGCTGATTAGAAAAAAGCTGATTACAATAATGCAATGATTTGCATCAAGTTCATGACTATCTCAAAAATGAGGTGAGATTTTGTTTTCTAATTCATTATCTCTGTCTACATTTCTCAAAATTAATCCACATCTATTAACACAGTAAAATTAAGGCAGAAACACTATTTCCTGAAAGATAACGCTGCAAAGAAAGTACTGCTGCAGGGAAGGATGCTGCTAACTTTCCATCTAACCAAGGGTTCAGCACTATAGAAACATGGCATAATTAGTGCTTTCAAGAGCTATAGTTCCAATTATAATGCTAAACATATGATAGTTCCCTTGTCTTTTAACTAGTGCTTCAGATAGAAAAATAAAACTGCTGTACCACTTTGGCCAATATGTTTTTCTTCTGTCCCTGTGTAGTTAGTAAAGTATTATTTTTCTAAAGGTGCTGCAATCATCCATTTTATTTATCTCCTTTAATAACTGAAAAATGAATGAATTATACATTTCAATTAAAAAAAAAAAGTTTAATGGTGCTAGTAGGGCTAAACAAGCTCAGCCTAGGATCTCACCTAGTATCCAGTCTCCAGCAGTGAGCAATAGCAGAGGTTGTTGCATGCAAATAGGGCGAACATGTGATATTGATCAAATACTCTGAAGCCTGTAGCTGACAGCTTTGTTGAGCCAAAGATGTTATGTTTGCATGTGACTGGGAAAGTCATGGAAGAGTTAAGAAGAATCAGGCCTCTATTCATCAGCAATGGTGTGTTTGTTTCTGAAATTCTATGTTATAAATAAAAAGAGAAGGGAAGAAAATCTAACTTGTTATGGTCCGACAGTTCTTAAGGACTTTGTAAAATCATGTTGCTACTCTTCCCACCCCCTGCTCCTGGCCCTGATCTAGGATCTGGGTTCATAAAGATATGAATTTCCAATTTTGTGAGGCCAGCAGCCAGCACACCTTTCAATAAGGAGTACACAAATGCAACTTTTCATGGGACGCAGTGTCCCCTTGTACTTTTGGAGTGACAGCTAGCAGTAGTAAGTTGATGTCACCAGGGTGGCAAAGACACTACACCTTCTGAGGATCTGTTTCAAGTCACATAATCACAGAACTAATTAAACTGGAAAAACCTCTGAGATCACTGAGTCCAATCTACGAACAAACACCACCATATCAAATAGACCATAGCACGAAGTGCCACATCCAGTCTTTCCTTAAAGACCTCCAGGGATGATGACTTCATCACCTCCCTGGGCACCTCATTCCAATATCTAATCATCCCTTCTGTGAAGAACTTCTTTCTCGTGTCTAACCTAAACCTCCCCATGTGCAGTTTAAGACTATGTCCTCCTGTCTCATCAATAGTTGCCTGAGAGAAGAGACCGACCCCCCCCTTTTCAGGTAGCTGTAGAGAGTGATGAGGTCTACCTTGAGTCTCCTCTTCTCCAAGCTAAACAAACGCAGCACCCTCAGCCACTCCTCAGACAACTTGTGCTCCAGACACTTCACCAGCTTCATTGCCCTTCTCTGGATTCATTCCAGCACCTCAATATCCTTCCTGATTTGAAGGGCGAGTACTGGACGCAGTACTTGAGGTGCAACTGCACCAACGTTGAGTGCAGGGGATGAATCACTTCCATTGTCCTGCTGGCCACACTATTCTTGATACAGGCCAGGATGCTATTGGCCTTCTTAGCTACCTGGGGATTGTCTTGGTTTAAAGACAATGTATGCCGGGAGGCGGGACCTCCAATGGAATAGAAACACCTTCCTCCAAATTACTGTAAATTTGAGATTATGAGACTTTTGAGCAAAGTCCAGGAACAAATAACAGTTTTTACTAAAACAGAGAACAAAACAGAACAAAACAATAACCAAATAAGAACAGAGTAAATGTACCCAAAAATAACCCTTTCACCTCTGTGCCGCTGAGACGACACCACAGCCCTGGTGTGGTCACGTGATCACAATGGAGCCGGGGCAGAGCCGCTACCATGCCGGGTGGGTGACACGTGAAGAAGTTCACAAAGGGGGCTCCCGAGTCTCCCCAATGCGGCTGCAGTGGTGGCGAGGTACTGCTGAGGTGGCACTGATGAAAAGCGGCAAAAAGCAGCAGAAAGTGGCAGCTGCGCTGGCCGTCTAAAAGCAGCAGAAAGCAGTGGCCATGGTGGGAGGCTGGCATGGGGGGGCTGCAGGACCTGGCACTGCAGGAGTTGGTGTGGCTCAGCCTCAGGTCTCCTGCGGCTACTGATGACTCTCTCTCAACTGCAGTCCCAGGACCAAGAGGGCTCATTCCATGGCAGGAGAGACTGGCAGTGGATGCGATACTAGGACAATAGCAAAAAATGCTGGCTTCTTTTATTCTCTTCAGCTCTTGCAGAACCTTCACTTTAAGGGATCTCATTTCAGTTCCCATGGTGTTTTCCCTTCAGGGGTCCTGTCTCCCCTGCCAGCCATCCCCGCCTCACTCCATGACCACCATCCAAGTGGCATCTGGTGTGATGTGCCACTCTCGGTGTGAGGTGCAGCACAGACTCCCCATCCCTGGGTGGCTGCTCAGGCTTGGGGCTGCTGCAGGGGTGCTGCTGCCTGGCCCCATGCACAGCCATCTCCGCACACTGTCCCTACCCAAAAACTCAAGGTGGCATGGAAAAATTCGGCAAGAAGGTCTAAACCACAACAGTCACACTGCTGGCTTATGTTGAGGCAGCTGTCAACCAGCACCACCAGGTCCTTTTCCACTGAGCCGTTTTCCAGCCACTCTGCTCCCAGTCTGTAGTGCTGCATGGGGTTATTGTGACAAAAGTGTAGGACCTGACACTTGATCTTTTTGAAGCTCATGCCATTTGTCTTGGCCAACTAGGAGCCTAGTTGTGGCTCCAAAATATGGGGTGCCAAAACAATTGCCATGATTTTATTTGGGGGATTTAAATGAAATTGTCTGCAAAACTCAGGCTGATATGACCAGCCAACATGGAATCCTTTGGACTGATATTTAACAAAATGCCAGTCAATTTTGAAAACACAGAAAAATACTGAGTCCCTCAGATCCACTCATTGCTACCTACCCATGGCACCTTTCACATTTCTGTCTCTTCTGTAGCCAAGTGCTGCATTGACAGGTCTGAACTGACATTCTTTGTGAATGATGATGATGTTGCCAGAGGTCCTTGATGCTGAGACAGATATATGCTCATTTTGTTGCTACAAATGTTGTTGACTGATCCTGTTAAATCTATGTATCTCCTATGTGGGAATGTGTCATTAAAACTAGATATTCCCATGTGGGAAGATTCGAGGAATTTATAATATTTATAATGTCACTGATATTACCTTTAATCTAATTTACATATTTTCTGCTTATCAAGTTGGGGGGTTTTATTTGTTGTTTTTTTTTTTTTTTTTTTTTTGTAGAGACAAACACAGAAACAACATAAACCTTTTGTAAGCAGTAAATAGAGACTTGAAATAGTTTCCAGAAGAGTCTGGTTATTGGACTCCATCTGGGCAGTCTAGTTGTGGTTTGGTTTCATTTACAAATGGAAAGAAAAGAATCTTTTCTCTCTTGGTGATTGTTTGAAATTACCTTTCTAAAAGTTCAGTTTTAAACACAAAATTCTCCAGAAGCTTTCTGAAGCTACACTGTTCTCTTCTCTGCTGGGAGACAGCCTATTTCAAAACTGAACATAGAAACATAAAATTCTTTGAAAGCAAAGACTTTGGAGCCCACTTCAGTTCCACTAATAAAGCCCAGATACCAGCATTCAGTTACTGAAACAAAGGACTCTAGAGGTAAATCCACCTGTTTATTATACAGATAATGTTGTAGCAATAGCTGCTAGCAGGAACTTGTTTGAAGAAATAGGTACAGAAATAGAAGAAAATATGAAAGTAGATATGGATATAAGAAAAATGCTGTAATTTCCAGTAAAGCATAACAATTTCAGAAGTGAAATACTAGCTATATGCAAAAGTTTTTGCTATATACAAGTGGGGAGAACAGCCAAAGCCAGAGCTGTAATGCATGCAGTTGGCAACCTCGACCCCTGATATCCGCCATCACTACTCTCTGGCATTCATCCCTCCATGTGTGTCAGTCCTTTCCTGTATGGACTCCACTGCCTGCTCCATGGTGGATGGGGCAAGGAAGGGAAAAGTGTAATCCTGGCCTTTGCAGCTGGTCCCTGGGGCAGCAGCAAGAGGAGTTTGTGTTTATTTGCTCCCAGCTGATATCTCTGAACAGAGCTCTTCTCCCATTGCTCCTTCCCGAGGCTGTGGTTACATCTGTGTTATAATTTATTTTTATGGTGCTAATTAGACCATACTGCTAGGAGTGACCTGAATCCCTCTGCATTTTCCAGAGATTTGTCTCTCTGCAGCAATGTTATACTTTTAAGTAACATGAACTATAACTGTGTAATGCCTGTTTGTCACATCTCCCATTACAACAGATGTTTGAGGGCCTTACTATGAAATAACTCGTGGTGACTCAGTCACTGCCAGCCAGCCAGTACCAAGGCGAAGGCAGATGGGAGGCATGGAGACCACTGGGCCACCTCTTACCTGTTCCCACTGAAGGTATTGGTACCATCAACTGTGTGTGCATGCACGTTGCTGCCTAACGTGCAAGATACACCGACAGTTTGTTTCCCCAGGCAGACCCTATGTTTCATAATGAGCCTAGTACAAGTGCTTTTCTCAATGTGAAATGTGTGTAAATTTGACACAAAGCGTGCTCTAAGAATGTAGTTCAGAGCCTATGAAGTGGTTTTGACACACAGAACAAAAATTTGAGGCATGTGAATGCAGAGGTGTGAGGTGCCTGTCCCAGGAGCTGGAGGTGGTTAAAGGTGGAAAGGTCTAATGACCCTGTGCAAACAATGAAGGAATCCCCCACAGCAGCTATGACCAATTTTCATGCTTTTTTACTCCTAGGTGCTGTGGTGTTTTGTGGCAGTGGTTAAGGAGAAGATAGACTAGGAAGTTACCACTTTGACGAATCTCCCTTAATTAGGACAAGGAAATCAACAAACAGAAGAGATGCTTAAAAGAGAAACAGGAGGCACAAAGATCTGTTCAGTTGTTTATAGAGTGCAATCACAGATTTAACTGAACAACTAAAGCTCGTTAAATCAAAGTGTTAAATTTCAGCACAGATTTTAAAGAATGAAACATTCTCCCAGCTGATGGGTGCTGTGGCCACATTTCATCTCTGGCCAGCTGCTCCTTACTGATCCAAGTGATCGCTTTAGTGCGGTGAGCTGCAGCATCTCACCAGAAAGGAAGCTGGGAGTGTCCACCTACACCCTGTGAATGATGTTTGAAACCAGGGACACTCTCAATATGTCTGCCTCCAGCTGAAAACCCTATTTTGTTTGCAGGGCGGGCTTTTGCTCCCCTGCTGTCTTCTGACCTCCATCTTGATTAGAATTCTGCAATGAAGTTGGACAGTAGCACAGGGATAACAACAGAGGAGCCTTACGTGGTGAGAAAACAAGCCAAACAAAAAGACTGCAACCATCCAATATAGGACAGATTTTCAGTTCTGAACTCTAAAGAAGATATAACTAGATCTCAGAATAGTGGACTGGAGGCCTTGGTTATGTAGCAGGAGGCAGTAGATTTATTAGGAATCAGCACTGTACTGAAGCATGCCTCTACTACCCAATGAAGGACAGCACACAGCTCCCTGAGCTATTGGACGTGTTTGCAGTAAGTCCACACAGTACATTATTAGCCCAGCATTCTGACTGAGACAGTCTTTGGTGCTAGGGAAGACTGATCAGCCCAGCCTTACTGAAGGAACTGCCGAGTGCTAACCATTGCAGCTGCAGAGCAAGTCATATGTCATAATTACACTTCAGAAGGTCAGCCAGTATAATATCCAGAAATCATTCTGACCACCACATTGGTCTTACAGCTGGCAAAGGGTTAATTTCAGCATTGTTGAAACCAAGAAGGTTTTAGTGAACTGAGTGGAGGCAGGAGTCACCATGTGATATATAAAGGCTTTCACATTAGAAATAGTTTTCAAGTCCTCACAAATGTCACTATGCTTCTTTTCAAGTGACCTTGAAGCAGACTACACTGTACTTGCAGCATAACAAACTGTCTTGGAGTGGGATTAAGCACACCATGACCCATGTTTTCAGCTCCATAGTCCATTGAGTGTGGGCTCAAAGCCACCTTAGATGTGTATTGACACTGCTCATCTCTCAGAGGGTTTTTAGCTCAGGTTGTAGCATTGTCCAACTGGCACTTCTGGAGACAATTTCATGTGAGCTCTGTGGCTTAATTATGAGCCAATTTGCTGTGTCCAACTCCCTGTAACCTCCATCTAGCCCTCCTGCTCATCTGCAATAACAACAGCAGGCAAACAAGAATGATGTTGTCTCCTGGAAGGGCCCTGGCACAGCCCTCTGCAGAGCAGTGGGGATTGTAGGCAGAATTCAAATGGGATCGAATTCAGGTTACTGGAAAAGACACTGTAGATACACAGTACTGGGCTTCTGACTGCCTCAGCTTCAAACCTCTCCAACGAATCATTTGCTACAGCATGGACAAATGCAGTCCAAAAAAAACAAAGCTGTGGATATCTGCCAGACTACTGGACCATAGTGGATTCATCTCAGCCTGTGATCACATTCAACCCTGACAAAGTGTCAGCTGTATTTGGTAGCTGTTGACCAGTCCTGAGTAGCACAAGTGTGCTGTAGGTGAGTCTGAAGTTACTTTTTATCTTGTGTTGTCAATTAGAAACGGTACTCCCCAGTTTAGTGCTTTCACTGAAACTGCACCACTGCTCACTTCCCCCCCCACTAAAAACACAAAAGGCAAAGATCACAGGTTGAGATAAAACAATTTACTGGAAACAGCAATTAAATAAGAAAACAAACATTATCAGTAACAATACTAATGAAAAAAGTGCAGGTGGTTTACATGCAAAATTCTCACCAAGCCTGAGACAATGAAACTGGCTTCCTTTGTTGGACTGGAAGAAATGCAAGAGAGAGAGACAGTCCCTTTTCCCCTCCCCGACAATGACCTGAGGGGGTATCAAATAAAAGTAGGGTCTTGGCCACATCCCCTCCTGCTGGTCTGGGCCAAAAACTTTCATATATTTCTGGGTCATTGGCTTTTGCTGGATTTTTTGGTCTGCTTTAATATGTGAGACAGTTCAATCTTCTGCTAGGGAAGTAACTGGAATTTCATGAAATTTATAGGTGTAAACAAATCAGGATGATACATGTGCCACTTTAGGAGAATTTCATAGAATAGTAGAATGTTAAGCATTGAAAGGGGTTTCACAGATCCTCTAATCCCAACACGCCTGCCATGGATAGGGATAAGGCCTTGTCCAAGCTGTCCTTGAACACTGCCAGCGTTGGGGCATCCATAACCTCCCTGGACAACCTGTTCCAGTATCTCACTACCCTCACCACCAGCCTAAATTTCCCCTCTTTCAGTTCGTACCCATTAGTCCTTGTCCTATCACTACGGTTTCTGATGAAGAGTCCCTCTCCAGCCTTCCTGTAGGTCCCTTTCAGATGCTGCTGTGAGGTCCCCATGCAACCTTCTCTTCTCCAAGCTGAACAGCCCCAAATTCCTCAGCCTGTCTTCATAGTGGAGGTGCTCCAGTCCTCTTATCAACTTTATGACCCTCCTCTGGACTTGTTCCAACAGTTCCATGTCCTTATGTTGGGGGCACTAGAACTGCATGCAATACATAACAGAAATGAATCCTTCTGAGCAATTGTTATTGCCCATTTCAGATCACCTTGAGCTTCTGGGACCCTAAAACTGTACAGCGCTCTTTAAAAAAACAGAAGAACCAACTACAGCAATACTCTCCAAGAGAAATTTGAAAAGTGCTGTTAGTCTTCAATATAAAACACTTTCTTTATCTAGGATTTAATTTTATTAATTAGTATTCAGCTTTAAAAATCTGAAGTAGAGGCAGAAGGATTCAGTGTCTTTTAGATTATCATCGGTAAAGTACTTTCGTTCAGAGTTTCCAGATATGGAGGAATACTTATATATCATTATTGCAATTTTCTGATGATATTTCACTTTAGAGACCCAGGAGTATTTCAAATCTCATCAGTTCATCCGAAACTCTGGTAGATCGATTTTAATGACTGCAAATCCTTGAATGGTATAAATCAGAATAACATCTGTCATTCCTGGTTTTCACTTTGGTCTTATATTTCTTTGATGATTTAAATACATCGAAATAAAGATGCCTGACATAGTGTTTCAGTTACATTTTAAATGTCTTTTGAATAGTTCTTCATCCAATTATACACAGTCGCTTATGTAACTGAACAACAATAACATTTTTCATTGCATATGCTATACCCGTATGAAGTACTTGAGACCTTTAATAAGTTTGATGCTGCAGGGTACTAAATGCGCAAAGAAGTGGCCAAATGTCATCACCATTAGTGGGGCTGTCTGCACTGAAAATCTGGACTGACAGCAAATCATGAAATTTGAAAGACTTTCATACAAGCTTGCCAAATTCATGGGCCCCACCTTGAACAGAATAGAATAGAATAGAATAGAATAGAATAGAATAGAATAGAATAGAATAGAATTAGAATAGAATAATTTCAGTTGGAAGGCTCTTACAGTGGTCATCTAGTCCAACTGCCTGACCACTTCAGGGCTGACCAAAAGTTAAAGCGTTGTTAACGACATTGTTCAAATGCCTCTTAAACCCTGACAGGTTCGAGGCATCGACCATCTCTCTAGTAAGCCTGTTCCAGTGCCTGACTATCCTCTTAGTAAAGAAAAACTTCCAAATGTCAGGTCTAAATCTCCTATGGCACTGCTTTGAACCATTATCATGCATCCTGTTACTAGGTACCAGGGAGAAGAGCTCAGCACCTCCCTCTCCACCTCCCCTCCTGAGGAAGATGTAGAGACCAATCTCCTTTATTTCAAATTAGACAAACCCAGAATCTTTAGCTGCTCCCTATAAGACATGCCGTCCAACCCTTTCACCAGCTTTGTTTCCTTCCTCTGGACACATTTATGGACCTTCACAACCTTCTTAAATTGTGGGGCCCAGAACTGCACTCAGTACTCAAGGTGACACTGCACTAACACTGAATACAGTGGGATTTGACCTTTGATGTCATAAACCCAGCACTGCCAAGTCCACCTCTAAGCCATGCCTCTATGTGCCACACGTACATGTTTGACACATCCCAGGATGCAGTTTTTCCTCATGGATGCCAGGGCACTCAGATGACTCATATTGAGCCTTCTGCCAGCCAGCACTCCCAGATCCCTCTCTGCAGAGCTGTTCTCCAGCCACTCCTCTTTCACTTTGCACTTGTGCCTGGTGTTAGTCTGTCACAGACACAGAATCTGGCATTGGTGTCAATGGGAAATGCATACATGAGTCAATCACTCTAGATAGTGGTTGTGTTAGACATGTTCTAGACCAGGTTCTAGACACCTTAGGCAGGGTTCAGCTTGACCTACATTTTGGATGTCTACAAGGTAAATCAATACATTGATATATTGATATTGATTGCTGGTCATCCTACACTGTCTTTTTAATCAATTACATAAGCCTTTCTATGACAGGTGATTCATCTTACCTATCTTAGAAATGTAGGTAAGCATGAAAAGAAACACTTTCCAAAACTGCTTGTTCATCCTATTAACAACAAAGGCATAGATCAAAATTTGGTCTTATAAATACCACTTTTTGTTTGAAGGAAAGTTTCAGTACAATGGCATATTAGGTGCCTAATGGGGCTAGGTAGGTATTTTTGATTGATCTTTAGAATTTAAGTGCCTCCTGTTAATGTATTTTTCATTTCCAGCACCTGAGGATTACCTGGATCTTGTCCTCTCACTTTATTCAGTTGTACAGCCACAGGAGAGAGATATAACAAGCAAAACCTTTGGATATGGTCTGGTTCCTAGTCTTTTTCACAGCAGTATATCTGTGTGTTTAGGACAATGGCCAAGTCACAGCTGATCCCATATGCAGAAATGTACCTTGAGCCTCTTAAAAACCTTAGCCTTCCTAATCAGTTCATTTCCATTCACAAATCTGTAATCTTTTCTCTGGAGCACTTAAGTGCACATGTCATTCACAACCTTTTAGGGGTCAGGGATGTTAAACATTCATTGTCACTGCCATACATGTCTGGCATATCTGCTACAAGCAATCATCCGGGTTTAGTCATCTTCTTTGTCTTCCACAGCTACTACTGAGTGTGAAATGTCTATCTTTATAGGAATATCTATGATTTGTTTCATCTTCTGAGTAAATCTAAAAGACCCATTGTGTGAAACAGTTCAAAGCACCTATCTGTTGGACTGCTACTATAGTTTTGCTTAATGTGTATGTTATGCAGAAAAAACGTCTTGGACTCTGGGTTTATATGAGGTGCTTTGTAAGATCAGTAGTGTATTGTGATAGTGAGGCACCTTAAAAGGACAACTCAGATCTAACATAGGTAGAACTGCTTTTTGCAGCTTTTTCTCTCTTTCCATCTGCATTTTACAGAGCTGACAAAAAAAAAAAAAAAAAAAAAAAAAGGAGAAAAAAAGTGCCCCGTTTGAGCTAGGAAAGAATCTAGGTCTTATCCAATATTAATGGAAAGATGGTCTGAAGCCTCTGTGTATCCTGGGACAAATAAATTCGTATCTCTGGAACTTGACAGCATCATACTATAAAAAGTTCATAGAACAAATTCAGAGCTGTCCTAATCTCACAGATAAATAATTGAACATTGGAATATTTTTACTCCAACTATATTTAAATACTAAAACCTAGGTTTAAATAAAAACATTCAAATCAATATTAAACCTACTTCCTTCCCTCTTTTACCTCCTTGCCCAAGCTCTATGAAGCACCTGATCTGGAGAGAGAGAGAGAGAGACAGAGACAGAGACAAAGAAAAGAAAGAATGAATCCTATGAAAGATATTCGGTGGGGAAAAATACCAGACGCAAATAGAAATTACTTTCAATGTGTGTACACCAGAGCACTAGCATTCAGCTCGCTGAAAAATCTGCCAGTGAAATGCCAACCTTTTGAAAGGATTTTATTTTCTTTGGTTCAGCAGATTCCTTTTTCATTACTATAAGAAACATTGTAGAGTGCGCAAAGCTCTGGATAAAGTACATCAACAGCTTCAGCTGGGAAAGAAGCATTCATGTGTATGAATACACAGGATGAAGCGAAATGTCTGTTGCTACAACAATTGTTACCTTTGACCCTCTGTTGCTTGTCCTCCAGAAGATGAACCTGATACATGGTAAGCTTTACAGCCAGAAATCTATTGACTTTGAAGTGCTGGAATGTTGCTATTGAAGAACGGAAGAAAACAAAACAAAGCAAAGCAAAGCAAGCTTACTCTATTGACATTAAAGCCAAACACAACTGAAATCTCAGAACTCCAGCAGCTGTCTGTTGTTTCAGGATATGTTTCCCACGTTATGCCCACAGCATTTTGCAAGAAATATATTTCAACATCCTCAAAGATTAAACTTTAGTATCACACCCAGGAATGAAATTGTAAAGGCTTTGAGCTAAAGTGGGAGGACTGAATCTTAAAATGAAAAATTTTGTCTGCGATTACAACCAAATGAATTAATTTTCTCCTTGTAACTTCTATACTACCTGTGCAATGCACAAGATTTTACCTTAGTACGGAATGCGAGATTAAAGGGAAGATACATATTAATAAAGAGATTTTACCTTAATATTCATTTCCAAGTGCAGCTCAGTAGAGCAGTACGAATAATGATAAGCCACAGTACCATTAGAGAGAAAATCATCAATGGCAGCTGTTAAGATATGAGGTACATGAGATCTCACATGTACTTCCTGTGAAGGCAGGAGTGATCTGGGCTCTGAGAGAAGGTGGTGCACAATCATCTACAAAATACAAATAAAATAATAAGCTTTAGTTTGGTAAAAAAAGAGCATCAATCACAGATGTTTTTGCAAATGTCTCCAGTAATGTCAGCTTATTAATTTTATCACACATGAACAGAAAATCAGCTATGGTATTGATACAAAAATTAGGTATTTGTGTTCTAGTGGCATAAATAAAAGCAAATATCTTTTTACCTATCTTTCATGATGTTCATAAACTGGTGATTTAGAGCTTCTATTTAAAGACACACAGCAGATCCAGTAAAGGCATGAGCATAACCTGAGGGACTTTGTCTTCCTTTCCTCCCTAATTGGGTTTTGTTTTGGTTTTTTCCTGGTCCAAAATTAGATTGTTAAGTCTTCAAAGCAGGGACCTGAACTCAATTATCCTCTTATTTACTTCAGTCAAAGTCATTGGAGCTTCACTAACAGTAAACTTGCAAAACGGGGTGAAGAATCATACTTGCCTTACTAGATGTCTCCAAAGAAATCTGAATTGCACAGGCGTGTGATGCAGCCACTTGAAAAAGTTCACTGGATACTACATTAGTTGTTCCACCTTGCCCATTGTCATTTCTTTCATTATCACGTGACTACAGAAGTGTCATCCCTTGCTATTCTTGCACCAGAAATGAGAAGTGCTTCCTTAGGTCTGTTAATGTTGTTTCTGCTTCCAAAGATTCAATTGCAGAATGTCATACTGATTTATTATGGTCAGCTGTAATTTTGGCAAAGGTATTTCTCATTCCAAAGAGAGGTTGGCCTCCTCTCTATCCAACAATTACAAAAGAACTTAGGTCCTTAAATTCAAACTTCATATTTTTTGAAAACCCCATACTTAAAGTCTTCCTCCCAGGGGAATCAGACTGATCCATGTGTTGAACAAGGCTTCATAGCTATAAACCCCCAGCAAAGGGGAGATCTTTCCAGAGGTGTACCATAAGGTACCTGACTAACTCTGTCAAGAAGGGCTTAGCCCACAGCTCTCCTTTCTGTATTTCTTTCTTGTTAGTTTAGAGCTGCTTCTATGTCTAAGTCTTTACGGTCTAGTATAAACTCTTCCTCATGCATTATGCAGAGGACTTGCCACTTTACTATAATTTCTGGGTGCAGCCTCAGTGGTTACCAGGATTTGGAAAGTCTTCTGAATCCCCAGGGATGGCACTAGGAATTAGGAACAGTATTCTGCTTTGATGAGGACAAGAATCATAGAACAAAAAGTGCAGTAGAAACCTTTGTCCAAGCCATTTTCATGTCACTGTGACAAAATGTGTATCAGACACAGTGAAAGAGCAAGAGAAGTGAGTATCTAAGGAGCTTCTGAAAATCTGTGGAAAATTTAACTGTTTCACTAAGTCAAGGTTATACAGAGTAAGGGAACACTTTTTTTTTTGCTTTACTTTTTTTGCCCTGTAAAATTTTCTGCAATTATATGCATATGTATAAAAGTATTCAGATATTGATACAGAAATAAACTTCTAACTGATCTCCAAATATCACTTGATGATTCTGATGTTCTGTTCCTAAATGGCATAGGTAACCTTTAAAATTACCTTTAAAGTTACCTTTTATTACCTTTGCAATTTATTAGCCATTTTATATATCAAAGCTTAACGTAATATGTGTTGTAATGCTTTATAATTAGTTCATTTGTTTAAAGAGTGCTGCAGTATTTTAAATAGAGGGTTTTTTTATAGAATTTGTCTTAAAATGAGAAGTATTTCTAAGAATAATAATCAGGTTCAAGTACTGTCAGCCTGAAACACAGTGAACAAAAAAAAGTTAAAATGGAATTTTACCTTTACTTGACAGTCTCCTGCCATATTTATGGATTTTATTTTTGCAATAAAATTTGACGGGGAAAAGGAAAATGACTGATTTTCTTTGTTCCACCTATTAACTCTACATTGGGTTTAGAAAGATACATTCACATAGGGAAAAATAATTAAACCAAAGGTACTCCTAATAACCTGAAGAAAATCAGTTGAATATAATATGTTGAGTCTTCTTCGGTTACAGCGTATCATAATGATAAAATTGAAACACTTTCAAAGAGGAACATTTTGGCATGTTTGCTTTTATTGGGCTGGAAATGTCCCTTTAACATTCTGATCTAAAACTGAATTATTCACATTCTCTCACGTCTTGGAGGAATGAGATGAATTTTAAGGGAGCAGTTAATGTCAAACACACTTCTTCTGCCTTTCTCTTGGAAACATAGTAGGGCTGACTGCTTACTTCGGTTTTTTACTTCAGTGTTATTGTGTGTTTTCAGGTAAAAACTAGATCAGTAATATTGTTTCATTATAGATTTTTTCTTGCTATTTATCTGTAATTTAAGGAACAGAGAAAATACCACTTTATTCCAAGTGCATGAATCATACCTATATGATACTCTCTAACTGGTAGTCCAGAGAACATTTTGTTATGCTAAAGTTCTCTGGGAGCAGAAGACTAGCACTGAATGCACACACCAGTGGTGGATTGTCACTGGCCAACAGCCAAACACCCACACAGCTGCTCACTCACTCCCCTCTCCTGTGAGATGAGGAGACAAATAAAGGTAAAAAGATTCGTGCATTGTGATGGAAGTCCAATAGGGAAACACAAGCTACTCACAAAAGCCAAGCAAAAAAAGAATTTATTCACTATTTCCTATCAGCAGGCAGATGTCCAGTCACTTCTGCAAAAGCAGGACTTCATTGCCTGTAACAGTTACTTGGGAAGACAAATACCAAAATCATGGATATCCCTATTACTTCTCCTTTCCCTCAGCTTTTATTGTGGAGCAGAACATCATATGGTATGGAATATCCTTTTTTGTGAGTACAGGTCAGCTGTCCTGCCTATGCCTCCTCCCAGTTCCTAGCCCTCTCTCAGTGGAGAGTTTCAGCTTGTAGAGTTATTGCTTTTGGTATCTGTCACTCCATGTTTGAACTTGGACAAGTCACTTCTCAGTGCCTCAGTTTACTTGGGCTTAACATAGGAAAATTTCTCCTTCAAGACATCAAGAATCACTATTCAGAAAGTGCTTTCAGAGCCATGGACAAAAAGAGCAATAGAAGCATCAAATACCATAGAATTATTTTTAACATTTGTATTTCAATTCTGCCCTCTCTAGTTTTGTTCTGGAATTTGGCTTAGATTTATGCACACTGAATCTTATGGTTTCATCAAATTTAGTCCTCCTTCTCTCATCCTTTCATTTTACATTTTATGTGTCTCAGCTTTGGTGAAACCATGCAAACAGAAGGCTTTGAGATATTTTAGAAACAATTAAATATTTTATTCCCATTAATGTTTAGGACTGATGTTTGATTTTTTCATGTTAGCAGGTTAAAGTAAAGCCCTGACTATACCTCCTTTAGACATGTTTGTATGAAAAATAATAGCTACAAAGTTAGTCTTTGGAGTAACAATGACATACAAAATAAAAAAACAGAGAGAGATCATATCTGTTCTAGAGATGAATAGCGCTTGTTTAAAGTTACTAAAAGAGGTTCCAGGGATAAGGAAAGGAAGGGATTTCATAGCAATGTACTAGACAGTGCCTACTATGTGTACAGAAAGGATGAAAACGGCCTCAGGTACTATAAATGAGGCCGCTGCAAAATAACGAAAACGAACCAAGTTCAAAAGAATGAGAAAGAGTGAGAAAGACCATGCTGGATTCTAGTAGGATGTGCTAATCAAAGACAAGTAAACTGCATATAAATCCCAGTCAGTTTCTTCTCATTCATATGACTAATAGGGCATTACCAGGGAATACTTCTAGGAGAAAGGCAAGAATGGAGCTAAAGTTAGAGTGGCCTCAGCATGCACACTCAACCTGGTATCTAAGAGGTCGGTGCTTAACCCCAGCTAGGAGCCATTTAGACTCTTCATCACCATCAGTGAAGGGTTCCCTCTGTTAGTATGGTGCTGCACTGTTGAAATCACAGAGTGGAGGAGAGAACAGAAGTTCCACTGCTCTCAGACGAGGAAGCACACCATGCTTCGAGAGTCAGTTCTGGCCCATAGGTTGCATATGCCTCACTCCTGACTGCCTGACAGCCTTGTTCAGTGGCAGGTTGGCCCCAGCTTCCCACATCTCTGGACTTATGGCTTTTGTATCAGTGGACACCTTATGTCTCTGTGCCGGCAGTCAGGCTGCTGTGCAGCGAAGCGGGGTTGAAGCTGACCCTGAGAGGGAGCAGAATGGTGCAAGACACAATAAGGAGCACAGTCCTGCGTAGGGTTATCCTTATATACATCTGAAGCACTGTCCTGGAGGTCGTGTGTTATCTGAAACTTACACCCTTTAAACGAACCCGATTTAGTTCTCACCCCTCTCTGCAAGTACTTTCTATCAAAATGACATAGCAGTAACAGTCAATAACATACACATAAAAGTTATCATAAAAAATGGAAAAAGTGTAATAAGAGATTACCCAGTAGGTTTTTGTGGGTTTTTTTACCGTTTAAAGACCAAATGTAGAATTTTTACACTACCGAATAACCAGCCAACATAAAATGTAAATTCTGCTTTTCACTTTTTTCTCTTCTACGTGGTGCAACAATGACTCAGGCTGCACATGGATGGCAGTTTTATAAAATCACATTTCTGACCATTTCTAGTCCTGATCCTTTTTAAAGGGTAGGAGTTTTCATATGTTTCTATTACCCTCTAATTTCATGGTCTATGGTTGAACATAAGGCTGTAATTCAATTGTGGATTTTTTTCTAATATTACAAACAACAAGAGTAATGCTGATTTACATTCTTAGTGTTCACGTATTGTTATTTAGAACATAGGCAATTTATATTACAGGCAATTTATAATATATTCATTAAGGTATTTGAAGTGTGTCATGCTGGAAAAGAAGACTTAATCCATAGAATGTATAAAGCAAGAGATTACAGTGAAAGAAATCTCAAAAGGAAGAGATTACTGAGACAAAGAAAAATTAGTACAGTAGTTCACTTCCTGAGGAACAATCACTTGTAGATTGTGTGTGTGCAGCCTGCCTGCATGTACAATCAATTTTTAACCAAAAAATAGAATGTGGTTAATCAAATACTAGCAAGTCATTACAGTATAAGATATTTATAATACAATGCATGTTCCACAAAATAATGCATGGAAATTAATTAACAAAGTAATGAGGATATCTTATATCGACTTATGCTTGTCCTGGCAATATCTATTTCATGTTATGTTCAGATGAACAAGAAAGTACAGTCATAATTACAGTAGAAAAAGCTTTTGAAAGATGTGAAATCAATAGCTATCCTGAAACTGGTACCAGAAGAGAAATATTTTGCAGAGCGATTAAACTTACAACTCACTGGGAGCCACACACTGTCATAACACTTGATCTTACAAGAAGCTGAACATTTTCCCTCTGCTCTAGCAGACTATTCATGCAAGGATGACAGATAAAGTCCCATGAACAACACTGGCACTACTCTTGTGCTTACATTTAAACTGGCCCTTAAACACTTCAGATTTTGAACCAGTATGCACACTAAGATAGAAGAAAGAGCCTTTAACAAAAATTTATTAAGAGTCCAGAATTGAATTCTGTAATCCTCAAGGTCAAAGTAAGTTCTGTTCATTCACAGTCTGTGACTCATGCTGCTTAAGGCATTTTGGTTGCATATTTAAATTATGATTATCTCACAGTCTCTACCCAGGCAAAATGTCCTTTGGTCTATCTGTTGGAGCATATGCATTCATTCTACAGATCAGCTTCTGCGCTCTTGATAATAGCTTAATCCTCTTCCTTTACTTTTTAGCCAGTCTCTGCACCTCATGCCTTTAGGCTGATGCTGTATATCACTGACAAAGGAGCAGTTTTGCTGCCATCATCAGATGTAGCGGGATCCATGTGCTTTTAGTGAGTAAGGAAGAACAGAAAAAACCTGAGGTGCTCAGGCACAGGGCTTTGAACTCTACCTTAGTAGAGACTACCTTAGAGACTCCCACTCTGTTGGCTACTTTAGAGGCAGCAGAGGCAGGAGTAAGTCAGAAAAGTTGTGATGAGACTGGTAGATTTACTGTCATGGGATCTGTTGCCCATTGGAAAACAGAGATGTGGGAGTCTGCTCCCACTGACATGAGGCAGCTTCTGCTATGGAGTGTCCTCATTGCACCGCCAAGGGAGGTTAATCTTATTAATGCCTTCCCACTGAAATCATGAAAATAGATATTGTTCAGCTAAATTAGTATCTCTTTATAATAAAGAAGTTTGGTCAATAAAGATGCTAACGTTGATCGAACATCAGCAGAGAAGAAAGTATTTGACTTAAAACTTCACATGGTAAATGGATTAAAAACTAGTGAGCTGATAGATCTCAAAAGATAACTGTAAATGAATAATCTTCAAGTGTTGCTTCTTGGGATCCCTCCCGGGACTGAGGTTTCATTCTGAGGTGTGTAACACTCTTCTCAATGACCTAGAAGGAAACACTAAATCATTGCAGGTAAGATTTGTAGATCACAGTGTTAAGGATGGGGAACAGTAAACAGGCTCTGTAACTGGTAAAGAGAATGGTGTTAGGCAGTGCTTAGGCTAAATGCAAAGCAAGACAGATAAATACAAACTCATAATCAAGAATAGAAAATGTAGCTTATACATACAGGTGAGGGGAGTGTAACCTAGATAGCAGTCCAAAAAGAGTTTGAGGATCACACAGGACAAACTGAGTAAAAAAACCTAGGTCGACGCTGTCCAAAGGGCTAAAACAATCCTAGGACACACAAAGAAAGGAAATTTCCAATATGAAGAGACAAAAATATGTTTGCGTATGTGGCAAGAATATACTTCCTCTTTAGGTTTTAGGTGTCCAGAATATTGCTGAAAAATTAGAGTTCAGGGAGGAGCCATGACAAAGATTGAAGGGTTGGAAGTTCTGCTTTGAAACTCAGTCTGTTTTCCTTATCAGAGAGAAAGTTCAAGGACGAATAAATCAGTTTATGAGAATCTATATTTGGAAGAAAAGCAAGAATGAAAAACTCATTCACAGACAAGCTACAAATTTTTAACTGTTAAGGCCTCTGCTGAATTTCAAATAGCTGAAAATGTTAAAACTGGCTTTTTATTCTTTTGGGTTTTTTGGGTTTTTGTTTTGTTTTGTTTTTGGGTTTTGTTTGTTTGTTTTGGTTTGTTTTGGTTTTGTTTTGGGTTTTTGTTTGCTTTGTCTTTGGTTTTGGTTTTGTTTGTTTGGGGTTTTTTGTTTTGGTTTTTTTTTTTTAATAAAAGAGACCTTTTTGTGTTTCCCACTCAAATATACAGTAATACAAGAAGGGAAAATTTTGCCCAAACTACATGAAGGGTAAGAATATGAGATCTTAATGACTTCTTCTGGCCTTCTAATCTTTAGTGTATATTCTACAATATGTTTTAGTCTTCTGTTTAAGAATGAGTGTTCTGAATTTTTTTTCTGCTTCCCTTTGACTTGAGAATGTCATTATAAAATGACAACCAAGTTGATTAAATTGTACTAAATTTCATCTGCTGTCTTGGCAAATTTTGCTCCCAAAAGAACAGTGCATGTAAAATATATTGAATACTTTACACTATTAGTTTTTTGTCTCATGACTACTTGCTCATTCACCATTCTATATGAGCAACAAAGCCATAAGGATTAAGGGTAGAACAAATACATTTTCCATTTGAGTGCCAAATGAAAACATGGAAAAAATCCCCTCACCAAACTAAAAATCAAAACCCCATAGGTATTCAATTTACAATAGAATTATTCGTTCTTGGGTGTTTGACATATTAAAAGGAGATGGAGGGACTAGAGCAAAACAAGAGAAACGAGGAAAATGAGAAGGTGTCTCGGTGGTTTATTCCTTATGTCAACAAACCTACTTACCTCTCCCAGCTCCCACTGGAGTGTCCAGTGCTTCAGTGTGTCTGAAAGCCATCCTGCCAAAGCTGTCCTTAGCTAGAAGTCCTCTCATACAGACTTAGTAAGAGAATGTGAGACAGTGCATTCCCTATAGGACGTGTAAAATGAATGAAATGGTCATCTGCCTTTGTAGGCACTTTTCTGAGTCACAGAATGAGTGCACATGGCTAAACAGTGCAAGCCTTTTGAAGGCAGAAGTCCACCCTTGTGAGGCGAGTAGAAACCCAGAACAGCCAGAGAGGAGCTGGGAAGATGGGAAGGATGAGATATCAGAACACCCTGCTATCTCTCCTCTGGCAACATCCACACTCAGAAACAAAAGAGCATATGGACCACAGGACCATTGGACCACTATGTAGCCATAAGGCCAGGTGGCACCAGACAGTTCACATGTATATTGCCTACAGTATTTCCTGCTATAGCAAAATACTTGAGACCTGATTGAAACACTCCAAAAGAGAGCCAGAAATGCACAAATGAGAAGGACTCAAGTGCCTGAGTTCATACCCAGGCATAATACACGCATGCCATTCTACCAGTGTTTCCATCACAATGCTGCATGTTGCCATTGGTTCACTACACATTCTAATATGTGTGAGAGTAACTCAGAATACCTTAAAAACATGGTAGCTAGGATATTGTAAATGTAAAAGAAATAAGGGATATTCATCTACCATCTTCAGACTGTGTGACTTCTTAATTAATAGAAAGGAATCACTTTTACTTTGACAACATTGTCAAGGCAGCCTGTTGTGTCTTTGCTTCTGTGTAGTGTCTGAAATTAAGACGCTTGGGAGAAGTCCATGTAAATATACTTTAGAAAGTGTGGGAATGAACTGCTTTGACATTTCTAGCATTATCAGCATTTTCACAGTGACCAAAACTTAGCAAATCCAGGTTGAATTTATCACGTCATTGCATCTATTTCAACACTGCTTACTTTGCCTTACCTTGCCCTATATTTTTTGTCTTTTTTTTCCCCAAATATAAGGCTCATTGGAAAAAAAAATAAAAGTGGATGACATCCAGTCATCTCATTAGCACTACATCATGGTACACCAGTGAGCTGATGCCCATTTGTGAAGACTCCAGGCACGAAGGAAAGGGGTTGGAGCACACCCAGGTCTTGCCCCAGTGTGAAGTCGGTACAGAGTCAGGATGCTCATTTGCATCCACGAGTCCGGGATCTCTCCCAGTCCATCCTTTTGGTACTCTGCATCACTAGGATACAAGATGATGGGCATGCTAGAGGTCTGGAGCACTGTTTTCCCCCTTTAGAAATTTAGATGGTCATGCCCAAGGCCAGGTCACTGATCAGTGCTGCTGTGTGGCAAGAGCTGGAAGAGCCTTAGGGGAGGCTCTCTCTCCTTCTCTTAGGAGTTGCTTTGGAGCCAAGGCGCTTGTGTTTGGTGCCCAGCTGAGCTGCACTTTGACTACTCTGTAGCCTTAACTGTGCTCCCTCCATCTTGTGCCTCCCTGATCCTTACTCTGACTCCCAGCTTCTGCATTGACTTCCTGGCTTTACCTTGGACTTGTCTCATCACCATGGATTTGCTGGGTGAATGCTGATTTGTGTCTGATGCTGGTTGCTTTCACAGGCTTGCAGTAGACTCCTGGCTCAGGGACAGTGGGACAGTCCTGGATAGTGGCAGTACTGGCTCTGCCTGCCTTGCTAAGAATCTCAGTGTTGAATTTACTATCCAAATCTTTACCTTGGTTTTAATCCTTGATTTAAACTGTTTCAAACTCTTTACTGCGAATACTCTTCTCTTAGGACAGAAAATTAAAGACCTGTCCCACTCTCTGGTCATCTCTTGAACAGAACAGGAGATGATATTCTTAGCTTTAAACTATAAGGTCTTCGAACAGCAGACACTCTTTTTGTTCTGTCTTTGTCAAGCAGATGGGAATCTGAGGTCCTATACCATTTTCATGTAAATGAAACATAATATTAAATTATAGAACTCCCTCTTCATCCACCCAGAATTCAATCTCTATCCACCCCCACAACAGGTGGAGGATGCACAATTTTGCTAAAAATTTTTCCTTTTGATAGAGGAAATCATTTTTCAGTAAAGCTGAATTTAATCGTAAGATAGAATTACAGATAAATTGGAATACCTTTATGGCAAAGTAAGAGGAAGATAACCATGTTTAAAAGTTAATCCAGTATTTACAGTGCAGGTAAAAAGGAAAGTGAATCTAAATGTATTTTTCTTTTTAAAGGTGAGAGCTTCCACATAGAAACCAAAAATCTGACTCTTATGACAATTTTTCTGAAGTAGTGAAATGTAAGTACAAGAATGTTAGATTTGTAAATCATACTAATATACAAAGATCACATATTTTATTATATTTTCTATTTTATTATATTTCCTATATTTCCATTTTCCTCAGAAAACCATCCAGAAAATTATCAGTTTTAGAAGCTGTGTAGAGTTCCAGCTTAGCTGTATTGATCCAGTATAGGCATATATAAGCCAAAATCTCACACACATGGCAAGGAGGCTTGGAGAAAGGTTAAACTCAGAGGAACGTTGAAATTTAGAAATTTGCTTGAGCTACTTTTACCATTGTTGATCTAAATGAGAGACACCAGAGATGAAGGACTTCAAGTAGTGGAGGCTCTGAGTAGCCCCTTCTGGTGTTCAGTGGGGCATCTCTCAAGGGGGTAGAGCATTTCTCAAGGGGGTGGTGCAGCCACTGCAAACTGTCACACAGATGGAGAGGACACAGCATATGTGATGCACTGACCTCCTTCTGGAGGCATGATGAGCATTGCCCTGAAACAGTCTTCAAGAAAAATGGACCTTCAGAACTGCACTAGACAGAGTTGAGTATAATAAAAGGCACCTACAGAGTCCTACATCTGGCTCAGAAGGACTTGCGTGGGAATAAAAACTCTTTGCCCACAGTTCAGATGGTTTAAAGTGATCCAAATCAGGGACATATTCTTAGGGTCATGGGAATTCAAGATCTATATCATCATTCTCCATATTGGATGCACTCTAATATTTTATTATCAGCATATACTTTAGCTTGAAGTGAGATAAAATAACTGTAACCAATTTAAGCTGCTGAGGATGGTATAAACAAAATTTCTGCCACTTAATGTGGTTTGAATCTTTGTTCCGCAAAGTTTCAAAACAAGTAACAAAGCACAGCCCTCTCCGGGAAAGTACTTGCACATAGATTTAAGTTTCAGTCTTGTTAGCACGTGTTAAGAAAGCATTTAACACCAAGTACATGGTCAGGAGCTTTCCTGAATATGAATTGTGAAATAGAGGCTTTAGTTACAGTAAAAACCTTGGAAAGCCCAACTGTAAAGTAAGATATGTGTAGACAGATCTCCAATGGGGGATAAATCCAAACCCTCTTTCTCCTGTTAAATAGCAATTAATTCTACCCAAGTGAGTATGAAAAATTGATCCAAATGGCCTAACATACCTGTATGCTAAGCCAGGATTTTCCAGGAAACATTTTGTAAGACCCAAACCCTTAAGTTTAAAGCAATTTTTGAATATAAGAAGATAATAAATACACGCTACAAGGGATCTTAGATCTAGTTGTCATCCCTTAGTTGCATGAAAAATCCAGAAAGCTTTCAGATATCTAACAAAACCTGATTGTTGCAAAATTTCTTTTAAGCAAAAAAACTTTCCCTTTTAGTCTAATAAAACAAGACAGTTTCCATTGCCTGAATTAAAACTAAACTTTAACTAATTTTTTTTTAAAAATCCAGCCTGCCATTAAATAAAGGATATATTTGTTATACGTGGGTGTTTGATAATCAGAATTGTAGAATGAGTACAAGCTGTACTTTTTCATCCTAGATGTTTATACCACTTGATTTTAGTTTTTCAGCATGTGGGGAAAGAATGCAGTCAAAAAAATATTGCTTGGTCTGAAAGTTGCACTTTAAATAATTTATTATTTCAATAATTTTTATATTTGCCATAGAGAAGGTAACACTTAAATGAAAACAGCAGAAATATCAACATGAATAAATTGTTAATGGCTACTTTCCTTTTTTTCCCCAAAAAACCTCATTTGTTATGTCATAATAATGATTACTTTCAAGGCCTGTCATTTGCCAGTCCCACACAGTGTAGGAGGGGTGAATGAAAGCTGAAGCACATAGCAGACTTGCACAAAAGGATGCTAAAAGGATGCTATATAATGTTATCTCAGTCATTGTCTAATGATGTTCTGAGTTGTTCTTAAATTTGCTTTTATTTTTCAGAGGAGTTTAATAAAGCAAGCTTCTATTACCTTCTAAACCCAGCAAGTCATATTTTGTGCTTTTAACTATTTGCTTCATTTTGACCTGCATTTCAATGAACATGAGGCTTGAAGAATAATTATGTTGTTCAGGCAAAGATAAAAAAAAACCCACCTGTTATTCTGGACTTCTCCTCCCCTCCAGACAGCCTACTCAAAACCATGGACATTATTATCACAGATAGTATTTAAATCTCAGTTACATTCTTGAGGTCTGACTGCCACAACCACTGACTTACAGCAATTTACACAGATGATTCTTGGATACCTTACTGACAGGCTAATGGAGTCCACGAAGTCCTGAGCAGTGGTTCAGTTATACTGAATTGCACCTGAAAATAGAATGTGTGGGTAGGTTTAAGTGTCAGTGTCCAGTCTTTCAGCTACAGGTTGTGCACACATTTAATTTTATGCACATAAGCAAAGCCATGGTTTAACTTGGAGCAAAACTAAGTGCTTTAATTTGTTCTCCTACCATTTATAATGATAGTATTTCTATTAACTGAGCGATTCCATTACTTATTTATGCTCTTAAAACATTATCTGTTACTATTTTTAAAAGCTTCATTTCACACTTACAAAAAGCATGGTCCTGATTGAGCTCCCACAAAAGTCCTTTCATCTGCATTACCATTGTTTTAGTAGGTGAATACCGAGATGTTATAAGTTATATTCACTGTGTGTCAGCACACCCAGCTGTGTTCACACTGCAGCCAAAATAGCAGCTTTATACCAGCCCTGTAACATCCACCCTCCAGCTTATTCACTGTCTTCCCTGATGCCTATGTGAAGTATGTTGCTGTCTATCAGCAGCTCAGGACTTTGGTATTCCTATGGCTCTTTTTTCTAACCATGAAATGCAGTGGAAGCGAAGATTGGAAAGCATGGTGGAGAAATGAGAAGGGTAAGTGGGGCACCTGACTGAGAATTTAACCCCTCCTTCTTTCAGCTCAGCATTTTACTGGTGGCAACAGTTCTTTTACCTGACTAGCAGCCCAGAATATGCTTACCTTGGAGCTTTTCATGACTCTGAAGCATGAAACACAGAGTACAGCTGGAACATCATTTCTTTGAATGGATGCTGGAATGATGCATCCATTCCTAAACAGGTCTAGGTTAGAAGCACACTTATGGGACCATACCAGGCTGGAAATATGATATTGACTCCAATGGACTAAAAAACCTTTCTGTGCACAGGGTTACTGTTACAAACTGTGAAGACCTGATTTTGTTTCCATTTCAACAATGTGGTTCCTCCCAGCAATGGAGGTTTCTATCACAGGAAGATGCAGGATGGAAGAAGGACATTGCTCAGTCAAGAAATGAGTAGTGAGACACTGTGGAAACATGAAATGAGAATCTTGGACAGCCACTTTGGAAAAGCAAGGGTATCCATTACCAACACTGTCATGAAGATGACTCTACTCGGTATCATCTACGCTCAGCACAGGACGCAGCATGACAGGCATCATTGCTGCCTGTAAACATAATGCCTTCCCAAAATTAGAGGCACATATCTTGTCCACAGATAAGATGTCCACCTTGTTGTGCCTGTGATCTCACATGACTATTCAAACTACAGCGAGAATCACCCTTCTTTCCAGTGAATCACCATGTTCCCACAGAAACACCAGAATTAGCAGCCAAGTCTTTGCTAACCACACAGGCCAAAGTTTACATAAAACAGCACAGCATACATCAAACATGGAGCGGATACACACATGACCACCACGACACTTAAACGTTTTCTGCAGACTACTGTCAAGTTAGTGTCATCCTGCATAGATGTGACACAGGAGGGCTATTTGCAAATGAGTCTACGAGGGAGCCATAGGTAGTATAGTGATAAAGACAACAGTGGTTGCTCTAGATATCCTAAAGATGGAAGAAAAGGATTTAGACTCTAGTCAGAAATGAAGAATAGGAAATCAGTTTCAGTATCTGCAATGAAGGTAGTGACAGCATGACAATGTCCTAGTTTATGGAATTAAAAAGTGGAAAATGAGGTGTTAAATGCTAAAAATGTTCATATATATGTCAATAAATAGAAAGAAGCTGCTATAGAGGGAAAGTCTACATTCAGTTAAGAGAATAGAGAGCAGTATGATATTGTCAGTAGGAGAGAGAGGACCAAGTTTCTTCACTTTGTCTGATTTTGATATATTTTTCTTCTTTAACTTACAGGTTGGATGAGTCTTGTTATTATACAGAGGTGAAGACACTGAAGGTAAAACTGTGCCATGTTTCACAATTAATAGAGTTACTGGCTTCAGTAGAAACAGATATTACCCATGGTCTTCTAAATGCATGAGAAGATCTCAAATCAGGTGTTGTTTCTTGCCTTTTTTTTTTTTAAGTCCACGATGCTGCAGCTAAATGAATTTGAATTTTAATAGACAAAACAGAAGGAAATTTCATTTAAGTTAGGTTGTAATGCAAGATAGGAAGCCCTGTAAGCATCAGAACCAATGCATGTTCTGTCTCTGCCCTAAGTGAACACAGAGTGGACCTTTTTTCCCTCTGATTACAGAGGATAGAACTAGCTGAATAGCTATCATGAAATATTTAACATGTTGCTTGCAGAACCTTATTTATATGCCATAAGAAATGGATCTTTTCTCAGTCAGACTATTTTTTTTTTTTTTTAACTTTAAGATCCTTTAAAGATCTTGAAAGAGAACTAAGTTTGGATTTTTGGGGTTTGAATTGTTTGGGGGTGTTTTAGCCTACACTGAAAGACTTAGAGGAAACAAATTGCCTGAACCTAACAGTCTCATGTCACAGAAAAGTCCAAGAAGAAAGGTTTGCATTGTAAGCCATGGAGTATGTGTTACTTCTAAAACCGCACATTACTATGGGCTTAAAGACATCGTTTTTCCCTGTAACCTTTAGCTTGACCTTTGGTAATTAGCCACTCTTTTTTCTCAGCCCAGAGAAACAGAGGCTATTATCTAAAAAAGAAAGTTAGAGACCTTAGAAAATGTTCCAGAGTCCGTACTTCAGAATTCAGTTTGGAA
The DNA here is from genome assembly GCF_036250125.1 of Pseudopipra pipra. Lineage (NCBI taxonomy): Eukaryota > Metazoa > Chordata > Aves > Passeriformes > Pipridae > Pseudopipra > Pseudopipra pipra. The sequence continues at coordinate 50,599,568 of NC_087550.1, forward strand.
GTAGCTAGCCAGTATAGACTTTCCATATAGTGTCTTTAATGTGCAACTGACAATAAAAAACTTGCTTTTAGTAACAATCAAGAATTGCTTTTCTTCACAGGATTTAATTTTAGTGAATATTGCTACATCTTGAGATTGTTGTTCCCTAATATTTTTGCTTTAAGTTCCACCTTTTAAAAAATGCATGTCCACCTAGAAGCTGCCTTGCAGAAAACTTAAATAATATTTCAGTGTTGAACCTCTTTAGACAAAGTGTAATTCAAAGTTATTTTTCACTATTAGTACATCAATTTGTTCCAATTCTTAATTTCAGGTTCTCTCATTCGACCCTTTTACGCAGATCAAGGCCACTGGCAAATCTGTGGCAGACTTTCACTGACATTCGTGGTGGGATTGGGTAAGAAATGCCGAGCACTAAGACAGTTCACAATCCATGGAAGCTAAAGGTATTTTTCCAATCTTCAGAGGCCTTTAGAATAAGACTCAAGGATATATCACGTTTCTTTTTCATTAAAAAATTGGGATATCATTCTGAGACTACAAGACCAGACCCAAGACAAAGAAAGCTGATGGGATTTCATTGATGATGAGGCTGTTTCTATCAGAGATGTATCTCTGCATTCACACTTTCCATGTTCCATGATGTCATGGAAGACATTTAAGAATATTGACTTATGTTGATCAGAGGTTAGCTCCTTTTTCTTCTTTGACAAATATATATTTACTAATTTCTTTGTAACAAAAGCCACTGTATAAAGCAAGTGAAGAAAATAGCAGGACAGGAAGAGGAGAAGGTTTCCTGTAGGGAGACTTTTTTCTCCCCAAGTCAAAAGTGAAGGATTTGAAACGTGCAAGTAAAGGCACTCTGGGGCAGGCAGAAGGAGGCAAAAGACAGAGAGAAATTATGTTTCACTCTCAATAGGACAGTCAGATGCAGTGTGAAAACAAGATATGGTGGCACATCACTATCATTACCACGTCTCCCACAAATTTTAAGTTTTACGAATTTTTCAGTGAAAAGAAAAGGGAATAAACAAAAGCATTCTTGGACTTTATTAAACAATTCAGTGAAGTGCAAGTCCATTAAAACTGCCATATCTGAAACATTATGAATGTAATTCAAATAGTTCCAAGCCTTTTGCAAAACCATTTAAACACACTTAACGTAAATTAAACTTCAAAACCATTATTGGTGCTCTGCTCTCTAACACTATTAATTGACTAATATAAACTAAACTCACTGCAAAATCTTAATAAATCATATTGCTATTAAAGTACAAAGGAAATTTCAGCGAAAACTCTAGAAAACATACCAGTCATACCATACAATAGAGCACCTTGTTCATTGACGGGAAAATGCATATCATAGAATGATAAAATATCTCATATTAGAAGAGAGCCATAAAGATCATCAAGTCCAAATCCAGATGTATATATAATCATCTGTACATTCAGTAAAATAAACCATGTGCTAATGCTAAAATGAATAAATCCACCTCCATTTCAAAGGTATCTCAGGCATCAGAATTTCACTGATTTATTCTGATATGTTTGATTCACTTTGAGATTGCTTGAATTCAGCCTTTAGTTACCAACATGTTTGCTCAAATTTGTATTAATATCAACATCATCCTCCACTGGCATCCTCCTCGCACTGTTCCCACAGCAGGGACAAGCAACATACATCTTTGTGAACTAATGAAAGATCCATCAATGTTGCCACTTCAGGGTTCAACTAGGTGTTCATTTTATTTAGATAATAGAGAAGATCATCAAAGTTGGTTTGATGTAGGATGTATTTGCTAGAAAGGTGCTTAGAGATATAACAAAAGAACTAATTTCAAAACATCTACAGAAGTGGTAAAAGCATTCACTTTGAAAAGATTTGTTATGCTATTTATGTCTAGATTAAAATATTTAACTCTCTGAAGACCAACCTTTTAACAGTCTCCTTTTAATCCTTGTTTTTAGCATAATTTTTAATTATGAAAGTATCTTCTTATTTTTATCCAGTTGTCCTTTTATTTTATTCACTAGAAAGCTTCTTTTAGTCCACTTTTTGGGCTCCCCATTCTATTGCAGTGCTCCCAGAGCTGTGGCTTCAGCAGCAGCTGGGGGAATGGCTGGGAACTCTACCAGGAGTGCTGAAATATGAACGTATGGCCCTCAATCCTCAGGACAAGAAAAGAGGTTTCTTCCTCAGCTTCTAAAATAGATGCACATTTTGGTGGGTCTGAGGCTAATGTCCCATTTTTTAATGTCACTTCTAATTACATCCTTGGTTTCTTGTCTGTTAATAACAGATCAGCTTGCTCTAGACAACTCACCATACAAATGTGACAGCCATGTGTGAGAACAAAGGAAAACTGCATTTCCTTTTGATTAGCCAGAACACACTGTGAAGCGTTCAGCTGGCTCTGTGTCAGCTGCATGAAGACTGGTACCTGATCCAGCAAAAGGTATGATGGGACCAAGTTACCCCTTCAAAAATTTTCTAGGAGTTTCAACTGGCTGGGTTAACTTGCACCAAGTCAATTCTTTACATCATGTGAAGGTGGTATCTCAGACCTGGTATTTGTTACCCTAAAATTGAATTTACTGTTGAAAGTCTCAATGTCCGCTGAAATGCAGTCTGATGCTGGGAATGAAACCAGGCTTTTTACACCTGAATAAAGTACAGGCTAGCACTGAGGACATTCCAAAAAAAGGTCATTCTATGAAAGAAGAGAGATATTCTGTACACATATACCTTGGGGATCTTTTTGTTCTGAAATGCACTCTGATACTGAGTAGACATCCTTGAAAGTCCCTGTTCCATAACCACACATATCTGAGACTTCCCATTTGAAGAGAGGTCCAGGTGTGAATTTAAGCATATAACCATCAGTTTTGCAGGATCAGGACTTCTATATTTCACTAGCAAGTAACGAGGATATTTTGAAGGGTGATGGAAACAAATGATGGAAAAGATATAAAGATTCAATATTTTGAATCTAGCAAAAACTACATGTAGGTAGGTTTATATGTGTTAATGAATTGCCATTGTCTAGGACACATATGGATTCACTGTAACAGAAGGAGCTTGGAGAAGAGGAGGTAGTCATCCCAAAATGGGGACTTGGGTGTTTCTGACTCATGGCTGCAAATACAGACACACAAACTATCCGGTTGTTTTAATGGAGGTTCAGGGATGGATACATCCTTTTGTATGTCAAATAAAACAATTTTTCTCCTTATTGTGATCTGGAAATGATTGCAAAATTTATACTAAAAGCATTTTGATTTGTGGTTCCTGAAAATCTTGTGTTTACTCTCAATGTTTATAGTGAATTGGCTTTAAAGTCAATTCAGAAAAAATTGTTATTCCTAGAGAAAAGAAATGTGGCCAAGGCTGGGTTTTCATCAGATATTTTTCCTTCACATTTATGTTTTGTCCTGTTTGACTATTCATTTAGAATTCTAAGGCTTTTTTATTATTTGTGTAATCCTGTAGGGGAGCTACTATCTAGAGGTTTTGAATCTAATACCTTAGGCTGCACAAAAGGGCCATAAGATAACCTCCTTCCTTATCCTTCTGTTGCAGTTGACAATGACTTTAAACATTCCAATAATGGAAAAGATCAGAGCTAGGAGCCAGTTTACAGCTTTTTTAAAGTGCATATACTAGTACTGTAACAACCCAGTTACAGTATGGAAAGGAAGAGGAAAATAGAATGGAAGAGGAAAATAGAATAGCTGGTGGGGAGGGGAGGGGGAAAAGAGCAAGGAAGAAAGCAGGCAGAAACATTCTTTTAGTACAGTGCTACATTTTGGAATATCAACCAAAGCCTTAAATGAAAAAAGGAAAATTCAAAGTGACTCTAAAATGTGAAGCTATTTCAACTGAAAGAGTGCCTTGGAAGGCATTCCAGCATTTCTCGTGTTGGCAGTGACTAAGGCAGGACTAGCTGGGAGCTTCCCTGCAGCTACGTTTGTCCTGTATTGTATGCTTCAAGGTCACCCATGTCACAAAGAGCACGTGTCTCACTCAAACAATACACCCTGTTTTATAAACTGCATACATTTTTTAATTGCTCTCTCTGCAAGTGAGAGAGAAGGTTATAACAGAAGAAAATTGTTCAGCAGTGGTGAAGGTCAGAAGCTGAATAGATTTGTTTAACAAACCATCTCAGTACCATCTTTTTAATCCTTTGAGAAAGGAATAGAGCAGAAGGGCTGTTAAAGTTCAGTCTACTCCATTATTAATTTGCCTTTTTTCTTCCCTATTTACTCATATACTGTAACACCTTCCACATCTAAGCAATGGCTCCGGGCAAAGCCAGGGTCTGGCCTTCAGCAAGAAACATGTGCTTGACTTACTGGGGCTTTCCAATATGATGAGGCCATGGAGCCTGCAGCTGAAAGAAACAACTGAACATTCCCTATCACCTTCACTCCTGCTGCCCCAAAAAACCACATGGGAAATGCAGCACAACACTGATACCCACAGCATTAAATCCATTTTCCGTTTCACACTTGGCAACTGCCCACTGTATTTACATAGACATACATGTATATGCAGATGGATGCTCGTCATCGTCTCCCCAACTCTGGAGATCAGTAGCATGGCTTTAACACAGTGCAGTGTCACCTGCAGATTTCGTGCCAGTGCAACTCGTTGTGCAAGGCACAACACCTGCACAAAACCTGAGTGTAACTGTTTGGATATAACAGGGACCAAACAAAAAAATATTTGGATAACAGGATTGCAAGTGTTAAACTTGCTCTTCAATAAACACAGTAGCTCTATGCATATAATAACCCACTAAGGATTTCACCTATACAGCGTATACATACATACAACCTGAGAAATCAGTAAAATGTCTCCATTGAACCATAGAGCAAAACTGACAGCAAAGTTGAAGAAGCACTGTTGTAAATAATTAATAGTAAAATAACATACAGATTGGGTCTGTCTAATACAACTGCCAGTACATGTCAACTAAGAATATCTGAAACTTTGTACTAAAATGCTTCATTCTGATGAGTGTGATAATGGAGGCCTGGCAGAAAATAAGACAGTTAAAATCCCCCAATGTTCATGATTTTTCTTGGTGTAATTGTTTGTTGAGGAGAATGGTAATAAAGGCTCTTAATATAGGCCAAAGCAAGCAGCTTCTGAGGATAAGATTGCTGCTCCACTGATTTCTGGTGCATTTCTGGTAAAGTCTTCCCAAGCAGCATGGCCTTTTTTCACTGCAGCTGGCTGGTCTATCTACCTGCAAGCTCTGCCTCAGCCCAAGGACACTACCCCAGGTGACTTTTCTTGACTTCCCTGGTTTTAAGACTCTTACAATAGGTTTTCTCCTGTGTAGAATCCTATGCACCATTGAAAAGATAAACTAAAACACCTTTAATGACATTTTCCTTAACTAACTTCTGGGGAGCAGGAACCCTTGCTACAGTTAAGGTCGCAGATCTTGGAAGGTGTAAAGAAAACCTCTTATGCCCAAGGTGTCCATGAGGATGAATGGGTACTAGACCTTCTAGCCTGAGAGTGCATTACTTTTTCATCCATCCTTCCCCGTTCCTATTTTTACCCATCCTGAGGGAACTGGACCCCAGCTTGCAGCTCAGAGACAGGCACATTAGGTGGGAATCTGTGGAGGTCAGGACCTTATGGTGCGTTTCTCACCACACTGAGGTAGGCACTTACATGGCGTGTGACGTGATACTCACTGTCCAAATCTTTCTGCTCAACCCATGCACCTTGTGAGTGCTGGTGGCTCACTCATTAAAAAAACTGCAGAGACACATGAAAAAGGGGTGCTGTCACTGACATCCCTATGCTATACAATGTCCTAATGATGGCTGTTCACTCCAACAATGGATGGATGTCAGACTCAGGAACTTCAAGAGGCCTGTCCTCTGCCTGCTGGGAATAAACTTAGCCACCATTTTAGCACTGGTAAAAAAGCTATCTTGCAGCACACTTGCATAAAATCTTTCCAAAGTTAATATATAAAATTAAAATATGGTTACCCACCCAGAATAAGTTTTTCTACTTTTTTCCCAGGTATGTGGTAAAGTCTATGAGCCAAAAATCATATTACAGGCTAGAAAGGAGTCAAAAGTTAAAATCACATATTTTTGTTCAAGAAGCCTGTGAAAAACTCTTCGAACCACCCTCCTGTTTACAATAATGGATTAACTTCTGAGTGTGAGCATTATTATTATTATTACTACTATTATTATTTGTCAATGTTTCTACTCAATTACTGATTTTGCTTTAGTTCGCTGATTTCTGTCTAGTCATCACACCTGTCAGTGACTTCAAATATTTTTCAGAAGCTGAATTTCACCCTATTGTCTTTATTAACCTAATTTCTGATTACTACATTGGCAGCAGTCATGAAGGACTGATGAAAAAATAAGAGGCATAAATCTTTCTAACTAGTCTTAGAATAAAGAGACTTTTCTGGGGAGTGTTGGAAGCTGGTTTTCTTGCCTTGTTAGAAAAGATGCAGTGGCCTTTTGACACCAAAAGGGTCTCATTAAAACACAGATATTACTGAACTCTCTTGATCAAGATTGATTTCTATTTCTTTGTGGTGTGATTAATCTAGGAAAAAGAAGCAGTATTTGAGCAAACTAGTGAAGGGTTATTCATTTATGGACAATATCTGCTCAATCAAGAGACCTCACAGAACAGCTTTTTGTTCTGATTAAGATTTATACCCAATTAAAGGTTTCAAACCAATTCCCACTTAAATCAAAGGGAACTTTCTCCACCAACTTCGATGGTTGTTGATTAAGCCTGCAGAGAGGATGTTCTTTCATATATGAAAGTTTTCCCAGAACACTCTGTTTTCCTTGAGGTAAATTACTAGTTCAAATAGCAGAAGGAGGACTCTGAGAAAAGACATTGTCTGAGAGATTTCTGAGGAAGGATATTTGCAAAGAGGCAGAGATCAGGAGATATTTTAATAATTTATGCATAAGATCCACTTTATTTAAGTCTGTACTTTACTGTGAATCATAGGTGTACGCATAAGTATCCACAGAATAATCAGAAGGTTGGCTGTTATTTATTTTTGAGAGTGTATTTAAATAAATAAATGATGTGGGCTAGTAAAGTTTTGGTTGGTTGTTTGGGTTTTTTGGGTTTGTTTTGATTTGGATTTGGGTTTGGGTTTTTTTCTACAAGCACTAGTGAAATGAAGTACTACTAGAGAACTATCACAGTAAATATCCACAGAAACCTTGTTAACTCCTGTAAGAATATTTGAAAACTAGTCAATTTTAACTTATACCATTTAATGGACCTGAGTTTACACTGAGTTTACACCTAGCTAGTTTAATTCTGGTGTGTAGATCCATCCTCTTCAACAATATGCAAGTCTTTCAATTTTTAAAAGTTGCCTTTTATTTTTTAAAGGAGTATTTAAATTCTAAAGCAATTAGAGGACAAACTTTAGCATTTAAGAACTAATCTAGCTAGGGTACTAGAAAACTCATACAATTACAGGAAATAAGCTTTTCCCAGGTAACAAGTGTTAGGAAAAGAGGAAATGAGTTCATGTTACTCCAGCAGTGGATTAGATTGGCTATTAGGAAAAATTTCTTCGCTGAAAGAGTTGTCAAGCATTGGAACAGGATGCCCAGGGAGGTGGTGAAGTCTTTATATGCCTTGGCAAGGCATCTAAAAGATGTCTAAGTGTGATCTTTAGGGACATGGTTTAGTGGCAGACTTGGCAGTGTTGGGCTAATGATTGGGTTTGATGATCTTAAAGATCTTTTTCCAACTTACATTATTGAATGATTATTATATTTTCGTCAGAATGCTATACAGGCTGCCAGTACATCCACTGCTACAGCTACACTATATGCCTCTGACAAGTTTCTAGATTCCAAAAGGGATTACAAGGAATGAAGAATCTGTTAGGACCAGGTAGATGTGTACATACATGAAGAAGGGACACCTCAGGCAATTTTCGGATTTGCAGTGAAGAATTGCTGGTATTTAGAGACCTTTGGTGTAAAGCAGTTAACGCGTGAGAGGATTTGAGGTTTCAGTTTTGGACTTTGGATATAAAGTCCACCTAAATCCTTCTCTGGATTTGGTCTGTAATTGCTAAGTACCACATCTCTCTGGGTATGTTCTTTCTCTAGTTGATCTTTCTTAACTCAAACCATATCCAGTTTTTGAGTGAGTATCAAATGGCACAGTGTTAATGTATCCCACCATTGTGCATGCTCATGCTTTTGAATGGAGAATTAATTTGAACACTGAATATCTTAAAGAATGCCAAGGAAGTCTTGCATAATGCCAGCTTCAAGAGAATTAGTCGGCTGTGGTGAGAAGAAACATTCTTGGCATCTCACAGTTCTGATCCCCTTGGCTAAGCCCTCTTTGCTTTTAATAATTTCTTAGAAAATGTAAATCTTCCACTTGTATGACAAAATCTGCAGAAATTACTGGTAACCTTTTGTAAAATATAGCACATCTGTGTCCCTACAATATTCATATTTATTTTACTAATTTTGTCCACCCGATATTCCTATCAGAATGAATCCTAAAGTTGAAAGTATCATTCCTGTTGTTGTATATATTACTAGAGTGCCTATGGACATAGCAGCCCAGCATTTTTGGAGTGCACAGTGCTGCACAAAGAGAAAACAGGAATACAATCCCCATTTCAAAAATACATCCAGCTAAGCAAAACAGAAAAACCCAAACCTTACAGTAGATTAATACAAACAAGTCAGCACAAAAACAGTTAGTAACTTTTCTTTCATATTTCTGAAGATGCAGAATAGTTCCCTAGTCTGTCTTCTGTCTTTTTGACTGCATAGTTTAAAATGTTAGAACTCAGTATCCTTACCTGCCTGCAGTGAAGATTTTCAGTCTACTATTCTGACCCCAGAAAAAAGCAGCCAAGTGGTGGCCAAGTATTACTGTCATGCAAGTGTAAAATTGAGATGAACAGCGTTCTTGAATTCTATTTTTCAGTATTTTAAAATTTTGTATTAAATTGAAAGAACACAATACACTTACGTCTAGGTCTGCCTAGTTTGCTTCATGTTAGGCTAAGTTGGAGATGTCTGAGTCAAAAGAGGAAAATAGATGCAACTGAGTTTCTCCAAACAAGAATAACTTCACCTCTGTTAGCTTCCTAGAATATCTGTCATCGCCTCATGGGGTCTGAGTCAGCACCTCAATCACAGAATCATAGACTAGAACCATTAAGGTTGGAAAAGACCTCCAAGATCATAAAATCCAGTCTTCAACTGAATATCACCATACCCACTAAACCCTATCATTAAGTGCCATGTCTACTCTTTCAGTGAAGAAATTTTTCCTAATATCCAACCTGAACCTCCCCTGGTGCAACTTGAGGGCATTTCCCCTTGTCCTAACACTTGTTGCTGGGGAGAAGAGGCCAACCTCCATTTCACTGCAACCTTCTTTTAGGTGGTTGTAGAGAGCAATAAGGCCTCCCTGAGCCTCCTTTATTCCAGGCTAAAAAACCTCACTCCCTCAGCCACTCCTCATAAGACGTACACTACAAAATGTTCCATGTTCTTTGTATAAGACCTGTGTGTAAACTCTTCTTCTGAATAAAGCATCACCCTCAAGCAGACAGGGGTTTACCTGACTTAGGGAATGTTTGCTTTTTCATTTCAGAGGCTTGTGTAGTGAGCCTTCCATTGTCAGCTGGTTTGGATATTCAGACATGTTTTAGGTACAAGGCAGTAGGAGCTGGATTCTTGGAGAAGAAGTGCTGTTTGTTGCCAGCAGAACTGGTACCTGTGCTGTGGAGTCACTTATGCTCTACTCCTGTCCAAACTAAAGGAATGAATTGGAACCACCTGTGCCTATAAGTAATTATGCCTTAAGCTCCCCTGCTTGCCTTTGCATTAGAAGAAATGAAGATCAGTGATCTCAATGCGCAGATGGTGAACAGGAGAAATACCTTTCATCTGGTGGAAGCTGTGTGCTGAATCTATTTTGCCTGTGGCACTTCAGCCCATCACCAGAGCACCCTAACTTGTTATGTTGCTTTGCCACAACTCTATTCAGCAACTTCATGTATAACTTAATAAGCAGGTTTTGGTAAAGCTTTGGAGACAAGGGCAAATAGCTATCCAAGTTTAGTGAGCAAGAATTGTACTTGACTTCATGGTCCTCAGATTGCGCTCCCTCTGACTAACTCATGGAAGATTGGTTCAACGCATAGTGTACAGCCAATTCTTCACTGTACCTTTGGGTGTAGACAGAAACAATGGCTTATGCTGATCACAGAAAGTCCTTGTTAACCTAGGTGCAATACTAAATGCAGAGAAAAATTCTTCCTTACAAAAGATGAAAGAGAAAGAGTCAAAGAAAGAGAAAATTACCCTGACAGTACCCTCAGGGAAGGAAGAAAAGAGGAAACTCAGCATGGAAGAACCAAAGTGGAAATAGAGCTGATGAGTGGAAAGTAGCCTTCATTCTCACATTTTCAAGGATCTAAATAGTTATTCTCCCTTCCCTAAGATTAAGGTTATTCTCCCATGTCAATCTAACAGCTCCTGATGTTCAAACTGAAAATCATTCCAATCTCAAATGTTAGATGACATTTTGGGTACTCTATGACATATATATCACATGCATCATTCATCCTGATTTTGCCAGCAATTTATTTACTGTTCTTACCTCCTTCTTATTTGAACAGGACGTCACTGTTTTATTTGCCATCTGTGAGCTCCATATGGTCATACCTAATGAAAGTAAGTAGTCTAAAAAAGATGACACCATTAAATAACCTTTTCTGATTAAATACACAGTCTACTTCTTTTAGACTATACTTGCCATCACTAAATGTCAAGACAGATAATCTTCTTATATTTTCTGTAGACCACACTGTTTGGGATAGCCGAAAAAAATATTGGCTGTCAAGTTAAAACTCCACTGAAATTTCCTAAAACTCTCCAAAATTAAAGTTCTGCTGTGCCTTTTCACTCAGATAAGGCACATACATATTAGCAGCTTTTCCTGAATCTCCAACTCCATCAGAAAGAAAGAGAAAGCTGATAGGCCTTTACATTTTTTGTCTTCTAGTCTTAAATGCTTGGACCCCTCAATCCATAGAGCTTACCTCTGACTCTGTGATCTCATTTATGAACTCACTCATTTTGGTGGGAACAACAGCATGGGAATTCCGTGGTGTGTTCTCAGGCACCACAAACACTGCTGTGTTTCTGAGCACTTTAGATGAATGAGCAACACAAAATCAGCTGCATCTGCCTCTCAGTTTTCTGTCTCATCAGCATCCTTTGCATTTAGTAGTCAATAAAATATTCCTAGGCTTATATCTGTAACAATGAGACCTTTCAGGCCCACAGCCTCCAACTTCCCCAGGGAAAGTCTTAGCAACCAGTACAGCATCTACAAGGTGTCCCTGTGGAACTCTTTGAACAAGATGCTTTTTCTGAAAACCCTTGAGAGAAGAGGCCAGGATTTGCTCCTGATATATTTTTACACTTCAGGGATATAATTAAGGTTGGCTTACATCTGTGAAACCCCATTAAAGCTCTGGCAGGCAGAGTCAGGACCTTTTAAGCCAGTGGGTTTCAAAGTTCGATTTTTATAAATAAAGTTGAAATAGATGCTAGCTTTATGTGGCTACAAAACTGCTACTGTACACATGAGTAGGGATTTTAATGATTAGTAGAAATCCCTAGGGTGTTGAATGAGGTTTTAAATATTGTTTTAAAATGCATTAAATGAAAATAATTAAATAATATATTGCTTTTACAATGCAACTAAAAGGGCTATGTAATTAGAATAAGGAGTAATAAACAATATTTAATTGTGGCCCTCGTGTTCTTTATAATGAGATTTGAGTAATTAGTGAGATGATGACTGAGTACTTATTACTTAGTATGACATTTGTGTTCCATTACACAAAACATCAATCACTGTTTCCCCATGACAGCTGTTATGGCAATGCCTCTTTTTCTCTTTTCATGTTACTCGGTTTGCAGATTTGTGGAGTTACCCCAAATTTTGCTTAAGCTTTTCACTGTCTGCCTTGATTGTTTTGACAAGTAAGGCCAAACTCCACTGTGATCTATATAATGTAGCATGAATGACTACTAAAAAGGAGATTTATTTTTCCTTGTGATAAACCTGCTTGTATTGAAAACCATGCTGTAAAAAAAGTCAGGTTTAAATTTTTTTCAGCGTAACTGTTCATCTATGAAGTTTATATGCCTATTTATTACAGAATTTGAAAGACCTTTTTGAATTATCTGGGAAGCTTTTTTGCAAGCCTCTGTTGATGGGTTCGTTCCATACTGTGCCCTGCTCTTCAAGAATTGAGCTCATGGTAAAACTTCATCTGAGATTGTCAAGCCTGATCCTCTCAAAGGTTTTGAAATGTAAAAAGTGAGTGTTAGTATGGAGTTTAACTAGGAGTCAATACTGAAAAAATGCTTTTCGCATCACATTTTTGTTAGCAAATATTCTATTTCCCTCAACACCACCTGAAGTTTCTCCTGTATCCATGGTCAGTCTGAATTCTATTACAATGAGGGCAGGTTACTCATAAATGGCTGGGTTCCTTGACTGCCTGCCATTTTGACTCTTTTTCTTGATGGGGAAAAGGCAAAGAAGTTTTCTCCTTGTTTATCTACTCTAGGCCAGAGTAGTTTTAGTGACTGTTGAATAGCTGGCATTCTAATGGTAAAGGAAAGGTATTAATTGCCTCTTTAAAGGTTGGGTACTTATGAGCATTTCCTGACTACATCCAAGACAGCTGTTCTTTTTTCAATGTCTGACACCATCCAGGCCTTGAGGACTGACATACTGTTTAATGCAAACATAAAAAATGGCAGACTCCTCTCAGTAAAATTAGCACGTAAGATCATAGCACCTCCTCACTAGCCAGCCACTCCAGGACATCCCACAGACACTGCTGTCAATTTTCTGACTGTTTAATGGTGAGGCTGAGATCCATGGGTGTTCCCTTACATCACACACTTCAAGTGATGAACTACAAGTACATGATATAAGAAAAAAAAGTCTTTATCAGCTGCAAAAAGCAAAGCCCTGCTGGGATAACTCGTAAGTTGTGATGACACGTATTCAACTTCAGTGACTGATTGTCGTATTGTGAATAGAGGTGAAGACAGTGCATCCTGGACTGAACTGACCATGGCAGGGAATCTAGTGACTGTGCTAAACAAAGCCAACAGCAAAAAGGTTTTTCTAAGATATGTAGACTAGACTGTTTAGCATCAACAACTCTTTCCAAGCCCAGGAAGAATGAGGAGAAAAGAACCTTTTCTACACATACAAATGGACTAAATACAGGAAATTGGTTCTGCCCTGTGTCTTTTCCTTCTCTTCTGCTGAAAAAGCAGAAAAAGGCCGATTAATGTAAGTCTATTGGCTGTCAGATAATACACTTGGTCTGAAGTCTGCAGCTCTTGGGGTTTTTTAATAGTTTTGATTTTCTTTATGTTTGCATTTTTTTAATTCTACATTCAAGGAACGGTGAAAGACAATCTTCTGGTACAAGAAAGTATTTTCATCAGAGAATTGAGACATGTAAATATTACCAGTTTGAGGCATAAAATCAATCCTGAAAAGATGCTGATCTGCAGTTGCTAGCTTGTTTGAGCTGGACAAATAAATAAGGAACCTTCTCTGACAAGCACTGTTGCTTGTGCTCAAATTGCCTCATACAGTCAATTTCATTGACTTCGAGCTAACTTTGCTGAATGTCATTAGTTCTTATTGATTTAAAATAGTTTTAAAATATATGGGATACTCCTATATCTAATGAGCTATAAGATGAAGGCAGAATAGACTCCAGAAGAACATTGGGTGTTGAAAAGGAAAGAATTAAAAAAGGGGAGAGCGAATAAAGGCATAGGGCAAATTCAGTTTCACCTAAGCTGGAACACATAAAAGCTAGATATGTAGGCTGTGTTAACTGCTTGGATTTTCTCCATAGTCATGAAGAGAAAGTGACAACTCCATGGAGCTATTAATTTCACAAATCTTGGAAAATTATTTTAGGAATGAATGAGTCACTCTTTGGGGCATCTCTATCTCTCCACTGAGTTTAAAGGAAGTACAGGGAATACCAGCGAGCAGAGGAGAGCATACCACTGTCCTAAAGACAAACCATCGTAAATAGGTCAGATTTTTTTGTTTTCTCTTAGATATCTTATTGAACTCTAAGATATAAAATATCTGAAAGGCTTTTTCATAGAGTAAGACTATTAAGTTTTTTCTCTAGCTCTACTAATTTTTAACCAAATGATCCTAAGTGTTTTAAAGTATCTGTATGCCCATATACACAAAATTAACCAGCTGTTATGTGGAAGAAGCATATTACATGCAAACATTAACATTTACATTATTATCCATGGTGGGTGTATCCTGTAAGACTGGTGAGTCCTTCAATGTGGGCTATAACCATAGAAAAGCTGAAGCATTTAAACTAGGATTTTGGTACCACGTAATCGTACTTTGCAATCTTTAAACCTCCACCCAACTGTGGACATATTTTGTGTTTGATTTCCTACAGCTTGCTCTGCAGGTATTACTCTGCAGAATTACTCCCATCTGAAACATCAGGTGCATAATTCATTACCAGGAGATACCTATAAATACATGCCATGAAGCTGTCTGACCACTTGCTAATTAGGTGCTCCAATGACTAACTTTCAAGTATCTGGACACCAGCCTGGTATCAAAGGCTGAGAGATGCAAGCTTAAGAGGCATCAATTCAGTAAGGAGACACACAACTATCCACTAGGAAAGGACATGAGTTTGGGAGTAGGAAGGTGTGTGATTGAATAAGATAATGGTCAAGGAGGCCAGAGACAGGACACAGAAGACAGCAAAATGTTCACTCTGAGACTTCTGATCATAAGATCACGCTGGGAGGAAGTGTAAAAATGGGCTCAGAAGTGGAAGACAACCCTGTAACTGCCTTGGCCTAGCCACCTCCTCTTCAGCTCTCTGGTCCTCACAGCGAGGGATTCCCAATGAGGACAGCATGCCTGGCCCTGGGACTTCCTCCAAGAGATCCTCTCTACTGACTGTGCAGTTAACATTGCTCACTTATTTTAAGGTACGTTCAAGTGCCATCTGTTTCTTCCAACCTCTCCTGAACTCTCGATTGGCAGGGGGTGGGAACCCATTTCTGGTCCCCTGTCAGCTTGAGGAGTTTAGATCCTGGTCTCTCACCACCATTGCCCTAAGAAGACACTTACAGCTTAGTTTAAGTGCACAAATCTTCTTCCCCTCCTCTTGAAGTTCCAACGTCGCCTGGGGAAAAAATAAATCAATATTTCTACAATTAGAAACAAAGAGAACAAATAAAGTCAGATGAAAAAGGACAGTTATCTGCCTTGGAACTTTGAGCTCTTTTTGCAGAGAAAAAAACCCCCCGCCTATTTGCAATACCTTGAAACAGTTTGTATCTGTCTCATATGCTTCCTGCCTGGGTGAACACCCTCATTACTAGCTGTGGAATCAAGAGTTTTCTTCTGCCTTTTCTTTCTGAGCCTTGAATTTCTGAAATGAACCCTTAGCAGCTCAGTAGTCCCTAAATAACTCTAGGAGAAGGCTAAAATATGTATTAGCATTTTCTCAGATATGGCCTCTTTTGCAACCCAGAAATCTCATCCTGGAGTGGTTCAAGAAACTGATACTTGTTCCAGATGTCCAGCAGTGTGCTGCTCCTGGTCTCCAAGAACAGTACAACCCTCCAGCAACAACAGTGCACGTGCTCAGTGGGGAGTGCTGGACCTGTGTAACAGCAGAAAATGTTGGAGTGCTCTGGGATGGTGTGCAACACATCAGATCCAATGTTTTTTTGGAGGCATTAGGTTTATAGCTCATGCATCATAGATATTCTGGCCATGTGCAATAAGTATGAGGCTACATAGAAAAATTTAACTTACTGAGCACTTCCTAAATGTCAGAAATGCACTGTACTGATCTTTGATATCCAGGCCTTACTCTGTGCCAGAATACAGTGAGAGTTGATTTTGGTTTCCCACCTCTAGGTAGAAAATTCTCCCCATGTGGCAAATAGACATCTAGCACAGACCTGACTGCTCCAGGAGCAAGCCCTACCATTGTAAAGCACTGCAATGTGTAACCTGTGTGCAACTCGGTCCTCTCCTAGGTTTAGTCTCAGCTGCCAGTTCATGTTTGCTAAATAGTGGTATTATTTACATTCTGTTTCCATTAATAACTGTACAGCATGAATGTTCAATTTTATTCTTATTTGATGAACTTTTGCATTAATTTTAGTCTGATAAACACAGGAGATGAAGGCTCAAGCACTGGTCATTAAGCCTCACTCCACTTTTACTTGCTCCCGAATAACAGCATTTACTCTACTAGATTGATTTGTGATAGCCAGGATTAGTTTCCAGGAAATACAACTTTTCTATTCTACATGAATTCTGGGAATAATACCATGAAGCTGTGCAATGACTAAAAATGGTAAGAACGGGGAAAAACAAAATTTCTCAGAAATATAACTTAAAGCAGTTCATATTATTCCTGGTCCCTTAAAGGTATTTTATCACCCTCCAACTTCAAATTTTTTTTGGTTTTGAGAAATTTTTAACTTCAGAAGAAATCATATTGCATGTAATTTTCCTTCTAACTGGTTCATCAGCATCAGGGATGCCAAAACTTTCTCTGTCCTGATGCATTCTCCATCTCCCTCTTCTAGAAATGCCAGTAAGGTGAATTTAGCAATCTTTTCTGTACTTCCGTAGAAGATAACAAATTGAGGATAAGATGGTATGAGTGGTAACTGCAGTCATGGTGTCTGCTTACTTCTCTAAATCAAGTTTAGCCAAGCCTATTCCTCATATGCAGCATATTAGGTTGTTAAGTTTGAACAGGTCTCCAAAATCTGCATATCAGTCTGGCTTCTTAACCTTGTTTCAGACTCTCTTAAAAACTCACTCCAACACAAAAGTATACTTTTTAAATGAAAGGAACTTAAAAAGGTCAATATGCAAAAATGTTGTGCTATATCTGTCATATCCACCTGAACACCTTGGTTATCCTGCAGCACCTAAAATGTCATGAGATGTGTATATTCAGTTATCATGATTGTTTACTACATGTCCAAGTTGGTTGTCTGAGATAGTTACCCATCATAACAAGTAGAGGCAGATAAACAACCCCAATAGGCCAAACAGTCAATTTGCTCTAGGCACAATTCTAAGGGAAAATGAGCCTCTCATAGTGGGTCTCTGCTTCTTTCCACTGAGTGGAAATGGAACCTAAGGCAGATAAGTCAGGCCTTCTGTATACCTTCTAGGTGTCTTAGGACAAATGAATCCCATTCTTCAAATCTTAAGTCAGTACCATTCCTAATTGAGTTAAAACCTTGTTTGTGTGTAATGCAACAGAAAAAATAACCTGGGTTACCTGACTGTTAGAACTGGACAATGCATCTTATCCTGAAAGTTCTAGGCAGATTCTGCTGTTACATGCACTGGTTCAAATAGAGATATAATCAGTGAGAACATTTTAAGTCTCAAAAAATGTTTGAATTCCTGACTAATGGAACCTGCACAATGCAATATACAGAGTTCTTTGCAGAACAGTCCAGCTGTTTCATGGCTTCTTACTGAATGGGTGTGAAATCAAACAATTTTCAATAATCTACTAAAGAATAAAATTGTTTAAAAAATCACTTTGGGCATGGAAAATAGATCCTCTTCTTTGTTTAATACATGGAGAGTATGAGCATTTTAGTAGACAACTCACTGAGTGGATCAGGTGAGAATCCAAGTTGTGCCCTGAGCCAGAGAAGGGGCTTTCCATTCCAAAACCACCACAGATAAGGCAAAACTCATTTGAGGCAGTGCTGGTGTCTCTGACTTATTTCTTCTTGAGCTTTAAGCCCCATCCACTTTGCTATAATGAATTAGTTCCACTTCATTCACCATATTAGAGGCACAGAGAAAATATTACTGGAAGTGTGTAGTTAAGATTGGGCTGTTTTTGTATTAAAATGCAAGGTGCTTGTCACAAAGGGATCTTTATAAATGGCTTGTCTACCTAAAGCAGATACTGAAAAGAATGGTACACTTTTGAGATTAAAAACAATGAAACTAACCAAAAACCTACCAGAAGAAAAAATTCTGATCATTTGAATCAAAGTATCAAGAATCAACTCTATCAAGGAAATCCTGATGCTATAAAACTACTCAGGTAGTTTTGGTTGGGTTTGCATTTTGCGTTGAATGCCCTATTAAGGTCTGTGCAAGGCTCATTTTAAAAGTCAAGGAAGTGATAGTCTGTATAAAGTGTAGCTATACATAGACTAGAAAGGAAGGTCAATAGGTTTTGATCTGCTCTATGCTTTCTTGATCATATTTTCACTCATTTTAAGAAAAGTCATGTAATATTTCCCCTGCCTTTTGAATCAGGGCATGATCTAAAGCTTAATAAATGAATTTGAGATACTCATACTCATTTCAGTCATTTACAGTCAATCTTTTACTGGGCTTTTCCTGAGGCATCCTTCTCCAAGTCTTACTTTCAAAGATGCCATCTTGCTGGTCTGAGGTTCAAAAAGAAACCAACACATTCAGAAATTTCACCCAGTACTGAGCAATTTGCTCTCGAAAAAACTACACTTTTTTTTTTCTCCTTGCAAGAAATCCAGACATATGAAGATTCAGTTCAGCTTGTTCTGAGATTTGAGATATATATAGATGAATACAAAGGGTAATGTTACAACAGCGCAACAAGTAACCTCTCATCAGGTCTGCACTGGTATCTGTCAGCATACATAGTCCTAGGCAATTACAACAGTAGAATAAAACATTTTTACTTTAAGCTTCCCTGAGAGTATATAAGGTGATAACCCTGCATCTCAAGACCTGACGTGTAAGGTATTGGAGATGTGTTAGATTCAGTTCAGAAGGACACATCCTCTTGTCTTTCTGAGTATACTGAGTACCTAACCACAGCTGGAAATCTGGGCCAGGCACTTTCACTGCCACGTCTTTTATTTCTTCGGTTCATTAGTTTGTATAAAACCACCAAGCAATACTAATTAGGCTACTATGAAAAAAAAAAAAAAGGAAAGAGAAAGAGTAAGAGTAAGGAAAGATTAGGAGGGTGCGCTGCATCTTGTAACATCATGATCAGTTAACTGTGAAATTACTGCTTATCCCCGCTATACATTTTCTATTACCCTATGGACCTTTTCAAACTCAGTATGTTGCTGATGGAAAAAAAAAACCTTTTAAAGCTGCAGGTTAAAGTCAAGGTTAAGCAAATATGCATATATGTACTCCAAAGTAAAAAAAAAAAAAAGCAGAAGATTACCGATAAATTTTTGCATTTTAGCAAAAAATACTTATTTCTAAGTAATTATTTGTTGAGATGGATGTTTGAATAAACAGGTTTGCATCAGGATATCCAGGCATTCTAACTCTGCCCTGCATGTATGTTTTAAGAAGCTCTAAGAAGAGTGTTTTATCATCCCTAGCAAACAATTTCCCCTGCACCATTGCAGCTTGGCCAGACTCCAAGTCCTGTCCCACAGAGTGTATTTTCCAGTGGATATAAAAGGATTATATTTCTCCTTTAAGGGATACATTCTGCACATGGTTAAATTCCAGAAGGATGTGATATTGATCTAGTCAGAAAGCTGTATTTTAGAACCAAGATTAAGAAGTTTTAATTCACAAAAATTCCAGTAATTAATTAAAATGAAGATTCAGGGGTTCATGTACTTTTTGCAATAACATCAATCATGATAAAACCATGATAATTGATAACAATACAGATATTATACACACACAATTTGTTGACTTGTACAGCACAACTGAGCCAACGTTTTAGTACACCAAAATGTTTTAAGAACAAGAAGCACACTAGTTATTCTACAGTGAACAACTTAAAGAAATGAGATAACAAAATTTGAAAAACATATAACTATTCACTTTTTTAAAGCCATCCTTTTTTAATAGCAGATATTTTAATAGTTCGTTTACTTTACATACTGTATGCTTAACTTCTGAAATATTTTTAGGGTTATACTATGATATGAACTATAAAGATGTCATGATGCTCTCTTATTGGAATTAGAATATAAATACTGAAAAATAAAAGATCTAACTGTTTCTCAAAACCAAAATCTTCAAATTCCCTCAAACAACAACTAATTTGTTAAACTATACATCAGATCTTGTAATAAAGAGTAGTAGTCTACGGGCGAGAAAAAAGATTTACAATAATAGCACATCTAACAAAAGAATATGAACTTAAGAATGGAATGTTGTCCTTGTCTATTACTGGTCTTCATTTCTGATCTGATTTATCTCCTCTTGAAATTGATGAAAACATTTTCAATTACTTCAGTGAAAACTGGATCAGTAACTAAAAAAGTTATTGGCATAAACCAAAAGCCAATAGGATATAAACCAGTGACTTCCCTCAGATGAAATTAAATGCTAAGAATCTCCCAATAATAGCTATGACAGTAAATGATATGTTTATTAGGCTATCCAGAGCATTAAAGTTTAATGGAGGTCTCTTCAAAATAACCATGATGTAGCCATTCTCATACGTACACTGCTTAATTATATCTTCTAACAGTACAGGATTCACTACATTGCAAACTCTGCAGCATTGTATTATATAAGCAGCAACTTTAAAATAATTAACAAATTAACATGAACACAACCTGGTATCCATTGATCACATGGCACTTTGAATCATCATTTGTGTTCTTATAGGCTAGAGAGTCTAACTAAATTACATTGGGCTTTAACCTGCATATATATACTAGTGCTTCAGTCATGTCTGTCCACAGGGAAGTACATCACCTCTTGCAACTGAACTACAAAATGACATCTAGGTTCAGCAGTGGTGGACAGTTCTGGGATGGGAGATCCTAAGATCTGGTGACGGGGACAGACGTGGAGGCTGTTGACACTAAACTCTACCTGGACAAAAGGCTTTCCCCACAGCAATAAAAGCTGGTTTATTTTTCATAAAAGGAATTGTGGCATGTAAGATGTCCAAACAGATATCAGAGGCAAGTAAGCTTCTAATCAAATATGAGAGCTTGGTGTTTTTAGTCAGGATTTAGAAGCTTGCTCTACTAAGTCCCCAGACTGTCTCAGCAGGGTGGCACAGACACCTGACACAGGAAACACGAGTCACTGCTGTTCTCTGGTATAGCTCATGGGTTATATAGCTCATGTATATAGGCTATAGCTCATAGGCTATAGGGGTTTACCTTGTCTTTTACTGATCAGTTGGGTTTTTTGCTGCAACAAGAGTAACTGTGGAATATGTGAACTTCAGTCACAGACATGACACACTGAGGATGGAGGACTGTGTTAAGGGGCCGTGTGCTCTTTAAATGCATATATTAAATGAGAAAAAATTTTTTCTGAGGAAGATAAGTCATGAGAGATACTTTAAGCTGTGCAATGTAAAGGGCATGAGACAAAATAATCACTGTTAAAAGAGACCACAGTTTTATTTCTTTTGACATTTGTGTGTGTTCACTCATCCAAAATGGCAGACAGAACAAAAGCACTGCAAGCCAGTGTCTAGTGCCAGTTACACAGACAGCACTCTCCGAAGTCTTGCCAGCATGTATGAAGGGCTTAGGTTATTAAATGGGATCGTGGTTTTATTTACCTTAGCCTTTGCAGGCCAGAGAAGGAATAATTCTGGATCAACAACTGGAAGAAGAATTTAGCCACTGCCATCTTACAGCAAATCACTGTCTGTCGTCTGGTATTAGTGTCAAGGAAAGAAAAGGAGAAGGGTCTAGGTACAAATTTAAGAGCTTAGTTAATGCATCTCTTATCGAATTGTTTTCTCAACAAAATCAAGAATATTTACTATAAAATATCAGTTTGGTCTTAGAAAATAAAGCTGACACAAATGTATGAGACATTGTGAAAAATAGCATTGATAAATTTCTTCAAATAATTAATATAGTTGCGGTGTTCATGTGCTCACAAAATAACTGATTTTTTTTTGTAATTGACACTTTTTGTAGATTCTACAGTAGTTTCTGAGGTGAGATATATATTCTACACTTTTTGCAAATAGTTCATACTATGTGTTCATACTTTCTATATTTCTGTGGTGAAGTTCATATTATAGTTCTTATATCTCATTTCAATTATTTAAGTGCTGTAAGAAACAATATTTAAAGTTGTATATAAAAAAAAATATAGTTCCAAAATGTCTTCAAGAACATCTCTGATGCAAATTTCTTCTCTATTACTTTGTGCAAGCAGTCACTGTGATTCTCTTTTTTGCATAAATGCTCAATTACTGCACGCTTACAACTAAACAAATATCCAAATTTATAAATACCAGACCAGTAACTGCATGAGTTTTATTTTCAAAAATACTAAACAGATTTTATCACATTGAACATAATGTCAATTTCACACCTATTCTAAAAAAATGGATGAACCTGCATGTGCTTAAAATTACTTCAAAATTTTAAAGGTGTAGATGACAAGGCATAGAAAATGTGAATTCATACAAAATTCAGACAATGGCTCCAGAAAAATACTCTTTACTCTGCCCAGATCTCAGAAATAGGTTAGGCCAGAGTTACTCTTAAAATTTGAAAAGATAAAGCAAAAAGTCTAATTTGGACAGGACAATTGGTGTCAGATGGAAGATGTTTCAGAGAAACTAGCACTATTAAAAATGGAGAAAATTATTTTAACATTTAGAGCACATAGCTTGAAAACTTAGACACAGTGGATTAACCCATATTGACTTTTGAATTTAATTGTATCCAAGACTTATAGGTAAATCCTGAGTTTCTTGCAAGGACTGGAACTTAACCAGAACAAGAATATGTTCACAGCTGAACTGATTTCTTCTTTTGTGTGGTAGTAATGCCTCTATGTGAAGGAATTAATTTCCATGGAGCTCTTTCCCCATTTTCCATCAGGACAGAAGTTTCAGGATGTCTTTCCCCTCTCTCCTTCACCCTACCATTATTTTCCACTAAAAACCTCCAGGAAAATGTCAGGATAATGTAAATGTAAACCAATATTTTTTATGATGCCTCCAAAATGAAAATTCAATACAACAAGTTCTTTGTCATCTTATTTTATAAGCCTTTGGTAGTACCAAGACTATATCGTGTAAGGCAAGGTCAGACAGCCCAATACTTCCCAGAGCCAATCTACGCCACATTTGTACTGGTAAACAAAACAAGCCTCAGCCTGTTTCCTATATCTGACATCAAGTGATGTGATGCAAGCTGTAAAAGTAAGAGAATATTTTCATATCCAGTTTTGAGAGAGGAAATTGAACAGCTGATGAATGGAAATTCATTAGGTCAACTCATCATTTTCCTTTCTTAATATAGTTAGCTACAAAGCATGTTTCATAGAATCATAGAATTGCAGAATTATTTGAATTGGAAGAAAGCTTTAAAGATGACTAAGCTCAACACCCACTGCCATAGATAGGGACACTTTCCACTGGACCAGGTTGCTCAAAGCACTGGCCTTGAACACTTCCAGGGACACAACTTGTAACTGACATATTTTCTAATTCTTCCACATCATCTCTGAGCAGCGAGTAGAAGAATTACAAATGGAATGAAAACCACTGAACACAATAAGCCTACAGAGAAGGATTGTTCTGGTTTTGTTTTCATTTTCATGTTTATAGCAGAATATGGTAGAGTAAAACATGCAATCTTCCTCTTTTTATTTCTTAGTTTTTTATACTTTCTGCACTAAATTTTTATTTCTTCAGTGCCCTATTTAACTGGGAATTCATTTATTGCGATTGTTGCTCATAATTTCCTGTTGTCTCCTTTATTTTAGGATACACACTTCATCAACTTGAACTACATTGTTCATCTGCTCCTTGACCTCTCACCAAGACCATTTGTTTAATTTCTATGGTGGTTTTTGTTCTAAGAGAGAGAGAAAAAGAGGGAAGGAGGGAAGGAAGGAAGAGAGAAAGGAGAGAAAGAGAGAAAAGAATGAACCTATCTATTCTGGAAATAGTACTTCTGTTTCAGAAGTTTTCATAATTTCTCAAGAATCTAAAAATCTAAAAGCCTTCTCCAATGTTTATCCTGCAAGTCTCAGCAGCGTCTCTCTTTCCCTTACTGCTTTTCAGCACTGTAAGGGTTACTAGCCTGAACTTGGGATTTCTCAGCAGTGTCTCTAGAGATACTGAGGAATAAACTCTCTTTCTCCCTGAAGGACCTAACTCTGGACCGCATAACCTGCCCAGAAGATTTTTTCAGTGGGAATTACAGTAATGTGACAAGAGAAAACCAGATAAAGCTTATACAGCCTTGGGCTATGAAAACTTGATGACACAGAATAATCCTGGGGAGAAGAGCAAGTTTCTCAGTCCTTTAAATAAGCTTGTGCCTAGAGTGCAAAGGGACTTTCCTGTGATACATGAAGAGAGTTGAATGTGCTACCAAGACAGTTAGCTTCTGCAAAGCAGGGCTTCCCAAAGTACATACAATTAGAAGGTGGAATAAACCCAGAGTTTCTCTAAGGTAAGTGAAAAACCGAAGGTTGGGCACTGCGTGGTAAACATCAGTGAAATAAGGTGCTTTCAAACAGTAGGTCTGGGTGGAATTTTAGCTACAAATATTTTTGCAGTTCTGAAGGAGAAACACTTTCCAGTTTAGGAAAGGATCTGAATGAAGGGAACAACTGTGGCAAAACAGAGTGTGAACACAGTAGATTCTGCCAAGAGAGAAATCCTTGAGGGTAAAGGAGTATGAAGGTGAACTCTCAGAGTTTTTATTGGATTAGTTCCAGTATAGTGCTGCATGTTGAAATGAACAGCAGTGATGCTTGAAACAATTTCTAGTCAGGAACCTGTTTTTTTTTTTTTTTCTTAATTCTACAGTGCTATAGATTCTGAACTGCTTTTATGTCACATTCATTAGCTGCACCCTGCTAACTAACCACTTGGGTTCTATAATAATTGCAAACTTAAATCACTTTGTTACTTTTAAACTCTTTTTAACTTAACCATCTTTGACCAATACATAAAAGCTCTTCATTATTTTATTCCCTCACTAGAGCCTGGAATCCTTGACAAGTTAACAAGAGTTAACTTATGACATTGCAACACTAAATCATAACAAAATGTCAAAAATGTAAATGAACAAGAGAAACAGAGACTCAGCTGTGGAGAGGGTTAGGAGGAATGTGTTGCTCCTCCTGTTTTCTATTTGACACCTTTTTGAGACCCTCAGAGCTGGTGACAAATTGAGAAACCCAGGTTCTTTTCTCATTCCTGTTACAATGCCAGGTACCCGCAAACCATTGCAAAACAGACTTAGCCCCAGCGTGAGCCAGAACTAGAAATCCAATTCAGTGTTTTAAATAATTGAGGAAGCCTTGCCAGAAGTCTTTAGCTCCAAGCCTCATTTCTTTGTCAAGAGGAAAATCCAAATCCAAAGAATTGCATGAGGAAAATAAAAAATAGTGCTGACCAGTGTGACAGCAGACATATATTTCCTTTAATCAAGCTAATTAAATATTTGTAGCAGCTCACATGAATATAAAATAGCATTTAGTAAAAGAAAAACTATAATGAGGAACTTGTTAATTGAATAGCTATATTAAGAAAGGGAAACCAGGAGTCAATCTAATTCATTTCCATTCATCAAGTTTTCAATTTCCTCTGTCTCTCAAAACAGGATATGAAAATATTCTCTTGCTTTTACAGCTTACATTACACAAAAAATTGGAATATTTGGAAAATCTGTTTTATCTTAAATCTCAGTTTCTTTATCAAATTTCTATCTTAGCTGTGATATCTTATCATTGAACATAACTTAGCTGTGATATCTTATCTCTTCTTATCATTGAAAAAAAAAGAGCAAGACTAAGACTGATGAGTCTCTACCTATTAAAGGTCTACCACAAGGGTTAAAGAGATGAAGAAGCTTTGTAGGATACCAATGAAAGCCTTCAAAGAAGTCTCTTTAGCTATAGCTAAATCACTGTTTTTCAAACAGCTACCCCAGGTTAAGCTCATGGCTGAACCCTTATACTTCTACCTATTCAATTACCTCATGTAGCCCCTCCAGAGCAAGAAAATTTAAATCACAGCTCAACACATTAATGCAAGCTTAAAAAATCCTAATGTCCAGTTCAGCACACAGTACCCCAAACATGGTTCTTGATCACTGAGTTCTCTGAACCCAATCTACTGTTATCTAAGAAAGCATAATGCACATGAAAATATGGATTATGAGGTTCAGTTCACTTAAACTGCTCTGAGGCAGTGTGTGGTAATCTCCAAGGAGATCTGCCAAGGAAAAATGTTGGGAATGTTCTACTTCTGCTTCTTTATGACAGGTACAGAAAGCCTGTAATGTTTCTTTTCATAAAAAATGCAAAGGATGGTGTTTATAGAGGGGTTAATTATACTCGGACAAATATTTAGTTGTATTATGGAAAGCAGCTTAGCAAGATATTTGGGATCTCCACAAAACTCGGACAGTTTCCAGGCAGAACTTTGTCTTTATTTCATCCTACAAAACAGTTAGCATGTTCCAGGAAAGGGAGCTGTCTCCTGACACCTCTGATAGGGAACAAACATTGCACACAGCAGGAAAACAGTGTATTGATTAGATAGAAAAAGAATATGCTAATACACGGGTATGCCTATGATTTTTGTAAGTGCACTGCTAAATCATCTGGAGAATAATATTACGGTTTTAGAACAAGTGGGTCTGAAAACCCTAGTTGATGCTGTGTAAGTTTCCTTCCAAACTGTCTAATTTTCATCAATAACAACTTTCAGGAGTGTCATTTGGTTTTTCGGGTAGCTTTACTGTTCCACAGTAATTTGGTTTTTAAAGTTTAAAGCTAAATGATCTAATTACTTTTGAAAACTGGAAAAGTAGAGAGATACTATCCCCATGGCAAATAATGATAGCCATTCCTAATTTTGTAAAAGCTCTAACGTCAACAGTGTTATCAGACCATGAATGATATCCCACATTTGCATCTGGAGAAACACAGCTCCCTTTCTTGCAGAGCAAAGAGTCAAAATACACAAGTTCAATGATATATATTTGATGAACTTTCACCCAAGGTGCACAAAAGGATTCCCATCTGCCCTCTAAAATGAAAAAGAAATAAGCAATTTACCAAATTACCAAATTATTTTTTAATTCTTAGGAACTTCAAATTAGACTTTTTCTCACTGTAATCAGGGAATTGAAGATCATATCTGAGTGCCCAGCAAGGCCAGCTCACTGATAGGGCTATCTTTGTGGGACACTACCACCAACCTGGGCTTCTCTGCCTTGGAGCTCTTACTGGGAGATACTTGCTCTTCATCCTTTCCAGAGCTGCACTGCATCACAGCTGTCTGCCTGGCCAGAGGTCCCATGGATCCAGAACCTAACCCAGGGGCTGACACCTTGGCCCAGCCATGGCTTATCCTCATTCCCAGGGAGGTTCCTAATGCCCTGGGCTGGGGCTGCCCTTGGTTACCCCCTAGCTCAAGTCTGTGGGCAGTGAGATGGCCCGACTGCTGAGGCTCTGCCCTGCATACCTGTGAGTCTTGGCTCACAGCTCCCCTCAAAAAGGACTCTGTCCTCCCTGCCTCCTGACAAACTGGGGTTTTTTCCAAGTTAAATATGTGGAGCAAAAGTATTTTGAAAAGAAAGAAAGGCCGACAGCTCTACTTTAGCTGCCACTTTCCACTCGTATCAAGTGGGATGGGATTCAGTCCAGATGGTCAAGCAACCACAATGTACTAGAAATGAGCAACTAATTGGGGCTAAAGTTAGGAACCTGTACTCCCTCGTCCTCTACACTGACTGATACCCTGACTCTGGAGGGAGCATATAAATCTTGCCCTCCTTCACCTACAGTAAGTCTTTGTAAATAACCCCCAAAATGTGTTTTTCATTCCATCTAGTATTAGTGATCTGTAAGTTAGGCAACTTGGACATTAAGGCAGTCTAAATAGTGGACAGACTAGAACAAGCATTTACAGAATGCAATTTATGCCACCTATCTTTAATAATTGTCTCAGGCTAAGGCACACATCTTTTACCAGCCGTGGAAGGAGCTAAATGGCTGGCCTAGACCAAAAAATAAAGTGCAATGTTTTTAGGCAAAATTCATTTTAGACATATACTTTTACACCAGTGGCTACTCTGGTAGAGCAGCCACCAATGCATTGGTTAATACATGAACTTTGAGGATACTTGATGGTGATTTATTTTGGCTAAGGTTCTGGTCTGTGTGTTGGAGTGAGAGGCAGGGCAGGTGCCTGCAGCCAGAGTCTCTCAGGGGGATTTCACTCCAAGGGATGGCAATTAATTACAACAAATTAGTAGGGTAATTTGCAATCTTTGAAAAGATCTCTGTTGTTGTTTTTTCACGTTCTGAACTTCTACTGATTTGAAAGAGATTCATTGAATGGGCTTCCGAATCTGACCATCATGAAGCTCCTAAAATCTGTATTGATTTTTAGCTTTTAGTCTAGAAACATGAGGCGGGGAGGGAAATCCTCAGTTGTGAAAGAACAACAGTTTGCTATTGCAGACAATCACTTTATGTAATAGGTCTTTGAAAACTCACCTATCTCTGATTTTAAGTAATCTTCTTTCTACTAAACAGCTATGCAGAACATCACTACACTCATATTTACAAGCTTTTCTTGACTTTTCAGAATGAATGTACCAATCAGAAATCTATGATTGTCTGGGTTTTAATGCCCTAACTGTTCCATTCTCATGTTTAACAATAGACTTCTATAATTTCTGCCCACATCATTAACAAATTGACAGAAAAAAAAGCCAGAAATCATCCTTTAGGGACATTGTTGGGAATAATTCCTCGGTTTTGTGCTTCCTCTTTTGACACAACCAATGTTTTGACAAAACCAATCCTGTTTACCTTCCTTAAACTTTCCCATCTCTCTCTCTTCCAGGATTACTAAGTGTTTCAAATGCCACCATAGCACTCTAGTGAATGCCAGATACACTAGTTCCTTGTCTAGAAAAATAATTTTTCTTTTCTAGGAGAGACGTTGTGTTATTCTGGTTTTATCTAGGGTGGGTGAAAACATGTTATGTTCTTGTACAATTTATTTCAATGCTTAATATCTTTTCAAATTTCTTCTAAAGTTTTGCTTACTACTGAAATCAATCTACTGCAGCTGATGTCGCTCTATATTTTTCTGTTTTGAAATAGGTAATTTTCCAGTCATAAAACAGCACCCAGGACTGACAGAGTAATTTTCAAACTTGATATCAACTTCCATGATTTTGGACAATAATTTTTCCAGATTTTGTGAAGGCGATTTTTTGATGGGAACATATTGTGTTTCATGAATGAGATTTCTACTCTGCTTGAGGTAATTTCTTTTTTTTTTTTTTTTTTTAAACACATACCCAGAATTTCCTCTGCCTTCCCTTCCTTATTCAATATCGTGATACTTATTCAACTGAAGCATCTAGGGAAGATGGCAGGAAGGAACAACTGAATTTTTTTATCCTCAATATCATGGTTATTGTATAGGATTTCCCCTCTTGTTTTCCTTCTTAGAAACATAGCAAAAAATATACCAAGTCAAACTAGAAGTCCATCTCCCTCAATATCATCCTTACAAGAACAACCTAAGCATCAGCCCTGATAAAAATAATAACATGAAAATATAGATGTCACTATCAACCTTTCAGGAACTGGTATTTTCCTCATCTATTCATTTAAACAACTTGAAAAAAATAATTCTGTTTATTCTAACTTCAAATTTAAATGCTAAACTAGTTTGACCTGGGGCAAGCCTGAATTGCCTCCTGCCTGAGCTTTACGATGTTTGCTGTCTCATTCTGTCTCTTTTTCTACTGCTGATTATTCTTCATGCCTTTTGAGAGGTGGCACTTGAGCCTGTTAGAACTAGAAACGTCATCCTTCTAGTTTATTTGAGGTGCAAACTCTGAAGATTTTTGCAATTATGACAAAGAAAGTCCAAACAAACAGCATATTACAGATCCTGTACTGTACCATTTAAGTATTTAAAGCTTGTTCCTCTGAGTCTGAAAATCTTAGACAAAGAGCTAATTTTATGCCTATGTAAATTTACACAGCACAAGGCCAAAATGCATTATTCAGTCTAAGATCATATTCTAAAATTGGTCTTTATATTCTCATATGCTTTAAAAACCTAACCTTAACCAACATAATTTCTTACACATGTAGTACTTATGTGAATTAGTCTTTGAGCCAACATTTCTATAAATACCTTTACCATATAATTCACTTTTATTCTCTCTGTTCTCCAGTTTCTATGTAGGAAGTTAAAATCTTCTACCATTACACAATTCCAAAGAATATCTCTTTCTAGCAATATTTCAGAGATCTCTGCTCCACTTCCCATCCAGTCTCTTGGATATCACATAATACCTCTAATCCTTTGAATATATTTCACAATTTTCCTGAAAGCTATTTTTTTACTTAAGAAGATTCTGCTTTTTCTGTAACCATCATATTTCTGCCTCATCTTTACAATATTTTGAATTCTTCCTTTTTCTTTTTTTTCCCCCAAGCTAGCAAATTCCACAGCGGTGTAAATCTTGACCTCACACATATTTCTAGCTGACAGAAGTATGGTCTAAGAACTACTGGTACTAATGTTAAGTTATACATCTTTTAAAACTTGAAAATCTCACACAATCTTGCTAGATCCATTTTTTAAGAAATCTGAAACGACATGTATTATCCAATATTTTATTTTGAAATTTAATGTAAGGTTATAAATTATTCCACTTTAAAACCTTTTTCCTGCATTTTGTATAATCTTACATACAGTTTTGCACACACTTCAGCAGGCAGTGTTTTCACTTTGAACAGTTACTTACATAAAATTAAAAAAAAAAAGAAATGAGAATTTTTTATTAAAAATATGTCTTTACATGGTGTGCATAATAATAAGCCATAAAAAAATATTCAGATTATAATCAAGAACCATTAGAGGGTTTCTGGAAATTCTGACATTGTTAGGCACTCAGGCCTGAGAGACCTACATACAGGCTTGCTATATTTCAGAGCATGAACACCTGCTAGCTAGTTCAGATACACACAGAAATTCTCAGTGTATTCCTAAACTGGTTCTCTTTCAGGGTACTCTTTCTTTAATGTACCTACAGCAATAAAGGACTACTTAGTCTGACAAGATGTCATCACTCTGTAGTAAAAAGATGGTGTTACTGAATGCATGGCTAGATATGCAGTGTTATGTTGCATTGCCTGTACCATGCCAGTGCCTCACACTGATTTATATAATTCAATCAGAATGAAGAATCTATTTCAAATTGGAAGAAGTCATTGAATTGCCACCTAGGACCTTCTACTTTAAAGAATTTAGTCCTATGTTTGCACTGCCTCAGACTGCATATTTTGGGTTGCCTTTCCCAACTTCCCCTTTCACCACTTTGTGCCTCCCATGACCTGCACTGAACAAGCTGCTGCCTCCTCAGTCCAGTGAATTGGTCATGTCTAGAAATAATGCAGAAAGGGACAGTCCTCTGGTTAAGCAGTTGGAATGACATCTCCAAACAATCACAAAATACATGTGACCATAGACTGCATATATCATACAGTACTGCAAGTATTTTTCACAGACACATCTAACACCTGTGTTCGCTTTCTACTGAGCAGTGAGAGTTCACAGCAGAACCTCAGTCAGATGTCTAAAATTAGGTGACCTGAACCTGAGAGACAGATTCCAGTTTAGAGAAAAGTTGTAATGGGCATAAATCTAAGTTCCTGAGGAGTATTAGTAAAGTCAGTGGGTTTTAAAAACACAATTAAAATCAAGCTTGTATGTGTTTTGTTTAATGGAGTTAAAATTCTCAAATTAAATAGGCTTAAATGTACTAATGAATGGAAGCTTTTCCTTCTGTCTATCTCGGTTTCTTATTTAGAAAGAAAAGCTACTCTTTTACTTTCTTTTGCTTTCTTTTACTCAGTTGGACATCTCTAGGGCAGATAGTGTCTTTGGGAGTGGAATTGAAGACTGACTTCTCTGTGCCTCTGTATTTGTTTGCAATATTTTTCTTATAGTCAAGACTTCTGAATCATCTGAATGCTCTGGAATCCAGGCTTTCATTTAAAAAAATTGAAAGCTTCTATGCTTCATAGATACAGAGAAAGGTTTGCACACATGTTCCAATTTATCTTGGCAGTTTAACAATCAGGCAACAACAACAAAAAAAGGAATTAAAACCATTGAAATAAGGAATTAAAACCTTTGAAATATCATTACTTTTAAATTGATTTGATGATAATTGGAGTTTCATTTAGAGGTTTTGAAATGTTGAAATTAGGCAATTCTGATTCCACAGTGCAATGGGACAAAATGTTCACTGGAATCAAACACTGCAAATAATAGCATATTAGCAAATGCATGCTTTAACTGCAAGAACTTATGTACTTTTGTCCATGACTTTAACTGGAAATACAATTTGGCGCAGGTAGAAAGCTAGAGTATTTCATCTCTCCCCATAATCTTCCTTAGTTGAAGCAATTTTCAAAGAATAGCTAATTAATAAGAAGGACCCTGAGGAAGGTGGGTTCTGGCATTCAAAGTGAGCAAGAATGGTGATTTCAAAGTGGAAAAAAATATTTCAAATATTAACAGTTCTGGGCAACCAACTTAAACTGAAAAGTCAGACAAGATGCTTATTCCATCTTATTTTTCCTTCACATGTTGTCAAGAAGCCTATTCCCAAAGAATATAAACATTCAAAATTTGCTTGTCTATTCCCCTATTTATGAGGAATGCAATTAACAAAACTACTGAGTAACCAGAAATATATTTTTCAAATTTTTTCAATTTTAGATGAAGTCTGGACACACTTTCAGTGATTACTATTTGCTGTACACAAAAATCCCCTGGCACTCTTTCTCACATGGCAAAGGGTTGACTAGATCCTTATTTCTTCTAGATCCATTTGCTCATTGCCAATTGTTTGTTTTCTGTAGGAACGTCTGGTCCCTAAGACAGCTTCAGGTATTAAATAAACTATGTCTCAGCGGGTTAGCTACTTATAACTGCAGCCACTTGAAAACAGTAGCAGTAGGAGAGGCAAGGGAGATTATCATATGTGTTTGAGAGCAGAACAAGAAGTCATGGAAAACAAAAGTCTCTCACAGAAATAAATACCAGAAAAAAGTCCAATTACAGAACAAGGACATCATAAGTTCTTTTTCTTCCTCTAAACAAGAATAACAATGCTGCGGAAACAGGAATTTTATATTTAAAGGCCAAGTACTTTTCAATTACACCAAATTGAAGCTTGAACAAGACAAGGATTTTCCTCTTAATGCATGAACTTCAGATTAATATTGGTGAAGGTGAAGAAAAAGATCTTACCAAATATGTGGTAAGCAAAATATGTAGTAATACCACAATAAGATAGATTTCACCACAGCCGTTCATTTGGCAGCGTAATTCCCTATATTTTATTTGTTTGGCTCATGACTAAATAGTTACTCAAAATTCAAGTCACTATCACCCAGGTAGACAATCCATACTTCAATAAAATTAGGGAAAAAAAATAAGAAAGTAAGAAAGGAAAGATAGTGAGCAGAGATGTTGACTCCTCTCCAGATGACTAACAAGGGAAATACAGCACTTGTTAAAGTTTGGTGAGCAAAAGATAATAGTGACGATATAGCATGGTCAAAATACATTCCTCATAGCAAAGTGTATTGCATATAGCATTTAATTTAGTTAATTATCTATCAGTAAGAATATCAATAGGAATATCAACAGGAAATTAGTATCTGTCTGATAGGAAACATCCAAAGGTTCTCTTGTTTAGAGATCTTCCTGTATTTTTTATAAAACTTGTCATAATTTTTTCATATGAGTCTGTGTCAGTCCTTTTCATACTTGTAATAGAGTGATTCCATTGCTTTTTACAATATTGCGCTCTTTGTCTGACTATCAGTGAGGAAAATAGGGGTTTTTTCAAATTCTAGTTACACATTAATATGTAACTTTATGATTCTGTCATTTAAAGACTTTTACATCCTGAATGTTTGTGAGGAGTTTTAATTTGTAAAAGTAAAACATACTTGAGCTCGTACTTATACTTTTGACAGAAGTCCTCACCAAGATATCCCATCTTTCTGAGAAGGCAAATATTTAAAGACTGGGGCAGCGTTTTAAAAAAATTGTTTTTTCTTGTACAAGTCCAAGCCTAAGCATAAGCAGCAGTGATGAAGAGAAAGCTGAATCATCAAACATTCTTTGACTTAAAATAGTTACATTTCTTTTAAGTGCAGTGCATAGAAAAAGTTATCAGTAATGTAAGCAGATACCAAGGCAGGAGGCATAAAAGTTGCTGCCCCTTTTGACTATATCATTTACTCAAAATTCAGGGTCCTGCAGCTTATTTCTGTTAGAAGGAGGAATGGGTGGAACCAGGTACTTTTGATGCTGACCTGTTTATTTGTGAACAGTGGAGACTAAGTTCTTTTACTCTTAAAACAGCAGGAATGAAAAAGCCAGAGGCAGTTTCCTTGCTTGTAGTTCCAATTCCCTTCTTAGCTCACCACTATTTAATAAATAGCTTCCTTTCATAGTAGAAAATCGAGAAAATGCAAGAGTGCTTCTCTCTTTTTATCTTGGCCTTCTGGTTGTTTTATTTGTGTTGAACTGTGACACTTTCAGCAATGCTCTTCAATTTATCCCATCAGTCTGCCTTCCCTCCTTTGTTGTTATCTGACATTTGAAAAAATCCTAGAACCACAAGACCTAAGGTAGCATTAAGATGCTCACATTATTAAAAACATAAGAAATGTCTCAAAAATCAAGGGAAGTAATTAAACATCCAAAAATTTTTGGTAGCTAAATTGAAGCATTTCTGTTGTTTTTTCTTTGAGCCTCTCTCAAAGAGAAGAATAGCTGTTCAGGAATCAATTAATCTGCTTAGCCTCAGTGACAGACAGCAATCACATTCAACTAATTTCAGTGAATACAGCAATCATATTCAACTAATTTCGGTGAATAAAATAGCTTTACCACTGGTTTATTTGCCATCTGGGGGCACTTCTTCATGCTCAACAATATCATTTTCTCTATGATAGTCAATATGTACAGTGTTACTGAATTTCAGGCATCTGAGCACATCGCCCCACTCCTCTGGATTTGTCTGCTTGGACTCGGGGCCAGCTTAGATAAGGGTGTGGGTGCCTGGCCTTGAAGAGAGCTGTTGTTAAGAGCCCTGCTAAAAAACCCTCGGTGAAGCTCCTCGTGAACAGGTCTGCTGAGATGCCACAGAGAGGAATCTGTTTCCTTTCCCAGGAGCTGGATTAAGATGAGGCTTTAATCCCAAGGCACTGCCAGAGCCACTCCACACTTACAGCCATGCTTGCACCTTGCCACACACCTGATGGCCGGATCTGGACTCTGACCCACAGGCTGACCTCTGGACTTGACCCCAGACGTACCTCCTGCTAGGGACTTGCCTGGCACATGCTGGACAGTTGACTGAACTGGTTACCAGCAGCCTCCTCCTGTTGCCCCTAGGTGCACCCTGAAGGTGCCCTTGCGCTCCTGGCCCCCAAGAGCAGCCAACCCACGCTAAAAGTTCAGTAAAAGGCAACAAAACCACCACCAAAGGAAATAACCAGCTTTTAGGCATCTGCATTGTACAGGAAAGCACAAGTTAAAACAACAGCCAGAACAAATGAGTACTCTGATGGCAAAGTCTGGTAAGTAAACCAAATGCAGGAGCAGCAGCTGCACTGAAAATAGTGTGTTCTACAGTCTTTCTTTTCAAGTGTACCCAAAAGCACTACATGCCTTCCTCCCAATCACACCAAAAGACACTGTGCAAACTTTGCCAATCCTGAAACACATAATCAGGAGATGTATATCAGGTTTGGACCCTGATATATAGCACTAAGTAAAAAAAAGTAAATATAGTCTATGTTGCATCTCCTTATAATGGATGGTATATTAATTTTTAATGCCATTTTTTTAAGATGCCTGGCTTAGTTCATTTAACAAGCCACAGATTTTAATGAAAAAAGTATTTGACCGTCTCCAATGAGAATGGTAATAACTAAAATTATTTCAACTACATTATTGTTAGAGGCCCCAGGTTAAATGAATTCACATCGGCTTCTAACACATTTACACACATCATTGTCTGTCTTTTTCCTGTGTCTTGTTTGATAATGCTTCTTGAAAGATTCAGCTTATAGGGAAACACAGTCTCAGACACTTTATGTTTTTTCTACATATATATTTATAAAGAAGAATCAATGGCTTCTGATCAAAGAGTGATTTATGAACATAAGTGCACAACAGAGGAAAAAATCCCCAATGTACTTGGTATCTTCTTGCTTAGCCTGTAAACTAGATGTACATTGCATTTTTTACATTCCAAGTAAAATGCAGATCCATTCTTGGTAAGCAATAACTTACTCTGCAAATTTTTTTTACTAAATCAGTAAGAGCCCCTTGCATAGTAAAATGACACCCACTGTAAAAAAGTAATGGAGAATCTGATCAACACTGATAAAAACAAAATGTTGAGGCTAAAAAATACTATTAGCTCTGAGAAACACTTTCAAGGAAAAAAGAAAAGTAACGATGCATAAAAACATGGGGTATACTAATATGCTGGTGAGCTGAAGTTATAAGTTAGTTGTATAGAGCAAGATCAGAATATAATGCAGGAAAACTGAATGGCCATGAAGACTAAAGAGGAACCAGTGAGTAGTAGATTAATAGTACAAGGTGTAGGCAGAGATAGCTCTGAGAAATTATTTGCAAGCTTAGAATTTATCCTTGGAAACTTAGGTGAATTTCAGGGAAATGAATGAAACACAGGAAATACGTCCACCAATATGAGGAGATTGGAAAATACAACTTTAGATCTAGAATGTATCCCTTTTTACATATACAGAGAAACATGAATAGTGTATTTCTCACTTTTATTAGCTGAGATCAAGATGTGTGGTTTGCTTAGACAAGCAGGAAGAAAGCTAAGTGGGGGTCTCATTGCTGTCTATAAATATCAAAAACAGAGAAAGATTCAGCTGTATTTATGCTAAAGATCCGGTCTGGCATAGGTATGAGTGAACCATGAATACATTAACAGCAGATTAGATTAGTTTCAAATAGCACAGTGAAGTGCCAAATGGGTTGTTTGGAGGCTTGAGGGAGAATACCTTCAAGGTTTTTTAATTTCTCAGTTCTAGAAAAAGGTTAATTGATACATAACAGGAGATGAACCGGCAGAAGCTGATGTCCCAGGAGTTCCCTTCCAGCCTTGTGGTACCTAAAGTGGCATGGAGGAAATAACAATGATTATCAAATATCAAGATCTACTAGGATGAGGTTGTTGGACATTAGACTCAATTGTTTACTAATCTATCTTTTTCACTACATTGCTCTGAAATATAGGGTCATTTACTGTTGGTGGAATTGTTTACCATTTTGCATAGAATATATATATATATACTATTTCTTTTATAAGAAAAAATATAAGAACTATTTTAATATTATAAAATGCTGTTACAGGAACATTTATTGTAGCATCACCCTTTCATAGAGTCCTGCCTGATCTGAATCACATTCTGTATTCACCATTTTAAATGGATACAGAATGGATTAGGGCAGAAAGGCAAAGTAGTTGCCCAGATTTTCCAAGAGCTGTACACGACACTGGAGGGAAGTAAATGCTCTAATAGTCACAGTGTTTCTCACATTGTGAAGCTTACTGAAAATAAGCCCTTTTAACCAATGACAGTGTTTGGCCTCTGTCATATAGCATGTAAGGGATATAATGGAGAGGCTTACATTCATGTTGGGAACACTGCGTATTACTCAAAATCAACGGGTCTAAAATATTTTATTCCTAGGTCTGTTTTTTTACTTGAGCCAGCTTCAGTTAGGCCAAGCACTATCACAGAGCAGTGACATTTCAAATATCTTTATTTGCTTGAGCCACTGGGAATCCCTCAGTGCCCCTTCGGACAAAACACACAGATTAAATATCAGCTGCAGCAGGTTATTAAAAGAAAGGCAAAGAATGGGAACATAATACTGTCTGAGAAACAAGAGTTTCTTGTCATGTCCAAGAACCACTTACACAGCAGCACTGAAGTAATACCTCCAAAGCAGATAGAGGAGCATGACATAGATTGTGGTGAGAACTGTGGTGAGAACCACTGGAGCCCTACTCCAGGTGATGCACAAGCACTCTTTTGCAACTGCCTGTCAGGTTTGTTTAGTATCATGCCCTGGATGAACATCGTTCTGCTACTGTTGTTGGTTATTGCTGGCTTAGTAATGGATCTCTAGCAAATACCAAGTAGTTTCCCAGATGCCTGTGGCAAGATGCCTGTAGTTTGAATAACTCCTTTGGGGTACTCTTAGTTTGACAGCCTGGATGTCTTCCTCTTCTTTCCCCTCCTCCTCACTGGTAATGATGCTTTCCCCTGTCAAGACTTGTGTTGAGCATTCCTAGGGCCATATAGCAGCTTTCATAGAATCATAGAATCGATAAGGTTGGGAAAGATCTTTGAGGTCACCAAGTTCAACTGTTCTGCTGAAGTCCTTCTGTTAAAATCTTTAAAATGTGCCAGGATAGTCAGGGCACAGGCTTATAAACTTTCAGTCTGTGAGTGGGAAAGTCAAAAAACTAAACTCAACATTTATTCTCAAATGATTTTTTTTCTTTTTATATATTAAAATATGTAGAAGTAGAAAATCTTTGAAGATTATTTGGATTTTTAAAAAATATTGGTTTCAGTATTCTGCAGCAGCAGTATTTCCCAGTGTTGTGTTAATGTGCAAATACAGTGGATGACTGTGTTGTTATTACTATTACAAAAGTATAGATGTCGCTAGTGTGAATTAAAACCAGGTACACAGATTTTCTTGCCATTTTTCCTTTGGAAACTTCCTTATTTTATTTTATTTATTTTATTTTTCCTTTTCACCATTTTTGCTCTAGAATACTTTTGAAAGGCTTGGATAAAGCTATTTATTTTAGTTTATTTCTCTGGGTAAAGGGGTTAAACTAATTGCCTAAAGGACAGGACTTGACTAGCACCAGATATGATTGTTGGAAGCCTATCATTTAGGGTTTTATGAAAAGAATGAGGAGCATAATGAGTATTCCTGCCGCATGAAGGTAAAGTAGCTTTGCATCTGAAAGTTACGAGAAGCTTCAAGAGGCAGAGAGACATGTTTTCTCCCTTGATATACCATTTGCTCTTTGCACTTGATGATCTAAATTTAATATGAAAAACCTGTGACTCTTTAGAAAGAAAAACAGTCAAAGGGAAATGGTGTCTTTCAATATACAGCAGACAGAGTCACTAAAGGTATAGCAGAACACTTTAACAAATAAAAGGTCATATGAGTTAATTAGGCTTTTTTCCTCTTCCATTTAATAAGAAACAAAGTTGCCATGGAGACTCACTGGATAATGCATTCTATTTTGTCACAAAAACACCTTTTAAAAAGAACATTTTTAGTGAGGAATTTTCAAAGTGAGTGCCCTGGAAAAAAAACCACATGAAACCTTTACTTATTTTTCTTCTTTTTCATTTATGTCTGCAGTAATTGTTCTGTCCCTGTTGTGCGATGGTTGCCTGGGAAGAGTTCTCTCTTCTGCCTATGGAACAAATAGATGGAAATAACAATTTTGGTGAGGCAGGAGTCCTGCAAACTAACAGGACACATTATCTGTGAATCTGATACTCCTGGAACCCCTGAACTCTATGAACCTCTTCTGAATTGCTTTCTAATATCGTGGACCCTAAATTCCCTCTGTCTAAATTGCTCTGTGCCTTGTATTATAGTCCCTAACCTGGAAGTAAGGTTCACAAGACAGAGAGAAGAATCTTCCTAGAGCTCTCTGTATTTCATTCTTGGCACAACGTTGAACCAGGACTAGAAAAAAAAAGTGTGGAGTAGTAGTTTCCCTCCTGCTCTTTGTATGGTATAGATGCCTAACTCAGAAGAAGGACTCCCTCTAATGAGTTTTCTACTGAGACAAAGTTTTCAATACCACTTTCATCTTGATAGATGGTGTGAAGATTGGTTCTTGGGCACCAATTTCCTCTTCTCCAGACCATGCGGCTGCTTCAGGGCTTACCACCACTTGTTTAAAGGACACCTACAAGTTTCCATAACAAAAGGGATTGCCATTGTCATTTATAGTTCTTTCAATTTTTATGACAAGAAGTTTGTCTCATGGAATATTTGAAGACTCTGAATATAATTCTAAGACTTTGAGTTTTAATACTGTATGTTTATATTTCTCTGTAGTTTTTCATTCGCATTATTGGATGATATATTTTTTTTCACCTGGAGGAACAGTCCCAAAACATTTTCTAATTTGTAATTAAGTTTACCTTGACAACAGATTTTTTATGTGAGCTTTCATATGAATATAATGTGAATTTGCTTCTCCAGTCACAGAAAGCTATGAAAATAGATGATAATAATAATAAAAATTATATTACGTTTGAAAGCGTTGAAATGCTGCCTTTCATTATTCAGTGTTTCAGAGTACTAGTGTTTAGCAAAAATAGATTAATCTTACTCAAAACCAGGCCTAAAAATGAATTATAAAATGCGTATAGTAAGAATATTTTGACGGACAGTCAGTACCTCTACACTAGGTAAAATACATAATGAAATGTAAATAGTATGTGTGCCCTAATAGATGAGAAGCACTCCATAATGCTAAACATTTTTTTTCTCATTCATTTTCAATTCCTTGTTTTTCCTTGCACCTAAAACAATTTAAGGAAATAATTACACGTACTTCAATTTAAATATTTTGTTAAAATTGTATACCACTCTCAGCTTTTTGACACACACCTAAGACCTTGTATGCAAATGAGCTATTTTGAAATTTATCACAAAGAGTCCTTATCAAGCAGGCAAGGAGGCAAAAACATCTGGACAAGCCTGATTACTGTCTCCAGACAGAGCAGAAGCTGTGTGGAACCAAGCGTAATCTATCATAGGAAAGGCTTACTTAGGGCACTTGGTAGAAGTGACACCATTTAGAGGGGAAGTAATTTTTTTTAAATTTATTCCCTGAAGGACAAGAGGAAATATTAAATATTTAATGGCTTCACAGAAAAGTAAAATTGCCTACTTTAACTCAATTTCCAAGTCTGATTGATGCTGTATTATTTCTACATCTGCATACATGACTAAGAACTTGACATATGCCCATAGTTTCTTAGAGAAATATAAAACAGCAAGTAAAATATTGGAAATACTACTATCACAGGATACGCCAAGTTGGAAGGGATCCACAAGAATCATTGAATCCAACTCCTGGCCCTGCACAGAATCATCCCCAAGAGTCACACCATGTGCCCAAGAGTATTGTCCAAATGTTTCTTGAACTTGGTGCTGTGGCAACTTCCCTGGAGAGCCTGTTCCAACACCCAACCACCCTATGGCTGGAGAACCTTTTCTTAATATCCAGCCTAAACCTCCCCTGACAAAATTTCAGGCCATTCTCTCAGGTCCTGTCACTGGTCACCAAAGACAAAAGATCAGTGCCTGCCCCTCCTCTTCCCCTCATGAGGAAGTTGTAGACTGTAATGAGGTCTCCCCTCAGTCTCCTCTTCTCCAGGCTGAACAGACCAAGTGACCTCAGCCACTCCTCACACGGCTTCCCATCAAGGCCCTTCGCCATCTTCGTTGCCCTCCTTTGGATGCTCTCTAAGAGCTCAATATCTTTCTTATATTGCGGTGCTCAAAACTGCACACAATATTCCAGGTGAGGCCACAGCAGTGCAGAGCAAAGCAGCACAATCCCCTTCCTCAACTGGCTGGCAACGCTTTGCCTGATGCCCCCCAGGACACAGTTGGCCCTCCTGGCTGCCAGGGCACTACTGACTCATATTCAACTTGCCATTGATCAGGATCCCCAGGTCTCTTTTCACAGCACTATCTTTGATGGAT
Source organism: Pseudopipra pipra (assembly GCF_036250125.1). Taxonomy (NCBI): domain Eukaryota; kingdom Metazoa; phylum Chordata; class Aves; order Passeriformes; family Pipridae; genus Pseudopipra; species Pseudopipra pipra. Next base: position 50,641,579 of record NC_087550.1, read on the forward strand.
TTGGTTATTGACTAGAAGAATTTCTCTAGCACACAAACTAGATAGCCACTTTCAAGATGACACACTCAGGTTATCATTAATAGAGGTAATGGAAAATGAAAATAGTGTTCATAGTATATGTTATCTATAAAATATGTACTTTTAATTATTTTTCAGAGCATAAAGTCATAGTATATAGCTGTTCTTACTATTTCATTTATTTGTATTTTATATTTATAAAGAACAGATGTAAACTTCATTTTGTAGTAAAGTAGTAAATTAGCAATATATAAGGCCTTAAATCAGTTAAAATGTGCATCTGTAATACAACTTAAAATACAATTAAGGAAGCAAAAACCTCAAAAAGAGTAAAATTAGCTACCCGTGCAAGATATGGCTACCAATATAATTAAAGCATAAAATCCCTTGTTTTTCCTTCCACCAATCATATACTACAAAGCATGTAGAAGAGGACCTGTAGAGTGGGACCATATTATCAAACTTAAGATATTTGAAGGAGAGATGTTAAGCCTGAACTAATCTCTGTGGGATCCTTTGTGATCAAGAGAGGAAAACAGACACCATCAAATAAGGATTAAAGTGCTCTTTTTTGAACTCTGCTCACAGGACATAATTTTTTTTTTCTCTCCACTAGTAAAAAAAGGAGCCTAAGTTGTGCAGATTTTCCAGCTTTTGGATAGTCGAGCTAAGGGTGACTCATTTCCCTTGTTTCTTGTGAAAACTCACATTTTTTAAATGTGCTCTCCAATTTAGCTACAAGAACTTCCATGTAAGGGGAAGAGTGCATCATGTTTTATTAGTACCCAAAATAGACTGAGCATCCGATGGTTGTTTGCATCTTGAGTCACAAACAACATTCTGGGAATGTTTGGGGGGGGTTGTGTGCTCCTTACCCTGATCACAGCTTTTCATTGACATATTGGTGCTTGAACATGTCACGCAAGGTGTAGATATAACCACTTCCCCATAGAATTGCAGATGATTTAGTTAGTTAGATCCTTATAGGCAGAAAATCTATGATTGTTCATTTGCGTAAAAAAGCTTATCCAAATACTTATATTCACTTTATGGACGCCTTAGGATCAAGTGACAACTAGTTCCCCTCCTGTTCTTTCCAAAGTATGATTGATTAACACCTCCAAGGGATAACAGTGCCAACTGTTGCACAGTTGTACGAGGTAATCTTTATGCAAGGTTCACAGCCAAAGATATCCCACTTTGCAATCAGATCCATGTCTATGAGAACCATTTCCAAGATGCGGATCATTTTTGCTGATACAGTGATCCAGCCAGGAAACAAAATAAAACATCAAAACTGCTGTTGCTTCAGTATGAAAATGTTGGCATCTTCAGCATCAGCCAATTGGACTCTTGCCTTCATATAAGCCAAGTCCTTCAGTTCTATGATGAGACCAACCATACTTCTACCAAGGTTGACTTCTCGCAAATGGTTTATCAATGCAGCCTTGGAAATCTGTAATAGAATCATTTAGTGTTGCTCCTTTTAACTGAGAAATAGTTATTACTCAGCTACATTACTGACAAAACATGCACCAGACATGGTGCAAGTCATCCAGTGAGGATGTCTTCAATGGTTTCATTTTCCTCTTCATTTTTTAATCCCAAAAGAAACGGCAGACATATGGCTTTCTGAGGTACCCAGTAATTTCATGCTACAGGCATTTTTAATTTTGCTTCTGTGAACACATTTGTTTTGTTTTCACCTCGGTCTTCTTTTACAGTTTCACTGGAATCCTTCTTATGAAGATTTGCTAAAGAAAGAAGTTAATTGTTAGACCTCTTGTACTTGCGCTACCGATCTTCCCAGTTACAGTATTTCTGTTTTCTTCTTCACAGTAAACAACTTCATTACATTGCAGATGAGCAAGCAGGCATGTACTAAGAGATGCGGCTCAAATTGTTTATTTTTAATAATGTGATTCTTCAAGCAGGAGTAGCAGCCTGAGAACAAAGGGTTTGATTTTCAGTTTTAATAGTTTTTGTAATTTTAATAATTTTTAGGCATTTATAGAATTTACAACTGCATCAATCACTTTAGTGTAAATTAAAATATGAAGTAAGAAAATATTTTGTAGGAAATCAGCATTTGATGAATGATGTCTTAGTCTATTAGGGGTAGCAGTGTGCTTTGTTTAGGTAAAAAATTTTGAAAATTTTCCTGGAATTAGCTGAGATTCTTTGACAAAAGCAACAGTAATTTCATAGATGGATGTGTATCTGTACATCCTACAGAAGATCACTTTGTGGCATTTTAAGAATTTCCATTATAGACTGGGGAGACTATCTTCTCCCAAGGATTTATCTCCCAGGCTCAGACGGTAGTTCACAAGTGAACAGAAGCAACAACTCCAAAATAGCAAAAGGCATGTGTTTTTGACAGAAATAGAAACTCAAAAGAAACATGAACACACAGAGCTAGGAAAAAGATCAAAAATCGCTGTCATTTAGTATTAGTACTGGACTGTGCCATAGTATCCAAATCCTCTGAAAGCCTGACTGCACTGTTCCACTGTACTGCTGGAGGAGATGTGGGCAGGAATTCTACCTTAGCAATGATCACATTGTACTTCTTCCTTATTTTTTTCAAAATCCTGTATCAAGTGTCCAAACTGTTCTTGTAAATAGTTTAAATTCAGACCAAGTTCCAAGTGCCTTCAAACCCCACCTGCTCTTGTGGCTTGGCACATCAAATCGCTCCTAGGAAAGGTCATGGTTTCCTTTACAAAAGGACCCCACATCATTTGTTATGCCTGACATCCTCACTGCAAAGTTTCCTCCAAAATTGCCAGCTATATATAGCCTTCTCCTACTAACATAATTAAGTTACCACTAATAATAACTACACTATAGCCAATAGTATGATTAATAACTACTTAATTAATATGAATCAACTGGGGCTTGGGTCTCCCCTGTGGCAGTGAAGACATAGTTATCCTTTTTTGATTTTTCCAGTCTGCATACCCACATTTGCAAAACAAAACCCTGGACCAGTGAAAAATAACATATGTATTTAACCAATAATGAACAACTTCCTCACTGAGCCTTTTAGTGATTAAAATAATTTATAATATTCCTTGTCACTTGGGCATCTTTCTGCTTCATCTGGAATGTAATAACTTCTAAGTCCTGATTTAGAAAATTGAATTTGTTTTTTCCATTTTATTTTTAGCATATTTTCCTTTAAAACAATTTTTTTGAGCATTGATTGAAGTAATTGTAGACGTTAAAACTGTTTTTTATAAAGTATATCCGAACGGGAAGCACTTTTTAAAAACAAAACAAATAAAAAAAAACAACCACATGGGATTAAAAAGTAGACTATCAAAGAGAAACACAAGTCAGAAGTGAACCATTACATCCAAAGTGGAAATAAACCATTACAGCTTTGTTGATATGAAGGGAAAAGACCTGAATTCCACAGTTCCTAAGCAAACTCAAAATTGAGGTGTCAGGGGATTTTTTTTCAGACTGAATTATAGTCTGTTTTGTGTCTTGCTTTTGAACTTCTAGTCAAACAAACTATATTCTCTAAGCACTAATAAAATAACATAAACATATGTCAATTCCTCATGAAAGGAAAGCCACCATTAGAAATTTGGCAAATACAGTGCATTTCATTTAGTGTTCAAAATGACAGCATAAAAAGTCTTTACAGCATGTTGAGGCAATGAGATAAAACACTCAGCAGTTTCATCCATTTAGAGAAAAATACATGAAATATTGGCAGCCTGGGAAGTAAATTCATTGAATGGAAGTAGAAGCTGCAGTGCCCTTCAAAATGTATCTTGTTCTGTATTACTAAGGCTGGAGGACCCACACTGTAGTTACGAGGCAACCATCTAAGTCTTATATATGATGTTTATTTTGTAATGCTCTTTCTGGTTTGCCAGCTATGTTTGAAACCTTATTACCATATGTCAGCTTAGTGTAAGAATTCAACCTGCCAATAATCACTGTCTACTGTTTTGTATGAATAAACCTTAGAAATTTGAAGGTTGATGAGTTAATTTCTCAGAAAAAAATAATTCAATAAAATTGAATGTACTTCATTAAAGATAAGAAACTCCAGACAGTAGTGTAGAGTTTGATAATTTTAGACTTACATAACTGTTTTGAAAAATGTTAAGCGTTTAATTTTCTGTCTAATTGCCACTTCCATACACTTTATGAGATTAAAAAAAATCCACATTTTCTTTTTTTTAAGTGTCTGTGTATTAGAATTTGGTCACCTGTGAGTGTCGGTGCACAAATGAAAGAATAAGCCACTGTATTCTTGAGTCGATCTATTACTTTCATTCCTTGGTGATTTTCCAGGCCAAAGCAAAATCATTCACAGCACAAGTATAGAGGGACTTTATACAGCACTACCCCAAGGGAAACCAGGGACAAGATGCAACATAATACATTAAATCCATTTATTAAACACTATTGTTCAAAGCCTTGAGAAGAAATTTCTTCCGTAATTCCTGGAAAACTGTGGTTGTTAATTCTGTAATGAGGAGAATGGTTTCCTAGGAGGATGAATATAATTGTGTGTCTATATGCTCTTCTTTTCTTTATCAGTTCCCCTTTGTGCTGCAGGATACGTCTTGAACTTTTTTTCCATAGCTGTCAGCTTTAAATGTTTGAAAATCTGGTTTTGAATTGCACCGTATGCAGAGAATTTCAGCTATTTTGTAACCCAGGCTTTCTATAATATCTCTGAAAGCAACCACATACAGTTTCAGTTCTTTTGCAGTAAGCTCAAAATTGCTGTTTTCATGTGCCAAACATGGCAGTTGGCAGCTCGTAAACCAGCCCATGCAATTAAATGATCTGGGAATGTTTGGGGTCTTTTTTCATATGTTCCTTACCCTGATCACAGCCATGCCTAGTGCATAGAGGCAAGAGAGGACACAAGTTTCTGGAAACGGCAGTGAAGCAACTGCATGACAACTCTCAGCCTGTTGCTCATCCTCACCTACACGCCCCACCTCACACTACTTCAGACTGAGCAATGTGCAGAATTTAGCCAGTAGAGGTGGGCATTGTAAGAGGCTCATCTTGTTCTGTGTGCATTATGGTGATTCAGAGACAAAAAAAGAATGAGTACTCTGTGGACATACAATTCTATGCCCTCAGTGCATGCCTGAATTCATTCAAATCAATGTTTCTTTCCTGTTTACAAGGTTTATGCAGCTAATTATTAAGCCCTGGAGGCCTGAACTGACAGTAGAGAACTGAGGAAACCTGTATACTACTAAGTTTTATCATTGTAAGTTTTACTTGTAGGCTTTCCACATGTGTTGCTAATTTACATCCTTATGATAGTCAACTCTATTATATAGTTCACCTTAGGACTATATAGTTCATGTCAGGCCTAGCATGTTGGCAGTAGCTTGACAGAGTTGTATCATTACATCAGTCAGAGAAGTCCATATTTGAGCACAGCAAAGGACAAGTTTGCTCTACAGTAACTGGAGGACCACTATACAGAGACACAGACATCACTGTATGTGGTTAGGCTAAAAGTGATCAGAGCAATCCATACATTTTTGTCTTGAATGAAACCACATAATGGCTTCCATAATTTTATCACCTGATGCAAGGAAGTAACTAAGTAATTGAATCACGTTTAACTACATGTTGAAAATTGCCAGTAATTCCAACAGTTGGCAAGAATGGTACCATGGTTTATAGACCAGATAGAAGATTGGTTCTAGTTTTTCCATTATAGGTCTCATACCTCTTATTATAATGTTCTGATAATGGATTTTGTACTTTACTTGTAATTCTTGAGTGGAATTTAACAAACTGAAATAAAGCCCAAAGATTTCTCCCTGTGTGGGATTTGGGACAGACCGTATCTAAAATTCATGAACCTTCTGCTTAGTCCCAAAGTCACATAGAAAATACTTCAATAATGTAAAATATACTTTCTATAACAGTAAAGACCACATTGTAGAGAGGTACTCTTTTATTATTTTGACAAGATCTCCAAAGGAAGAAGGGGTAATTTGCTATATTAAGTCCACCACTGCATGAAAGATCAGTCATAATAAATAATCACATTTGTAATAAATAACCAGACAAAGCACAGAGACCTGAACTGAAGTGAAATGACTACTTTAGCAGCTGTGGGTTCTAACTAGTAACAATAAATGGTAAAAGAATCACTTTAGTCTCTATGCTTCTGTAAAACTGGTGAAACTAAGTTCACAACCTGTCTTGGTTAATTTTCCATCATAAGAGTTGGCTAATAGATTAGCGCTCATTTTTAATAATTCTTTAAGACTCAAGTAAAAGAAAACAACTCCTTCAGCTTCTAAGGCAGAACTAAAGAAAAAAACCCAAAATGCTTATTTCTTCTACCAAATTCATGATTAAATTCAAGTAGATGTATTAATTTAGTGATTTGATATTCTGATACCATTGATCTATTGATTCAATTTCAATTATTACCTTGGTTTATTTCTTCCATTAGTCCATTATTAATTAATTTCATACAGTAATGGTAGCTTTAATCAGTGTTGTAGATATTTAATTCTAGATTAGCTTGTCTTTTTAATAAAATTCATAAAAATAATGTGTTTTGATACATCCTTTCTGCTTGCAACATGGGCCAATTCCTCTAAGACAAGAGCATTCACGTGAGGTATTTAAAAAACAGCTAATATTATTTCTAAATTCACACCTTTGTCTCTCCCAGTTGTGTCATACTAATCAGCAATAAAATTGTGATTTGTTCCATGAATTGCTGCTTATATGCCTTCCAAATAAGAGGTTGTCTTAGAAATGTTATCACTACCACCGGCAGAAACAGAATGAGCAACTGGACACTGTGATTTAAAAGAAAGTAAATTGGAACTATATTAAAACCTGAGTACCTTTTGTGTCAAAGTAAAAAGTCAGTACTCATCCTTATCTGGACCAACATTTTTTTTATCATCCTTTTTTTCTGTAAACAAATACTGATTATTTTATTGAAAATTAAGCATGGTAATGGTTTAATTAAGACTGGTAATGGTTTAATAGATTCAAAATACGGAATTATGCAAATACCAAATCAACAGAGGATTTTAATACCTAATCAACACCTTGTTCTAAGAAGTTCTGTCACGATAGCACATGACTTCGGACCTGGTGGGGGATAGCATGGGAACAGTCCACAGGCAGCAGCTGCAGCACCCTGTCCTGTCACCCAAAGGCTGAAGCCAGTGGTGTGTCAAGGCAGACAATACTGTACCATGCCATTACCTATGTATGGATTACCTCATGTTTTTACCTGCTCCAGTTTATACCTACAAAGTGCCTCCAGTATGTGTGTGCATGAACTGACACAGTCACTCAAGACAATGCTTCCAGGTATAGCAGTGATTCTTCTGTGTGCTCCTAGAAGGAGTGACAGTCTGTCAATGACACCAGTGCTAATAGGGGATCTCAGCTTTTTCTGTAAGTCACATCCATCACAGCTCTGAAGTGCAGAATTGTGGTGTTTTCACCATACACAAAGGATTAACTCACCTTGAAATGTTTCCCAGCCCACCTGCAAAAATTTGGATGATCAGTCTGCATGACACTCTCTAAGATTTTGTTCAAATATTCGGTCAACCCTTCTGCTATACAACCAACATCAGCTCTGACAGAATTTCGTTATGGTGGTGTCCTCCAGCAGAAAAGTAGGCAGACACTGCATGAAGTCCTATGGGTCTTGCTGTTTCATTTACCAGGAACACATTCAGCCAGTCTCTCATGCAGCACTTGTGAGCTTTCTTCCCTTCCATCACCTTGCACTGATTCAGGACATAGCAGAGTAATGCAAACTCCATGGTGCTGCAGCTGCTTTTGGAAACCTGTGATACACTTGCCTTCTAGACAGAAAAAGCTGGTTTAGATATTACACTGAAGAATTCATGCTAATATCAGAAATTATTTTTCTGTAAGAAATCAGAGGTCTCTCTCATCAAAGGGAAATTAATGCTCATTAAGCTTTTATTTGGAAGGCCCTGGAGGACCTCTGGAATTTAGTACATAAAGGAATTTATAAGAATCTGATCTTTTCACCAACAATGCTGTGAGATGCACTCTGGGCCTCCAGAAAAAAATGTCATTATCTACAAGACATAAATTTGGATTAATGCTGGAAATGTGTGCCCAGAAAACATCCGTTTTAAAGCAGTTAATCATCCATACAAAAGCAAACTACAAATACAGAAAAATAACACCTATGAATCCTTGTTATTGCTGAAAGACATGCAGTATAATTAGGAAAACTGTCCATGGATTTACCAAATTCAGCAAAACATTCTACTCTTCACTGCAAAAGTGGTATGAATTCAGGATTTAAGGAAAATGGAATTTAAGAAAAATTGAAATGTAACCAAGTAATGGTTTACAGCTATGTAAAAAAAATCCTGCACATTTTAAGACAAAAGTGATGGGATTTTGAGATGTTATTTGCTTACATTTCAGTTATCTGTGTACTCTGAGTTTACAGTAACTTAACTGAGTTAAGTTTTTGCTCAGGCATGAAATAACTAACGAATAAATTGGATGAATAAAAGCATGGATAAAAGTTCTCTTCCTGCCTCATAGCAAAGAGGGACAAACAAAATGTAATGTCCCTGTTTTAAACATTGAATGAGTTAGGTTATTTTAAAGATAGCAGTCAGCTTGTGCTAGTCCAAACTAATATGACCAATATATTTCGTGTATTAACAACAGGGGAATCCAAGTTTACATGCTGGCTGCATAGCTGCCTTGAATTCATGTTACAGTATATAAAGCCCTTGTCAGAGAAATTTAGCCTGGCTTATAAATTGATGTGATTTTTTTAAGATTCTGTATCCGGATTTTTGGCAAATTTTCTCCTTTCCCTGCAAGGCAATTTCCCCTCAGTATTTGAGGGACAGGAATAGGGGAAAAAAACTGAAAATGGAGTAAAGAAAATTGGTATTTAGAAGGATGTGGAATCCTGAAGTAATAGGGGGATGCTGTCATACAGAATTGTAAATATTTAAAGTATTTTTGCAGAGCGTGGATACTGATGTGAAAAGTATGTGAGCAGTATGATGTACAGCTTTGCATTCTCTGGGTTCAGCTGTTACAACTGTAACACAATATGCTGGGGAATGCAACCATCAAGTCTGAAATAGAGGTGGCTACTGCTGTGCAGTACAGAAACCTGTCTCCTAACAAACACTGGATGACAAGAGCATTCTTGGATATCTAAGCCAATCAAGATCAAACATACAGTCTTCATGTTAGTCCAATTCAGAGACTTTATTTTTCCCTCTATTATCCTGACGGGAAAGAAGAGCTACTATTCATATGAGTGCATCTTCTGCTTATGCCTTTCCAATGACATACCCTACTACTGTTGTGATCATGCAACGATGAGCTGGTCACCTTCAGGGCAAGACACAAGATACATTTTGGTTCATACCACATGCACATTCTTTCACATCTCTGAGACCCTCTTGAGACAGATAGGAAAATCATGGAACTTTCAAATAGGTCAAACAAGGGAAAAAATTAGTCTTGGGGAAAGCAAGCAGATTCTTGCACAGTTTACCTGTTTAGATAACAGTGAAGAAACACTCATTTTACAGCAGCTAACGGTGAAGATGGCTTAAAGGGATTAGTAATAAAGATGCATTATATCCAGCTCAGATTCTAATGCAGTCACTTGTTTTTATTGAGCTGAAAACAGTATTTTACCTGATATTCTTACATGGGAAAAAATACAATATCGATATAACCATTTCTGGGAAATTAAGGACATTCTATAAGATAGTATAAGTCATTAAAAAAATATAAGCTATCACTTTGAGAAATTGTATTCACTTGCAAATACAATTTGGTCCTAAAACTTCATAGATTAATAACTATGGACTTACTGCAGCTGACATTATTTACAGTCAGTATTTCTTAAATCCTGGAAAGTCTATACATGTTTCCCAAGAAAAATTTTGGTAGGTCTTTTATAGACCAGGTTTGCAATTGACTGACAGAGGTGACTGTATATATAGAATGCTCATTGACACTCTACCGGCTCAAAGACCTGTCAGTGTCAAGAAAGTTATTGACACCAGCAGTGATCCTTTCTGTTGCCAAAACAACTCAGAGCTACAGCCAGCAATGACTGGAGGAACAAGTTTTATACAAACACGTAAGTGGTATGTGCAAATATATGTATACATTAACATTGGTGATACTTTTTTTGGGGGGGGGACACATGCAATGCACAATCAGTGTTATAATAAATTATTTCATGTTTTGTATTTCCAAGTCATCTCCAGCTGTTTTTAAGCTGTTACACCTAATTATTATGTTACCCTAATCTATACCTTTTTAGCCACTTCAGTGCTAAGAAGGTGATTGAAGGAGGATCCATGTGCTTTTATTTTAATTCTAATTGTATGGAGATACCTTTAGCCAACAAACACTACAGTCAGTATTGTAAAGTAAGAAGAGAGTATTTTTTGTATTAATCCATTATGATGAATACACTTACAAAAGGAATACAAAATGTAGATAAATTCGAATGTAGAAAAGTTTAAATTAATATCTTTTGGTTAAAATTCGTTTACAAATCTGGATATAAATGATTAGAGAAAAAAATTAAAAATAACATAAATGTTTTTAAGTGTTACTCTTTAAGGTGTAAGTCTGAAAAAATTCTATAACTTATGATTTGGGTATAGCTGGAATATGTCTGAAAAAGACTCCTGAATTCTCATTCAGATCCTGTTTTCATGACTTTAGCATCTGTGCTCCTCCTCACCAGGTATAAAGTAAAGAGCAATTTTAATATAACGTAAAGTTTTAGGATTTTATGTAAGGAATTAAAATTCTTTTAATTCAGAAATTAAAAATATTGTGTGCAAGTGTATATACAGTTTCACCATATTGCTACCACTTCAGAAGTAGAATTGTATGTAATGCTTGCTGTGACTGCCTAGGCTCCCCACTAGGACTCAAAAGGAATAAAAGGGTCACCCACTGAGAAGAGACACCACATCTGTGAAGCCTAGTTGGTTTAAGGAACAATTATGAAAACTGACTGGAAAGGGGAAAGAAAGTCAGAAACTGACTCCTACCATAAGGAGTGTGGCACCTTGCTTTCCCTTCCTGGAAAAAGGTGGGAATTAGGAGACTTGATTGACTTGAGAGATCAATAACTTGAAGGCATAGATTTGAAAATGCTTAAAATGGATTCCCCCCAAGTGAGAATACGTATAGGATTTCTTTGCCAAATTTTCACCACTTCAAGCACAACAGACTTTTAGTATCTGGAGACTTCAGCAGAACACTATGATATATGCTCCAGCATCCTGTATCTTTTCCAAACTCCTTTTGGACATATCAGTGGGTATTTGTACAAATAGTTCTCATTGTTACCTTATACGTAAAAAGGATCAACAATCTGATTATTGAAAAATACACACTGTGGATGTCAAAGTGAAACTTCCACTCCACTCTTTCGATTTTCTTTCAACAAAATAATCTGAAATCTTTCAAGGCTCATCTGCCTTACCTGAGATATTTTTAAAACCAGAGAGTTATTGAATGATGAAAAGAACAACTTTTCCAGCACTTCAGATTGTGAAAAATATTTTGTACCTCCCTTTGTTAGAGTGTTTTTCTACCCATTGAATGACTCAACCCTAAGTTGTCACAATACATGGACATGTTCACATACATACTATTATCAAGTTCTTTCCGAGTCCTTTAACACATTAGACTGTATGCAAAACTTGAAATAGACTTTTGAGTGTGGTTTTTCAAAAAGTTACTCTAAGGCTTTGGCTGTACACAAAGACTAAATCTATTACAGATATTCCTTATTGCTCTTCAGACAGTCACTAGGAAAAGTTTAATCTCAAGTATATCAAGCTTACTCTTAGGAGATGATGATTCAGAGTAGTCAGTCAAAAACATTTAATTAATACATGCTGTTCAGTGCTTTAGAGGACTAACACACTCAGGAGATATGCACTATAACCAGTAATATTCTCACATTAGAGATTTCCTAAAGGAAGAAAACTTTCTGCACCAGAGCATTCTGAAAAATGGAAATAATACATAGGCATGCTATTTAAATCTTTCACTGTTGTCAAGCCTTAACCTACACAGACACTTGCTGACTCCCCCACCAGCAGGATCAGGGAGAGAACTGGAAGAGTAAAAGCTAGAAAACCCTTGTGGGTTAAGATAAAGACAGTTTAAGAGGAAAAGCAAAAGCCATGCACATAAGCAGAGAAAAACAAGAAATTAATTCTCTGCTTTCCATGGGCAGGCACATGTCTACCTATCCCCGGGAGAGCAGAGCCCCATCACACGTAACTGTTACTTGAGAATACAAACACCATCACTCCAAGCACCACCACCCCCACTACTTCTTCCTCCAACTTTATATACTGAGCATGATGTCAAATAATATGGAATATCCTTTTGGTCAGTTTAGGTCACCTGTCCTGTCTGTGTCTAGTCCCAACCTCTCATGCACCCTCAACTTCCTTGCCAGTGTGGCAGTAAGAAAAGCAGAAAAGGCCTTGGTTCTATGTAAGCACTACTCAGCAATGAAAACATCACTATATTAGCAACCCTGTGCTCAACACAAATCCAAAACATAGCCCCATACTAGCCACTGTGAAGAAAATTAACCCTACCCAGCCCAAATCTCCACATCTGCAAACTGGGGAGATGTCTTATCCAACGTTCAGTGGATCCAACTGCAATGATACTGCAGTATTCATCTGACATTCAACTTAATGAGTTCAGATGCTCCTTCAGTAGACTTCTGGCCTCCCTTCCTCAGGTAACTTCCATCCATGACTTAAGGCACATCTTGTCAAAGAGGGTCAGCATTTGAGTAAGTTGAATTCTTTATTGATCACATGAACTTTTGATACATCTGATGCTTCAGAATGCTCTTGGCCTACTGTTGTATACATCTTGATTTGGAGATTCAAAACAAGATGGAGGACAAAATGCAAGCATTCAGTCTCTGCAATCTTACAATTAAAACGGTGTGTACATAAGAAAATTAAATACATCCTACTATGTCAAAACAGTCGTCCACCACAGGAGGATAGTGTTTTGCTATACTACTGAAAAATTAATAGAGAATTTTTCAGGTAGAAAACTCATCCCATGTGGGTATAAAGAGAAGACTATGCTGCACATACAAACAAAAGTGCTGTATTTATTAGGAAAAAACCCTCACAAACAACACCTCTGCAGTAGAGTAATCAAGGTATCTTATGTGAAAACTTTACCTTTTTGAACAATAAGTAGCAAATAAGCACAGGGAAAAAAGTCATTTGATTTCATCAACTGAATTGAACTCCTCCACAGACAATTACTTTCCCTTCAGTCTCACAGTTTTCTCAAAACTTGGTATGTTAAAAAGTATAGCTCACTTTGGTTTTTTTCTATTTATGCAAAGTTTATCGTGGTAATGCAATCTGCCATTCTTTCCACAGTCACATAGCAAAATATGAAACAGCTGGCTAAAAAAAGCCTGATTCCGAGCTTTCCTTATATGGCACATAGTTGGCAAATGCCTCTCCTGGATATCACAAAAATGTAATTATAATGTCATGGGGGTTTATCATTCAGATACAGTCAGTATTAGTCAGTTTGAGTCTCCTGCATGGGACTTTGAGTCTAGACAAACCATGAAAGCAAAGCATCAGCTGACAAAGCTTTTTGCTGTCTCAGTTATCCTCATCAGTCATATGTTAGTGTGTCTGTATCATTCGCCCTGATCCTCTATTTTATCATGAACAAAAATGTATTTTCAAATAGACTAGCCTTTGATATAGTGCCAATGTTGAGAATTTCTGGGATTTCCAAATAACAAGTTTCTACTCCTTCCTTACAGATTTATTGGTAAGACAAATGAACATGCCACAGAATCTGTGTAAACAGTAGCAAAAATAAATGAGAAGCATTTTCAAGGGAGTAAAGAACAATAGATACTGCCTTGGATTCTGGGAATTTTGTTTAGTATGGTCACTATGCCAAAGCTGTGCACAATCTAGTCACTAGAGTGTTAATGATAAAGATAATTTAATAGTCTGTGACATTATAACTATGAGTCTGTGTAAATAGCAGGACATATTAGGGAGAAGATTAGAATTTGAAGTATGAAGAAATCATTGTGCTCAGTTTGCTATGGACAAAAATGCAAAATTGATGAAAATGCAGACGCATTTTATAGTACAATGAGATCACCGTCTATAAGACCTTTTATCAGTAGGAAGGGAGGACTTTACTCTTAAAACCCCAAAAGCAGAATTATCCTTATGCCCTTGTTTCACTTCTGGATATCTCTTTCTCGAACTTATGTACTATGATGCTGTAAAGCATAAAATGTTATTATTAACACCATTCTGCCAGAGAAAACAGAGTAGAACTTCTACTCTCAATAAAGTTGAGCTTTACCTACATCATATATATAGAAATACCCAGAATGAGATTGTTTCTTGCAAGCCCTTAATTTGCTTTCAAATGAAAGAAAACTGAAGTATTCATTTATATATTGCATTTAATTTGAGACATTCTAAGTGGGTTAGAATATTTTAAGCTTGATATAATACCTCATGTGTATTATACTTCATATATATATTATATCTAAAATTACTTATGCCAAAAATTTTATGATAGTTTAAGGAAGAGAAGCTACTTCCACATCATTTACTGAGGCTATCTGTGGCACTTTAACTTCTCAGATCATTTGAACATATAGTATTTCAGATGCAAATAGAATAAAAGACAACTCTAAATTATGTGTTATACTTCAGTAATCAAGTGCAGACAAACGAAGTAGGCATTCATGGTCTCAATTTTCTAAGAAGCTGAATAGTTGCTAATTACAGTAGACAGTATTCTATCCCATTTCAAATATCTAGTAATACTTTATCTTTGTTACTAGGAAACCATTAATACATTATAGGGAACATGAAATACCATAGTAATGCATAATTTCATCATTTAGCCTTCTTTTTCACTTATTAACCCTTTAAATATGTATTTTCCTGTTCTTACTGAAGAGAGGAAATATTTTCTAGGACCCATGAAAGGTATTATATCTAAGCTAAAAATCCTTTACATATTCACATGGTTAACAATACATTGGCAGTCCAAATTTACACAAGTTAATTTGTTAATATGTCTCAGTGTAGAACAAGCCTTTTAGCCATGAAGGATTTCTCTGGGGCTTCTGTGAAACTAAAAAGGTTGACATTTGTTATCCATCGGTGCAGTTTATGTGCTGGTATCACATTTGCTGGAAAATAATTTAAATATGCATAACATCTTAGTTTGTTTTTTTTTTAAGTATGAAATATCAATAATTCATATGTTAAATGAAGTAGGAATTGTCAATTCCACGATACTGTGGCTTTGAGAGGAAGGTCACCTTAAGAAATTCTTACTGCCTGTTTTAGTCATGGTTTTGAGTTTACAAAATGGGTTGAGTAATCTTAACCCCACATGAATTCACTGATACAATTGACAAAATATAAAGAGCAGCATGTTCCTGTGTGTGGCTGGGAAAAAACAGGCATGTAGGATGTAAAATTTTTTGAGCCGACATCGTTGATTAACCCCTTAAACTATGACTCTGAGGTTCCACTAACTCAGAATTGGCTGCAGCTTGTTGAGACATTACTAAATATGAAGTGTGACTTCTGTGCTTTCAGAAATTAATGTGAATAAATCATATAATATTGCAGATATAATTTTCAAATTTTGATTTATAATTAATATTGGTAAATAGTTTTGGAGAGCCATACTCATACTACTTATTAAAGAACATCCATCTAAGGAATAACATGTTTGACAAAGATGTCGAATGAGGACTATATACTAAAAAGCAACAACTCGAAAAATGAAGAGTCACTGGACAAGCAGCTCAGAATGATATCCTAACATCACTTGTCAGTGTAAATGCAAGAAATTTTTGAGAGTATTTGAGAGAAGTTGACAGATTATATTTTCTCTCATTATACATTACCAAACTAGAATATTGCATGTCGCTCTTGTATTTGCACCCCTAAAAACTGTAGAAAAATTACAATAGGAACAAAAAATATGACTCATATTATTCAGAGTCAGGCAAATACCCTTTTCTTGCAGACTGAAGATATTCAGCTTATCAAAAGGAAGTGTAAATGATTGTGTACACATAAACAGATTTTTCTTGGAGATAAAGTATTAGATGAGAAAGGGTTCTGTTTGGACAAAGTTTTAAATATCCGGTTCCATAAGTTGCTGAGACATTTCAGCTTCTAAAGACATTATTTCCTGCAAATAATTTCAGTCTTACCCAATAAGAATTATTTGTATAAAAAATAAATGTAGTCCCACAAATGTAAGAAACAAGAATCTAGGTTTCCTGGATTTTGAATTTGAATGCAATTGTTCTTTTTCATCTTTAAATAAATAAATAAAAAAAAGATGTAACCTTATGAATGTATTTGTAGATGAGAAAGCAAAACATATAGAACATATAAAAGTCTATGCCATTCCATAAAATATCATCTACTTTCCATCCGCTATATAAGCATGTTTTTAAATTGTTACAAAAAATAAAAAGATAACAGAGAAAGGTGTTCTAGTATCTCATTAATCAAATCCTTCAGAAATTCAGACTGATTTTACCAACAAAATGTATCATCAATTTATCAGAAAGTACATTACTATGATAAACAATAAGGTGCGCTTCTAACTTTAAGAAACCATCTAAGAGGTGCTTATTCTCAGGCAAGTGTTATTTTTTCAGATTTGCTGATATGAGAAGTAGTGTCAATGAAGACCCACTTCGGTAAATAACAGGAATATGTGTACAAACATGCAGTGATCAGTTTTTCAGTGTTGTCCATTAGAATTTGAATTATGACTGAATATTTCCTGATGATTTATTATTTATTGATGTTTGTATAAATAAAAAAGAACCCTTAAGAATACAAGTGCACTAGTACAGAACAATAGCACTGTGTTATTCACCCTGAACTTTCTTTAACAAAAATTGTTAGCAACATGTCATATTTATGACATTCAGGAGAAAGGATCAGTGTAATAAACCTGCAACACAGAGTGCTGGCAAGAGACTGATTGCTTTTTTCCTGGCACAACTCACACAATCTGGATAATGGCCACCATATTGACTTTCACAGTGTAGGCTGCGAGAGGACAGGATGCTAATCTTATAATGTTTGTACAGTGACTCATCTTCCACATAAGTAATAGAAGCAGAGAAGGAGTAATGTCTTTGTAGTAAGTCTTTTCGCAGGAGATATTGGCAGAATCTGTGGGGTGAAATATAGGTGGCAGCAGGGGAATGAAGGAAAATTAAAAAATATGAGTAAAAAAGGAGGATGGGTACAATTGCTGAGTTTTGCAGTTCTATCTTTGTTCTTCCACAAAAATTAAGATTATTAATCCCCTGCTTTCTTAGCCATGGCTAATGATAAGAGTGGAGATTTAAGCACAGCAAATCTCCACACTCCAGAATAACAAAAGCTATTATGGCCTTCACAGTCTCAACATTTCTTTGTAGAAAAGAGGAATAATGTAGAAGTATGAGCCTGGATCGTGCAGGAGACTGAAAGAATAATTGGGGAAGGAAGGATGAGGGAAGCTGGGTTAGTTGCAGTAGACTGTGGTGTAGGACAGAGCAGTGACTGGTTTATTGGAGATCTCAGTGCATCAGGCAGGTTTAAGCAATACCAGAGTGTCAAGAATTGCAATAGGACATCTGCAGGTGTTGTAGGGTGTTGGCATGAGCATATGTGAGCATGTGGTATTGGCTCGTACATTTGTTTTCAAGAGCTGGGTTGCCATTATACTAGGATTGAAAATTGGAGCCCTGGTATGGGAGACACTAGTGTTCTCTCTCTTTCTCTATCCTTGCTCTTCATCTGCGTGTCGCTTCCCCATGGTTGCTCACTGTAAGACTGGTGAAAGAGAAGGTAGGAAAAAAACACATGACTGGGTGAAAGGAGGATGCTAAAGAAAAGGAAAAACTACTGAGTAATAGCAGCAGCCCTGATGAATGTCTAGCTTTTCAGCAGGGCTGCTAGAGACGTGAAATACGTGTTATTTGGCAGATTAGAAAATAAATCTAAGTCTGGCAAATGCTGTTGCAGTCTTTCTCCTTTTCCATGGAAGGCTTTTAAGATTAGCTGTTGATGCAAGAAATGTGTATGTGTTAAACAAAGGGAGCTAGTCATCAGAAGGAGGAGCCCAAGTGAAACACTCAACATCAGTCCTGAAGGAAGTGATAAAAAGACATAGTAAAGAGCTAGTGTGATCAAAACTTTGAGTGTCCAAAAGAGTAAGAATGAAAGTGAAAAAGACTGTTCATTAGATATTTTGGACAGGAAAGCAGGCTTGCTATTGATAATACCAAAATTGAACTTCACGTGACCTTTAAAGCACGTACTGATTTCCTATTTAGAAGGCACTTGGGAGACATGGGAAAACCACAAACCGATGAGGGAACATTACATTAGTAAGAGGGTTCAGTGAATGACAGTGAATGGGAGCAGAGTAAATATATGATCTGCTGGGATGGCAGGCACAGAAGAAAGGATCTTTGAAGGAAGCAGCATGGTGCTATGGAGAATCACTTCACTTTAAAGAGCTACTACTTTACTACTTTAAAGAGCAGGAATGTTTTGGAGAAGGCCTGCATAACTGCATGCTGTCACCAGAGAGAGGAGTTTGGAGAATATTTCAGACATTTCTAGGGATATGCAAAGGAGCATTTGTAGGAAAATGGAATTAATGAAACAGTTTCCACAGACCCTAGTCTGTGGAAACGGCTAGACAGCAGCAGGACATATTGAAGAAGAACAAAGAAATACACCAAAAGCATGTGAACAGAAAGAGACTAGAGTAGGAAATAACCTTGTGTCAGCAGAAAAACTGTTCAATAAAATGGAACAGGAGACCAATGAGAAGGACTAGAAAAAAATTGCCAGAAAGATCTCAAATTAAAAGGAATAAAATTACAAAGGTACACATGAAACACATTTTCATATAAAATATTTCATATAAATCTTACTCAAGAAATATTTGGGGCTTTGTGTTTACCTGAACACATGATTTTTAAGGAACAGGAATTATATGACTGTTTGTATTTCATAGTATATCTGCTATTCTGAGGTCCTCATCTTGACTGAGGCCTTTGAAGGTTAAATATTATGCGTACTATACTATACCATACCAAAATTATACAACAGTAATTTTATTACTTCTGTACAACAGCTAGTCTGGAAATAATATGGTATTGGGTGTATTCCTTGTGTTTGTGCATGTAAAATAATTTCAGACCCACATATACAGACTTAATTCATTTGGATCTGGAAAATACATCTAGGGTGCTTTGGGCACCCTGCCACCAGTGCTATATGTGAGCTAGAGCAAATCTGCTCACAGTTATCTTTCTAGTTGCTGTAACAGAGGCACAGAAGTCCTTTGCCTCCCTTTTAGCCATGATACAGCATTTAGCAAATATGTCAGAATCATCTGAATAGTGAATCTTTCATGTTCAGTATTCTAGATTCGCCTTGTTTCCTGAATGTCTCTTGAAAACCAAAGAGGTCACAAAGGACAAGGAGTATCCAGGATTAAAGCAGGCTTGCTTTGCTGAAAGTTTGGATTAAAATTGTTCTGCTTCAGTGTTTTAACTTGATTCTTGATTTCTCTTTGTACAAAATCAAGAACTTAGTCTTATTATTCCTGACCACGACATTAATGCTTAACAAATAATTATTAGCAAAAATATCATTAGGCAAAAGAAATAAAAATAAGAAGAATTGCGTCTGTATGCAGAGAGAAAAAAAGAAACTAGAGCAAAAGAACCTAATTTAAAAGTGAAGAGGAAGAAAATTAGTGATGATGATATAATTGCTGAGGTACTGACTACTCAGTTTTTAATGAGGAAAAAACTGGGGGAAGTAAGTATAATTAGGAAGTAATGAAGCCTCTCTAAATACAGCTGTTTATAAAATAGAGGTAAGAAGATGCTGGAATGTACAATGGCTATATTCACCATCATATTGTTTCGTACAGAAAGTACTGACGGAGGCCAGATTTTCTTCTGCTTAGACTGCTCTGATTATATATTCAAGGAGCACAAGAGTTATATAGGGAATTCTAGATAAGTTACGCATAGAATTTAACCTAAAATAATCTAAAGTAAATTGTCTAATTTACTGACAATGTTCGTAAAGAAATGAGAGAATATCAGAGAGATTATTCTCGCATTAAACATTTATAAAAAGTTTTTTTCTGGTAAGTAATGTTTGTTAACTCAACACATGTTGTCTTCTAAAAGAGCAAGTGGGTACTTATTCAAAGTTTGGAAACAATGGCTGCTGTATACCTGAAAATTGTTCTGTAGCTTAGTAGTTTCAGTTAATTTCTTGGTGGATTACAGACAGTTTCTTATATAGGGCATAGCATTTGCTATCTCCATTGACATTCCCATCAGGCAGGAATGAATATTGAAATATGTATTCTAGAGAAGTTTACTTACCTTTAAGAATTTTCTTCCAAGTTCATATTTGGGGGCATCTAAAAAATAAACGTAAAGAAATTCTTAATGATTTCTGAAATTTCAGGTCCCTGGAAAGTTGCCAATATTATTCCAATTTACAAGAAGGCCATGAAGGTAGACCCAGAGAACTATAGACCTGTTAGTGTAACCTTGATTCCTGGAAAAATTATGAAGATCATACTGGGTGCTATTGAATGACATTTAAAGAAAAAACTCTATCATCAAGCATGGCAAACATGGGTTCCTTAAGGAAAAATTCTGTTTAACTAATTTGATGTCCTTCTATGATAAGGTCACCCACCCAGTGGAAGAGGGGAACTTAGTGAATACATTTTTCTGGATTGTAATAAGACTTTTGATACTGTCCCTTATGGCATTCTTCTGGACATGGTACACTGAGTGAAGAACTGGCTGAAGGGCAGGACTCAAAGGAATGTAGAGAAAGGGGCTACATCTGACTGGCAACTGGCTACCAGCAGAATTCTAGGGGTCAATTCTAGGGCTGGTTCCATTTAATATATTTATCAATGATCTGGACACAGGAGTTTAATGCACCATTAACAAGTTTGCTGATGATAACAAACTGGGAGGTGCTGCTGAGTCTCAAGCAACAAGAGGCCTTGCAGAGGGATCTAGAGAGACTGGAGCATTTAGCAGCCATCAGTGGCACGAAATTTAGCAATTTCAAATGCCATATTCTGCCACTAGGATGGAGTAACACCAGTCACAAGATTAAATTGGGAGAGGAGTTGCTGGAGAGCAGTCCTACAGATAGGGATCTGGTGGTACTAGTTGATAACAGGCTCATTACAAGTCAGCCTTGTACCCTGGCAGACAGGAGAGCAAACTGTATTGTAGAGTGTGTCAAATACAGCATCACCAGCCAGGTAAAAGAGGTGATTATCACAATATATTCAGTGCTGGTGCAGCCTCACCTTGAACACTGTGTGCAGTTCTGAGCACCACAGTTTAAGAAGGATGTGAAGGTCCTTGAATGTGTTCAGAGGAGGGCAACAAAGGTGGGGAAAGGGCTGGAAGGCATGTCCTATGAGGAGCAGCAAAGTACTCTGGGCTTGTCTGGTTTTGAGAAAAGGAGTCTGAGTGGTAACTTTGCTGCTCTCTACGGATTCTTGAAGAGGGGAAGGGGTGAGGGAGGTGCTGAGCTCTTCCCCCTGGTATACAGTGCCAGGACACATGGGAATATTTTAAAGCTGTGTCAGTCAGGGTTAGATTTTAAATTAGAAACCATTACTTTACTGAGAGGGTAGTCAGACACTGGAACAGGCTTCCTAGAGAGGTAAGTGACACCCCAAGCCTGTCAGTGTTTAAGAGGTGTTTGGACCACGTCCTTAACTACATGTTTTACCTTTTGGTCAGCCCTGAAGTGGTGAGGGGATTGGACTAGATGATCACTCTAAGTCCCTTCAAACTGAAATATTCTATTCTATTCTATTCTATTCTATTCTATTCTATTCTATTCTATTCTATTCTATTCTATTCTATTCTATTCTATTCTGTTCTGTTCTATTTTATTCTATTCTATTCTACTCTATTCTAAATAATCTCCTACACAGGCCATTCTCTGATTTCAGATTCTAACAGATGAAATTTAACAGGTAGAAATTTCATAGTCTGTTTCTACATATAATGCAAGAGACTGTAAGAGAATTCACAAGGGATATGAACAAAAATAATCTCATACATAGCAAACTGCAAGGATCAAATTAAGGCAGGAATATTACCTTCAGTACGCTAAAATTTCACCCAGGGAATTAACAGTCATATCAATGTATGGTGGTATCAACATTCACACAGTGTTTAGGAATTGGTAACATTGAAAATTACTTGCCTGTATTGTCTTGATAGTCAGTAAACAAGTCAAATACCAGCTTCAGATGCAAGAAAATCCAAAGGGAGTGGGTAAGCCCTTTGTACCTGTTCATCTGAAAAAAAATATTGGATCAGTGTTGTTTTATAGTTAAAAAGGTGGTTTACATTTTAAAGGCTGGTTTATGCTTCATATGAAGCACAGACAGTTGCAAGTTTCATTTTACATTCCCAGGTCTCAAAAGACAAATTCAGTTCTCATGTCACACAAAACCACCCCTGTGCCTAAGTACTTCTCCATTTTTGTTCAAGACTGTGCAACTGTAAAAAACACTAGAATTTTCTCTTGCAAATAAAACCCATTTATTCTAGGAAGTAATATTTGCACAGTGCCTATTATGACAGGTTGTATCTCTAATTGGTGTCACTGGTAACATTTAAAACACAAACATCTAATGTACCAAATAAAAACGGTACTATCCAATTCAATATCAAATAAATACAAAATGAAGCAATAATGCTATTTATCCTCTCTTTCATAATTCATTGAACTAATCAATAAAATTTAACATATTTTATATCAATTATAGAATAACAGTGGATGCAGATCAAGGATATGAATTACGTTGAACCTAAATAGGTTAAACTGAAATCCATACTTAATTCCTTGAACTCTTGAACCCCCCAGATCCAAGCATTGCCTTGCACTGTCTTCTGTGTGTATAAATTCTGCAATATGATATGTTAAGGCAAGAAAGGTGGTACAGTTTGGGAGTTCTGCTATGATTGAAAACCTCTTACTTTCTTAAGCACTTTTCATGGCTTAGCTCCAGCCAGTGGCTGAAGACCACACAGCTGCTCACTCCCTTCCTCACAGTGGGGTGGGGTAGAGAACTGAAATGGTTAAAGTGAGAAAACACACGGGTTGAGATAAAGACAATTTAATAGGAAAAGCAAAGGCTGCATTCACAAAGTAAAATGGGGAATTCAGTCACCACTTTCCATGGACAGGCAGGTGTTCAGCCTGCCTGGAGAGCAGGGCTCCATCACGCATAAGAGTAACTCGGAAAGACAAACATCTTAAGTTCAGGTGTCGCCCTTCCTCTTTCTTCTCCCAGCTTTTATTGTTGAAGATGACATTATACAGTATGGAATATTCCTTTGGTCAGCTGGGATCAGCTGTCCTGCCTGTGTCCAACTCCTTGTGCACCCTCAGCCCACTCACTGGAGGGGTCGGGTAAGAGGCAGAAAATTCCTTGACACTGTGTAAACCCTGTTCAGCAGGAACTAAAACATCCCTGAATTATCAACACTGTTTTTAGAACAAACGAAATCTCACAGAAGAATGAATATTGCAGGGAGGGTTTTGTTGTTGTTGTTGTTGTTTTAATTTTTAATTGAGTTTTTTACTACTTCTGTTTGTTGTGCTGATACCTCTGCTGCCACACTCCTAAACAAGGAGATCCTGCTGTCAGCCTCCTTCGGGTCTCAAAATTCTTGGTGTGGAAAGGACACGTTGGACAGTCTTTCTTTTGCAAGATGAACAACACTTCTGAGCTCTCTTGAGGGCCACCTTGCCATGTGCAGATGATCCCTACCCAGGACATAAAGGACATAATTTGCCAGCCTTTCTCCTCAGCTCTTCTGGCCCTTCAGTGGTAGATGAGGAAGGTCTGTCCCTCTGAAGTCCTCAGGGAACTCTGGGCTGTTCATGGATATTCCTTGCTGGAGACTCACCAACAAAGACAACCTCATACATTGCATACTTCAGTTCATCAGATTTGCACATATGACAGAATTTGTGATGTGTGGTTGCTACTAGATACCTTAAGAAGCTACAGACCAGAGTATGTTGGTATTTTCTTGTGGATTTTGGGGTTTGTTGTCATGGTTTTCTGGGGAGATGGGGGAAAGATCTTGTGCATTATATTTATGCCCATAAAGTATATGGTAAAAAAATAAAAGATTTATTTTACAATTGGTTTTCAGTTTTAGCATTCTGCTTTCACACAAACCAGTTTTTCTTGATTATCAGGAACAAGTAAGCAAAGACTATCCCTAACTGATCTGTCATTCTGGCACCTACATCCTCTTTGGCAGTAGTATAGTGCAAATAAAGAGTGGGTAAGCTTAATTCTTTTTGTAAACTGTAATTCCCAAATGACAGGTGAATAAATTTTACATACTTGCCTTTATCTTCAACTATGTCTCAACTATGATTCAGAAAAGTAAAAAGGAAAATATTCTTAAAAGATCATCTCACTAAATTTACTCTTTAGCTCTTACAAGAAACATATGTTTATTAAAAAGGTGGAGCTTCATAGGCACGGCAAGCCAATTAAGAAAGACTACAGACAATTAATTACCACAGGAATCCCTAGATTCAAGGAGTTGCCTTTAATACTATGCTACTGGTGCTGTGAGCCAAGAAGGGTAACTATTGTTTTGTTCTTCACATCACTCTTTGTTGCTGAATTTATGGTGTGCACCTCCTTCCCATAACTCTTTCCCTCTTGCTATTGCTACACTCAGCAGTCTCCAACCTCTGCTTTCTGAGGGTGCCCCGTTGGCCTTCAGGAAATGCATAATCTTCCTCCAAAACATCCTACCTAACCCACTCAATTTCTTCTTAAGATAAAATAACAGACTAACCAAGATCAATCAGTGAAGAGAACACATATTATCTGTCATGGGTGAATATGTTGCTACTTGATATGAATTAGGTGCACCCTGCCCTTCTGTATGACAAAATATTGAAGATGGTAGAAGGGATGAATAGAAGATCATCTGCCATGCATTTAAAGTTAGTTTATCAACATAACATTTAACTTAACATTTTGAGAATTAGGACCTGTAATTTCTCTCTGTGACCTCTCAGCCCACTCTCCATATAATTTATAATTTGACTTTTATTTCCATTCTATTATAAGAAAACATAGAGGGATTGTGTAGATGGAGCCTTAAAAAGTATTTTACAGAATGTTTAACTGTCCACAGCAGTACAACAAATGTATATGATAAGCACAACAGCTTTAATTAATCCTATTTCTTAAAAAAAGAAAACACCTAATCTTTCTCTTATCCTCCTGGAAAACCAATGCCAAAAGTGTTAACACAGTCGTCCTTCCTGCTCTTCTATGATTCAGTCTATCTGCTTTCAGCAGTAAGACCTGGTCCATCTCACCTGCCTTTGGATTTTTAGCTAAAATTCTAAGTGCATGGTGGTGTACAGTGACCCTGAAATGCCTCTGTAGTCAACAAAGAAATATATTTTCAAAGGGTGACCCAGAACTTCAGTAGGCATCTCACTATGTGTGGATTATAGAGGGATGTGCAAACACTTGGCTTCTAGCCTAGATAATTCAGTTAAGTCTCTAAAGTGGTGGAATGGATCCTTGATGCATTCTCATACCTCCTACCAGTGGAGGCACATGGCAGTTTTCTGGCTCAAAAGGTATTAGTGAGAACAGCTAGCAAAGCATGCATTGGACAAATGAAATAGGAGTATTAGCAATCCTCCTTTGTCTAACTATTTCCTTAATTCCCTATATTACCTGCAAGACCCACAAAAGTCAAATACTGTAGGTTGTTTGGGGTTTTTTTTGTTTTGTTTTGTTTTTTTGTTTTTGCATTCATTGGAAGAAAAATTAAATGTGTATTTGCCTGTTTCTCAACTGCATTTCACTGGTTATCTAGGGTTTTGATTTTGCTACACTCTGAAAGGTCATAATACCAGGAAACCTTAACTTGACATTAGCAATAAGTCTTACCATTGAATATAGACATTACTTAAAAGAGGGATGATGGAATTTTGTCAAAATGTGACTTTTTCTGCAAGTAGTGAAGTGAAAATGTAACCACGTTCAGGTAATACAGAAAAGTGCAAATACAGGGTATAGCTAAAGTTGTTCCAGAAGATTCTGACTTGCTGAAACAGAAGAGCTGTATAAAAAGAACATGACTGAAGAGTGAGAATAAATAAATCAAACAGTGAGAACAAATAAATCATGAATAGTTCATTAAAAAGGATGGTGTAGGTTTCATTGTGAGTAATTTCAAATGGTACTAAGAAGTAGGTGATGGGTGCTGTAGAAAAAAAATTCATGACACTAGGCATAATTCTCTTAACCCGATTATTCAGAGTTGTTGGATGTGTGCAGCCATTGAGAGGTCAAAATGTTTTACTTCTCTAAAATCCAGATTGTCTACTTCAGGTCAGAGTAATCTGCTCTAGTTTTAGCAACCAAGCTAACTAATTTAGATGCCTAAGTCAGAGTCAGTAAGAACAGATGTTCTCCATAGCTAGTGAACAGAAATAGGCATCTGCAGTGAACAGAACAACTCATCCTGAGGCATTTAAGGGCCCTTGACAATGTCATTAACGACCTGGATGATGCAGCACAGCGTACCCTCAGCAAGACTGCAGATGACACTGAGCTGGGAGAAGTCACTGACACACCAGAGGCTTGTACTGCCATCCAGAGACACATCAGCTGGAGAAATGGGCTGACAGGGACCTCACGTTGTTCATCAGTGAGAAGCACAAAGCCTTGCACCTCGGGAGAAACAATCCTAGGCACAAGTACATGCTGGGGGACACCTGGCTGGAAAGCAGCACTGCAATAAAAGTCCCAGAGATCCTGGTGGACACCAAGTTGGACATGAACGAGCAATGTGCCCTTTTGGCAAAGGTGAATGGTGTCCTGGGCTGCATTAGGAGGGGTGTTGCCAGCAGGTCAAGGGAAGTGATATTTTCCCTCTACCTGGAACTGGTGAGGCCACACCTGGAGTGCTATGTCTCATTCTGGGCTCCTCAGTACAAAAGAGATATGGATATGCTGAAGACAGTCCAGCAAAGGACCACAAAGATGACTAAGAGAATGAATCAACTGAAATGAGGAGAGGCTGAGACAGCTAGGGTTGTTCAACCTGGAGAATAAAAGGCTGAGGAGGAATTTTATTAATGTATATGTATGCCTGAAGGGATGGTGTAAAAAAAATTGAGCAAGACCCTATTTGATATTGCCCAGTGAAAGGGTCAGAGGCAATGGGAAAAAATAAACACAGGAGATTTCCTCTGAATATGAGGAAACATGTTTTCACTGTGAGAGTGATTGAGCACTGGCACAGGTTGCCCAAGGAGGTTGTGGAATCTCCCTCCTTGAAGATATTCAAAAGCCATCTGAATGTGGTCCTGGACAACTATATCTGAGTGGCCTGGCTTGAGCAGAGGGGTTTGACCATATTATTTCCAGAGGTCCCTTCCAAACTCAGACATTCTGTGATTCTCTGAAATAAGTTAACATATTCCACACTCAATAAAAGCTTATTTCTCTCACTTGAGTGTGAACAGAGAACATGGTGAATAGCCAGGTTCACAGAGGCTCAGTTTCCAGACAAACGAAGTTAAGTTAGTTGACTTTATGGATTTTCAGTCACAGTTACCCAAATACAGATTTAATTGCTTAACTAACTAGCTTTTGAACATACAGGCATAGGCAAGCCCTTAAGATGACTTCTGCATTTCCTAAAATTTAATTTTCACCAGTTCAGAAAACTGTGAACAAGGTCCAAACTAGAATGTGAAGATTATAAAACGTCCTATTCCATTAATATAAGTTCAGTTCTATTTTCTGATCTGTTATATTTTTGTCTTATGAAAATGAATTCACAGGGGAAGAAAATAAAATTGCACAGTGTAAGCACAGCAACTCCAGCATAATCACTGTCAACAAAAACTATGTCATAATTATAACATTATCTTTCAAAATTTTTAAACTTCGCCTTATTCTTAGTAAATGTTATTCCTGTAGCTAATTTAGTTTGTAAGTGGAAATTTTGCAAACTTCTTTGAAGTAGCTTTAAAAACAAAAGCACAGAGAAGTTAGTCAACATAAAGTGTAATTTTGCACTGGATTCTCTTCCTAAGGTATACATATAACAAAATATTTGTTTGAAACTACTCACTAAACTGGCATTACTTAAAGCTTTGTAAATACCAAACTAAGGCAAAATTACCATGTAAGTTTTCTGAATTGTTAAAGTGCTTCCTTACTTTGTTCATGTACATAGGATCAGCTAGCATAAAGAATCATAATTTCTAAGCTGAAAGTTACAGTTCCCATTGATGACCCTCCTCAGCTGAAATCCAGTCTCTGTCATCGAGAAAAAGAGTCATTCAGGCTGGAAGTGATCCCAGGAGGTCTTAAGTCCAACCCGTTCAAAGCAGAGTCAACAGTGAATTCAGATCAAGTTGCTCAGGGATTTGCCCACAGCAAATCCATACCGACTGTTCTGAATTACCTCATTTTTCTCCATGCACCCAAAAGTGACTTTCAAGCAGACTTGTTTAATGATTTTCTTAGGGAATAGCCTGAAGTTCTCTGTAGTGTGCTTCTTTTTACTTTTGAGTACAGTACAATTGCTTTTTCTCCCTGCCGCAATCTCTATGACCATTCAAAGATAATAAAGCTACCACCCTCTCCATCCTTAGAGGTGTCTTATTTGTTCCATGGATTTTGATGGATCACGATTTTTAAGGATCAGTTCTTTACCACCACTGTTATTTCCACTCCTTCTGAAACTCTGACCCTAGGCACAAAGGCATAAACCCAGACCTGGGCACAAAGGCACAAACACAGTTTGTTCCAGCTGAAGATAAGATAATTCCAAGGTACACACCAAATACATAGTTATGGGATAATACTTGAAGATTCACAACTTTTGGATGAGAATGTTGGCTTAAATCATTTCCTTGTTTTTCTATTTTCACTTTGAGGGAAATTCATCATTCATTTCAGCAAATCTTATTCTAAATCTGGTATTATGAAGACTTAGTTTGGATGAAATTAATATTTATTATTTGTGGAAGAAATAAAAAATGTTTTAAAAACTCTGAGTTCATAAAAAAGATTTCAAGTAGGTTGAGTTTTCTTTATAAAGCAATTCCTAGTTTACCAGTTTTGTCTCTGAAACATTTACACTCTGCTCTAGATGTTCTGAAGTAGCTTAATGATTCACTAAATAAATGCATTAATTATTTATTTAATATAATACTAGATGAAAAGAAAGCAGATGGTGTCACCCACAGATTTTCCACTTTGTTAAAAATTATCATGATAGTATCAACATAGAACAGGAAGCAATATATGTTTCTGGGTTTTGCAAAGTGAAGAGATGAAAAGGGCCTGTTGTATTGCTCCTGGTGCTGCCGCTCTTGATGATGGGATCTTCTTCCTGTTATAAATGATCTAGCCTGAGAATTTCCGCTCTAGTGTCACCCACAGAAATGTTAATGACTTTTTAATCCCACCTGTCTTTTTTTATGTCAGTGTGCTAC
The DNA here is from genome assembly GCF_036250125.1 of Pseudopipra pipra. Taxonomy (NCBI): domain Eukaryota; kingdom Metazoa; phylum Chordata; class Aves; order Passeriformes; family Pipridae; genus Pseudopipra; species Pseudopipra pipra. The sequence continues at coordinate 50,671,323 of NC_087550.1, forward strand.
CAAGGCACCATCTTGGAATATGTGTATGCTCATAAATTAAATCAGCAGGTGATCAATGTTTAATGTTTACACTGTAAACACCTCAAGATACCTCAACACCAAATTACATTTGTATTATCAGATTACTGTAGAAAAACCTTTGGACCAGCTTCTTATCCACAGCAATATATGTTAGGACATTGATTTCAGTGGCCACCCATCGAAACGAGAACTTAAATGAATTAAGAATCTAAATCTTAATGGAAGGCTGGGGAGGGGATCCTCTTTTAACATTTTTATCAGTCCTTATTTGCTTTTTAAAGATGGATTACAGAAGAAGAAAACCTTTCAATGTCTGTATTAACCTAACGTATGTATAGCCTCTTATATTACAAAGACTTGCAGTATCACTACTAGCAATAAATAAGAATATTTAGGTGACAAGTTGCACAGCACAATCACCCAGTTTCCATTAGGAGCAGGCTGTACAGATGCTTTATAACACAATTTACAACATAAAATCTAAACATAAAGGTTCATCTATTTTAGTTTTCCTCCATACCTTCAATTTTAATATAAGAAATCAACAGTGATGATATAGCAGAAATTCTCAGTCACATAAGCAAGTCTTTCCTCCTTCTGTTTTCTTCTGGATTCATTAAGGGTGGTATTCCCACAGGAGGCATCAGAAATATGATAAAAAATCCTGTTTTCACAGAGGAGTATTTGTTTTATTGTACTAGTCCACCATTTGTTTTACAATTTGACTAACAATACGTGTTTAAAAACTAGTATAGCTATTTCAAAGTACTAAGAAACTGTAGCTTAAATCAGGGTTCTATTGAATCTAATTTATTCAAATAAGGGAAAAATCAACTTTTCCTGGCTATCCTGAAATCTGGTCAAAGAACAAAAACTATAGTCAGACACTATGAAAACTGAGAACAAGAAAAAACAAAGGGTGAATAGTAAAGTATCATATAGCTACATGCACAGTTTGAGTAGTTCAGAATTATATTTATGCAATGATTCTTTATATAAATAAAACAGATATCAGTAAAGGATGTGAAACCTCTTTGTTACAATGTATATAAAAGCCATATAATGAGACACATTTGTGCAAAACAAATTAACATTTGGATTATGTGATAAACTAGAGACATAGATCTGAAAAAAAATCACAGGAATAAATATGTACAAGGAAAACAGAAGTTGTAAATGAATACAATTATTTTTATTCCTGGAAGAATTTTTAGTACTTTGATGGCAATGAAGAATTCTGCACATTCTGATGGAATTTATTACATATGAGGGATTTTTATGTTTTTCTTTAAATTCTTTCCTCAGTTGTGTTGTGCCTAGATAAGTAAATCACCTAAAACACTATCACAAATAATTAAGATGCAAACATAGGCAATACTTGAAAATCTGTCCTTGGGTTTGCTTCTGATAACTATGTAGAGAATACTATCTATGTAGATAAGCCCGGTAATGCTTGGAAAGGCAAGTAATTGCTCATCTTGCAGTAACCAGTTCTGCAGAATGCAGGATTTACAAAGATTCCACTCTACTGTGCATCTGTATCCTAGGCACAAGAAATATAATTCTTTTTCTAATAAGCTGGTAAGAGGCATGACAACTTTATGAGCTCCCCATTTTACTCGGTAATAAAGATACCTCATTGTCAGGACTCTAAATTTGTCAAGACAGAATACATGCTTGAGAAGCTTAGCTACAACAATATGAACAGCATTCTTTCTTTTCTAACGTGGTAGAAACTTAGAGTGTTGCAAGAAGTGTCCTATATGTGGAGATCAGTAAGGAGCCTGTAGTTATCTATCAAATCTTTTTTATCTAAGTATTACAAAATAGCATAACATGGTATCAAACTACAAATTGAACACAACAGCAGAGATTTTGCGAGTTCAGTCTATATAAGTTGTCATGCATTCTAAGATATTCTTTAATATTAAAATGAGTTATGTCCATCTGCCATTTGAAACCCCGTCAGATTCTTTGAAGGTACCCATCATTCTGAAAATGTTAAAAACATTTCAGTGGAAATGTATTTGTCAGCCTAAATCAGACCTCTCCAAGAAGAAAATCACTGTAAATATATCGAGTATGCGAATCTGTGCTCTGGTTTGAGGAGGAGGTCTAAGAAAAGAAACATAGGAGGGGATACATTAATTTGAGGATAAATCATTTCAATGGAGAACTTAAGTTGAACACTTTCAAAGAAACCTGTCTAGGAGGAGCCTATATGAGCTTGGGAATTACTTCACTCTCTAGCAACTAAGTAACAAAGAAAGAAATCTTCAAAAAAAGTGACAAACAAAACAAGAGAAGCACAAGTAGAAATTTCTGTCCTTTAAGTAACCTTGGTAAATAGACCTTGCCGTACTACAGAATGAAAGGTAGTGCTCTGCTTCTTGCTGTAGAGTATCCGCACCAGAGGCTGTATAAATTGTTTTTATGCTAGTGTAAAGATGGGGGAGTTGGAGAGCTTAAAAGCAGTACAAAGGATTAAAAGAGAATAGAGAAATACTGATTTCATGTTGCAAAATCACATCATAGAAATTATTTCTGAAGGAAAATTTGTTTCAAAAAGCTGCAATGTTTGGATTATCTGGGATAATAAGTAGCTGGGACTTTTAAATTTGTAAAGTTTCTGTATTGTGGCACTGATGAATACTTTCAAATGCGATGCTTTCTTCTTTAGGAACAAAGGGTATTTGTACCATGAAAAATACTGTATGCCAACTGTATCACAGTTACACGCTGTTACACAGAATGAAGCACGGACCATTTTCTGGTTCTGAGGTCAACATTTCAGCTTCAGCTGCTACACATCTAAACTTCATATTGAAGTTTAGGGATATATACACAATATACAAGGTTACTTTGTCTAAACATTTAATTGAGCCCAATATATGAGGTGGTACACTGAAGACTGCGTCCATCACCAACAGGTAAGATTGAGCTCATTTTACATCAAAGACTAAAGAGGATACAGTGGAAACTCTTTTTTATATCCTATGCAGACAGTTGTGCTGGCACTACTCAGTTTTTTTCCTAATACTCTATTTAACATTATGTGTAATCTCCTAATCAGAGTAGTTTTGAAACCTGGTTTTCCAGTTACAGGGGTACTGCCCCAGCCACCTTCCTGGAATGATAACGTAGTAGGACAATGCTTATACTTTCTTTTGGGCCTTTATGCAGAAAGAAGTGCAAAATTGATGGAGAGGCATAAACCAAAAGATATTGAGTTTCCAGTTCAAAGAGAAGAAAGTTCCCAAGGAAGGCAGAGCCCCAGAGCTGCTGAAGGGAACTTCATGTGCAGTCCTGATTTGCATTCTTATTCAATCAAACTTTCTTAGTCATTGTTTCATTGGTCAGCTCTCACAAATAGTGTTGAGTGTAAAGAATGCTGTCATGAACAGGGAAAATACAAAGAATCTTTAAAGATTAGAAAAGAAATAAAAGTGTAAATATGATACTCTAGTGAGATCTGTTGAGCTCCTCTGTTAAATGGTGGAGAAAAACTCCATGAAAGGAGAAATTATTTGTGTAAACTTTGTCTATACTCAACACTGAAGTTAAAAGCTGAAGTCAAGACTATCCTGTTTCCCTCACACCTACATCAAATCCAAATACCTTGCAAGCTATTTATAAAGAATTTAAATACAACATTAATGTGTCTACCTGAAGCTGGAAACTGCAAGTAATTGAACTGTGTGGAGATTAATGAAAACACAATATGTATCCAAGCAAATAAGTCAAAGCTGTGTGTCTTGATGAGCCTTTGTTTTTCAACATGGAAACCTTTGAGAGGCGATGTATGCATGTTACAGTGAGACTGACAGCTCTTATCAAATATAACATTAGCACTGTTCAATCATTGTAACTTAGTTATTACTCACCAGGAAAAAAGCCTGATACTATACTGCATCATATTACTATAAACAAGAAGAGATTCAAGTTATTGCAATGTAAGAAAAAAATGAAAATAAATGGAAGTTGATGAAGGCCTAGGTAGAATATATTGTATTAATGCATTCTTAAAAGCTAACTTCTATTTACTCAATAAAATAAAAAATAAAAGCTGTATAATGGAAAAGCCTACAGCCCAGAAATGCCAAAGTAGAGTTTTCCTATACAATTATAGCTGGTCCCTTGTGCTTACATATTATGACAGTATAATTGCATGATCAGCTACTAGTTTTCAAATGATACATTAGAATATCTTGCAATAACTTTTACGGCCCTTATGAGACACATTTTGGAAGGCGTGGTTTTCCTGGGGACTTCCTTAATTCACCAGGTGTCTTGGTAAATAATGTTATTCATGGACTTTCACATACAAAAAACTTGTACATTTATAAAAAGATTCCTGAAAAAATGTGTATTTTATCACATAAATTATATTTACCTGTGAAAGTGAAGACAAATTTGTCACATTACAGAAGTGTGCAAACAGCTTCAGTGAAGCTCGGTCTTCATTACCAACTTCCCACCCTCTCTCTCTCTAAATGTCCTCTTCATTGCAGTCCTAGGAAGACTGACTAAAGAATGCCAATCAAATCCATTCAAGAACTTCAGCTGGGGATGCATCTGCTGAAGAAGTTTTCAAAATGTCTTCCCATGAAACAACCTTTCTATGGGCAAATGTAAACCACTCTAGTTTTGTGGGGTTTTTCCTTCTCCTCTATGGAGGAGTAATTTACAAAGGAATGACTTAGCACTCATCCAGTGAATGTATCATGGCCAGCAGCCAAAAAACAATATTAGAAGCTAGCTGACAGGCAGGTAATCTATTGTGTGTGGGAGGGAAACAGGGTTGTGCTGAGCTTCTTATTTAACCAACTCCTAGGGAGTGCCACTGACCAGGAATGACACAAATGATACAGAAACAGGAACTCTGCAGTCAGTGAAGCAGTTCACCTCAGAGGAAAAAAAAAACCAAAGGACTACAACAGTAGGCACGCTGATGATTTGACATTCCATAACATATGCTCCCCAGCAGAAGCCAGACTGACTGCTCCTGGTGCAGAAGTCTTGACAGAGATGAAGTTCCTGGAGAGGGTCTTAATCATCCAGGTCTCAGGCTACAGAGAGTGCCTGCTACTTCTCTCCAAGACTCCTTTGGAAGTGATGGTGTCCTCATTTGTATGAGGTGTGTTCTGCTTGAATTATTGAGCCACCAGGTGAAGGTGCCAAGACTGCATAGTGTTGGAGGAAGTGAATGGGAGGAAATCTACAAGTTCTTCATGAAGATTTGTCAGAGGTCAGCCAGACACTCCTCAGTGAGTGGTGGCTGAAAACACTTTTGACTTCCACCAACAGAAGGAATGCTCTTTCTAAAACTGCACATGCGGAACTGAAGGACACTCGCCCCAGGTGAATAAGAACATCAGGCTGTGCAACAGTAGCATAGGGAAGCTCTAATAAGCATCTATTATAGATAGCCTCAACAAGAATAGGATATGTACAAAGCTTTCTGTGAACAACGGAAAGAAGCCTCATGATTGCAGGCCCAGGTTCTTGTGGAGAGGCGGGTTTTGATCACCCCAATATCTGCTGGAAAAGTAGCATGGTCATTTGTAAGCAGTCCCAGAGTTTTCTGGAATCCACTGAAGATAGTCTTTCAACACAGCGGATACATGAGATTAGCTACAAAAGGTAATCTGCTGAGTCTTCTAACAAGTAAGGAAAAACTGACTGGTGACATAAATATCAATAGTAGCTTTGGCTGCAGTGACCATGTGATGATGAGAATTTAAGATCTTGAGAGAATCAATGAAGGCAAATATCAGCATAAAGACCTTTGATCTCAAAGTAGATTTTGGCTTGTTCAGGGATTTGCTTGGCAGGATGTCATCAGAGGCTGCCCTGAAGAACGAAAAGAGACCAGGAAATCTGACTGATCTTTGAAGACATCTTCCTTAAAATGCAAGAATGGCTCCACTGTTGTACTTGAACTTTAGCAGATATACTAGAAGGTCAATCTGAGTTAACAGGGAACTCCTGATCAATCTCAATATAAAATAGCAAGTGTACAGAATGTGGAAGTGAGGACAAGCTATCTGGAGTAAGGACAAACTATACAGAAGGATTACAGAGACACTGATCAAATATGCAGGGAAGGAATTGGGAAACAAAAAGCTCGGTTGGGTTTCAAATTGGCAAAGCATCTGCAGGGTCACAAGACATTTTACTAGTAAAACAAAAGGAAGAGTAAGAAATATGTGGACTTGTTGCTGAATAAATTGAAGGCTTAGTAACAAAGGATATGGAAACCGCTGAAGTTCTCAGTGCTTTCTTTGTCTCAGTCTTTACTGGCAAGGTGCCTGGTCCCTCCTGGGTCCCTGGGCCCAGTGGCAGAGTTTATGAGAGTCAAGTGCTACCCATGCAAGAGGAAGAGTGAGTTGATGATAATTTAAACAAGTTGAGCATATGCATGCATCCAGTAGTGCTGAAGGAACTGTCCACTTTCACTACAGGACTACTTAATATCATCTTTGAACAGTCTCAGTGATCAAGGAAAATTCCTGATGACTGGAAAAATGCAAATGTCTCAATCATTTTCAGGAAGGTTGAGAAAGAAGATTGTAAGAACAACAGGCCAGTCAGCCTTACACCAGTCCTCAGAAAAACTGTAGACCAAGTCCTCCTGGAAATAATTTCTGGCACATGAAGGAGATGAACATGTTTAGGAAAACACAATGTGGTTTTTCAAAGCAAGACGTCTGACTAATCTGATTGCCTTCTGTGAATAAGGGGGGGAACAATGACTGCTGTTTATCTTGGTTTTAGCAGAGCTTTTGACATATCTCCCATAGTGTCTTGTGTAGAGGAAACAGAGGTACTGGATGAGTGGACTACAAAGTGCATGCAGAGCTGGCTGTGGTCAGCACTTCGAAGTCCACCTGGCAGCTGATTAATAGGGGCAATTGTCAAGGGTGGGCTGATCATAAGAAAGCAGTGAAAGCCAACTGTTCCACAAGTGACGGGGAGCCAGGAGCAGAGTACAACCTCACAGGAAGCAGGGCAGGAGCCTGGGTAGTAAGAACCTGGTCCACCAGTACCTAAACAAGGCAAGTGGGGTCTGGCTGTGGTACCCAGGGTCAGATATTGTGCAGCGATCTGTAATGGTGAGGAACAGCTAAGGTCAAGCCAGGAAAACAGTGCGCAGGTCAGAGTCCAAGGCTGAATCAGCAGGACCCAGGATCAGGCATGGGTATGGCTGCAATGCAATAGGAGCTGTAGCTCAGGTTAGTGCCAGACAGTTGAGCTGCAGCCTGAAGGAGCTCTCAAGAGAAAGAAGGTCTTATTGCTGAGTGCCGTATTGCAATGTAGCACAGGCAGGGTCCAGCAGTATGGCCTCTGCTTAAAAGCAGTTCCCAGAATGCAGGTCTGTAGAAAAGGACCTAGTTTTAGGATGAGAAGATGACTGTATATAAGCAGTGCAGTTCTGTAGCAATGCAAGCTTGATCACAAATCAGGATGCATTAGTGAGAAGAGCGAGTTAGTTGAAGTGCTTGTTCTTCTCTAGCTTGCACTTGTGAGAGTGCATTTGGAGAATTGTGTCAAGTTTGGGGGTCCCTGATATAACACACTGACAAACTGACAGTGTTCATCAGAGGCCATGAAGATAGTTAGAGAACAAGAGCACATGACATACAGATAAAGGTTGAGAGCACTGGGATTTTTCATTTGTCATAAAAGAAGGCCAGGTGATAGCTAATTGCTATCTTAAGCACGCAGCAGGTGGAAACAAAGTAGATGAAGCCAGGTTTCTTGGATATACAGAGTGAAAATATGAGAGGCAATGAACAAAAGTTGCAGGAGGGCAAATTTCTGATAAGTACAAGGAGAAAAAAGTCACCGTGAGTATGGCCAAATACTGGAAGAAGATTCCCACAGAGGTTTGAAAATCTTCAACTCTGAAGATATAAAAAAACTTGACTAGCAACCTAAGTTACTCAAAATATTGAGAACTGGAGGGGTCCAAGAAGGGAGAATTATACCAGGTCAACTTCCAAGGACCCTTACAGCCTAAATCTATGTCATGCATCTCATTGTCAGCTCCACTTTTACAGATGTCTTAGAATGTGTTTTGAAAACAAGACTTAGAAACATGGTCTGATGTAACTTTTATTATAAGGTTATAATAAACTTGTATATTCTGTTCACGGTAATGAAAACTAGACATCAGTGGCTCGGTGTGCACATGGAAAATGGTGCCATGCCTGCTTCTGCAAGGGTGACCAAGGTTTGATACTGTATAATAATGTCATTAATGATCTGGATGATGGAATACAGTGTGTGCTTATTAAATCTGCAAACAACACTAGGCTGGAAGCAACTGTGTGTACATTGGAGTACAAGATTAGAATTCAAAATGATCCTGACAAACTGTAGGAATGGTCTGAGAAAAACAGGATGTTATTTAACAGACACAAGTGTGGGCCATTATTTTTAGTAGATATACTAAGTTGCACAAATACAGGATGAGGCTTATCCAGCTTGTTTGTACTTTTGCAGAACACAATCCAGGGGCAACAGAGGATCACAAGCTGAGTCAGAGTCAATGACGTCATGTTGAAACAACAAAAGCAAACAACACTGGCATTTTTTTCTTTAAAAGGTGTAGTCTGCAAGACATATGACATAGTCTTTCTGCTCTACACAATACTGTAAGGCCTCAAATGTAGTAGCCAGTCTAGCTTTAAGCACTACCTCAGGAAAGATGCTGAGCAAGTAACTCAAGATCATGACCTTAAACCCTTTTGGGATTCTGATGACAGAGTAATTTTGACTTACTTTCTTGGGTCAACTGTAAACATCCAGAAATATGTCCTTTTCTTTGCTTTGCGCCACATCTCTTCTTTTACAGTCATAGATTGAAATCATTAAGACAATATCAATAAATATCCAGAAAGGTAGTCCTAAAGCAAGGAAAAATAAATAATGCTTGAAAACTGAGGAAGAAGGGTTTCATAGCTCTTTCTTCTCTAGGGGATAGATGGTTACTTTTGTTTGTTTGTTTGTTTATTTGGCAGTGATGTCAGAAAAGAACTATCCCAAATAACACCTTCTCATTTTAGTGCAAGCAAACAAGCAACTAAATAAATCCCTTTGGTAAATCCTTCGTGCATTTTCGTTCATGAACCTTCTCTGAAGTCAATTGCTTTGCAGGAATATAATAAACATGTTTACTGGGTGTTTGTTGGTTTTGCTGGGTTTTTTTAACTATTTCCAACATAGGGAGATAATCATAGAATCACTGAATCATAGAAAGCCCAGGTTGGAAGAAATGTCCAAAGATCATGTGGCCCGACCTTTCATGGGAAAGAGAGCCCAGATGAGATTATGTAGCACCCTGTCCTATTGCATCTTAACCTCTAGTGATGGAGATTCTACACATCCCTGAGGAAGTTGTTCCAACTAATGAGTGTTCTCAATGTAAAAAATTTCTTTCTTATGGCAACTTTCCCAGTAAAACTTGTACCCACTGCCCTTTGTCTTCTCCATGTGGCTCCTTGTGAAGGGGGTCTCTGTCTTCCTTGTAGATTCTCTTAAGGTACTGGAATACTGTGATGAAGTATTCTCTCTCTCTCATCACATCATCTCTCTGTGATGAGCCTTCTCTTCACAGAGAAAAGATGTTACTCCTTCAGCCTTTCCTTGTAGGGCATGTTCTCCAGCCCTTCGACCATCTTCATAGCCCTTGTTTGGACAATCTCCAGTATCTCCACATCTTTCTTGAATTGTGAGGATTAGAACAGGACACAGTACTCCAGCTGCATCCTAACAATCTGAGTAGAGCAGGAAATAATACCCATAGTTACTGTAGGTTCCTGCTGATAATATCAATGATACATCAATAAACTATTGAGTGCTACCCCATAATAAAATTAGGCCATCAAATATATATACTTTGTTGAGATAAATTATCTTATCCACTTTAAACTTTCCGTTGATCTCCGTTCCTTAGTGCATTATAAATGTTAAATCTTTAAAGGTATAATTTGATATAAACAAGATACAAGACCTTGCGATCCTTTTTGTCTCCTATTGTTGGTCATACTGCAGTATGTGACAATATCCTTTCTGTCTAAACATTTATTTGGTTCCAAGTAGCACAAGCGAGCACATGAAGGGCATATAAAATAAATATAATTTGCTAATGAATTAGGTCTGTTTCTTCAACAAGTATATACAGTTCATAGCAACAATTAGTTCATTGCAATACGGAATTGTTTCCACCAAAAGTTAATTTCCATCACAAATTATTGTCTAGAAACACACTACAAGAGAAATGTCAAAAGTAGCGATAATTGACTCATACCTATTGAGCTTAAAATAATGCTTGTTTGTTCTATAATTTTTAAGACATCTGGACTAATTTTGTAAGAGCTACATATTTTTAACCCTAATTAGAGTTTGGAATTTATAAGAAAAAATATTTTATGCTTAAAAAGGTCATGGAAATCTAGTTGTAAAAAGTGTCTTGGACTAAAAATGGCAGTGTGGACTGACTGTGATTTGGCCATACTGTGATGAACATCAAAGGATAATTCTTTAAGTTAGCCGACAGTTTGATGTGCTGTATGAAAACAGAGTGCTTAACAAAGAGTAGAAAATATCAGGGGAGGAGACACTAACATGATTTTTCTTAAGATCCTTACTGCTATCTAGAAAATAGATCTTTATGGGCCCTCATGTTACTACATTCCCATTATGCAAGAGCCAACAATATAGATTGAAGTATCTACAGATCAAGGAGTTGAGATATCAATAACAATGAAACAAAAAATCAGTTATGGAGAGAACCAACAAAGAGGTCAATATTAATAACTGACCATTGTAATAATTGATCTAATAATAACTTCAATACTGAAAATCATTGTATTAATTTCAGTACTAAAAAGGCTGCCATGGTTAAGTTTGCAAAACATAAAAAAGATGAGAATAAAGCATTGAAATGGATTAAGCAGCTCAAACTCATTGTTTTAAAGAAAGATTTGTGAAACAATCACAGAATAAACCCTTTCAAAGCCAAGAACCTACGCAATGCATTACCATAAAAATTGTTTTATGTGTTTCCTGTAATAATATGAATCTTGCTATTTACATCTATGCAACTTTTACAATGATTATACTGTAATAAAAACAATTAAGAAAATAAGACCAATTGAATATATATCTTCATTTAAAGGTAAAAGTTATATTTTATGTGGATCTGGTTATTGTTTTACTACTTCTCAGACTATTATCTCTTTTTACTCTAAAAGCTTACGTTTAATGAATTCTTCTCAGTAGAATTTACAACCATTAGAACAAACATAATGTATATTTTATTTTTACTGCTCTGAGTGTAAAAACGAGAAATTTAATTTTGATTAATATAAATTCCTTATATATAGTAACTATATTTTTTTTAAAATTGCAACAGAATTATTCGGATAACCTGTTGCAATGAAAATCAAAATAACTTACTGAAGTCATACTCTCTTCATCTGCTTCATTGTGATTGAAAAGTTTATAGTCTCACTTGGAAGGTCTGTTACAGTGTTTCTGAAATTGCAGAGGGTATAACAAAGCTTGCCTCTGGAAATACCTACAAGGCTTTTTTTTTTTAATATTTATCTTTTTCAAGACCAAAGTAAGAAGCTATAGAAGAAGCATGTAAAACTTATTTACAGTTAAAGTAGCAAAAAATTCTAACCATTTTTTTTTACTTGTGCTTTAATGCACCCTGTCACATGGAAGGGTGTCATTAGAGGTGGGCCTATGCCAACCACACAAAATTCAACAAGGCCAAGTGCAAGGTCCTGCACCTGGATCAGGGCAATCCCAAAGACAGGCTGAGCAGAGAAAGGATTGAGAGCATCCCTGAAGAGAAGGACTTGAATCAGTAATCTGTGCTTGCAGCCCAGAAAGCCAATCGTATCCATAGCTGCCCCAAATGCAGCATGGCCAGCAGGTTGAGGGACGTGATTCTCCCCCTCCACTCAGCTCTGGTGAGACCACACCTACAGTACGGTGTCCACCTTTGGTGCCCCAAACATAAGGAGGATGTAGACCTGTTGAAGCAAGACCAAAGGAGGGCCATGATAATGATCGTATGACTGGAACACCTCTCCTTATGATAACAGGCTGAGACGGTTGGGATCATTCAGCCTGGAGAAGAGAAAGCTCCAGGGAGACCTTATAACATCTTTCAGAACCTAAAGGGGGCCTGTAAGAAAGACAGAGAGAGACTTTTTATAAAGGCATGTATGATAAGACAAGGGGGAAGGGCTTTAAACTGAGAGTAGGTTTAGATTAGATATTAGGAAGAAAATCTTTACTGTGAGGGTGGTGAGGCTCTGGAACAAGTTGCCCAGAGAAGCTGTGGATGCCCCATCCCCAAAGGTGTTCAAGGCCAGGTTGGATGGGGCTTTGAGTAATCTGGTTAAGTGGAAGGTGTTCCTGCCCATGGCAGGGGGGTTTGAACTAGATGATATTTGAGGTCCCTTTCCAAACCCAAAACATTCCATGATTCTATTTGGTGCAACACATATGCATAGCAGGGTAAGTTTAGACGCTCTGATGGCCTTTCAGTTAGTATTTCCCAGGGATTTTTTTTGAACTTACAAGAAATCCTGGTTTTCAAGAGAGAGGGGCTAATAGCCCTTCCTGAGCCTGGCGCAGGAACAAATCACATTACCCTTACTCATGGGAATAATCTAATTAAACACAACAGGAATCCTCATATGGACATGGTAAAGCAAGCAGTATTTCAATGCTACAGCGGCAGACAAAAGAAAATTCTCTACTTCTTTCAAACATGGTTCAGTCTGGATCTACAGCATTTCACTATTAAAAAAATAATATTTTTTTCCCTAGGATTCAGTGTAAGCATATGCCTGTACAGAGCAGTCCGTATTCACCAAAATAGTTCCATGTTTTGTAGCCAAGAGTCTGTCTTCTAAAGCATGTTTTTCCATATTTTCTTAGTTGAATGACTACATAATTTTTTACCCCCCAAAAATGCTAGAATGTATTGCTAGAATTTATTTCAGAACTGAAATAAAAAATGAGCTAAAACTTCACACTATTGTTAATTTTATTTTTCTTCCCTATCTGTTTGTTTGCTGTAAACCTAGGAACATGGATACAGGGGGGTTTTTGTTTGTTTGTTTGTTTTGTTGTGTTGTTGTTGTTATTATATTTGAGACCACCTTCTGGCATTTACGGAGAATGGATTCTGAGAAAATCTGAAGAATATCACAGAAAAAAAACTGTCAACTACTACAGTTGAGTGAAAAGTATGCTCTGGAAGCAAAGGGATTGCTTTCTCTCATTTCAGTGGGAAGCAAGTGTTACAAAAGGTACAGAAAGAGACAAGATCAGATCTTGTCCTCAGTCCTGTGAAGGATATCCAGTGAAGGATAAAGGAATGCACAGCATCCTTCTACACATGGTGTTGGCCTGTGTCAATGACTGATCTTGCATGCTGACCTGAAAATGGCTATAATTTTGCAAATACTGTGACTTGCTAATGTAGAACACCTTGCTGGACAGAGATCCAACTATCCATCTCATGAATGAAATTGTCACTGAGAAATTCACAGTCTTTGCAGTGAATATGTCAATATCAAGAAGAAGAGATAAACGTTATTTTAAAAGGAAAGAAATGAATCACGTTCTGTAGCATTTCTTGTGTATGTACTCTTAATTTTCAGCCTGATGAAGTTAGAATGGCAGCAAACGAACACCAGAGCTGCAATTACTACAGGGCTGAGATTAATGTTTCAAATTTGTTGTTCTTTAAGAATGCCAGTGCTACAATAATGTTCACATGAGTTGATGAATGGCTTACCTCACTGAAAGTTTGCTTATCAAAAACAAACACTGTTGATTAGAGAAGACAGCTACTACTGAACAACGTTCTAGCTTATAAAAATAAAGAGAACATGATTTTGTAAAAATTTATTTGTCAAACCAAAAATTAGTTTAAGAACTAAAGGAATCTATTAAACATAATGTTGGGAATTCATCTTCTTTTAATTTTTTGTGGTTTTTTTTTTCCCCCCACACTACATGTAATGTGTTATGTGATCTCAGCAGAGGAAATGGCAACCAGTTCAAACTGGAAATTATATAATAAAGGATTTCACTAATACAACTTCTAATAAAACTCATGATTGCAACTTTATCAAAAATTCAATGTGGAGGAATGCATGTATATGGAACAGCTGTAGTCAAGAATTACTGTAGCATTTGGGTACATGGGTAAATGACGGAGTCTTCCATGAATAGTAGTATGAAGTATGGAATGGACAATGAAACATATCAAACTATATTTTGTTATCCTGTTTTTCTAGAGAAAGGAAGTTTATGCAGTTATGTGCTTCTGGTCCATCTGTTCCACCACAAAGATGAAGTAGTCACTGACAAATTTTAAGCAAATTTAGCAATGGTTCTCAAAATTTCAAAGTTATTTTGGGATTGTTAAAAGTCAGTAAGTCAATAGAGATCCAAATTAATGTACCTACCAATAGAAAAGCAATTATAACTTAAATTCCTACCCATTTTACAGGCACTAGTCATGCAACGAATCAGAACAAGAAATCTAGTCAACTTATCAGCCAACATGAAGCTTTCAACCAACCACACTATTTGTAGCAACACATCTCACCGTACAGATGTGGATGTGAGAATAGTAAAGAGGAGAAGTGCTGGGTGTTAGCTCCTAAAGGGGTTACAATTTTTAGTGACTGTTACAGAGCTCTAGTCTTGGGTTTCAGTTTTGCAAAAGATGTCATGCATTCTTGAAAGCAGTTAAGTGAATGTGCATTCAGTTTTGGTAGTTCTGCGGTGGGACCGGTGGGAATAGAACCTTTGTCACCTCCAAGAGTATACAAAATTCGAGTATACCTTTATTCTGAATCATACATGATTGCTTGTGTTTGGTGGCAAATTGTAAAGGAATTTACTTCCAAGAAAACTTTGTGCTTTCTTGCCTCTCACAACTGATCTTTTGGGTTTTCTTCTCATCTTTTGCAGCTTTCTGAAATAATGTTGGTTCCATGATTCACAGCTAGCACTGTTTTAGTCATGTCTATGCACCTGGGGAATGCATACCCACAAGCACCTATGGCCCTTGCCAAAAAAAAAAATGTAACATACTGTACCTACAAGCACATAGAACAAACGCACCTTAGTACAAAGCTGAGGTCTTTTCTTTCTTCTCTTGGGGGAGCTTAGAGCATCTGCTGTAATCCTGGAGGATGTACTGATTGAGTTCTGCTGATTCATTGTGTTTATGCAGTTTATTACTCAAAGCTGGATAGGAGGACCAGCAATCCAGACAAATCCCCAAACGTGGGGTTACAGAAGAGTCAGGATGAACCATATTCTGAGACCAGGGGACAAGATCTGTTGTAAAATTCAACTTTGTGATGACAGTCACTATGAAGCAAAGAACATATTTTTGAAAGGTATGGATTATCTCCAACACATGCAGAGCAAATATATACAACTTTATTCAAAAAACTATTAGAATAATTTGACCCTCCTCAAAATGTTGCAGGTATTTCTGTTTCTTTGGTACTGGAGAGGCTTGAAAAAATGCCCATTGCCATGAACATCTCTGCAACCAAAGGGCTTGGTAAAACTGCT
This sequence comes from Pseudopipra pipra, assembly GCF_036250125.1. Lineage (NCBI taxonomy): Eukaryota > Metazoa > Chordata > Aves > Passeriformes > Pipridae > Pseudopipra > Pseudopipra pipra. The sequence goes on from NC_087550.1 coordinate 50,686,980, forward strand.
GTTGACTGGACGTTTCTGTATGTAACACCACCACTGAGCAAGACTGTAAGTATTAAGAACAACTCTGGAAATATATTTTTCCTTGAACAAGCAGCACATGAGCTCTCAGGATGGATGACCCCAAGGGTTTCACCCTGTCCCTCCCCATGCCTAATGGGAATCCATCTCAGGAGCACGCACTGCCCCTGACACCCTCACTCCAACCTGACCACTCGCTAAGCCTGGAGTTGCTAAGAAAACCCACCCAAAAGGTCCCCCCTACCCAAACACTTCCACAGAATCACAGAATGGGTCAGCTCGGAAGGGACCACAGTGGTTCATTTGGTTCAACCTCCCCGCTCAAGCAGGGTCATCCTAGAGCACATGGCATAGTATTGCGGCCAGATGGTTCTTAAATATCTCCAGTGAGGGAGACTCCACAACCTCTCTGGGCAATGTGTCCCAGTGCGCGGTCACTTTTCTCACACAACAGCCTGGGACCAGTGCGGAAAACGCACGATAGAGCCCACAGCGGCTGGAAAGCGCGGGGGCCGCCCGAGGAGCCCCGCGTGGGTCTGCTCAGCCGGCGGGGGCAGCGCAGACTCCTCACGGGCAGGGTCCCGGGAGCGGCCAGGAGAGCGCACCTGCCCGTCCCCGCAGCCCCTCCCGCAGGGGGCGCGCTGGGGCTGCGGGGCGCGGCCGGCCGCCACCCTGTCCCTTTGAGCGGCGTTGCGAGGTGTCTCCGGGGCGGGAGGGCGGCGGCCCGGGGCTCACCGGCGGGAGGCGGCCCCGCGGCCCCCGCGCACCTGTTCACCTGCGCCGGGCCGGCTGGGGGGGCCCGGCACGGCCACTCCCCCGACGGGCTCGGCGCAGGCGCCCTGGCGGCTACCGCAGGCAGGGGGCGGCAACATGGCGGAGTGAGCGGCGGCGGGCTCGGCTCCACAACAACAGCGGCAGCGTCGATCGCTCGCGCCGCCGTCCGCCCCGCGCGCCGCTCGGCCCCGCCGCGCCGCACCGCGCTCGGCGGCGCCCGCGCCCCCGGCCCCGCGGCGGGGAGGCGGCCACGGCCGGGCAGCGCTCGGCTAACGGAGCATCGGCGCCCATAATAATCCCTCATTATAGCGGAGCGGGGGAGCGGCTCCTGGGACGGTGCCTACGCCTCGGGCCGGCTCCCTGCGGCCCCGCCGGGTGCGACTGCGGTGGATGCGCGGCTCGGCCCGGCCGGGCGGGGAGGCGGCGGCGGCGGCAGCGGCAGCGGCAGGTGCCGGTAACGGCGGGGGGTAAATGGCGAGCGAGAAGCCGGTGTCGGGGCCGGACCCGCAGCCCGCGGGACTCATCTCCGTCGGGGCCGGCGGTGGAGGCGGCGGCGGAGGCGGCGGCGGCAGCGGCGTCGCGGTGATGGGGGAGCTGAGGGCGTCGGGCTCCGGGTCCGTGGTGCTCCCGGCGGGAATGATTAACCCGTCAGTGCCGATCCGCAATATCCGGATGAAATTCGCCGTCCTCATCGGACTCATCCAGGTCGGGGAGGTCAGCAACCGGGACATCGTGGAGACGGTGCTGAACCTGGTAAGCGGCCGGGCACCCCGCCCCGGTGACGCCCCGGCGGGCACCGGCCCGCGCAGCCCATCTCCTCCTGGGGCTGCCCCCGCGCCCCTCCGCCCATGTGCCACCCCAAAGGCACCGGCATCCTCCCAGCCCCCGTGTCCCTCCTACACGCACGGCCCTTCTCCAACCATCCTTCCTTCCCAAACTCCTCTTTTGCCTCTCTTTCTCCTCGTTAATCCCGCGATTTGCTCGTCTCCTCGTCGTGCGTGTGACAGAAACCCCCTCAGCGCTCCCTAAACTCCACGCAGGACCCTACCTAGTACAAACAGGCCACTCTTCCCCTTCCCAGTGCCTCGTCCCAGCTGCCTCCTGCAGAAGTGTAGTGTGTGCAATTCACATGGTAAAAAATAAGGAGATTAAGTAATTCGCAATTTCGTGTTATGGACGCTGCCCTTTAACCTAGTGGCTTCCTCGCGGGAAGAAGAGTGGCATGAACGTAGTATCTGTTTTTAATTGGAAAACATTAAGAAAACCAGCCTGAGCTGGTATCTTTTTCTTGGATGACTGAAACATGTGAAGGGTTTAACCCTGTTAGATCAGAGCTAGTTGAGCATTTTATGTAGAGGAAGGGGGAGGAGGGAGATTTTTGGGAGGATTTAATACTCTTTAATATCTGTAATCAAGTGTTAGTTGTATTGCAGTATTGTATTAGGTTTTGCTCACGTCTTAATAATCTGCCATGCTTTCCAAAACACATTCTTGTCGGCAAAGTAAGTGTTGTTACTACTTTTGTTCAAGGTCTGTGCATTGCAAAATAGTATTGTCCAGTGGTAAATAGCTGAAACAAGGAGTAGATGCTAAATTGTATCTCCTGAGTCATCTGCTCACTTCATGGAGTGAAAGAGTTACTGCAGGACTGTATGACTTAATGTTTTTGCGCTACCTACACCAAAGCCTGAGGAACCTACAGAAGCCAAGCGAGTGGATCTAAAAATGAATCACTTTCAATTATGTGCAATTTGGTGCTGTTCCTGAATGCAAAATTTGCTGCAGCAAAGCTTTTGAAGCAGTTCAGTCAATGAAATACCCTCAAATTTTACATATAAAATAGGATAGAAAAATGACTGCTCAAAACTGAATGACAATTAATTGAAACTGCCTTTGTTTCAAATGAGTTTAATGCTTCTAACCTCCAGTCATTTTATACAAAGTCACATAAAGAATATATTTTGTTTCAAACACTTTAAAAAGATGTATTCCTCTGTTTGACAGTTATTTGCATTTGACCTAGCACACACTGAATGGAAAAGCTGCAGCATGCAGGGAAAGACGTGATTTGGTCAGATCATTTTAATATTTATGGCTTATCTGAACACACAGGGTTAAAACCCTGTTAGTTTTGTGAATATATCAAAACAGTAATCTGGTATATTTCCCACTCCTTCCTACAAGCTGTTTGACAGCTTGAAATGTGACTTGTAAATTTTAATTTTTTTTTTGTACAAGTGTGGTGGAAGTCATCATAACTTCATTGGATTATTACTCATTCCTTTAAAAGTAGCACTCAAAATAAGGAAATGACATACAGTTATTTTCTTAACTGGCTTTATATAGATCATGACAGATACAAATATGTTTAATCCCTTTCTGGTTTTCTTTCTTCCTTTATTCTTTTTACTGATATTTAAGCTTATTTTAATTCTGGCTGTTAGTGCATCAGCAACTGGACTAACATTGGCTTGTCTTTGGTGGGGAGGTTAGGATATGTTTTGATATTTGTGTGGAGGACATCCAGTGCTTGCATATAAGATCCACCTACTAGTTAGTTCCTACTGTTGAAAACAATATTTACATTTTATAATAAAGACAAGAGTATTTAACAGTTCTCTCAGCATAGGGAAATGTACATGAATGTGAAACTGCTTGTGAGTCTGCTGCAGCAGTGATGCATTCTGGATCAGTCATTACTTAACAGATGGACTCTAATATACAACAGTCAGTATTCCCAAAGCAGAGAGAGGTTATATAGTGTCTACTAATTTTTTTGTTCTCAGGGCCGTGAATGTTTCAGACTTATGTTTGTGGATTTGAAACTTAATTTACTCGCATGTGAAACATAGTGAATATGGCAGATACACAGTAAATCTGATGGCATATCCCTAAACTACTAAACATCTGATTCTGTATTAAGGATTTGAATAGCAACTTTAAATAAAGTGCAGTTTTCTGTTTTAGGAGCATTCTTTGAGGGGTGAGTAAGGGTAGAGAAAACGATTTTTTTTGATATTTTTGTTGTTTTGTTTTTCTTCAGTCTTTACTAGTTCTGAATGACTTTTGATGCAAGTGTGATAATAAGTGAAGAGTGATGAAGAGTTGATCTCTGTTTTATATGTCAGTTGATATGTTAAGTCTCTGAGAGTAATATAACCACTGTGCCATGTTGTGTAACTATAAACCATTTTGGTCATAGCTTTTTAGTATAAGAATTCTGCATAGCTGAGACTTTTATCATTGGAGAAAATCAGAAGTTAAAGATTGAGATACTTTTAAAATTTTCTTATTTGAGACTCCTGCTGACTTCTGTGTAAAGCTTAAATAAGTTTATTCATTCTTCCTGCATCTGCATAAAAGCAGCAGTAAATGTCTGAGACAAAACTTTGTTTTGGTGTGCCCTTGTCATGGAGATGGTCACTCCTCTTTTCTGTTGCCGTTTTAGGGTTTGTTCTTGATCAGTTTTTATCTTTAAATGTTTGTTTTGGTGGCCACACACTGAGGTCTCTATTACTGCATTTCAGACTTACTTCATGTGGTACCTTCTGATGTGGATGTACACAGTGATTTATTGTATCTGTGAGGTGCTTTTTATGCAGTGCTGAAAATCTTTTTCTAGTCTAATATCTGATTGGATTTTCAGTTTTGCCAAATTTTAACCGTGGACTTTCAGCTAGACAGTATTTTGTTCTTGGGCATGCCTACATTGTTTATGAGATTAATTGCTTCTCTTGATGCTTTTCATAGTGTTTTCTCAAAACTTGCTGTGTTTGAAGTTCTCTTAGATTGGTGAAATTGTTTAATGGAGTATCACTTGGTACAATATCTAGTATTGCTTGTGTTATTTTTAATTGTTTAACATTACAGTAAAAGACATAATGGAGAAAGGGTTCAGCCCCTTTTATGCCGATGAATGACTTAGTTATCCTTAAAAAGACACCTGCTAGTGTTAGTACTATGAAGCTCAGATCTTAAGAATCTATGAGCTGAAGGCTTTTTTACAATGACTCTTTAGAATACAGTATTCTTTTTACCTTTCTGGAGGTAGGAGGGAGCACCTCATTGCATCTCATGCATTCTTCTGTAATAGTGTTTATTTTGATTTTGGTCCATGGGTTTAATATGAATTCCCAGGTTCAGCATGCTCTCTCTGAGATGTGTGTTCATTGACCCTTGTGTACTGCAAAGCACCAAACTAGAGAGGGCTTTTCTTAAAAAAACTTGTAATCCTTTAATTGCTCTAAGTGATTTGTCTTTGGGGATATTTTGGCACCAGTCCTGTGCTTCTGTTGATGAGCAGGCCTCTCTCCTTTGAGTAGCTCCATTAGTTTTCTTAGGGTACTGTCAAGGATGTTGTCATAGCATGGTAGATGTGCTTGTTTCTGCTAGACTGATGTTTAAAATAAAGTTCTGCACCATGTGCTCCAGCAATGTGATATGGAAGTGGAAGTGGGTCAGTCTGTCCACCTTTATTCCTCTACTTTAAGTCTACTTTTGTTTATCCTGTTTCCTAGTGCACAGTTCTCACACATGGCTTTAATTAGTTTTCTATAACATACTTTGACTGGTCTTTCCTTACAGTATTTTTACTGACTTGCTTTCTTCATTCTCTGCTTTTCCAGTATTTTAACAGTCTTGGGAATTTTTTCTTCAGTGTGTATTTTGAACTGACTCTTGCTTGGCCATTTTTCATCAAACATGACTATGTGAGTTGCATTGTTTCTTAGCTTTTAGCGTCCTTTCTCTGTTCCAGGTTGAATTTCCTAGAATTTTTTGTTTTGTTTTGTAGAGCTGATTCTCTGGCAGTGTGCAATAAGAGAGGTGAACAGGAAGCTGAATGACACTAAAAAATTGTGACTGGTGCTGAAACATGCTGTTCATTTTGCCTGTGCATCTTGAACAGATGATGTGATGCAGATTTGAACAGATTTCAATCTGATACAGGTGTAGCTAACCAGGGTTCTCCTTGTGCAATCTGGAAAGCTTTTATATATGTTTTGTCAGGCTAGAGAGTGCTTATAATAAGTAGGTCAAACACCAGGCATAGTTCAAAAAGTCTTTTTCTGTTCTTGTTGACTGCAGCCCACGCTTCTGCCTAGCTCTTCTCATTTTCTTGGCTGCTCCATCCTACTTCAGTGTTAGTCACCCATCACAAGAGGTAAGCCATTTTTTAGTGCTCTGTCACATTGTGTACTCGTAGGAGTGGCATTTGCAGCTTCAGAGCAAATGGGTTGAATTATGTGAGAGATCCTTCTCTCCCTACAGGTTTTCTGTAGTAGTGGTCATAAGGAAAAATGTAAAGGGAGGCATATTTAAGAAAGAATTTTTTCTTTTGGTACTTCTTCGGATGTTGGTTGAGGGTCTTCTTAAGATAAAGCTGGCTTTTGGTATTTGAGTTCTTTGAATCCATTTAAAGTTTTGGTTGCTGCAACACCCCATGGCACAGTTCAGCTCTTATTTGGGGAGGAAGAATCACTTGTTCGTTGGATGCTGTTGTAATCCTAAGAAGCGTGGGCCTCCTGAGCTGTAGCCTCCATCATATGACTTCTGTTTTTCTTGTGAAGCTAGCTTTGCAGGCTTGAGAATCTTGTTCCATTTTCTTGGTGAAAGCCTTCTCATTTTGAGTATAATTCTCTGCTGATAGATGGTACTGATCAAAAAAGTGAAGTTTGAGGAAGTTTTGAAGTTGGGATTTTGGTTTGTTTTGGGTTTTGTTTCTTTGTTTGTTTTACATGTTAAGTTTTGGTTTAGGTAATACTTAACTGAAAGTGGCAGTCCTGTTACAGTCTGTCCCACTGATCCCTTTCTATCCAGATCATCTATCCTACTAGGCTGTGTCTGGACATTACTGTAGAAGCTACCAGAGCCATATGAAAAGAGCAGTATCCAATGTTTGTCATAACGTTCCGTGGGCAGCTGCGTAAGAGTACTGTAGCTGTTGTTATTAATACTTCCATGGAAAACTTAGTTTTGGTTACATAAAATCTTTGAATAACTGGATGCTCAATTATTTTAGTGTAACTGATTTCTTTTGGCTTTTTTTGTCTAATCTTTGATAGTAGGTGTTTATGGGTGAGAAGTTTTTTCAATCCTTGTATCAGTCATAAAGCACTGGTGTTATCTCAGCAAGTGGCTTGGAATTTGCTGTGGTTCTGGTATAACAGGTTGATACATTTCTGTAGGCAATAACTTCTAAAAATCTGTCATCGTGAGCATATAGCTGAACATTCCTTACTGCTTAACTCTGAACAGCTATTTTCTTCTCCTGTTTACATCTTACTTGTCTTTACTTCTCACTTGTCTTTATAGGATTCAGTCCATGGATTATAAAGGAGATGAATACCTAGAAACATTTTTATTATTTTTGTCACACTGAAGTAATAAAATTTGGAGAGTGGTATTAATAAAACACCTCAAATCTTTGGCCTTTCCCCCTACTCCCTCCTGAGACCCTACCTTTGTTTTATACCTTTCCAACAAGCAAAGGGTTATCACCTTTCTCTATGATGATTCTATTTTTACAAAATTGTGACCTGATTCCCCATTTGAGCCATGTGTTTTACAGGACTAAACATTTCTCTGTGTACTCAGTTATACACTAATCTTTCTCTCTCCCTTCCATATTTTCCTTCATGGTCCCCCCTGCCCCTGCACTCAAAAGGGCAGAAGTCAAGGGGAATGGCTGATTACATTGATGAGGCTGAGGTGTAGGAGGCTGTGGTGCAGTTTTTTCTTTCATGTTAATGCTTTTCAGTGTCTTCACTCATATTTCTCAAATATATGAATCACAGTCTATATTACATCTGTAAAAAAAAAACCCACCAAAAACCAGCACTGAAAACCTGCATAATCATTTCTGAATTCCTGCTGAAGTGTTTGTTCACCTATCATGCCATATTGAATTTAGTGAAAGTGGAATGAAATCTGTGATTGGGTTAGTACCAAAACTGAGTCTTTTCTGTTCTGATAAATACTGTGCACAGTATTAACAGAATGTTAACTTAATAAACTATCCAAGCTATTTTAAATCAACCTCTTAGTCTCACCTGTTCATCACTTGGTTCTGCACTTTTTTTATTTTTTATCTTAACCTGTCTCAGTATATCCACCATTTCAGATCAACTTGTTGCTCTCCCATTACTACTGTGTTTTGTCATACTTTACACAAAACGTTATCACTGCAGCTACTTCATTAGCTGATATATTGAATGTGCCTGGTGGGCAAAGGGTCGATGTAGTAGCATGTGTTTATGTTGATGAAGTTCCATTTATGTTTTTGTGAAATTTGATCCTCAGTCACCATTTGTTTTTATGGAAATACCTCATTGTGTAGTTTTATTAATTTTTGGATAGACAGAATCCTTAAATTTCCTTTAAATCTGAATCAAATTCAGAACTTGCTTTTATAATCAGAGGCAGCAGATCTTATGAAACATCATTTTTGAATTTGATGATCTACCTCTCACTTCTGTCTTTCAAGGATTTGTCTTAGATGTACTAGTAATGATACAGTATTCAATATTTGATATTCAGCATAAAGATAATGAACAATTAAAAAATAGATTATTTTTTTGGAGAGTCACATATTGCTTCCTTAATGATAGAAACACCCACTTCAACAGTAGAATTAAGATGGATTTCAGCTATTTGAACTGTAATTTCATAACTTCCAATTTAAGAAGATTGTTAATGACACTAGTATCTAAGAGAAAGATTATTTGTTATTTCCAGTAGAGAAGCACTTCAACTTCTGATCAACCTACTGACTCTCCACTAAAATTGCATTCTGATAATTTGTATAGTTTAGCATTTGTTCTACTTTTGATGTACATGGAAAATAATAATTTTCAGTAAATAAGTAAGTCTAAGTAGTTTGCTGGTATAAATCTCAGTAACACCAAATGTTAATTCATTTAGTTTAATGCAACCCTCTTATATGACTACCCTGCTTTAAGATTTAGTTGCATCACTGAAATTGTTCCAATGCAGCAATTCTGTGAAAGCTTGCATAAATGTGAATACTGCTTATGCTGCTCCACAGCTTACAAATGCTTGACTTCCGTCTTTGGAAAATTACGTTTCTTTCACTGCCCTTTTGTTTACACTTGAAAGCCTTTCTTAACTATGCAGAATAGGTATTAGGTTTTGGAGTAAGCTGGAAGTGAGATAGGGCAAAATATTCACTTAAAAGTGAAGCTGTTATTCATATTGTGCTTTCTGATACCTCATGGCTTTTGTCATACTGGGACAGTGTAGACAGAAGGATGGAAATAGTGATTCTCTGAGTAGATCCTTCTAAACTAACTCCAGTAGCAGCAATGTGGCATTGTAAGAAATTTTATGTGATCTCACTTTCTTTTTTTTTTTTTGCTTTATAATTCTTCATATTATGTGACATATACTCATTTATAGAAGATTTTCTAACTTTTATTGAATTTTGATTGCCTGCTTTAAGAGCCACTGTAACAGGTTTTTTTCCTTCTTGTTTTGTAAAAAGAAACTAATTTGGATATTTAGAAAAGATGAATTTGGAAACATCCTTAGACTCAGAAAGGAGCCTATTGCAAAAAAGAAAGAGTTAGAGAACCTTACTGAATGCATTATACTTTCATGGCTCACCACCCCCTGTTTTCCTTCTGTTACTCCAGTGAAAATACATTATCTGTTTTTGTAAATGGCAAGGTGTACAGTGTTTGTGAGTCATATCTGTGACTGATGGCTTCTCAGCTGTTAATATTCATATATTGAATAGCTGAAACTTAAGGAAACAATTGTGTAAGAGTGCATTGGATTGAATAAGGTCTTCCAAGCAAGATGCTTAGGAGGTGGGAGCTACTTCTTCTACCTTTGTTTCCCCTAAAGAGATTTATGTAGCCTCTGCCCATGTTTTAGTCTCTGGTGTTCCAGAAGTCTTTTTTGCTGCTTCTTCTATGTCTTCAGCTATGGTGTATATATCTCCAAAGCACCTGCAGAAGTCTTCTGGGTTTTGTTTGTTTTGTTTTATGCAGCTTATTTGGTGATTTGAAAGACTTTCTCATCCACTCTGTTCCTCATGGAAATATTGCAGCCTCCATTGCATCTTAGGAGAGCATTATGTGAATTCAGAAATAGACTTCAAGAAGACCCTGTTTGAGTTGCATCTACTATCCAAGGCTGAAGTGAATTGAGTCCATCTGAAAAGAAACTTTGTCATACTGTCCTGGGCTTGTTGTATGAACCACTGAGAAGAGTCTGGCTCTCTTGTGTCTACTCCCTGCCCACCCAACCCCTTCCTGACCCCTCCCCAAATACACATACACATTTATGAGATCTCTTCAAACCTTCTCTTCTTAAGGCTAAACAATCCCATCTCGCTTCAGCCTTTTCTTTGTATGTGAGATGTTCCAGTCCCTTAATCATTCTCACATTTAGATCTTTGTTCTCCTTGTGCAGATAATAGTGCTTCCTTTTCAAAAAGTGGGAGGTGGAGTCTGGGAAGCCTTTTAATTATAGCAATCCTTGTCCTCATCTCACAGTATGAGCTGCAATATCTACCACAAATAACCCAGTCAATGTTGCTAAGCCTAACCCAGCAAAGGACAATTTACACCACATGCAGCCAGGAAGAAAACAGACCTCAGTGAGCCACAGCAGCAAGTGTTTGCTTTTCATCCATTGTGCCTGCTTCTTAATGGATAGTCTTGGATGAAACACAAACCCAAGAGTGTGTGTCAGTACTGAAAATCACAGCTATGGTTGTAGGTAAGCTTTATTTCTTGGATGTCAGAAGTATAAAATGTTACTACATTTGATATTCTACTGAAAAAGTATAAAGTTAGTGGCTTAATACTGAGTTAATGAAACTTTGTGGCTCTTTACATATACTATAAATATTACTGCCTTCAACAAATTAACGTGAATTGAAATTAAACTAAAAAAGCTATTACCATAGTCTTCAAAGTTGTAGATGCTTGATATTTAGAAGGAAAAAATATTAAAATTCAATATAGAGCCAAAGCTGTTGAAGTTCTGCAATGAGTTTGTCGGAAGTAATAGATTAATGACTTTATACGTAGTCTAATATTTATAGATTAAATGTTCAATAGCACTTTATGTACATATAACTGTATGCAACTTAGATACTGTAATATATTAAGCAAAGATGCTTGTGTAACAAAATTTTTATAGTTCCTTGTTTCATGAACAGAAAAAAATTCATTTATTCAAAGTAACTTATAATGTGCAATAATAAATACATTGTAACTGGAACGGTGTGTAGGCTATCACTGAGAGGTAGTCAGTCTTTCACAATTGATACAGTACAGTGTTTGACATTTCAAACAGTGCTCATTGAGTAGGAGCTGATACAGTCTTTAAAATGGATGGTTCTTCAGTGAAGCTGTTGATAGTTACAGGTATTTACTAAAATCAAAGCCTATTATTCCCAGAGCTCACAGTTGTAATGATTTCCCTTATTAGTAGTATTTTTTCTACTTTCAAGGCCAGGTTACATGGGGCTTTGAGCAACCTGGTGTTGTGGAAGATCATCCCCTATGGCAGGGGGACTGGAACTAGATGATCTTTGAGGTCCCTTCCAACCCAAGTTGTTCCGTGATTCTGTGATGATTCTATAATAAGGGGAAATTAAAGAAATAGTAAAGGTAACTATAATAAAATAGTTTGTGTTGGGTTGGGTTTTTTCTTAATAAAATATGTTTAAGTTCTATTTAAGAACAAATTTGGATCTACTTGGTTTGTTACTGAGTCTTTTCTTAAAAGTACCAGAAATGTAGCAAAATTATAAAAATTAAACTATTTGTTTAGGTGGAGTTTAACTATTGAGAAATTATACTTCTGAAAGGAAGCTTTACATTAAAAAAACCCCAAAAACCTAACAACATGAGTAGAAAATCCTGAGTACAACAGGTTCCCTTCTTTCAGTGATGCAGTGTCCGCCTGGATTTACAGAGACCTTGAAATGACTTGTTACATGATGTTTTATTAATTTTTGAGGAGTCTAAGGGAATTATCACCATCTGTTAATACCAGAGTCTAAGCTGACATATGGGTTTCAAAATGCTTTGTGTTGAATTTTTTTAAGTAAGAAATCCTCCTCTTAAAACTAAATACAGTTAAGAGGTTTCAGAGTGTAAATAGAAAATACCTTTTATAGTCCACATTTAAGCTCTTGGATCATTTGTCCCAGCTTTGATTTGTGGTTCTAGCCTGTCCTCTGAAGCTAGAATGGCTGCAAGTACTTGTAATTGAGATTTTTCACATGCAGGAGTTATGACATAACTGGCTTTTCAACTTACTTCACCCTGAAAAGAAAGCAGCACAAATAATGTATTTTCTTCTGACTGAGATCAATCCTAAATGTGTCTTGTACCAAAACCTGATATTATCCAGACATGCAAAAAAAGCAGTAAGAAGCCTGAAGTGTTGTTACAATCTAAATGCTTTTTGGAGGTCAGAGGAATCCTCGGAGCCCCTCGTTTAAATTATTACTTCAAAATTTCTCTCTCATATACTCCTCGTGGAGTCACAGTAGATTTTTAAGGCTTCATGGTAAGGAAGCTGATGAAACAACCTGAGCATTTTTGAGGATGAGGGTTGGCATTTTTTGCTCAAGCAGTACATCTAAACTGGCTATATATGTTTGTTGCATTAGTTTTTGAAAAATCTTGTGTTTAAAAATTCCCTTATTTATACAATTTGTAGAGTATGAATGGTTGAGGAGACCGCATACTTTATAGTACAAGCAGGACGTGGCACAGCTGCAGCTGACAGTACAGCCAATGTGAATTTTGATTTGAAATTCCTTTAGGAAATCATGAAGATTTCCTGGGAGATAGGGAAATCTGTGGTCTAAAAGTAATCCTGGCTTAAGAAAACCTCCTTAGCATTTCTATTTATTTAGAAAATGGAAATCCAGCTAAATAGTCTATACTTAGTGTAGCAAAATGAGATCTTTAAAACACTATAATGAAAGGCTACTGAGGCATTATTAAAAATTAATACAGCCAAGAGAGTTATTGAGAAAAGGAGCATTTAGCAGTAATTGTTAATACATTATGGTACTGCTATATATGGCAAGTAGCTTCCAGCTTCTTATTCTGTGTTCAGTTTCCCTTGTAATATTTTTCATTATTTTCCAACTTTTTTTTTTCTTCTCATATGTTTGTAAGTTAAGAGTAACCATTCTAGGTCAATGGGTTTATACTGTGACTGAGAAAAAAGACTTGCCTGAAGTCTTTTATTGTATAAGCATCAAAATAACCTGTAGAAGAAAAATACACTAAGTAAGAAAACTGATCTCTGGGGAGTAGAATGTCATATAAAAAACTGTATTATGATGCTTTTTGGGGATAATGTCTGGGATAATGCTCGGCTTTGAAGGTGTGGGGTTTGGGGGATTGGAGTGCTATAATCCTGGTCTCAGAGAGTGTATTGGGTTTATGTGGCCAGGTTTCGGTAGTGGGAGGGCTTCAAAGGTGGTTTCTGTGAGAACCTGCCAGAAGCTTCTCCCATGTCTAATAGAGCCTGTGCCAGGCAGCTCCAAGACAGACCCATCGCTGATGGTGTTAGTATCTGTGGAATAAAAGATTTCAGAAAGGGAAAAAGTTACTGCAGAGGAGCAATTGCAGCTGGAGAGAGGAGTGAGAATATTTGAGGGGAACATTGCTGCACGCACCAAGGTCAGTGAAGAGAGTGAGGAGGTGCTCCAGGTGCTGGAGCGGAGATTCCCCTGCGGCCCATGGTAAAGACTGTGGTGAGGCAGGCTGTCCCCCTGCAGCCCGTGGAGGTCCACAGTGGAGCAAATACCCACCTGCAGCCCCTGGAGGACCAGGGAGCAGGTGGATGCCCTGAGGTGGCTGTGACCCCATGGAGACTCTGTGCTGGAGAAGCTTTTCTGGCAGGACTTGTGTCCTCATGGAGAAACCCCTGCTGGAGCAGTCTTCCTTAAGGACTGCACCCCATGGAAGGGACTCATGCTGGAGCAGTTTGTGTAAGAACTGTAGCTTGTGGAAAGGGAACCATGTTGAAGAAAGTTGTGAAGGGATGTTACCCATGGGAGGGACACTATGCTGGAGCAGGGAAGGAGAGCAGGGAGGAAAGAGGGATGGAGACAATGTGTGATGAACAAAGCACAGCCCCCATTCCCTGTCCTTCTGCATCACTTGGGGGAAGGAGGGAGAGAAGTTGAGGAATAAGAGAGGGTGGAGGGACAGTGTTTTATTTATAGTTAACTTACTCTGATTTGATTGTTAAAAAATTTGTTTCCCCGAGTTGAGCATATTTTTCCCATTGCGGTAATTGCTGAGTGATTTCTCCCTGACCTTATCTTGACTCATGAGCCTTTTGTTGTATTTCCCCCCCATCCCATCCAGCTGAGGAAGGTAGTCATAGAATGGTTTGGTGGGCACCATGTGTCCAGACAGGGTCAACCCACCACAGAGAGATAGGTTTTGTTTAAACAGTGGAGACGTTTTGAAATACAATTCTTTAGGAGATAAGGTCAACCTGTAACTTAAATATTTTCATTTATAGTTGTAAACAGAATTACAGTTTTGTGCAGACATTGATTGATATACCGTACTACTAATTTTCAACAAACAGCTGTTTTTCAGCTTTTGAAATGTGGACTTTGGTAATTGCATTGACATTTGCAGTGGTGAGGTATAATTAAAAAAGATGTGATTGATACTTTAGAGTGACAAATAAGGCTTAGTTATGCATATTGGCTGTCCTAGATGCATTGCTGTTTCTGATACCCCAATGCGTTCTGACTAGTCATAAGAACTGGCAGTGACACTCAACTCTTTAGCAACTCCACTGTAGCCTCTGGAAAGTATTGTTTGACAGAGATGAATCAGCTTGTTCTCTCATGCAGATTGCTGATGTCTCTCTTCCTACTTGTGGAGCTATTTAGAGACTTCTTGGAGCACAGTGATAGCAATAAACAGGTTATATTAATTTTTTTTGTGTCACTAATACCACATTCTGCTCCATGCGATGTGAATGAAAGTACTTACGTTTGATGCTCTACAGCTTTTACTTACACATCTAGGGATTATTTCCTACTAACTGGTGCCTCTTGTATGGGAAATACAAGCCCAGCTTTCACACAGAAGGCTCAGAACTTGCGTCTTGTAAGATTTGTGTCTCATAGCTACATTGTGCTTTTAAAGTGCCTAGCTGAATAAAAAGAAGACTAAAACTGTTCTTATGACAAATTCATAGTGGAGGAGATGTTTTACCCTGGCTTGGAATACTATAATTAAGTGTGTGTTAGAGGAAATTGTTTTCTTTTTCAAGTCTATCAGACAGCTACTGCTATTTAAAACTTTCGTATAGGAGAAAACTGTAATTTATTTATTTTGGTGGTAAACTGGTAAATTAAAATTTAAATTTAACAAACAAATGAACAGGAATTTTGTAAGTTTGTTCTGGATATATTCAAAGTGCACTCATCTAGTTTTAAGTTAAGCATCATACTGCCATGGTGCAGTTACTGTGAGATTTCTTTTTTGAAGTGAAAGGCTGGAAGACTTTTTTTTTTTTCATAGAAGAAAGGATCAGAATCACGTTTGTATGCCTTTATTCTTATAACTGTCAAATAGTATTTTCTGTTTTGGTGGGCTGCCAGAGACAAATATATGTGTGCATGTTCTACTTGGAAACATTTGATTGTCTTTATGCCTATTTGGTAGTTGTATCATGGATGCTTACATACGATTCTCTTTTTCTTTGTGTAGGTGAGATTAACATTGTCGAACTTTGTGTGCTTTTAAACTTGCAGAACCATTCCTTTTTCCTTGTACAGGACCAGTTAAGACTTTCACAGATGTCTGGCACATTTAATTGCAAACTGCCATTGAACTGCACAGACATTGTTCAGTTGGATCATCTTTTCTATTTTGAAAATTCATGGCAAAAATGAAAGAACATGGAATGCCTAGTGAGCATCAGTAAATTAAAATGTAAATATAAGAATTTGGAGGAACTTCTATTGTATGAAAAAAATGTTAATGTGGATGTTGTTACCCAGCTTTGAATCACAGGATTATGAAGCGTTACGAGATGAACTATGAATATTGGTTAAAATGAGAAAAAAATAGCCTTGGATCAGTTACAGAATGTTAAATCGTGACTCACAGAACAATTTAGAATGGAAGGCCTCTTATTAGTGGTAGTCAAAACTGAGAAAGCATATATTCAACTGTATGCTTTGAGAGAAGGCATGGTGGAACACATGCAGATCTATAAATTTACTCCGAAATACTGTGGTTTGGTTTTGTTTTTTGTTCAGGTACTTAAAAAGATTTGATTTTACTTTCAAAAATGTTAAAGGTATCTTGTTTAAAAAAATGTGGCATTATTGGAACCCCTGTCCTCTTTTGTTGGTGGCACGTTACTTACAGATGAAGAAAATTTACTCCTCTGAGATGAAGGGGCTCTGCAGAGCTGCTCACAGTAAAAAAGTAACTAACGAAGCTATATATCTGCTCCAAGTAAGAAGATAAAACTGGATTAAAAAAGGGACATATCTGTTTAGTGAGGCACCATTAGTTGTTTTAGACATTTACTGGCCAGTGATTTCTTTATCATTGTTCAACCTAGTTGGACTTTACTTTCTTCAGAATGGAAATTTGAACTAATCTACTTAGATTCACTTCTTTAATACTTTACCATCTTCACTATTTAAATATGATTGCATTTTTAAAGCCTTCTTTTGATCTGCAGTAGTAAAATTCAGTGTAATCCTTGTCATAAGTATGTCAGTGGGTTATGGCTTTACTTTCAAATCAAGTAAAATTTTAATTGTATTGGAAAACAAGTATTGAAGATGCATTAAATGAGGATTTGTGGAGTATGGGGAGATATTATTAGCAAAGGAAACAGAAACTAAGTATCTGATGCAAGCTTTCAGTCTGGGTTATTTTTTTTTCTGTTTTGTAGGCCCGTTTGTTTCAGCTTCCATAGCTTCACTATTACAGCTTATTGGTAATTAAAATGATTTTAATTTTTTTTTAAATTCTAATTTTAAATCTTTCTTCAAAGTGAGTATCATTACTTATTAAATGAAAGTAAAGCTATCATAGTTTTTTATCTTGAGTAAACATTACAATTTCCTATCCTTAAATTTTCATGAGCATCAAAGCTGTATGTATTCTTACAGGATTTCAGGATAATTGTTTGGTTGGATTTTTTCATAATGGATTTCAAATGAAAAATACGTGTATATTTCCAACTCCGCATGCCTTAAAATAAAAACCATACTTTTCAAATAATGTTCACAGCATTGGAAGTGTGAAGTATTTCTTCTGGCTGGAGTATTTCAGCAAAATATTCTTTCATAAAAATCTTCTATGTGCTTACATTAATTTTACCAAACTATTTATGTGTGGCTGGGCTTCGCGAACAAAGATTTAGGAAGGCTCTATCCACGTTTGTTACAGGCACACTGGTGGCTTATGAGGCCAATACTAGATAGCAAACTATTTATAAAGAACAATGAAATATCAGTTTCAGAAATGTGTGATTTTGTTCTTTGTTTGGTTTTTGTTTTCATTTCTATCAGGAAGTTTCAGCTCTGGTTGCGGTCTGTGAGAGTTTTCTTTCCGTTTTGCTTTGTGGTAGACCTGTGAAGGAGGGGAGGATTTGGGGGGTTGGCGGACAAGAAGTTTGATAAGATCTGGCAATATGCACTTGCAGTCCAGAAGACCAGCCATGTCTTGGGCTACTTTAAAAGGAGCATGACCAGTAGGTTGAGGGCGGTGATTCTCCCCCACTACTCTACTCTCATGAGATCCCTCTGCAGAACTGTAGCCTTCAGCCTAAGGAAGATGTGAAACTGTTGGAGCAAGTCCAGAGGAGGCAATGAAGATGATGGGAGGGTTGGAGCAGGTCTCCTATGAAGGCAGGCTGAGAGAACTGGAGTTGTTCAGCCTTGAGAAAAAAAGGCTCCAGGGAAATCTTACTGCAGCCTTCCTGAACCTAAGAGGGGCTTAAAAGTGAGCTGGCGACGGACTTCTTACAAGGGCATGTAGTGGTAGGACAAGGAGCATTGGCTTTAATTAGACATTAGACAGAAAATCGTTACTGTGATGCTAGTGAGGCACTGAAACAGGTTGCCCAGAGAAGTTGTGGATGCCCCATCAGTGGAAGTGTTCCAGGCCAGGTAGGGTGGAGCTTTGAGCAACCTGGTCGAGTGGAAGATGTCCCTGCCCATGGCATGTGGGGATTGAACTTGATCATCTTTAAAGGTATCTTCCAATCCAAACCATTCTATGTTTGTATGAGCACTCTCTGGCAAATGAGAAATGGGCATTTCAGTTGCTTAGATGATATAAATAGAAGCTGCAATCTGTCCTTCATGTTTTTCTTGAGGATATGTTTCTGTGGGATCAGTTTTTTATCGAGAGCTCAAGTGGAGCTTACATTCAGTCTACTCAAGGTCCTTAGCCTGTGATCTCACTTGTATTTTCCTAATTCCTTGGTGACTGAGATTCAAGTGTAGTTAAAGCAGGGAGAGTGGAGGAGTGAAATAAAGGTGCTTGTGACCCTGCATAGGACTGTGTGGGGAAGCTTAAGTGTTATTGTTGTTTCAGACAGTTAAGCCTATTAGCTAGGATTTGCAAATCTGTTGTGTTCCTGAAATACCTGCTCAGTCAGAGGTTGAAGGGGGCATCTCTTAGCTGAACCTCATAGTTCTTGTGAAATGGCGTTTGTATGCTAGGTACCTTTCTTTCCTAAACTTGTTTAAGAACAGGTAAGGGTTGCATGGATTCTACTGAGTGAACCAGATTCAAGCAGGAGTTGTGCTGGCTGATGGTTGTCGTCAGATTAAGATGCTTCTCAGGCTTTGAACTGCATTAAGGCTGGCTGTGTTGAAGCTGTCCAACATCAGCTCTTCCTTGATCTGCTCTTTGTTCTCTCTTTCTCCCCACTTCTGTAAAGGGATAGTAAGTTGCTTACATTTCTCAACTACCCCCATGGGATCTGAACTTGATGGTCAGTGGGTTGTTGGCAATCCATTTGTTGTTTCACCTTTTCAGAAAATTGCTGTCTCCACTGGAAGAATTCCTAGATTTAATGACAGGTTACTGTTATGCTGGGTTTTTTTTCCAGTAAGAATGGAAGATCAGATCACTCATTCACAATGAGGGTCATGACTGAATTTGTCCTCAGATTAGCTTAATTTATTTCTATTTTGTTTACTGCTTGTCAGAAGCATTCATCTATATTCTGGATCCAAGGAAATTACCTTCTTGCCGCAACAAACAAAGGTGTTTAAATTACCACGCATTTTTAAAGATACAACCATACTTGTCTAGAAGATATCAAAGTTGTATTCTTCTGTGTCAAGATTTTATACAAAGCCATGAAAATGGATTCCATTCAAAGTTGTAGAATTTTCCTTACTGGACATCAAAAGCTTGTTACCTGGAGACTTTTTCTCATTTCTAGCAAGCTGTGCGTAGTCAAAAAATATCCAGTGCTTTTTTGGCAGAGCAGTTTTGCAATAACTTTCTGCATACATTCTGAAAGATACTTCCAGTGTCTTGTGAAATTACAAGATACTGCACAAGGATTGCTACTTTGCTTGGAACATACTCTTGTTTGTGCATTACAGATTTAAAAATAAATAAGAATTACAAAAGTTGTTCTTTTGTATGTGTTAGCATATGGGTCTCAAATTGGCAAATCTGTATTTTCTTCTGTAAAACCTGTATCATGATGAGATCCAAAATATTTTACTGAATTAATTTTACATTTTTTTTAAATTTTCTTTTACTTTTTAAATTTTACAGGGTTAACATAGTCCGTTGGCTAATGCAGATGAGCTGTTGGTAACTCAGTGATGTTACAGTGTTAGTGAAAAAGCACTGGATATGTCAGGATCCTACAAATCTTTCTTGATACTTAGCCATGGGTAGATCTTGATTGCTTCTTTGGAACACAGTTGTTGTATTTTTCAGATAACTTCTATCAGAAAGAGAAAAGATCCCACATTGGCTATCAGTACTAATACCAGGGATTCTGAAGAGCACCACAAGTGTTGCAGAGGACGCAGTGTCCATGTGATACGCATTTTAGAGGAAGTTACTTAAGACTAATTATAGTCTGGTCCTGTTTGTTAGCAACTGAAGCATACTTTATTGTTGAAGATCTGGAGTTCCTCCAGTTTATTTTTATGACTACTCCTGGAGTGCATCTTTCATTTTAGTCATCTGAAATATAATTTGTGCACTCCAGGTTCACATTGTGCTATGAAGATAAATGCAGCTGGGAAACAGTGTTTCAGAACATGTAGCGATTTCTCTGGAAGACAAACATTATAATAATGAACGCTTCCCCTTCTCCTTTCTCTTAGCTTTATTGCTGAGCAGTTGTCATATGTTATGGAATATCCTTTTGGACACTTTGGGTCAGCTGTCCCGGCTGTGTCCTCTACCAAGATCTTGCCTACCCCCAGTTGGGGTGGCGAGGGAGGAAAATATTGGAGAGACTGCTCAGCAGTAGCCAAAAACAGTGGCATGTTATCAGCACCTTTGTAGCTACAAATACAAAGCATAGCACTGTGAGGGCTGCTAAGAGGAAAATTAAGTTTCTCTCAGCCAGACACAACACATCGTTTTATATCATGGAATGGTTAATCTTGGAAGGGACCACCAGAGGTCATCTCGTCCTGCCCCCCAGCTCAGGCAGGGTCCCCTAAAGGATGTTACCCAGGTTTGTGTCCAGATGGCTTTTGAATGTCTCCAGGGAAGGAGACTCCACAACCTCTCTGGGGAGCCTGTTCCAGTGCTCTGCCACCCTCACAGTAAAGTTCTTCTCATGTTCAGGTGGAACTTCATGTGTTTCAGTTTGTGCCTGTTGCCTCTCATTACACACATGTAACTTCACGTGCACGGCCTTTTCTGCAGTCTTCCTCACTAAGTGCTAACTGAGACACCTGTCTGAAGTAAGGTTCTGTTTTGTGTGTGTGTGTGCTTATGCTTTGGTATGCCTTTAAACCCAGGCATTAGAGTCTACTACAGGAAAATACATGGTAGGAAATTGGTGCTGCCTTTACCAAATGAAATTTGTATGTGTCTGGGAAAGTAAGTAGCCCAAGTCTGTCAGCACAATTGTTAATTCCTCAACAGAGTTTTTCACTGTGCCTCTTCTCTGGAGATTTTGTTATTTTGAGACTGTGAGCATTTCCTTCCATAAGAGAATCTTAATTTTTTTTCATTAAAATATGTTGGCTTAGAATTTGGTGTTTATGCCAAATTGCACCAAAGCCCATTTAACCCACTAAACTGTTTTGAAAGAGTGGATGCATAGAGAAGAGTTAAAGAGCAGGGAGAGCTTGTAATGAAACCTTTTGCTGTTGCTGCTCTAGCCACTAGCAAAACACGGCTCTGAGACTTTTTAGGTGTCACCCTTGCACTAAGCATTGGTTCGTGCCTTTCTTCTTGAAAAAATTCAATGAATTTTTCTGCTGCTTTAGTACATATATAAAATGTGTTTTAGCATGTATTTCTGTGGGAAGGAATTACAAAAGTGCTTGTGTAGCATTTATTTTTAAAACTACCTTTTCCCAATTTAATGTGATATGCTTTAGCTCTTACGTTTTAAGAGCTGTTGATTTTTGATTGTACTACCCATTATTTTATGGGTCTCTTTTTTTTTTCTTCACATACCTTCTTCAAGCTGAAGAGTCACAGTTTACTTATTTCTTGTGGTAGACTACTCCATATCTGAACAGAAAAAAAATAGAAGTGGTGAATTGAAAAATATTTTACAACCAGCATTTCAGTTCTTAACTGGAGTGAAGAGTGTTTTCTAGAATTATACCTTTCAGTCAGTCTTAACTGGGTTTTGGGTTTCTTATTCGTGAGCTTGCTGGAACAGATTGAAGTCATAATCCCTTAGTTTTAAATCTCCTAGTTTTGAAAACATACTGTTTGGTCACATGTGTTGTGCTTCCCCCCTGTCACCGCCTCCCACTTAAGTATGTGATGCATGGAACAAATCCTTATCTTTTTGGTTTACCTTCTCCTTTTGTCTTACTGTGCCTTGCATCCCTGCTGACACTGGTTAGATCTTTTTGTCACAAGTAATTGCAATAATGATGTAGGGATGAGACTAGATGTTTTACTAGAACCAAGTTTTATGTCCGTTCATTTTTTTCAGTGGAAAGAGAATACTGGGGGAATTTGCAAAGACCATTACTAAAATTAAATTGGAAGACTCATACAAACCTGATGTGGATTACATTGGCTGCTTATAAGAAGTTGAGATTGTTGCTAGTGACATCCCCAGAATCTAGTAGTGCTGCTACATTGATTCTTTTGACTGGATTTTGGTACCTGTAACTTTGTTGCCATGACGTGGTTTATCACAGAATCACAGAATATGCTGAGATGATCCACAAGGATCATCAAGTCCAACCCTTAGCCCTGCACTGGACCAACCCCAAGAGTCACACCATGTGCCTGAGAGTATCATCCAAACTCTTCTTGAACTCTGTCATACTTGGTGCTGTGACCTCTTCCCTGGGAGCCTGTTCCAGTGCCCAATCACAGATGATACTGAACTTTGGTAATTTATCAAAAGCTTTCATTTAAGTGGATTTTTTTTCCTGATGCTTATATAGCTATCATTATTAGAAAGTAGGATGAAACTCCTCTCTTGCCATGTACAGGGCATCAGGACCTATATATTGAATTAATACTTCACAATAGGCTTTTTTTTTTTATTCTGAAAATGTTAAAATACTTAAAATGTCAGATTATCTGTTCTTTTCTATGATTCTGTTGTAACGATACTTGGGAGCAAAGAGGTACCAATGTGTTGTTTCTGGTCTTTTTAAACAGCATCTCAAGGTGTTGCTATTTTTTGATATTCCCTTGGTTTCTGTCAGGAGAACTCAAAAGAAGGTTGTTTGCCTTTTGTTAAATCTTTGGAATTTCTCATAGCAGCTCCTTAATTTGCTGATTGTTTATTTGGTTTTAGGTTTTTTTTGGTTTTTGTTTTTTTCTAAGTAAATTACTCTGATGAAACAGGGATATGGCTTTTGTTGCCTCGGTATGTCAGATTGTTAGATTTTTAATGGTTCAGTCTTGACTGTAGACAAACTGTGGCCATTTTTCAGTGCCTTTAGTTTGCATGCAGATTTGGTCAGATGACTGTAGAACTCTTCTCTGGTTTAGCTTTTCCTAATTTTGGGCACTTTTTTCAGTCTTCTTGAATTAATTATTTGTAATAAATAGCCTAACCTGCTTCTGTGAATCACATTCAAAATTCACTGTGTTTTTTTACACTTTTAGACTAATCCTGCTACTAAGCAGTGTGTTAATATAGGTATTAGCTGATCAATGCTCAGTGATGTGACCTATGAAGATGTATTTCAATTGCACTTATCGTGTGACAGAATGGGAAAGTACCATGGTTTTCTGTATTCCAGCAAAACCTAAACAAAGCAAAGTAAAAAACAAAGCTACCATCCTATGAGGGAGAAGATGGTATCTCTTGTCCTGTGACAAAAGCACTCTGCTGAAGGGCTGTGGAATGAGTAATTAAAGATACTGTGGAGTAGCAAATCTTTTCCTGGAGTTGAGTCATACACCTATTATCAGATTGTGAGATTGTGTAATTGGAAGCATGTTGGGCACCACATCGTGGATTCTCTGACAGGCCTTTTGCTGAGACTGATGACTCTGAATGTGTTGGCAGGGGAGGATAAGATGAAGTTGGAGAGTTGGTAATAATAGGTATGTAATAGGTACCAAGTCTGAGGCTATCATCATTACAGATGTCATTCAAGGAAAGGAAGAGATGGAGAAGGACTCTTACATAGATGGGAAAATGCCTGAGTTAAAATCTTTCTTTCAGCTGACCTTAGAAAAGCTTATTTTTCTGTTTCCCTTGTCTCAAGAGACTAGTCATTTATTTAGGAACCAAATTAGATCTCTCAAATTTGGTGATGCACATGTTTTCCTAATCATCTAGTGATTAATTTTCAGTTAATTTGAGATACGTTGTTGCATAGTCAAATGGTCTCTTTTCTTGAGTATAGTTAGTGATACTGACATATTCAGGTCAAAACTGGGATTTGAACTTGGTTATTTTCTTCTTGGACCTTTACAACAGTTTTGAATTTTTTAAACCCCAGACTTTTCTATTGTAGTCTATTTTTGGTTGGCTGTGCAAATTATTATACTGGTTATTATAGTGGTAGCTAAATATTTTTGAGCAATTTTGTTATAGTTGATATAAAGTGTATCTTTAAGTTTCTAATAGAAAAGCTTTGAATATGTACGATTTCAGACCACGTTTAGAATAAAATTACTGAAATCTCAGATTCATTATTTTGCCTCTTTAGACACTGTGCATATTTTTGGATTGTGCATCTGTCTCATGGGTACTCTTCCTTGTTACAGGACAGTTGCCTACTTAAAATGAGTGGTTTTACTCTTGGTTGATTTTTCTGACCAAGACACAATAATTTTTGTGGTTTTCTTTTTTTTTTAATTTTTTTTTCCTTTTTTTTTAGGATAGCTTAAATAATAAAACTTTTATTGCCATTTTCATTATGCTTTGGCAAAGAGCAATCTTGTCTGTTTATTTTCATAAGGTCTCAATCCCAAAGTTATTGACAGTGGTATCTTGTCTTACAGACTGAAGACTGTATCAATTGGAACTCAGTTTCATTTATTGTATTAGCCTTAGAAGTCATAACACTTTTAACAAAAATATAGTTATGGGTTCTTTCATCATTTAGAAAACTGCCATTTGCTATGTGTGAATCTGAGTAATGACTTTTGAGAATGAGTAATTGATTTGTACAGTAAGTGTTGTCAAAGGTGTAACTTGTAAAGCTGCATAAAACCAAAAGCCAAAAAGAAGCAGAATATGCGATGTTTTCTTATGGCAGTTTTATGGAAAAAACACTTTGTTTTTAAACAAGAACAAAAAGTTTTAAATCCTTGTCTTTAATTGTTTGTCTCTTCTGCACTGAATACCTAGCCTGAGGCTTGCATTTTGTTCTCTGCTTCAGTGATGTTATAATTGAGCATGTCTAAGGAGACTGATGGAAATATTAATTAGTAATGATTCCTAAAAGAAAGTGTTGAACACTGGAGGGCAACATTACTGTTTGCTGAAAGCAGTCGGTCTCTACATGTAGGAGAACCTGTCCTCACACTCAGTGCTGTATGCCTGCTACCTTTTCTATTTCTTGCCGTTTTAGAGTTCTTCACATATAAGTTGGAATAAATGTGACTGTTAGAGGTGACTGTTAATGTGGCCTTTGCTTTGCTGTTTCCTGATGGATAGCGATTTAATGAAATTGAGTACTGAGTTTTAGCCAAGCTTTAACATGACACTCCACAAGTGTCTGCATTTAATGAACTCCATTAACCTCTGCTTGATAATCAAAAAGTAGTCTTCCATTCTGGCTAAACTATAGGGTTTTATCATTGATTCAATGAGAATTTTTCAAAATGCATACCAGAAATGTAAATTTCTTTATTAGACAACTGAGATGCATCAAGCTGAATTTGGATGTCAGTTGGGTTTCATTCAACTTAAACATACCTGTAGTATCAATTAGATCCACAAATACCTCTGAAACACTGGCTCTGCATCTCCTAAAGATTTTATTTATTTCTTTAATCTGTATGTCACTTATAACCTGGTTGTTTGGAGCATAGCTTTTCTGTTCTTATTTGCAAGTAGTTCAGATAAAATATTCTGCTTTTTATTAAATAGAATAAGCCATTATCTTTTCGTATCCTTTAAAAACATAATGCTTATCTTATGTTGTAGCACTTCTGCCTCTGCTTGCTTTGGCATGGGACTTGCCTTTTAAGTCCTGAATTCTAATTTCTGATGCAAAAATGTGTTTGCAAAAATACTATCAAATAGCATTTTCTTACTGCCATCTCTTTAAGAATAACTGTTTCTTCATGGACCTGCTTCAGCATAATCAAAATTGTCTTTTACGGCGTAGAGAATTGTTTGTTTCTTTACCTAAAGTCACATAAGATGTCTTGGTGTTTACACATAGGTTTGGTCTAAAAGAAAGTTTAAATACACCAGATTTTTATAGCATATTGATTTAGGCGTAGTTATTGAAATCAGTGAGGGGTTTGCATTCACATTTCTTGAACGAATGTGTATGAGGTTCATTCTCAGAATTGCTTTGCAAAAGTTAGATGTCAAGGTCTTCATCTCCGACTGCTGAAAAAGTTGTCTGACTTAAAACTTCAGTTTAGGCTGAAGAAGAATGCCCTCAGTAATTTGTTTCTGAGATGGATTAATTTTCTGACATAAAACTCTATTGGCTGTATAAGGTGTATGCTTGTTGGATGTTGCCCATTGAAAGTGCTTGTGGTATCACTAGGCTGAGATCACTTTGGACAAGTTTAAGGATTGTAAGGAATAATGTGCCAAATTCTTCTACTATAAGAAATATTTAGAAGACCCTGATGTTCCTATCTCCTCATGAATATATACTAATAATGTTGATATTGAAAGTTTGGGAAAAAAGGCATTTTGTGAGGTATGAGCAACTGATGGGTAAGGAAATGTAACTATTTTGGTAGAAGAGGGGGAAAAAGAGAGCAAAGAGAAATAAGGTGACATTTGAGTGACAGTGCAAAGAAAGGATTTGGAATACAGGAAATTCAAGAGGCATCGTTTCATCAAAAGGAAAGATTAATATGCTTGGAACATGGAAGATGTGCAAGAAATGGTGTAAAACACAAAAATAACAAAGAATAAAAATAAGGATAATCCTGAGATTTGAGGAGTGGGAAGGAGAAAGAAGAGGAATGCAGATAAATGGGGAAGGAACAGTTAAACACTATGCTTTGATTTTGACTGAAAAAAATACTGTCTTTCATGGTTTATTTGGTCCGAGGATCTGGTCTTGACATTCTGTTTTAATATCCTTGATTTACAGTTTCATTTTAAACATCTGATTCTGATAAATGACAGAGGAATCTGGGTAGAATGGTTTTAGTTGTCAAAGATATTTTCTAGTATACTTGCATTTCCTTTCCTTAGATCACTGAACCACTTAAAACTAGAATCATGCTGTGAGCTCTTCCATAATTGCATAGTCATCAATAAGAACCAAGGAGGCCCTTGGTTTTGCTACACTGCTAATCAGGTTCTAGTCTACATGTTTTCATCTGTTGTGTCAAACGCTCAATGCAGTTCTGGAGTCATGTTTTCCTTTCTTCCTGAAGCCTTGCATGGGCTACCCATTGCAACCCATCTGAAAAACATTTGCCCCTTTCGCTCCACTGTGCACACATCAAGACTCATAATATCACGATAAAAACCAAAATTGACCCAAATCAAGGAAATACAGCGTTTAAACAGAAGTAGAGAGCTTGCTGTATTTGAAAGCTGATGTGTGTTGATCTTCTACTTGGTATTTGCATCTTGTAAAATAGCTTAAAATGTATCTCGTGAAGTGTAATGTATTTATAAGCCATATAGTTGCAAGTTATTGGAACTAAATACATTATTCTGCAACATACAGATTACAACTTTATGTGTGGATCATTGCATAACTAAATATTTTATTTCAAAATTCTTTATTTGTCCTGTAACCTATGATTTATATTAGCTTGATTTAATAGGACAAAGTAAAGCACGGAGGGGTCCTCAGAAAGCTAGACTGATTTATGTGCTTCACTGTATCTTGCTATTTGGAGCTGTGGTTTTATTGTAGTTGCAAATTCTGTAATTTGCTTTGACATCCACCTTCTCTGAAGGTTGAACTGCTAATTTTGTAAAAATTGTATGTATAGTGTGTTTTGGCTGTTTCACATACATTTGAAAACCAATGCTTATGCTTTTCATGATTATCTTCTTACTTTTTGAATAAGCTTTCCTGATTCAACACCTGAAAACAATGGCCTTTTTTTAGAGATTAGCTGGAGTTTACCTTTGCTTGTCCCACAAGAATAAAATGGGGTTTGGAATGGTTGTTTTACAGAAGTAATTTAAATGGCACATGCTTTGTTTACTTAGTGAAATTGTATACCTTCAAAAACCTCACCCATATAATTAAAAGAGTGATAAAATTGTAAGGGTCAAAAACTTACCTTTAATTATTCTAATACAATATTTTTTAACAAGTTAGCCTTGTTGTCCAGGGAATTGATTCCCTAAAAGTAAGTGTGTGGAAACCCTAACAGTGTTTTTACTTCAAATTATAGTGTAAATGCTTATCTGTTGTGGTAGGCATTTTAGGAAGGTAGGTTTAACATAAATGCTGAAAGCTGTGTGAACTGCAGTCCCGTGTAATTTATACAGACTCAGTTAGTTGCCAATTAAGAAACTGGAGTTGTTGACCTGGTATTTTATTTTAAATGTCCTACTATTTGTCTGTGTCTTTTGGACCATTTCAGAAAGGTTTCTCAAGGCTGTTATGAAGGAATACTACTGCTTTTGTTTGGAGTCTAAGAACCACTTTAAAGAATGATGAAACTAGCATGTTAGTTCTTCAGGTGTTTTCATACATCCCCACATGTACAGGATAAAGAAGCTTGTGGCGTTAACTTCTGAAACTTGTTCGTGGACTGTATCTGCTGATTGAGTCAATGCATCTCCTCACACACAGTTTGGCAGTGAGGAAGACTGTCTTTTATATTCTTTCTGACTTAAAGATTGTAGTAAGCTTGCATTACCTTCAGAGTTTGGATTGCTTTGTTTTGCTATTTCAATGACACTTTCCTGTAGGGGAAGAATAAGGTTATGTGCCACCTGCCGGGTACATACCTTACTCTGTCTGTGAAGGTGGAAGCGTTGCCTTTGGCTGTTTTTAAGTAGCAGTCATCCAGGATCAAAATCCAACCACCATTACAGTGGTGGAGCATTGAAAGCCTGTAATGTGGGATGATCACATTGTATTTCTGTTACAGAGTCACTGTTATGTCCTACTTTGTCCATCATCTTTTTTGCATCTTTCTTCAACCATATATCGTTGTAGTACAGCACCTGCCCACCTTCTGCCATCGCAGACTGGTGAACTCCACAGCTTTATTTACTTAGTGATACTTGAAGAAACTTTTTTCAGCTTAAAAAAAGCTGAAAACAAACAAGTAGAAACCTCCCTATGCTGGTAGATCTTAGTAAATTTACTTTAATTAGTAAATTAAAAAGTCATTAAGATGAAGAACTGGATCTGACCACTAATGAACATATTGGACTGAATGAATCAGTAGCTTATATAAAGTGTTGAGCACTTAGAAAATTAAAATATTTATTTTTTCAGGGAGGGGAAGTTTGTCATTTTGTTTGCGATACCACTAGAATTTACCTAGGGCTGCTTAAATCATTTAGAAAGACCAGGAAAAATAGTCATAATGTACAGTCTCCCTCTGTGTCACTTATTACACTAAGGATTGCTTAATTTGTGAAGTTACATTGTAAAGATAAAGTAGCCACAAAAAAGTTTTTGCTTCTTCACTCTACATGAATGACTGTAAATTAAATGTGAAATTACATTTGCTTGGGAGTAAGGTGTTTAAAGAAGGATTGTAATTTACTGATAAGATTATTATAGATTTTCTGTTAGAAATGACATTAACCTATAATTGGAGGCTGTGAGGATTATTTACACATATTCAGCATCCAGAGAAAGAATACTGTTTTGTCTGTACTCCTTTCTTTCTTTTCAGATTTTATTTTAGACTAACTTTTTTCTTATCAACTAGCTAGTAAGTGATAAAAGTGACAATGAAAATCTAAGTAAATAAGGAATATTTTATTTTTGACTAGAAGACAGAACAAGTATGATAGGTGTAAAATTAGAAAGGTAAGTGAAAACAATCCTGAGGAACCTTGCCAAAGCAGTTTTCCATCAGTGTAGTAGCTTTGTTGTAATGAACATAAAAGTTGGAATACCCAGAGTCCACTAAATTTTAAAAGATTAAGTATTTTTATTTTATAAATATTTAAAATATTTAAAATTAAGAAAAATATATTACTACAATATGGTGCTTCAGAACATATTGTTCTGAAGCAGTTACGTCTAAACATTCCTCTGAGAGAACGTATTTATTAATGTCCCTATTGCAGTGATGTGAAGCTGAAAGAATCAGACATGTCTACGTAAAGCTGCAGTTGAGAAGTCTGGTTGAGACATGGTTTTGCCTATTTCAGGTGATATGAGTTGCCCAAGGTCACCTGTGTATTGGCATTTAAGAGGTAGGCATCACCTTTTTTGACAAGCAGTTAAGAACAATTACTTAAAAGAATTTGTTAGGAAAGCATATAATGTATATACATTTATGAGTGTTGCAATTTATGGTTCATCAAGTTGTATTAATGTTTATATTGAAAGTTATATATGATATACCAAATGTTGTTCTAGCACTCAATACAATGGCTATTAAAAGGTGCCAAAAAACAAAATGTTTGTTTCCATGTATGTAATTGGAGGTTGCTGTCCAAGAATATTGATATTCAAAGTCCTGAGAAGTATCAGATTCTATTTGATCTCTTTTTCTTCACCTTAGTGTTAGAATATATAAAGTTATTTTCAAATAATTATTAAAAAAATATTGCTTCTGGGATGAGAAATTCTAATTCTTGTTCTAAAGAGGTTTAATGCTGGCTTTTTTGAGTCAAAGTTTGATTAAATAAGGACTTTGGAAGGCTTTATGAACCTAATACAGACCCTGGCTAATGTGATGCTAGGACTTAGTAATTATTCAACAACAGTCTGGTGTTTGTATTTCCTGCAGTCTGCTCGATGCAGTATGATGTCACAAAATCAGATTGGAAGTACTCCAAACAGCACCTGTAATGTCCTCCTCTGTGGTAACCCGTGACAGATAAAATTGTCACTGTCTGTTGTTTCCACTTGCTGATAGATGAATGCGACATCTGTTACTTAATGAGTATCTTAGGGAGCAGAGAGAAAGAGAGAATGTTAAAGACTTTTTTTTCCTATCCACATAGATCTGTATATTAACCTAGTATGCTTCATTTAGTTTTATCAAGGGAATTTGTAGTTTCATTTGGGGAAATTGGTGTCTGTTCTTGTATTTTGCTAAATAAAGTAGGGCATGTCCTATGACACGTTTCACTATAAAAGACATTTAATTGTTGGGAGGCAAGCGTGCAAACATAAAATTGTGAGCCATGATGATTCCATAATCTGATTCTGTGGCTTTTATCTGACTTTTGAGGGCGCTATTTCTTATATCACCCTCCTCTCTTGCGGAGGAGTGCTTGGCACATGGCGTGTACGTACCTTCCAGCAGTCCCTCAGCAGTGTGACGGGTGTGAGGTGTGTGTGCTTTTCCTGAGAGGGGTGACTAACTGAATCAGAGCAGAATCCCCCATTTGAACCATTACCTTAAAAATAAACAAATAAATTCCTTGATCTTGAACTACTATCTTGAGGTCTTTGTTGCTCCCAAACTGGAGATTTGCAGTGTTATTCCAATTTCAGGATGATTCCATTAAAGCTGAGTGTGTGTTACTGACAATCCATCGGCTGTTGAACTGCATGAGGCTGCTGGGATTTGCAGAGCAGCCGCTCCTTGCTGCATGAGTCAGCAATGTGTTCAGCAGCACGAGACCATTCTTTCTTAAATATTTGGCTTGCTCGATCCCAATCTGTTGACCTTAGCAGGAACTGTACGTGTTATGTCAGTAGCAGCAAAAACTAATAAGTCCAAGTCATCTTCACCAGCATTTCTAAGGAGTTTAAGTATGAAGAAATGCAATGATAATATATAACAATGAAAATTATTATATATTATTATATAATAAGAGATCAGGGGAGGCGCAGGTCAGTATATCTGATAAGTGTACTGGTAAACAGCTAGAAGCCACAACTCAGAATAGAATTAGAGAGCATGTGGGTGAACACTGGAAAAGTTTTGACAAGTTTTAAAGAGCAACATTTTCTGAAGGAAACTATGTGTATGAACACTTGATATAATCCAAAGTATTAGGCTAGATTTTTCACCAGAATCTCTTAAAAGAATCTGAACTACCATGATGTAATGAGAAATTCTTACATGTGTAAAAGCTACTTAAAATGTACAATGAAAAGAACAAAAATAAATGCCCCGATTTCATACTGAAGGTCACCAATGGAATCCCTCAAGGATCTGAACTGAGGCCTGTGTTCTTAATATATTCATAAATCATTTAGAAGAGAAATGAATAATGAGGTGTCAAATTTGCAGACACTACAGGGTAATTCAGGATAAGTAAAAAAAAGTCCAACTGATAAAATGGCAGTTGAGTTCAATGTAAATAAGCAGGTATATGGAGAGGGAATAATCCTAATATTACATATAGGTGTAAGGTCCTTCAGTTGATCGTTACTACTCAGAGAATAAAACCTTGTAATTGAGATAGATTAATGACAATGTTAGCTCAATCCTCAGTTGCAGAAAGGGAAGTTTAAGGAGTCATTACAAATGCAATTGAAAGGAAAAGATTGGAACAGCATGCCAGTAGGGAGAGTACAGCTCTGCTGAAATAATGATACAGAGAGTTGAACAGATTTGCTGTTGCTTCTAACTAGAGTTATGTTAATCTAACAAGTAGAGAACATTCAGAATTCAAGATGCTTTTCAACATAATGTGTAGTTGAGTTCTGAGACAACTTGCTATGGGCTTTTGCAGCAGAAGCCGTCACATACCAGTATATACCCACTTAACTCAAAAAGTTTGAAGACAATACTGCAGGTTCTGGAGAGAAAATTAGGCCGAGTGATGTATATGCTTACCTTATGCTTATGTTTTTTCCATGATATCTTTTGATGTCTTGTTAATAAACAGGTATTTTCTTAGATAGATGGGTTTTTTTCTGACCTAG
The DNA here is from genome assembly GCF_036250125.1 of Pseudopipra pipra. NCBI lineage: Eukaryota > Metazoa > Chordata > Aves > Passeriformes > Pipridae > Pseudopipra > Pseudopipra pipra. Next base: position 50,719,615 of record NC_087550.1, read on the forward strand.
TATGGCAGTTTTTACGAAATTTTTCAGTATGAAAACCTGTATTCTGGCCTCAGGCTTTAATTAAACCTCTAATTAAATTCCTCTCATGAGGGAGAGGTGCGAGGGAAGAAGAAGAAATATCTTTAGTACCTCTTCTCCTGTGGTGGTGGTATTAATGTATGGCTCTCTTCTAGTCCTGCTAACACTGGTAGTCTGACCTTACTACTGATACTCCTTTTGTCGCGCAGCTTTTTGTAGATGGGAAGTGGTTCTGTTTGCTTTCCTGTTAGCATGCTAATCCTGTTCTACTACAGCACTACACTTCCAACACGCTAGTGTTTCTTTAATTCGTCAACTCCTTTTATCAGATTTAAGAACCTGAAGGGGAGCTAAAAAGATCTGCTAGAAATAGAGGTTTGCTTCCAGCTTTGCTGTGGATCAGGAAATAAGGTTTGAAGCTGGATTTATTTAAAGGTCTATCTAATTATATAAATCAGCCTATCTATAGGTATTATTTCCCCTCCTCTCTCTAAACTGATTTGAATTAGAGCAGGATAACCAAACTGGTTAATGAAACATTATTACCCTGAATGGGAACTGGAACTAGAAGAACTTAACTGTAGCTGTCCCTGAATTGAAGAAGGAAGTTATTCTGTGCCATGACTCATTAGCTTCCCAAGGAGACAGTATCTGTGAGGTTAGGGTTGTTTGTGGCTCACTAAGAAACAGTTTGTCTGTTAAATATCTTTATAAATTCTCTGGACAAGGAGATCAAATGCCCCCTCAGTCAGTGTGCAGATGACACCAAGTTGGGTGGGAGTGTTGATTTGATGGAGGACAGGAAGGCTCTACAGAGAGATCTGGACATGTTGGATCAATGAGCTGAGGCCAAGTATATGAAGTTCAACAAGAAGAAGTGCTGAGTCCCACACATCAACCCCATGGATCTTTACAGGCTTGGCAAAGAGTGCCTGGAAAGCTGCCCAATGGAAAAGGACCTGGCGGGGCTTGTCAACAGAGGCTGAACATGAGCCAGCAGTGTGTCCAGATGGTCAAGAAGGCCAGTGGCCTCCAGGCTTGTGTCAGAGATAGTGTGGCCAGCCGGACTAGGCAGTTATGCCCCTGTTCTCAGTGTTGGTGAGGCCACACTTCGAATCCTGTGTTCAGCTCTGGGCCCCTCACTGTAAGAAAGACATTGAGGTAAAGGACCATGTGCAGAGAAGGGCAGCAGAGCCAGTGGAGGGGTTGGAGCATGAGAAGCTGGGGTTCTTTAGCCTGGAGAAAAGGAAGTTCAGGGGGAACCTTATCACTCTCTACATCTCCCTGAAAAGGGGGTGTAGTGAAGTGTGGGTTAGTTTCTTCTCCCAAGTAACAGGTGATAGGACTGAGAGGAAGCATCCTCAAGCTGCACCAGGGTTTGGTTTAGATTGGATAGTAGGAAAAATTTCTTTACGAAAAGGGTTGTTAAGCATTAGAAAAAGCTGCTGAGGGAAGTGGTTGAGTCCCTGTCCTTGGAGATATTTAGGAAATATGTAGATCTGGCACTTGGGGTCGTGGTTTAGTGGTGGACTTCATAGAGCTGGGTTAACAGGTGGTCTTGGTGATCGTAAACATCTTTTACAACCTAAATTATTCTACAGTTACCATATTTGCTTATAGGAATTTACTTAAACGCATTTAACAAGCTTACTACTCATTCTTTGAACTGAAAACATTTAGTTACAGTATATAATTGAGTAAAGAAAATGACTGTTTATTTTATCTGCTCTTTTTTGCCAAATTTTGAAATGTGTGCAGGTAGTACAGTGTGTGTGCATGCACAATAGGATACAGCTTGAAAACATTTTTGAAATCATACTACTTGTGAAATCATGTTTCTATATCTAAAGTGGATTTTGTGTATTTTGAGATGTGCATCTCTCAAGCATTCCAGTGTTGTTAAATACAGCAAAAGTAAACGTTGCCCTTATTATAACTATTTCTACTTGACTAAGTGTATGCCTGAGGCAGTTAAGGCCTGTGGGTGTCTGGAGAAGAGACACCCCTGAGAGGCTGCAACCCATGGACGACTCATACCAGAGCAGGGAGAGCCCTGAGTTTCTGTTACATAATGATCCATTTATTGATGGACATAAAATACATATATAAGTAGTATTTTTCCTGGCTTTTTAAAGAACTACTTGAGAGATCTGACTAATTTTAAAAAAAAAAAAAATCACATATGTCTTGCATGCAGCCCAAATTAGGCAATTTAACCCCTCGTGTCTAGCCAAGCAATATGTTACTCTAAAATGAGCTGAACCTGCTAAACAGACAAGAAATTTATTCTAGTTAATGTTTCATTTCGTCTAGGTCTGTTTTTACTGTATTGAATTGGGGGTGATGTAGCCCTTGGGGATATGGTTTACGGGTGATTATGGTGGTCCCGTGTTGACATTTGGACTAGATGGTCTTGAAAGTCTCTTCCAAAATTGATGATTTTGTGATTTTGTGTTTTGTTGTTTGCTGTTTTATAATTTCTTCCTCTGATATGTCATTCACTTAAAGACAAGGCCATATTATATATGTTAAGAGTGTGATATTTTAAAATATTATCCAGTACACCCAAAATAGTGTGTCAGAAGTTTGGCGTTTAGTTCTAAAAGAACATTTATTTTGGGAATGACAAAGTAGGCTGTTCACTGGGAATATCTTGCTTTACGTTAAGTTAAATGTATCAGTGTTGCAAAGTACTTGAAGGGGTTTTTGTAGGGTCATGCAAACACAGGAGATACGTGTATCCTAATTTCTGTAGATGCTTTTACAGGAGACTCATTATCCTGATTTAATAAAAGGCAGATAATACAGTTGATTTATAGTTTTCACTTAATGCAAATTTTTCATCAATGACATTCTTAACTTTCAATATTTGTACTGAGTAACCCCGTCCTGCCCTAAGGTTCACATTTCTTATTATAAATACCTGAACAGTCAAGCCAGTGGCTATATGAGTATTATGGTGAGCACTGGACTTGCACAGCTCATGGTATAATATCTGTAAATCAGCTTACTAGCCATGACTTTCATCATGTACCACAACATGCTACTATGTAACTACTATCAGTGTTAAGTAGTTTTATGTTATATTTATGATATACTGTTTTGTTATGTAGCACGACTAATTGTCCATGAAAGTATGTATATATACACATTCAAGTATATTGTTCAGTACCTTGTGTTCAGTGTGTGTATGGGCTATTTTTGTACCTACTCTGAATCTTTTGTTTGAATTATGTAGCGTGCGTGTAATACAAATTATTCACCTAACTGTTCTTGGTAGCATCTTAACATCAGATGCAGTCCTGCAGCAACCAACAGCTTATGTTAATTTTTGCTATATATAGCTTTTCCTGTCTTTTAAACTCTGCCTTTACTTTTCTTCAGAATAAATTAGTATTTAGAGATCAGAATTATTTTTTCTCAGTGAAGGATAGATTCAGTATCAGTTGAAATTTCTGTTATTTTGTACTAGGCTGGCTGTAGAGCCTAGAGTTTGAAGTGGGGAGCATCATTCAGAATTGCAAAAGGGATACCTAGTGAAGGGGGTACTATGCACACTTATGCAGTGTTATTACATAAAAGTGTAGCAATGTAGTGAAATCAATTACAAAGAAGTTCTGTATCATTGTAGTTGTCCCACTTTGACTTAAGAACCACCTCCTCAGGTTTTTTCATAGATGTTGTTACTCAGCTAAATCTCTCATTTCTTCCTTACTTCTCCTTTCTTTTGGGTTCCCTACTGAAAATATGGGAAAACATAGAATCATAGAATATGCTGAGTTGGAAGGGACCTATAAGGATCATTGAGTCCAACTCTGGCCCTGCACAGGACACCCCAGGAATTACAGCTTGTGCCTGAGAGTGTTGTCCAAATGCTTCTTGAACTCAGAAAGGCTTGGTGTTGTGACCACTTCTCTGGCGATCCTCTGGGTGAAAAACCTTTTCTGATATCCAGCCTAAACCTCACCTGACTCAGCTTCATGCCATTCCCTCGAGTCCTGTCACTGGTCACCACAGAGAGGAGATCAGTTCCTGCTCCTCCACTTCCTCTAGTGAGGAAGTTATAGACTGCAATGAGGTCTCCTCTCAGTCTCTTCTCCAGGCTGAACAAACCAAGTGACCTCAGCTGCTGCTCATACGGCTTCTCCTCAAGGCCCTTCACCATTTTCGTGGTCCTCCTTTGGGTGATCTCTAATAGCTTAGTGTCTTTTTTATATTGTGCTGCCAAAAACTGCACACAGCACTCAAGGTGAGGCCACACCAGTGAGAGCAGGGTGAGACAATCCCCTCCCTCAACCAGCTGGCAGTACTTTGCCTGATGCCTCCCAGGACATGTTTGGCCCTCCTGGCTGCCAGGGCACTGCTGACTCATATCCAACTTGCCACTGATCAGGATCCTCAGATCTCTTTCTGCAGGGCTGCTCTCCAGTCTCTCATTCCCTAGTCTATGAACACAGCCAGGGTTGCCACATTCCAGGTGCATAATCCAGCACTTTTCCCTTATTGAACTTCATATGATTGGTGATTGCCCATCTCTCTGATTTGTCAAGGTCTGTCTACAGAGCCTCTCTGTCCTCAAAGGAGTTGACAGCTCTTCCCAGTTTGGTTTCTTTGGCAAACTTACCAAGTTGTTGAGGAGAACTGGTCTGAGGATGGAGCCCTGCAGAACCCCATTATTGGCCAGTCATCAATCTCATGTTACCCCATTCACTGTAACTCTTTGTGCCCGATCTGTGAGCCAGGTGCTCACCATCATGAAACGTGGTTATTCAGCTGTATGCTGGACGTTTTGTCCAGAAGGATACTGTGAGAGACAGCATCAAAAGTTTTGCTGAAGTCCAAAAAAGATTACATCAACTGGCTTCTCTTGATCAATGAGGTGGATTACTTCGTCATAAAAGGAAATCAGGTTAGACAAGCAGGACTTTCCCCTCGTGAAGCCGTGCTGGCTGTGACCAATGACTGCATTGTCCTCCAGGTATTTTTCAATACCTCCCAGAATAATCTTTTCCATGATTTTACTGGGCACTGAAGTGAGGCTGACAAGGGGTCAGGACCCCTTACTGGGGTTGTCCTTCTTGGCCCTCTGGAAAACTGGGACAATGATCACTATCGGAAGATGGTCATCTAGGTCATCTAGGACCTGCCTGGATTCCCAAGACTACTCAAAAATCACTGAGAGAGGCTTTGCAATGACATCAGCCAGCTCTTTGAGGATGCTGGGATAAAACCCATTAGGCCCCATAGATTTGTAGGGATCCAGCTGGAGCAGCAGGTCCTGCACAAATTCAGGATCAACTGGGAGTTGATTGTTTTTACAGTCATAGTCCTTCAGATTTCCATGATTGCATTCTAGTCATCCATTAATTTGCCAACACTATTTTCAGACTACTCCCAGGCAACATTGATAAATTCTATTAATAAAGTTGTTACCATGTGAGTCTTTTTCCTAGATGAATATGATTTTTCCATTTATGGGAGAAGTAGGAGAAAAGCACTGTTTAACACACTTAACTGTACCATTCGATGGATGAACTGTTTGCCTTTGCCTCCTTTATCTGAAGACATTTCCTCTGTGAGCATAGAGTACTTCTGCCAAGGAAGTTTGTATTTTCTATCATTTGAGTTCTCAGTTGCCCAGAGAATGCTCAAAAGATGTATTGGACAAGTTGTACTCAATCAAGCTTTTTTTTCCAGTTAAGACCTTTTGATTACTCTTTTGGACACAATGTCTTGTTGGACTTTCCTGTACAGGAGTTGCATGGGTATTTGCATATCTTTCATACAGCTCTGACTTATTATAGCTGGGCATTTATCAGTGCCTCAGTGGATGTGTAGCTAGCTTACTAAAAGATTTCATCATTTCTAACTTGTTATACCACCTCACTTAATGAGGTTATGAAGATGATGCATAATTTCATTTAATGAATACTGCTCAGGAGACACATCTAGGATCTGCCTGTGTCATAATATAGGCAATAAGCACAACAGCAGTCTGGTAAACACAGCAGCATAGAACTGTTTTAATCTGGTCGAAAGTCTTTAACTGATAGCAGCTCCGTGCTTCATAAACTTGTCAACAGTGATAGGCTTTTTGGCTGTAAGAGATTATTTCCGTATAAATGTTGGCAAGCTCGTGCAAGATATTTATCACCTGAATAACATATGGAAAATTCAAGTCGCATTCTGAAAGAGGATCATGGTTAGCAGAGAGTCTCCACTTTCTTATACCAGTTGCATTTTTCCTTTTCTTATATAAAATAGACAGTAAGTAAAGCCTGAGTCCTGCTGGGGAAATTCTTTAATTCCAAACTCAACACAAATGGTGTCATAATTGCTCTCATGGTCTTTTAGTGTGCCTCAAAGATTTTAGCAGAGGTAAGTGCAATGTCTTTTTTGGATATCAGCTCTTCTTCATTGACAGTAAAGCTCATCCATGATAACTTCATTTTGAAAGAGTGGCAGTTTAGTTGTTGGTGTGTCTTATGTGGAGGAGAGGTGAAAAAGAAACACTAACTATCAAACAGTTTCAAAAGAACAGCTATTTTTTTGTGGCAGTGCGTGTTCTAAAATAGAGTACTGCTTTTAGATTCCCTGCTGGCATTTACAGATCAACATAAATTATTCTGTAAAACTGGCAGAAGTCTTTGGTGATTAAAGATGTAAGACTTCATAGTCTCTTGAAATGTGCATTTTGATTTGGGCCATTTACGTTATGAAGTTTCATATTAGTTAAAACCTGAACATATTTTAAAAATTTGTTTCTGCCATAAAAAAAATTAATGTGTTTTATAAGGTTTTAACTTTTGTAATGCTCACCTCTTGAGCAAAGCAAGGAATTCAAGTTAGTGTCTGGAAATGTGAAACATATAGGAATAGCTATGATTTTTAATACAGTGGGATATGAATATACATATCTAATGCACATCTTAGCACAGTAGGATTAAGTGTCTAAATTTTGTAGCAGGTGAAAAGAGATGTTTTCATTTGCCTAGCATCCAGATGGTACATGGAAGAAAATAGGTTAATCCCTGTTTTGTATACGGAACTAGTTCATACTGATTAGCAGATTTCTTTTCCATGGAAATTTCAGTCTGGTTACTGTAGAGCTCTGTTCCTTTGTTGTTCCAGCATTTCTGTTTTTATAAGGATATTGCATAACATGCAGATCTCTGTGATCCTGGAGTTCTTGAATGCTATGATACAGCTTTTCTTAATCAAATCCTTCATAAAAAACACAGTATTAAAGGATGCTTTGAATGTTGTTCACTCTGTCATGGATGTTCTGTTGAGAACTGTCAATACGAACAGTCTGCTTCACTGATAATGCTATTTGCAAAAATAAAGTCCTTTACTCATAGTAGAAAGAGAAAGGGAAGTTTGAAGGTAATCGTGCTTGAAAGCACTGTTCTGACCCCTTATTTTAAATATTTATATCTACTTTGCTTTGACTTAATAGTAGTTGTAGAATTTGCTTAGGAAATGTATGTGTGTATCTATCCAAAGGGTTTTTTTCCACAGGCTATATGTGCTCCAGAGAAACCAGTCCACATAAAGGAGCTCTGCAGCAACTTAGAGAGTTATATAGGGCAAAGTGGATACTCTTCAGTTTCTGAATTGCAAATCACTCTCTCTTATTGAAAAGATGTTGCTAGAAAGACCTCAGAAGCAGAAGGGGCTTCTAATCAGCCTTTTCCCAGAGCAGTGGTTGGATATATGGTGACACAGTTAGAACCAGATATGGAATAATCTTCTTGTGGGGCAACTGCAATTTTTCCAGAAGAGACAGGAATGTCCATTTTAGTTGAAAGCAGTCACAATCCCTTTCCAGCTTCATTGGGGGAAAAAGTAAATTAAGCTAAGAAATAAGTTTTATAAGTTTTTTTGTTGGTGGTGGTGGTTAGGTGTTCTTGCTTGATCTGTTTGTTTGGGGGTTTTTTAGACAGTCCTATCTTGTTAAATTGATGGTGCTAAGCTGTTGTTTCTTCAAAGTTTTCATGTCTTCGTACTACAAAAGGTAGTACTTATTGCAAGTGTCAAAAGTGACCTTTTTTGCCCCTAATTGTTAGAATGCACTCCGGTGATTTTTTTTTTTGTCAAAAACCTGACTATTTAGACATAGACTATGAAATGACTATGAATTCCTTCCAAATAATATGATAGTAATGTTAAATGTTTAAAATGCTTTCAGTAAGAGGAGCTCAAATTAACTTTTTCAGTTAAAGAATACAACCTACAAATATTTCTAGGTCAAATGAAGTGATGGTTTGAATGACCATTATAGCAGGTTTCCAATACAGGAAACTTACATCTAACAAAAGAATAATTTTTGGCTATAAATATTTTAAAATACAGTTTCCCTCCTTAAATGACTTGATTGTTTTTAGCTTTTTGGAATATTAAATGCAGACCTAAGGAGAGGCTGATAATATCTGTGGAGGAAGAATCACTGGTTTTTTATGTAAAAGTCAGAGATATAATGAACTTTACTGTTTGTCAGTATTGCTACTGGTAATGCCTGTTTCTTGGACTTACATCAAAATCCATGGTTGTTTTCTGGGCCTGGTTTTTAGAACCTTACCTTGTTTTCTTGCCTTTTCTCACAAGAGATTTAGAAAAGGCCATAGTGCAGTTTTTCTTGCATATAAAATCAAATTGGTGCTTACAATTAGTTGTCAGAACCAAGGCAGGCTGCAACCCTAGACAGAAACCACAGGGATTTCAACTGTTCCTGTCCTTTTTTTTTTTTTTTTTCCTATGAATGTTGATGGCTTTGAAGTAAAAAACCTAGATTCTTATTTAATTATGTGACTTCAGAAATCAGATCCAATTTGAATGTAACCGTTTAGTGGTATACTTTTCTGAAATTGCTAATTTCAGGAGACTTTGGGGGCAGGGGAGGAGGGTGTATGTATCCAGGCCTTTGTGAGTTTCATAAGGAGTTTTCTAGAATTAGGTCATAATCTTATTTTAATTCAAAGTAATTTATTAGAGGAATACATGTGCATTTTCAGAGTATCAGAATCATCTTACTTTAATTGTGTTTAAGGAGTCACTGCCTAAACTACTTTTGTGCTTTTTCAGTTATGTTTTATAAAGGAAAGCTCAATGCTTGTTAGGTATTAAGATATTCTAATATATCCCTAAATAAAGCATGGTTGCTGAGCTTGATACTGCCTTTCTGTCAGTGAGCATCAAAGCCTAGTATTTTAGAAGTGCTTTTGTTGGTAAATATGTGTAATTTTAGGTGTTCTAATTACAGTTCCTCAAAATCAACTTTGCATTTAAAACAGGCTCAGAAATAGTGCAGGAGGTTTGAGACTCAGTTAACTGAGTTCCTGGTTCTTCATGACAGTGGACCTTGTAGGTCCACCTTTTCACTTATATCCATCGATTAAAAAAGAGTTGTGGATTTTACTCTTTTTTATCTTACCCTGTTCCAGAAATTTGAATGCACTGATAGCGATGAAGATACTAATAAACTTTAATAAGAAATAGATAAAAAGTACTTATTTTTCCAAGAGGCCTTTGTGTTGAGGGGTGGCTTAACCCTTCAGCAAGCAGACATTGACACTCAACCAATGACTTTTATCTGTTTAGTTAAATTTATTTCTTAGATGCATTGCTGAATTAGAGCTTTACTATGATGCGTTTACAGTTTATGCGATAATTTCAAATGTAATTTTAAATTTTAGTTTTAATAACTATTTACTATTAAAGAATAAGTTTCTCAAAGATTTAAGTAGTTCTAGATGTGAGGAATTGAACTGACGTAGATACATGTTATTTTCTGGGTTTAGTCTTGAATGGCTTCCAGATGTGGGACATTCTCTCCTTTTGTGTTCTTGCTGAAATATAGGCCAGGCTCTCTAAAGGTAGGGACAATTTTTCTAGTGTGTTCACAATGCTGGTGATTTGAGTTCCTTATTTAATTATTCTGATAAAAGAAAAATATTTGTTAAACATTCAAATACAAACTGTTAATTTACAGCAATAGAAAGGAGACCTTTGTTGCAACAAGTAATAGGAAAGAACAGCAAAAATTCTGTTAGTGTTTGCTGTGTGATTTTTGTCCGTCTTGAGTAGTTTCTGTGCTGCTTTACATACAGGGAATCTTACTCTGCTGGAAATCTTGGTAATTATCCTTCAGGGCACAGCATTTGTAGGTCTTCTCAGAAACAGAACTGTGTTGTTGCAAGCAAGAATAAGCTGATGCTTTGTTTACTGTCCTCTTTCTTCCTGCAAGGACAAATACTAGGTGCCTGGGGAGAGAGGAAAAAGGAGGAAGACCTGGCAAGGTGCTGAGGCTCTATACAAGACTTGCTGGATGGAAACTTTAGTGTAGTCTGACAATGTTTTTCTTTTTAGCGGAAAGAAAATGAGATCCAACTATATATAAAGTACACTCATTTTAATCAAGCAAAATCTGCACCTTGTGGAGGAGAAGGTATATTATGATAATCACCTCCATATGTGGCACGTTATAGATATCATTTTTGTAGTGTTTTCTTTAGTGAAATGACTCAATTAGTTTTGCTTTGATATTCCAAAGATTTTAAAATTATTTTTTAAACTGACTTGATAATAAAGGAAAATTCACTGACTGCAGTCTTTGTTAATTAGGAGTTTGTGTGTATGTCTTTGTGCTCCCTCCTGCTTACTGAAGGAAACCTGAAGAGGACCTTTCTAGTGACTTTGCATTTCAAAGTGCTAACATAGGTCATTGCACTGGCTGGGGGTAAACCATCCATGTGCTCTCCCAAACTGTATCTGCATTGGCAAATCCTGTTTGCTTAGAGAGCAAACGCTGCAGTGTTTGAGATTTTAACTTCCTGAGAAACAATATGGTCAATACCCATCAAACTTCCTTTACTGTAACAGTAAGAATTAGGAGCTTGGGAAGCTATTCTTTTAAGAAAAATAAAATATTCTTTTCTATATTAGAAAATTTGAAATATAATTAAAGAAGACAAAATAGAAAAAAGTAATTTTAAATAATGCTTTGTCTTTCAGATTAATAATTGAGTCACTGGTTCTTAATTTACCTACCAACTGAAAACAGCATTGATTAAGTTGCTTAGAGCTTTTTGTTCCTTTGGATTCTTGTGCCTTAACTTCCATGTTTAGTGCCAAATAAGCATCTCACTTCAGGATTTATACTGCATCTGGCTATGAAAACCTATTTTGTAATCCAATTTCATGATGCAATGAAAAAATTTAAAACGCAGATGTAATAAACAGAACCATCCTGTCTTGTACTCTGAGATGATGTTTTTTCTCCTCCTTTCAGAGAGTTTCCTTGAATTCACATTTCAAATACATTGTTTAGTTAGCTAGGAATTATAATTTCATCAAGTAATTAAATATTCAAGAGCATGGACAATATTATAATTAGTATACAGCAAAATATTTTGTCTAAACACATCTTACCAAACCTGAAAATTATGGTGTTTTCCCACATTGACTACAATAGAGAGTTAAACTTGGCAGTTTGGCTACTTCTTCTAGACTATGCTGCCCTGCTGTAGCTTCATTTTTGAGTTCATCTATCATAGTTGATTAAAGACTTAAATGGAAATCTTAGATTAGTTAGATTATGTAGATGAAGAAAAGCAAGTGACTATTAAATTACTAATCAGTCCAAGAAGAGAAACTGCTGAAGACATTAAGTGAAATAAGTAAATTCATCAGTTTTATTTTGCTCCTGAAATTCACTGAACTCTTGTATATTGTGATAGCTCAATTTTAACTCCTGTGGTTTGTTTCAAATTGGAAACCAAAAGGGTGAGTCTTGTTCAAATAACAGCTATGGACTTTGTTGTAACTGGGGTTTTCAGGAATTTGGAATTGAAAGTAGAAATTTTGGCCAAAAGAGAATGCCATTAGTTTATTCCGACTTGAATAAATACTTAATAAGAGACTTATATCACACTTGAAAGGCCTTATTGTAAGGTAAAACATACGCAGGTATTCTTCCCAGGAATGCCAAGGCAGTGGAAGGATTAAAAAAAAAGATTTATTTCAGATGCAAGAACCATTTTTTAACTATGCTGTGCACACTGGGCCCTTGGGGAAAAAGGCAATGTCCTGCCTTCTCCAAGGCTTTTTGTATCTTCTCTGTCTCCTCCCCTACCCTCTCTGCCCTAAGGCGGCCTTGTACATGTCTGCAAACATGTTACCTCTCCGCATACCAGGGAGATGGCTTGCTCACAGCTTCTCCCTGCAACTTTCTCTGAAATGCAGAAGGGGAAAAAAAAAAATCTAACCCGTTTGAGAAGGCATTTTAATCTTCCTAAGCGAAATCGAGTTTTAGCTTTCCGTCACAAATTCTTCTGAAATTGTATCCTACACTTATCCTATTAGAAAAAAAAAGAATAAAAATAATAAAAATCCAGTAACTGACAAAGAACTGACCAACACAGTCCCTGTGTTTGTTGAGAACTAAATTAAAATTGAGGAGAAAACATATGAATGTGTAAGTGCTCAAAGTCTGATCTGAAAGGTTTCATTAGATGAAGATAGGTAGAGTCTTTCTAATTTTAAGCTATTGGAAATTTTTAGAAATTGTATTTATACAGAAGTCAGAAAAGTATGTTCAGGAAAATGTTTGAAATATCTTTTCTTTGAATTTCAAATGCAAACTTGAAAGTTTACCTTTTAAATTACATATCTATATATTAACTTTTATATAAAAATGAACATATTTACTTGAAGTAGATACTGTAATATATGGTTTTGGTTCCAGAACCACATAATATATTTGATCATATTACTTTTAGTTCCTGGCATCCAGAAACAAGGTGACTATATAAAGTCTTCTAAACACTTATTTGAATATTGTCCTCAGTAAGTCACTTCATCTCTCTTATTGAGGTTTCAAAGGAAATAATTTTACATAGTAGCGAACAAAAAGAGGTTTTTAAGTAAGAATTTAAAACTTTACAATTACTATTTTGATACTTTTGTAGTTTGGAATAGCTTTTACCTTAGGCGAAAACTGAAATGCATAATTTATATTAAACGTTAATTATATTTCAAGTTAATGCATTGTTGAATATCTTGATTATTCAAAGGCCTTCAAAATATCATCTTAGTTGACTGACTGCGCTCTAGCTCTGCTCTGCTGTGTTAAAACAAGTAACAGTTCAATGCAGACATGCAAATGTAAGTTGATGATTTAACTGTATGTTATGACTGTTTGCCAGACACAGCAGGTTTAATTAGTGAGGCCATTATGACATTTTATTGAAGTGTGAACAGAGAAGCACCTCTATGGACTTGGTGTCTCTGTTCATTCACTTGAAGCTACTTCTTCACTTAATACAAAACACTGGGTGGAGAAAAGAAAGCAGATGGCATTGCTCAACCTGGCAAGATCCTGGCATCCTTTGAATGAGTTGATACGGAAAGTGAAGCAGCACAGTCAGCCCACAGAAGTAGGTTGCTCTATACCGTCCCATCATTTTGGTCCTGGTCTACACTGATCAGCAATCATCCCTCATCCTGGTCTCATCCTAGCCATTACCATGAATTTCAACATCAGTATTTTCCTGTAGTCTGTGGGCTTCACTGCTTAAGCGTTGTCATTCCAACAACCCCAGGCCTCTGACTGTTCCTGGAATTCAGTTCTGAAGCAGTAACTTAGTCCCTTTTGCCACTCTGAATTCCCTTTGAGTATCAGTGTCACTTAGATGAAGGGAAGAGATGATTGCTCCAGCTAACATCATGGGAATTACAGAATACTAAAGAAGCGTGAAGCCAGTTGAAGGAGAGGAGTGCTGTGTGAGCAAAGATGAAGAGAATTCTGGTCTGGTGAAATTTGCAATGTTCTGCTTTGTGCGAACAAGTTCTCTGTGATTTATGACTTTGTTGCAGGAAAAGGTGCTGCATTAATAGCAAGAAAATACAATCATATATCTCCGTTTACATAGTATTAAATTAGTTTACACCATTAGTAGCCTTTTGTTAAGTAGAAATTATATCTGATTTCTCTAGATTGTGTGGATTTTCAGTAAACTAGCAGTATGGAAGAGCTGAATTCATTCAAACTAGTTGAATAGGCAGAAATTTTGGAGTCAGAATGCATATAGTAAACAAGGATGAAATATATAGCTAAAGAGGAAATTCTGTTTGTTCAGTTTGAATGACATATATAGGTAAGGTTTCAGCTGAGTAAGCTTCTAGGAAGTGATGCATGTGCAAAAGGCAATTTAAATGCCTGGCACGTTGCTTTTAAAAAACGAAACAAAACTTTCGCTGTGGATGTTTTCAGTAATTTCTTTCTTCTTTAAGATTAGAAATCTTTCCCAGGATAAATTTATTTTGTTCAGAATTACTTTCTTGACATTATTCTAGGGGAAAAGCTGAAATAATCCCAGTCTAAACAATGATGTTATAATAATTCTGTTAATTTATAGAAAGGAAAGGATGACTTGCATGATTGCAAGAGAATGTAAGCATTATTTACCTTTCTTTTTGTGCTGTGTAGTATGAGTGTCAAAGTCTGCTAGATATTCTGCTTTATAAGAAAAAGGAAGTCCCATGCTAGAGTGCGTTTTATGTGACATTGTTTCATTGTGGTAATAATTATTGTGGCTTTCATGTCCATTTCTTATTAAAGAGAAAACGTGGTTTGAATTTAGGTGTATGTCAACCATAATTTCTGTTTAACAAACTGTAACCTTGAAACATAAGTAATTATTAGATGTTATATAGGCAGATGTTTTTCACAGACTATGGCCTGAACATCATGAGTACAATGCTGTTCTCCTGAAATCGATCTTTTGTGTGCATACTTGCACATGCACACCAATAAAACCAGAAAAGGTTTCTATTAAAGACTTACCAGTAAAAAGCATAGTATTAAAAAAATGTGTAATAGTGCCATCTGCTGACCTCTGTCATAAAATAACTAATTTGTATGAATGAGCACTGGAAATGTCACTGCAGAAAAAATTAGAACACCAGTCAGTTGACCTAAACTGAGAAATGAGTCAAATCTGCTGAGAGAAGTTAATAAACTAATGTAATGAAAACCAAACCCGAATAAAACTGTAAGTGAATGTTGATCGCAAGGAGAATTTTCTTGGCAATTTTTTGTACGTTGACAAACAATGAAATTTCACAGTAAATTAAGGTCGATCTGATGCTTTCTCGCTGTTCAAAAATGTTTCTGACTTTGTTGTGGCAGTCAAGATTAAGAGTTTCGCTGTCATGTGGTGAAACATGCATCTAGAAAATTCATCCAGCATGAGGGCATACAGGAAATTATGGCTAGTCACATAGCTGTCTTTATTAAAGACTCATTTGGATCATTGGAAGCAACATAAGAAGTATGTAGACCTGTTGGAGTGGGTCCAGAAGAGGGTCATGATGATGATCAGAGGGCTGGTGTACCTCTTTTATGAAGACAGGCTGAGGGAGTTGGGGTTCTTCAGCCTGGAGAAGAGAAGGCTCCAGCAAGACCTGTAGCAGCCTTCCAGTACTTAAAGGGGTTTACAAGAGAGCTGGGGAGGGGATTTTTTTACAGGGGCATGTAGTGATAGGACAAGGGGAAATGGCTTTAAACTCAAAGAGAGTAGCTTTAGATTAGATATTAGAAAGAAAGTCTTTACTGGAGGGAGTGGTAAGACACTGATACAGGTTGCCCAGAGAGTTGCCCCATCCCTGGAAGTGTTCAAGGCCAGGTTGGATGGGGTTTTGAACAATCTGGTCTAGTGAAAGGTGTCCCTGCCCATGGCAGGGGATTGGAACTAGATGATCTTCAAGATCCCTGCCAACCCAAACCATTCTGTGATTCTGTGATTGTGAACATCCTTCTGTCATATTACCTCTGTCCTGCTTCTATCCTGAGCAGCTTTCTATAAAGTTTTCATTGTGGCATGCCTGTTCCTAGAGGAACTTCATATAAAGATCACTCTCACTAACAGTTATATAGAAGCACACTTACCACTTGGTTTGAGTTGAGGAATAAGCTGAAAGGGGCTCCTTAAAGTAATTGTTTGCAACATCTGAAAGGGCAGAGGTCTTGGAACTGAAGATGACCTCAGTAGACTGTTTCAAAGTCCTGAAAACTGACTACGAGGCTGGACAGTGAAGATTCCTGCAGGCTTATTTGTACGTTTGGAAGGACAGGCCATATTCAGTATTAGGTAAACCATTTGTATTGTCGTTGTTTTTACTCAACGTGTAGCAATAAAGGGTTATAGTTGCTAAATTTCATGTAATTAGAAGAGCTTTAGAGAGAGAATTATCCTAGATTGAGCTAATCTTCCTTTATATTGCACCGTAGTAAAACAAAGTCACAAAACCACTTGAGTGCTATAGTACTCTTAAAATAGTGGGAGAAGTAGCTGAAAACCTTAATTTTTAAGATTACTTAAAAAATTCACTGTTTGGAATACCTTTACTTCAGGATATAACAAGAATTACCACAGAATCATTTTGCATATGAAAACTAGAATCCGTAGTATATCAGTAGCTACTGCATTTGAGCAATATCCACTTATTTTGTTACTGGCTTAATGGCTATTCTTTGTATTGCAAACATGAGTAGTTTTTAAGTTTTATTTTTAATTTACATACTGCAGACTTTGGGTCATGTACTCAGATCCTGTGTGAACAAGACAAATAATTGTCATACAGTTTCCTCTTATCTTCAAAATAGCAAGAAGGATCCAGGAGTCTTCAGCCTCACCTAAATCCCTGGGAAGGTGATGGAGCAGCTAATCCTGGAAACCATTTTCAGCACATGAAGGATGAGAAAATCATCAGGAGCAGTCATCATGGCTTGACCAAGGGGAAGTCATGCTTGACCAACCCAACAACATTCTCTGATGAAGTCACTAGCTTGGTAGATGAGTGGAGAGCAGTGGATATTGTCTATACCTGAACTTCAGTGAGGCTTTCAACACTGTTTCCTGTGAGATTCTTGTAGAAAAGCTGTTGATATGCAGAGTGGATGAGTAGACACTGAGGTGGCTTGAAACCTTGCTGAATGGCTGGGCCCAGAGAGTGGTGATCCGTGGCTTGCAGTCTAGCTGAAGGCCAGTTACCAGCAGTGTACTCCAAGGGTCAATACTGGGTTCAACATCTTCATTAATGATCTTGATGATGGTACAGAGTGTACTCTCAGCAAGTTTGCAGCTGACACCAAACTGGGAGGAATGGCTGATAGCCTGGAAGATCATGGTGCCATCAATAAGCTGAAGAAATGGACTGACAGGAACCTCATGGTGGTTCAGCAAGGGGAGCTGCAGAATAATACGCCTGGGGAAGAACAACCTATACACCACTATATGTCAGGGAGCCAATCAAATGGAAATCAACTTTTCAGAAAAGGGCCTGGGACTTCTGGTGAGCACCAAGTTGAATGTGAGCCAGCAATGTGTCCTTGCAGCAAAGAAGGCAAATGTTACCCTGAGCTCCATTAGATGAATTACTGCCAGCAGATGGAGGCTGTTGATCCTTCTCTATTATTCAGCACTGGTGAGGTCACACCTTGAGTTGTGTCTGGTGCTGGCCAGCCCAGTACAGAAGATAATTGGACATACTGGAGATAGTCTAGAAAAGGACCACTAAAATCATGAAGGAACGAGAGTCTCTCTCCTGTGAGTAATATCTGAGAGAGCTGGTGTTGTCTAGCCTGGAGAAGAGAAGGCTGAGGAGGGATCTTATTAATGTATAAATACATGATTGCAGGTTTTATAGAGGATGCAGCCAGTCTCAGTGGTGCCCAGTGACAGGACCAGAGGGAATGGGCACAAACTGAAACACAGGAGGTTCCTCCTGAACATCAGGAAACATTCTTTTAATTTTAAGGGTGACAGTGCACTGGCACAGGTTATCCAGAGAGGTGGTAGAGTCTCTCACCTTATGGATATTCTCATCTTATGGATATTCAGAAGCCATCTGGACACAGTCCTGGGCAACCAGTTCTATGTGGCCTTGCTTGAGCAGGGGATCTAACCTGGCTGTCCAAATTTCAGCCTTAGCCATTTTGTGATTCTGTGATATACCTTTGAAGTTTTAATAATAAACTAACAAAATAGGGGTAAGTTGCAAGCATTTTACTTTCAGCAGCTCAGAAGTAAAATTTCTATTAGATTACCTTGCTTCTTTTTAAGCAAGTCATTGAGGTATTGTTTTATTTTACAGCTTTTGACTTTTAGTGGAATTAGTCTGGGATGATATAGCTTTAAAACAAATATGAAAACAGCTCACCCCAAAAAACACCCCAAACCCAGCCTTTCTAACAAACCTTGATTGGATGATTTGAAAAAGATTAATTTACATTCTCCACTGAACTCCTTCAGTGATTTCCTTGTGGCCATGAAAAGTTGCAAAATTTCAGTGAAGGCCAGTTGTCTGGATGACTGTGTCTTTGCTGTTGCTGCCATCACTGAACACCTGTGTGTACCTTCATAACGTAAAAATCTACATGTGATTAACTGAATAGTTCTCTGTATTTCACTGAATTGCCTAGATTTTTACTGTCAAGAGTGAGTACTTACATTGACAGCTGACATGTAGTTATTTAAATTGAGCGTGTTTAAACTGTGCTGAAGTTCCAGCTGGCATTCCTATAAGACCTCAAAGTTCTTCCATATTGCTTCTGTTCTGAAAGCTGTGCCCATCCAGGTTTCTGATGGGTCTCCAGTTGACTTTGCATAAGAGTCCCATTCTAAAACAACTTCTTTTTTTCGGTGGACCTGAATTCTGTTCAGTTTTTTCTGTTTATCTTTTCTAAGTTCTTCTTTTACATTTCTGAAGAATCAGAGATTTCCTTTTCACTTCTACTGCATGTAATTATTTTTTACTTTTAGTACGTATTTTTTGTAGTTAAGAGAGTAAAACTTGTCTCCCTGTACTTTGTTCTCCTCTTTTTTGACAATTTATGCTCGTGTATTTTTTCTTTTTTTCTTTTTTAAATTATTTTTCTCCTTTACTCTCTATCATTGTTAAAATTGTCTTTTTTTTCTTAATCTAAGTGCCAAGACGCCATTGTAACCTCATCTCTGATGTGTTAAAGTACATTCTCCAAACTTTTCTGTTTAGTCCAAATGTGTTCCTTTTATTCTGGCCATATTTTACAACGTTTTATGTCCATTTAGTGACCTTAGTTTGATTTTTCTCTTTGAATGTAAACTGAGTTTAATAACAAGTTGATGATGAACCTCCTTGTTCACTGACTGTCTGTCTGGCATGCTGCTATTAATACAACTGAACTTTTATTCTTATTGACCCCTTCTGTTTTTTTAGAGTTCTGTGTTATTTTCTTCCCAGTATTGAATAAGTAGTACTGACTTCTTTTCAAAGTACACTGCTGATGTCTATCTTGCAGAACACCTCATAGGGCAATTTGAGGTCTGTTCTTTAGTCTAAGCTATATTTTAAGATTTAAAAATCATTTTTTGTGCTCATGCAATTAAACAACAACAACAAAACAAGAATGAACAAAACCTCAACATATAGTTGATTTACATGGAGGTTTTGTGGTAACAGCTTTAGCTTCGAGGTGAAGGCTAGTTAGAATTTTTATAGGAAATAATAAAGAAATTTGCTTATCTTTAAAATAACCTATCTGAAAAGACAGTCTAATGGGAGTTTTTAAAAATGTGATTTTTAAAAAAATATTTCTTCTATTTTTGACAGCAGTAAGCTCAGTTTTCTGGAGACAAAGGTGTGCTGACTTGTGGCCCCCCAGTGCCCATGTTAGACTTAAAAGACTGATGCTCTTCAGTATTTGGGGGGGATGGGTTGGTACTCAGGGGGCTTCTTTTTGTAGTGCTTTCAGTAGGGGTGATTGTTTGATATTGGCTTTGTATTTGTGTTTAGCTTTGGCCTGTGGCTCTGGTATCACTGCTTCTCACTTTCAGGTTTGCCTTTCTCTGCACTTCATTTTCATTTATAATTCTTTGTTGTTGCTAGGGGAATCTAGGACTGTAGCTCTTTTTATTTTACTGTCTTACAATGGGTGTAAGTGCTTGCAGCACAGTAGGTTTTCCAAGTTATTTACTTTTTACTCTCCAGTGAATTTTCAGGTGTAATAACTTAATTTACCTGTCTTGTACAATCCAATAGCTAGAAATATAAAATTTCCATGAATTATTATGTTACTCATTTTTAAAAATACTTCTTTTTGGAACACAGTCTTAAAGATTATGAATGTGTTTTATTTATAAAGATGAGAGATAGGTTTATCATTGAGTTTTTCAAGTATTTTTTAACATGTGACTCTGTGGATGGGTTTTTTTCAGGGTTAACTAAGATCAGAAGCCTTAAGGGAATTGCATCAGAATGCCTAAGGATTTCACACTTACTTAGTTTAAAGAATGATGTAAACCTCATTGCTTCCAAGTCTTTAAAATATTTATTTTTGAGTTCCTTATTTTGTTAGGTATAGCTGAATATTTCTAAACTTGTATTGCTAGAGGGAAAGGAAAGCAGCATAAAATGAGGAAAAAATCGGGAGAGGACAAGGATTGTAGTCCTTTTGGTTTCTTGTATGCTTTTTTTGTTGTGTTTGTTTGTTTGTTTCTTACACAGTTTCCAGGTACTCCTCACTAAATCTAGCCAAAGAGCTTTAGGCCTAAATAGTTTTGCCACTGCCTGGTATGCCAGAAATGTAAGAAGAGGGCTGCTCATGCATGGTAGAATGTGAAAACTAATTGGGTTAGCTACCAGTGTCTAACTATTGCCTTACCATTGTCATGCTTTGGTTGGATAGTCTTGCTTACTCATTTAGTTGACTGTAGAATTTGCTGGTGAAGTATAGAACACAGTTTAACTTTTCAAAAAATGAAAGATAATGTCTGTATGTTTTTCCCAAAGCTCTTGTATTTCACAAGGGTTTATCGGCTGCTGTGTAGACCTTCCAAAAGACTCAGACTAATGAGTCCTGATTGACGCAATTTACACTCCTATTCCATGGTTTGTGTGGAATAGCAATCTTTTTATTGATGCGAGGACTTCTTAAGGCACTTCTAAAGAATATAGGTTCTGAAACTTTTCTGGTGCGTGGTTGCCAGATGTATAGGTTTTATAGAAAAAAAGGACAAAATCTCAAATACCTTATGGATAAGTGTGTTCTTCCTTGAGTGAATCTTCTTCTCTTTCTTTAAATATTTTTTTTGCATAAATGCCTGGTTCCTCACTAACAGGGTAGGCTAAGCAAAAGCTTTTTTTGATATATTTGGAATCTTGAAAAAGACAGTTTTACTTTTCCTTTTTCAATATGGAAATTGCGCTGAAGTTAAATGAAATTCTTGTAGTTGACACTAAAATCTGTTTAATGTAAACATTTAGCAACTGATATTTCTAATTTGAAGTTACAGTAATATATTTCCATTGCAGAGTCAAAATGGTTGGTGGTTTGACATTAAAAATTCTTTCCTCCTTGAAGCGTTTCTCTTTCCAGATGTTTTAAAAATTATTACAAAGGAAATATTTGTAATGATTTTGTTTAGTAATGCATGACATTCTCTCTGTATATAGTTTTGTTACCTATGAAAATCTACAGCTCGCATAAAAATTTTCATTCTTTTAGCACTGTGTTTGCACAGAGAAGGGAGTGGAAAGGAAGCCAGCTGGGCCTGGGCAAAAGACACATTGTGTATCTCTGGTTGCATTACAGCAAGGTCGTTTGGAACAGACACGGAGCAGTGAGACGCAAAAGTCTGTGGGATACTAGAGGCTCTTTTGTTAATGCTTAATAAGCGTAATGTAAGGGCAGCTGACAGTGGAAGCAGGTGGAAATGCTGTAAGTAATTACAAACATGAATTTGAGAACTGCCGAGTGAATAAATTGAGAACATGAATATTTTACTTTATATGTTTTAACATGAGAATTTTTAAGTCTACTATAAATAGACGGAATGCTAAAACAACAAATCTTTATGCCCTTTAACTAAAGTCACTTAGCATACAGGATCTGTATATGTAATGTTGAGTCGTGCTTTGCAGTTCTATATGGTATGCATACAGCTTGACTGTACAGTAATTTACAAATTCCTAGCAAATACTCCACAAAGAAGGCACATGTTATTATAATAGCACAGACTGGTTTTTGTATCTGAAAACTCATCCATTAATTACTTCAGTAAAACAAGAAACCAGGCTCAATAGTCAAGTCTTTTTGCCATCAGGTTCCATGAGCAATCTAAAATGTCTTTTGATGCAAAAATCATTTACTTTGATATGACATTTCTCTAAATAAAATCGAATGGTTATGTGATGATAACCGAAAATAAAGTTTTAGGCAGAATTATGGGATTCTCTGTAATAAGATAAGGAAGATGAAAAATAACCATGTTCTGATTCTCTGGACATGTCTCGCAAATAGTCACAGTACTATTTCTACCCTTTTTCCTTAATTTGTATATTAGCTTCAGATAGTGTTCTCACTTTGTACCTTTGATTTCCTTTCTCCTCCAAATATTATATCTCTAATGCAGAAAAGTATTTGAGGTCAGGTGAACCAGTTTGCGTAGAGGGATTTTCTCAGTAATCAGCCACACCTTCAAATCTGTTACTGCATACTGTTTTACAGTTAGTATGACAGTATGCATTGTTGAGATTTAAAATAGGATATTATCTCCATTAGTAATGCAATTTTCCTTTTAGTTAAAAAGTCAAAGCCTTAGGTGCATGTTGCACCTTCTGATCTGGCGTTTTCTTTTCTTGCAGAATGGTAAATGGTAAATGGCATTGCTCTGCTTGTGTAATAAGGTGTCATGAGCAAAATAGCCTTTACTTGGGGATTTTTTACTTAATTTATTGCCAGTTAACACAACCTTTGGTTACTGATTTGAGTGTTGGGGAGAACCAAATAATCAAACACTTAGACCAAGGCTTTCTTCCGCCTGTGCCAGGCTGGAGGAAAGCTGAATGCCTGTCCTCCCTCCAGTGCCAGCTTGCCCTGCTGTCACTTTGTGGTTCTGGGTTCATCCCAGCTCCTCCAGCAGGCTCTGGGTAGCGCAGTTGGGGTCATTTGCATTGCAGTTTGCGTCTGACACTTCGTGCTTCTCGATGATCTCTGCTGCACACTTTGCTTGCTCGTTTTTCCTGCAGCTCTTTGCTTATTAATAGTTTCCCCCTGCCACACAGGGCTTCTTCAGGCTTTCCTCTGACAGGCTTTTTTTCGGTGGTAGTCCCTTGGGGTGTTGCTGCTCTGACGGTTGTCCCCGCAGCTACTGTCCCTTGGGGGTGCACACACCTGTTGTAGTGAGCTGTTACTCACCCCAAGAGCATGTTGGTGTCCCCTGTTTTGGGGACTGAAAGGACTACTTGCAGCAGTTTTGGGGCCAGCGGCAAATGACAGTGACCAGCCTAGGGCAGTTCACATCCATTTCCACACAAGGCCTCGCCTTCTGAAACCAAAGCCCTCCCAGCTACACCCTGTACAAGCAGTGTTTGTCTGTAGAGTTTCTGTGTCATTTATTTTGGAAGCTAAGGGTGAGAGAGAGGGGGAAGTATGTGAATAAATGGAGAAGCCTGAGAGCCATACTTGTACAAACACTGTGTGAATTAATCGATGTTTCAGTATATAACTCCAGCAACTCGCCAGGTAAATATGTTGCTTTAACTTGGAGGGTCTCTCAGAAATTGGAGAATTTTGTCTGTCACCTTTAATCTGTACTTGTGCACTTTCATTTTGGTGGGCTTCAGAAGAGGTCTGTGCTTGCATCATGAGAAATAAAGTACAGTCCTGATAGATTTCTGCTCATGACCTCTTAGAGAGCTGCTTCCGTCTGGCATCCCCTTCATGACTTAGCTTTTGTGCCCTGAAGCTCATGCAAGCACCAGCTCCATCAAATGCTGTTCAGTGCCACCATAATTCTTCCTGACCTTTCTTAATTCTGAATAGCATTAAATTTATAGAGGACATGTTAACTGAAGTAAGACACCTCTTCTCCAGATGAAGCTACTATATTTCTCCAGTATAGCTTGTGTCCTAAAGGGCATAACTGAGGGAGGTCCAGTCCTCTGGTGCTAATACCAGGTAAGAATGGGCTGCCCAGTGGTGGATTCACCATCCCTGGAGGTTTTTAAGATGAGATTGGGTGTGGCACTTAGTGCCATGGTCTAGTAACCAACCTTTGAACTTGATGATCTTGCAGGTCTTTTCCAACACAGTCGATTCTATGACTTTAAGGATAGCTGGTTAAGGATGGAGGATTTTGGCAACCCTCCTTCCTCAGCAGAAAGAGACTATTTTGTTAACTTTTGTATTTCTGTGGCTGTTTTTTATTCTGCCATAATGTTGAATGTGACCTCCCTGTATTTTGTTTCAGAATGTGCCACTGTTTAATACCAATTCTAGCATTGCAACGGTGGTAAATTTGTTTATGTCCCTACTTGTGGGAGTACTTTAACAAACCAACCCCCCAAACCAGACTTTGCTGTAGAGAAGGGATGTTCATTAATACAGTAGCATCTCTGGGACTGGCAGTGTCTCTGTTTTGAGTGTATAACAAAGTTTTACTTACTTCATTATATTTTGTTTGTCTGTGCCTGTTTTGTCTGTTGTCAGTTTTGTAACAGTTCAGGCTCCAGTGTTTAAAGCTGAGTGTGCTGCTGTTCAAAGCTAAGAGCTATGAAACCCCTGATGTTCTGGTTTCTTGCTTGGATGATAAGTGTGTTAATTATATTTAAATGCAAATTGTATGGGGAAGAATCAGTCACATTTTTTAAATGAAGTCTTTCTTAAACCCAGGGAATTAGAACTCTTAATTTCTGCATTTCAGTTTACTTTTTAAAAGAAAAAGTCTGCTCAAGATAACAATCTGTATGTTCCAAATGTATCGGTGCTCTGCAGGGTGAGATACTGCATATGCTTATAGATCCTTATAGATCTAAAGAATCCTTTTCCAATGGAAAAGCATGGACAAACTATAAAACCAAGAAGGTTGCAATTATTTAGTAACTCAGTGACAAATCTACTGAATATAGTGCCTCTTTTTTGAGACCTGATCACATTAGTCATTTGCACAGTGGAGCATTTGCATCACAGAGATTACTTGGAGAACCTGTAGTAACTGTACAGGAAAAATAGCTTCCTGTAAAGCTGCAACATTTCCTTTAGGTCCCAAATTGCTGGACTAGATGACTAGGTGATGGACTGAAGGGCTTGTATTGTGTTTTCATTCAAAATTGTAATAATTTTTTTTGTGATAAATCTTGAGAATTATATTTTGATAGAGACATTGTAGAACAGAAGTAAGATTTAGACTAATGTAAATTTATTTATTTACAGAAAGGTAAACATAAGCATAAATAAAAATTTAAATAAATAAATAAGTAAATAAAAGAAAAAAAACCCTGTGTGCTGAAAGAATGGCCTAGACATAATCCTTATTCAGATAAGAACCTGAGGATTTCTCTCTACAAAGGGAATAGAAAGTAAATTCATGAACAAGGTATGGCTAATGAAGGAGCACTTAGAAACCAGGAAAACTTAGCATTAATACATTGGACAGTCCACATAAACGTCCATATTTATTACTTGTATTCTCATGCATATTTTTATACATTGCTTTTCCATAAATTAGCTATGGTAATTTCAGTGATTCTTCTTCTGGTACATCTTGAGAAAAACTTTTCCCAGTTCAACAAGTGAATACAAAAATAAAGCTATTTTAGTATTCATTCAGAAAATAATAGAACTTAAAATTAAAACATTAAATTTGATTTTATAAACAAATTTTGAGTACTATTATTTAGCTTTATTCACAGAACAAAAAGTACTTGCATAGTTAAAAATGGGAGGATAATGTGCAGAAGAAAGAACAGTGAATTAGGAAGGAAGAAGATAAGGACATTTTGAACTAGGAGCAAGGGGAGGACAGACTAAAAAGAGGATCTCCTTTATATCTTTATTAAGATTACATGTAAGAAAAATATTCGAATCACCTAACAACTTGGCAAAATTAAATGGAATTAAACCTTTGTATTTACTGGGCTCAGATGAGTGAGGAACTCTGAAATGCAATTGTTTTTCTGAAGAACTAAACAAAAAAGTTGAGAGGGCTTTTTCATGTTTATTTTCTCGAGTGCTGCTTAGGAGAAAAGTTTTTCAATATGCATTTGGTTATGTTTATTTGTTGTTAAAGGAATTATAAAGTTCTAAAAGTAAATAGCTGTTAGGTTTCTCCCAACTCCTCTTTTCTCTTTTACTTTCTTCTCTCTGTTTTTCTGCATAATTTCCTTTAAAATGTATGTTCATGTGCTCATGTAAATTTCTCTGTAACAATACATATATAATACATTTTTAACTTTTTTCTTTAATTTTTTGTTTTATTCTCCTATATGCCTAGAATGCCTAGAGCTTTTTTTTTTCCCCCTTCTGTCTACTAGCCTTCAAAAGGAATTTATTTTATGTCTGTGAGAGAACATCTTGCAGAAAAGGACATAAAGCTCAGTCAAATGAACTTATCAAAAAAGATGAGGTGTGACTTGATTTGAAGCATATAAGGGCTTCTTTGTGGTAAGAGTTTCTGTAGTAAAAGTCTTGTTAATTTAGTAACAAAACATCGTAAGGGCAAATGGCCAAAAGCTACAACCAGGAAAATGAAAAATGAGATGTACATTTTTAATAGAATGAAAATCACTGCAAGAATTTACATCTTCTTACTACCCATTTTTAAATAAAGATTTTGGATCTGTTTATATGGTCTTTTGCAGATCTAAGCACAGTCAATCTCATGTTTCTTTTGGAAGAACTTTATGATTTGCTTAAATTTAAATGCATTCTGACAGCTGCTGCCTTTTAAGATGCCATTCAGACAAGAGCAAACTAGAGTTTTTCAAAGAAGCGGTTTAGGGGATGCAAACATTTTTTTCCCCATTGCTATTTTGTCAGTACACTATCACAAATACTCAGTCCAAAGCAGGCACTTTGTGAAATAATTGTATTTAATGTCAGCATCAGGTCCTTGACCTGAAACCCCATTTGAACAGGTATTTTCTGAGTGTTACGGTGTAACCATCATGTAAATTGAGGTCTGAATAGGTTTGTCATCAAGCTTTCATATGGAAGGAAACATCGCAATACATTAATTTCTTTTGTTAGGTTTGTGCATCTGATGATGTAAGTTTTTGCTCACTGTCCCTGGTTTTGTTCTTAATGTCTGTGTTGTAGAGTAGTACAACTTAGGTCTTATATTTCCTTCAGTTGTAGATATTTATGAACCATATTGTGACATAAAGTATTTTTTCTTGGTGTCCTCTCATCTGATAAAACCATGACTACAGTGAGCAATTTTGTATGATAAATGCCATGATATTCCCTCTTCTGTATGCAGGAATTAAATAAAACCATTTTTTACAATGGTTAGTATTTTTAATCACCTTTTACTCAGAAACCTCTTTCTTGAAAAAGAGGCATAAATGAAAAGGATAGAGGGGTTTATCTTAACCTTGCAAGGTGGAAGAATAAGAAGTATTTGTATGGGTGTTCTTGATATGGAGGGGCAGTAGGTATGTTTAAATGAAGTTATGTCAGCAAGAAGGCTTTAATATATTTTTCTTACAAACATTACAAAAAACCCCATAAATATTATTTCTACCAATTCTGTAAAACTAGCTTATAGTTTAGCAATTTAATTACCGAATTTATGATAAAATACAATGAATCAAATGTAAAGTCAGATGCATGTTTTTATTTGAATATTTCCTCAATGTGATGATTGTCACAGGAAATAGCCTCGAAAGTTAAAAAGATAACTGGACATAATTGAACTTCTTAATTGCATCATTTGCTAAGCTTCATCAGAATTATTTTCTTTACTGTAGCAGTGGCAGTGGTTGAATCTGTACACCAGTCTCTGAAGCTTGCAGTAAAGCACAGAAAGTAACCTAGTTTCTCTTCTCCCTCTCATAATGAAAATACAAAGTAAAGGCTTTTTATAAGCTTATTTTGTAATGGAAATTTTAGCAGCCTTTTGAATGAACAGTTATGTCTTTGTTTCCATGGAGCTAGCACTAAAATAGCTCAAGAGCGGTGTGGTTGTATTAAGAAGCTATGTTAGGGTTTCTTTGGGGAACTTTCCACTTGTTCTAGTCAAGGCGATTTTAATCAAGGCATTTGTCAGAAAAATGTTAACTGATCAAAATGTTTTCTGTGCTCATCCCTTCCATGAAGCCTTCCCATCAACAATAGGAACTTTGACACTTCTGTGTATAAACACTGCAGTGGTGACTTCATCCACAACCTACATGCCTACAGGAGGTATGTGATGATATGCAGGTTTCTTGAGTTTAGGGGAGTACATTTCTCTGTTTATTAAGAAGTGTCCTTGGACTCTTCGGAAAATTTTAGTTTCATCTAGTTGTGAAATTGGAGTGAAAGGGGGTTGGTGGTGTGCTGAGTTTATTTATTTTTGTAAAGGTTGGAGGATTAAACTGTTTTGTAGCTCTCTGTATGGCTGTTTAGGATGTTTCAAAGTATAGAATCATAGAATCAGTTAGATTGGAAAAGACCTCTACAGTCATTGAGTCGAATCATTAACATAGCACTGCAAAGTCCACCACTAAAGTATGTCCATCAATGCCACACCTATAAGTCTTTTAAATACCTCCAACGATGGGGGCCCAACTACATTCCTGCACAGCCTGTTCCAATACTTGATAACCCTTTCAGTGAATAATTTTTTTTAAAGTGTTTAGTGCTTCAGAGATCCTAGTTTTTCAGGGTGGCAGAACCTGAAACTGAAATCCTGAACCTGATGATTATTTTAGGATAGGTTTTTAGTAGATGATTTTCAGCATAAGGAGAGTAATTGAAAGTGACTAGTTAATACTGAAAGTGTAGTGTGTTTTCACATGTGAGAGTCAGTGCAAAGGTCTGAACTATCATCTGGTGTTTTGTGGTCACTAATGACTGTGAAGGTATGTACTTCTCTCATGGGACCTCTTGTTTGCTATGGAATAAGTTTCTTACTCTCCTCTCTGTCCATCCCCTTAAAACTCTTTCCTAGCCCAAGGGTTGCTGCTGTATCTCTTGGAAAGAAAGCCCTTAACACGGACATCACTCCTTATTACTAGATTCTGATCTATATTTAGGAAAGTGGGTAGTTTGTATCTCAGCAGGGGACATCAGAAGAAAACACTTCCATTTTAACCTTAGACTAGTAGCCTTAATGCATCATGTTAAAATATGTAGTCAGTATTGTAAGTATGTAAGCGGTAAAAAAACCCTAACAAAACAAAACCAAAACAAAACTTCAGGAAATCTGAGAAAATAACAGATGGATCCAAGACATATCCTTTATAGCTTGTAAAATAAAAGCAGTGTATGTTTAGTGTCAAATGTTTAACCAGCTATTTCAAAGGACTTCAAAAGTTTTACAGAGTAAGTATCCTAAGCACTATGTAGTGGCTGATTTTTTTTCTAGCTGTGTTACTGTAGATTATTTAATCTGACTAATCTGGTGTTCCTTTGTTTTGAGACAGTCTGGTACGTATGGATTTGGGAAATACTTGGGGCTTCAGCAGCTGTGGAACTTGAAAAATCTTTCTGAGATTCCTGTTCTGTAGATGAGTAAGACAAGACATCTGTACTCTGAATACTTGCTGAAGTACCTGATTGTCTGGCCTACATCCAGCCGTCATTTTGCTTTACACTCATGTATTTACACTTGACTTTTCTCACTACCTGGTGTTCAGCTCAAACCTTGGCTGTGTTCCTGCCTTGCTATTTGAATCAGCTTTATCCAACTAGTGCCTCTCTGACTTTAACATTAAACTTAACTGTTACATTAAACTTCTGTAGCTGAAGAAACTTTGTCTTTCTTTAGCAAATAGTGAGAAGAGGAAAGTTACAACGGTCACATATTTATCAAGCATTTATTTATACCAATAGTCAAAAGCCTTAAGAATCAGATGAATAAACCTGTATGAATCAAACAATGAAACATCTCGAGAAGGTTGTGTATACTTCCATAGTTACTTGTCCTTTACCTTGGTGTCATCTCCCATGTTGGTTTGAATTAGAGTAATATGAACAAAATTATTTTTTCTCATTATTATCCGTTCCCTTAATTAATTAAAACTGGCTTTGAAATGTCTATCTACTCTATCTGTTACGATTTTAAAAAGGCTTCTGCAAGGAAAGATTAGTCTTTCTTTGCAGGTAAGTTTATAAAACTCAGGTAAACTGATGTTCTGAAGTTTACTAAGCCTCTTGCAAATACTTTTGGGTAGACTGTTTTTTATAAAATCAAGAAACTAGTATTTTGCTATGTTCAACATTAAATATTGAGTTGTTGAATAAAGGTACTGCCACATACACATAAACTGAATTCTTAACGTTTACTGATACTCCAGATTATCTGGAGACCCCTTTTTGTAATCAGCTAAATTGCTTGCACGCTATTCTTGTGGTCCCCAACCAGAATTATCCTGTTACCTACTTGAAGGTTCACCTGACTAACTGCAGTATGAATCACAACCTTTTGTTCTCTCTGAAAATATAGCAATGTATTGAAAATTTAGTATAAATTTGATTTTTCCTTCTAGTTAACCTACATATGAATACATGCACTTTATGCTGGACGAATATTTACAAAAGCCTGAGCAGAACTGAAAGAAGCTGAGCTTGCATATTGTAACTATGGAAGCACCAGAGTCTGATCACTTCATAGACAGCTGTTTTCTGGGACATAGCATGTGAGAAGCATTATCAGGGCTTTCCTAGTATTTTTTCTGTGCCTGTACTTGGTAATATGCATCCCTTTTGCATGTCATCTTCAGTTACCCAGTGTTGACTATATTCACATTTTAAATGTGATGAATTGTGGACATTTGGAAATAAATATTTGAAGAAAGAAATTGAGAATCGTGTGTAATATCTGCAGTTAAGCTCATTTTTGCATATTATAAATCACTATTTATTGAAGAGCTGAGAGATTCATGTAGCTTATACTTCTAGTAGAATAGTACAAAGCTTTGTCAGTATTTTCAGTTTTGAACAGGTACTTTCAGAGTTTTCTCAGATTGGATCTCGTCTTTCACAATCATTTGCAAGACTGCTAATATTTGGACAGGTCTTTTGTAAAGAAATGTTAATAGTTTTACTTAGTAGCTATGTGGAATATTTTGCTTTCTGTATTTTGAAGCTGCCTGTGTTGTTGTTGCTGATTTTTGCTCTTTTCAAAGATGGAAATTACTTTTCAGGTATTTCCAGATTTGACAATTTCAAATTAAAACAGGAGGAAAAATACCCCGTGATACTCCAGTTTTCTATAACTTTTGTAAGAAACTATAAGCACCTGACCATAATGGCTTTTGTTATAAAGTGTGGTAAGGCACTTAGTCATCC
The DNA here is from genome assembly GCF_036250125.1 of Pseudopipra pipra. Classification (NCBI taxonomy): domain Eukaryota; kingdom Metazoa; phylum Chordata; class Aves; order Passeriformes; family Pipridae; genus Pseudopipra; species Pseudopipra pipra. Next base: position 50,750,951 of record NC_087550.1, read on the forward strand.
ATGTCTTTTGTCATGTGATTTCTTGTTTTCACATATTGTGAATGTTAAGCCTAGTTTGGTTGTAACCACATACATCTTAAAATGCCTTTTCTAAATACTATCATATTTTGATTCTTTCACAGCATGAAACTTTTAACCCGGGACATTTTAATATTTATTTCATTAAACATGATTACAAATTGATGTTTATTGTCTTGTGGTCCTGGTTACTGTTGATATTATAGGAAATACTGTGCTGCCCTTAAACTACACTGAAACGTGACCAGGAAGTGTTTATCCCTCTCTCCCACCTCTTGCCTTCTCCCCATGTTGCACATGGGTCTCTGCAGTTGGACTGAAGGCTTGCATGGTCTCCTTTAGCATGGCTGCTGGTACCAGAACCTCAGTGGGGGGAATTCTGCGTGCGTCAAGCTACTCTTGCGTTGCAGCGACTATTTAGCTTTGATTGACATCAAGTTAGGAGAAGGCTGGTAAAAAAAAGCGTTTTTATTAATGAGGGAAAAATGAAATTTAAATTTCTCAGCATCAGTCAAGCTTACAGTGTGTTAGTAAAATGCGGATCTGAGTCAACAGCAAAGGGAGGGGGAAGCGTCTAGGCTAGATCAAATTTGCATCTGTATTGGAAATAATATTACTCACAGTACCAGAGATTACTTCTCAACACAGAGGAGACATTTGGAAGTTGTGTGACAATATCTCAGTGGATCGTTCTTTCCACACAGCACTCCGTAGGAGAAGCGTTCAGAAGTAAACCCTCAAGTCTTTTATGGGACTGGAGAGGGAGTGACATATGCTGCTTAAGGTTAAGGTGAAGTCTGACACCAGAAGTTTCACTGGCACTTCTTGGAGGACAAATTGATAGAGATTCAGGTGCTTTCAAGTGATAGACATTCTTGACATTGTCATACTTAGTTTGCAAACATTGTGATTCTGAGTAGGTGAAATAACCTTGTTACAAAAAAATTAGAGCCTGCCCTCTTTTTCTTTGGGAGTGATGCCCACTTTATGATTAAGGTATTAGTTTTCTTCTGGTTATTAAGAGCAGTCACAATTTGGTTTTTCAACTTTTCATTTTATTTAGCTAGTTATGACTAAATACATTTTCTTTTGTGGTTTTTCCTGCTGCCTAGACAAATGAGAAATGTACAGAAGACAAAGAAACATAGAGTAATTGGTTAGTTACTTAGACCTTCAGAATCAGAATAAAGCCATCCATTGTTTTTTTAAAAAATATGAAAATTAGAACAACCTAATCTGACTACTGGAGTTCAAAGTTCTGGTAATACTATGGTTGGAAAAAGGTGGGGGTTTTCCTCCTTCATGTACTTCTGTAACTTCTGTTATGGAGAGTATTTGTATGTGAAATTTTTTGAGAAGATAAGCCTCAGCTATATCTTAAATGGAAAGGTCTCAAGAAGAACTAATGGAATACTTAGTTGTTTCATTAACTGAAACAATTGAAAGTGAAGTAGTTTATTTGGAGAATAAAATCATGGTTATTGCCTGCATTCAGTAAGATAAGAATATCATTAGATTTGCCATGTAATAAAAGTTGGAAGGAATACTGGAAAGAGAGATGCTTGAACTTCTGATCAAGATTTTACAGTCAGTTTAATGACTATGTTCTTGTGAAGTTGTTCTCGTCTGTTTACATATAGGATGAATTGTCAGACTCGTTTCTGATTATTAGCTATTTGATTAAAGAGCGCTGGAATGAATTTTCTGTTTTGCCAGTTGGTAATGGTTTCTGAAACCTCACTTCTGAAAGAGCTTTTTCGGATTATGATTATTTAAATAGCTGTGCTTTTTCCATTTATATAACTGTTCCGTTTCCTCTGGATTAACAATCAAGTACTGATTCTGTTTTACACCAGACAAAAGGAGAAAACCACACTCTCCATGTTAATCATAATGAAGTAAGACATAAGGCTCTGAATATGTTTGGTAACATTTTAATGTAAAATAACTTCTATATTTTATTAATTAGTTATAAAAACATAAATTAATGTTAAATATTCATTAAAGTAAAACTGCATTTCATAAAGTAAAAATACAGAATACCAAAACAATACTTTCAGGCTGCTTTTCTCAAAGTATCTTTTTTGCTCTGTAACATTTCACATATTCAAGTTTCAATTTGGAGTGTTTAAAATGGGATCTGAAAAGTCCTTTTGATAGATTCTGCTGGATTTATGGCATTAAATATTTTTAAATAGTGAACTGTAGCTACAGTTCCTTTTTATATTTTATTCCTCTTTCTAAATTGTGTAAAAGGTTGAAAGGGGATGGAAAGTAACTGAATCCAGCCATTTGAATAGGCTTTGTTTAGAATTCCTTTCCTTTTATTACTGCTTAGTAATTCATACTTTCCCCCAAAATTGAAATGTGTGTATATTCTTTTGAGATGATGAAAAAACAGTCAAGTTTGACTGGTACCTTGCATGAATTACTTGTAATATGATTATTTTTTTTCTTACTCATTTCAATAGGTGACTGGTTTTTTTATTTAATTTTTAATAAGGAAGGTGTATTAAACTCCTTTGAGTTCCAATTTCTTTTCTAAAATGTGATTGAAGAATATGTTAGGCATCACCAAACGTAATCACTTCAAATGAAAACTGTGATAATTTTAGAGCCAAAGTCTTCGTTAATAAAACATGGCTACATAAGGAATGTGATTAAAAATGTGTTCTTATGTGAATAAACCTCTCTTTTCTTACAGATCCCTCCTCCTATTTTTTTTATTAATTCTGCTTACTAATAAGCTAATAATGTGCTTCTGCTAAGTAGAGGTAAATCTTATTTAGGTACTGAGAAAAAAATTGTCATAACATTTTTTGTACTTCAGCAGTTTTTGTTTTTTAACTAAGAAGAGTACAAATTTCTCTTTTAATGAAATGAAGAACACTTGATTTTCCACCATTGTGTAAGATCTACCCCTGTAATTATTGACTTTTGATCTGTAGTTGTCTTGTAATCAAATCAAGTAATATGTGACCTCAGTTTTACCCAGTTACATGATGCTTTGAAAACAATTCTTAGTACATATAGAGCTGTGTAATTAGATTTGCAGATTGAGTGTTTGGAACTCAGACCACAGGAATATTGTTTTCAAAATCTGGGTCTGAGTCTTGGAGAGACCGTAAAAGAGCATCCTTAAGTATTCCCTCCAAGCTTCAGCCTGTATTAGTTGAGTAAACGATGAACGAGTAGAGTAGCAAAACATGGAAGAAATGATAAGACAGGATTGAGTGTTTTGTTGAAAAACTATTGTTGTATGTTCACCGTATTTTTTGTAAGCACTTTGCTTTTTTTTTGTGTGTGAACAAGCTGAGGGATAATGTGCTGCTGAGAGAACAGTACCTTTTCTTTTTTAATGTTGTTTGAGGGAGGAGAGAGTTTAGTATCCTAATTCTTTATTAGTAGACTTATCCTTTTATTTGAAACTGTGTTTAGCAATTATGTATAAATATAGCTTATGATGGGAATCATAAATGGGGAAGGTGATATTTTAACTCTGTTGTTTACAGAGAAGTATGATGCTTATGTTACTGTATTTATGTTGTGTGCATATTTCCAAGAACGAGTGTGTGGTGCAGTTAACATTTTTCAATGGGCTTTCAGAAGTCTATTTCCTCCTTATCTCCTAAGGAGTAATAGAAGGCTAACTTCATTTCATATGTGCTACCCTGTATTAACTGTGAACTCTCACAAATGTTCTTATAAATGGTCTTGCATTTATGTTGGCTTTGTGGAAAATGTTTTGGTTCTTAGTATGTATTCGTTCATTTGAATACATGCCTGGAATAAAGACAAGTACCACAGACATTCAAACACTACAAAAAAAAAATCTTTTATTGCAGTGAGAATATATATAGAAAAAGAAACTACTAGTAAAAAGAATCAAAAGCTAAAAAAAATACAAAAAAACTACTTTATCAGTTGGCATTCATACAATACTACGAACAGCTTTTATTACAGTATTAACTGGTAAAAAGGGAATTAAAGGGATACAAAAAAAGGATATAAAACATTTGCTTTCTAGGTTGCTTCCTATCAATAAACTGTGCTTACCTACCCAGACAGGCCAGGGCTACCAGGATCTGCAGCAGCTGGTTGGTACCCATGCTTAGCAGGCAACTCTGCAGAGCAACACAGTCTCAATGAAAGGATGAGTATCGCTCCTGCCAGCAGTCCTGACACCCTGTTTTATCAGCTCTACATTACCCTACGTAGGGCCAGTACGTAGTATAAGGGGATGCTTGAGTGGCAACCAAACACTGCCTGTTCATTACCTAATAGCAACAGTCTGCGCATGCCCTGCTGTAGGGCAAGGGGTGAATGACCCCTGCCCACATCATCTTCCTCGCACCATCATCTTTCTCACCCCAATGTACAGTCTCTACCATTGTATTTCAAGGTTGTTTGTATCTATCTTGCAGTATGGAGCCAAGCCAAGGAGGAACTCAGCTATGATAATAGGGGACATCTAGTTGACTTGCTAAAGACACAATGGACCTTACAGTTAACTTGTGCAATAAAGTTACACTGTACAATACTGTGGCTGGTTTCACATCCTAATATAATTACTTGCTCACCCCTCTATGCCCCATAGATCATCTAAATCCAAAGTACCCCCCTTACATAGTAGCAATCAGAAAAGCAGATTAAATATTAGGAAGCATTAATAAGGAAAAGATGAGCAATGCAAGAGTAATTTTTATGAAATTATGAATTAATGATATGTCTGTATTTTGAATGTTGTATGAAGTTCTGGTGATTTCCAGTCTCAAAAGAATATATTAGAACTTGCAAAAAGTATGAAGGGTAAAAAGTGTGATTAAACATGGGTTTTAGATGAGGAGTGACTTAACAAAGTAGGATCGTTCAGCTTGGAAGAGAGATGACCAAGTGTATTTGAAACAGAGGTGAATAAAGGGAAGAACGTGATAGAAAACGTGTTTTCTGCTTTTCAAAGTGCAAGAAGTAGAGGGCTGAAATTAAATAATCCCGTAGCAGATGTATAGCAAGATATTTCTGCACAAATCATAAGGAAAATGTGTGACTCATTAATTCATTACTAAGGGCTAAGGTTCTAAAATGTTGAGAGTTCAAAAACTAATCAGAGAAATGAATGGAAGAAAATCCATTAGCTTATTGAAACAAAACTGTTATTTCTAGAGCAAGAAATTCCTATGTCACAAGTACCGGGAGATTAGAATGCTATAATGGAGAAAATTCAGTATACGCCTATGCCGTTCTTACACTTTTTGCAGATACTTACCCTCTTGTCACTGAGTTTCAAATGCTGAGATACTTAATGTAATGAAGATGCAACAATCTTCTTAAATAAGGGAAACTCTGACCACTAATAAATTGTTTCTTATGCTTATTTATCTGCCTTTCATTTTCCTCCTTTAGAATTATCCTTTGTGATTAGAGTTGCATTATTGTCATCTCCTAGTCTGCTGTATAATTCTGGCCTTTGTTCTTGACTGTGCTATCATCTGTAAGTTAAAGAGAAGATTTCATTGGATGAAGACCTGCATAATAAATTTAAAAGAGGGGGGGTAAGGCAATTAGGTGCACTTATGGCTTTGTAAAACAATTCATTGTGGTCTGTGTGGTGCCTCCTTTAGTGGTTGAGGTTTTAGGTTTTATTGTTGCACAAGGAAAGTCTTAAATCATTAATGACAGCTAAAACCCTGTGGGAGTCCAGTCACAAACTAGAACAATTATCTTACACTATCTGAGAGTTATTTAGAGAAGAAAAGGGGACAAATATTGACAAATCTAGTTAAAAAAAAATCTTAGTCTTATAAATCTTAGTATCAGGAATTGGCTCTGTAACGAAGGGGAGATTCTTCTTGTAAGGACTTGGAAAAAATAAATTGGATTACAGAAGTTTTAAGAGTTTGTAAAGCACAATCCCTGTCCTTTATTTTGTTCACTTTTGAGGACAAGAAAAATGTAACAAATAGTATAACTTCTGTTGATTTTCTTAAAAAAAAAAAAAAGGATGGTATGGACTGTCTTTGCTTGAAAACTTAGTTGATTATAATTAATTAGTTACCAAAATTAGGCTACCAAAACTAAGTCACAGGAGATTTATGGCCATTGTTAGAGAATCTGGCTGTTGATTTTCCCAACCCTTACATATAAAATTCATGTGTTTGTGTAATGTGGTGGTATTCTGCATTTTTTCACCTATTAAACAGCATTATGCTGTTGCAAACTATTGTATTTACTGAGAAATTAGTGTTTTTTGCACTAACTAATTATATTTAGAAGAGTTTTGTTAGCTATAAACGAAAATTTATATGACAAAATGCACTTATCAAGGGAACAAAGTAAGTTTTGAGATAAAACCATGCTTGTTTATGCCTCTGACTGTGCTTATTTATAAAATATAGTCAATTGCCATTTCAGTCTTAACAAGAATTAGGTAGATTCTACAGGAAACCTTTGCTCAAGCTCCGTTAATAAGTTTAACTCTATAATAGGTATTATTTTCCTATTATTTGCTGCAGTCTACATATCTTGGTTTTAAATATTGCATAACCATGATTTATAATTTTGAGGCTTTTCAGAGTTTTTGAGTTTTTTGTGACAAGAGGGAAATGAAACATTTCAAAATTAAAGCAGTTAAAGATCCTAAAGAAACCCAAAACTTAAGAGAAAAGTGGACATGAGAATGGGACACTTTAAAAAGTGGATTATATAATTTTAGAAGTTAAAGTGGGTAATCGATAGCTTAATCTTAATGGGAGGAATATAAATAATTCCTTTACTTACCAAGCAACAGTGCAGTGGTATAAAAAAGCAACCTGGGTTTATGGCAGCCGGTACTTAGCATGGTGAGTTGCGTGTGTTGGTACATAAGAGGGCTCCTTAATAGTGAGGATAAAGCTGGTAGTGCCAGCAGAGAGCAAGTGCTTTGCCTCTCTGTTTGTACCTCAGGGGAAAGAAGAGGACAGTAAGTAATCTATTTGTTTTAGATTTACACGCTAAAGGTCAATATATGACGGTTGCTTAGAAGAAGGTAGTGGGCTAGGTGCGTGGGACTAGTGGCCTTTGTCCTGATGGTATGTGGCTGTTTTCTTGATCTTACTTGATGTATATAGGTACCACATACACCATAATCCTCATGATCAACATCCTTTGTCATGTTTTTCTTCTCGAATTGTTAAGTTATGTGTCCTTGATCTGCCTGGGAACAATCCCACTATTTCAGACTATTCTGAAATAGACCCCATCATTTTCCAAGACTAAAATTCTGTTAACTGTATTGCTGCAATTTATTCTAGTCACAGAATGCATCTGAGTTAACATACAAAAATAAAAATTGCTTTGACATTTGAATAATAATAAATTAATAAAACAAAAATAAAAAATAAACCCCAATTGTTTTGATTTACTGGCAACTCTGTTGACTAAAATCATCTGTTAGTATTTATTGGAAATACATTCTGTTTGCTTCTGTAAGTGAAGGTGAGGAAACAGGAGTGTGTACGTTCTAGGATTTTTCAGTTGTTTTCTTTAAAAACAGACATTACTATCTGCACAAACATTTTGTGCAGTACCATTTGTTGTGCAATTCAAACTAGATTTAAACCAATGTGTAATTATTGAAAATTTATTGTTTCTTAGTCTTTCAACATTTTGATGACTGATAACAGAGTTATCTCTGATAACTCTGTTAAACCTCTTCAAGCTTTGCTTTATAGGGATTATTCGAATTACCTAGAAAAAGAAAAATACCAGAAAGCTACATGTAGTTTGTGACTCTTCAAAAATAAGTAAGGGATGCTGATGACCTATTAGATTTGCTTGTGCAAGTTACAGTGGTACAAATGCGTAGTCTTATTAGCAGAAGACGCTAGAAGAGGCTACAAAAATAGTTGCCAAAAACATTTAGTTTCCCAGAATACATTTTGTTTGTGAGTTTGATAACTCTCAGTTATCTCAATTTCCTTCGCCTCTCTTCTGGCAAGCCTATTCTTCTTCGTTTTATTTATTAAATTGTCACTAATTGTTCCCTTTTTTGAGGTAAGGAGGTCCGTTATCTAACAGGCTGATCTCTGTTTGATTAAGTCAAATAGCCTAGTTTGTGGTTTTTTTTATGGTTTGTGGTTGTTTGTTTATTTAGATTGTGGTTTTCTCTCTAAGGCTCCCTGATACTTAGAAAATGTCTGACTTTGTCAAGTATGTGCTTAAAAAAGCAGGCGAGAGAAGCAGTTAAAATTTTCTCCTAGCAGATTATTAACTTAAACAGACTTGTGTTCTATCTTAATGATACTTGTTTCAGTAAATCGTATGTATACTTGACTGCAGTTGATCTACCACTTTTTTTGATTTTTTTTTTAATGCATACTCACATTAATATTAATGTGCTGGATTTTGGTATAGCAGTGTAACCATAATTCTAATTTTAAAGTGTTCTAAACATACCTGTACAGTATTTTTCTCTTGATATGACTTTTAGATGTGTGCCTTATTCAGAAGAGCAGTTCTGTGATTTTTTTTTCCCCCCATTAAAACATCTTTAGTATTTTATTTATTTAATTTCTGTTTGATACTTATATTATCAGAGGAGCAAGTTGATAAAACTCAGCTAATCTGACCTGGATAATTATGGGTTATATAATTCTAATATACTACATTACTACAGAAATCCTACTACAACAAATATAGTTCAAACCATGCCTTGATTTTGTGTTCTTTTTAAACTAGACTGTCATTTCCATCCATCAGGGTTCATGAGATTTTTTTTGCAATGAAGTTTCAGCCAAAGAATTTCAACACATCCTCATGATAAAAAAAATCAGACACTGTTCAGGATTTAGTACATGGGAAAGGTTTTCTGAGCAGCACAACAAAATTATTTTTTTTTCCTTTCTTGCACCAAAGCAGCTTATAATTTTGATACTAAGAATCAATGAAGGGAGTCTGGAACAATGTCTCGAGACACATAGAAATCAGTTCAAATGCACAAAAATGTTTATTTCTTAGGTCCTGTTCCTTTAAGGGAGTTTGTTTGGAACAGCTTGCTGAAGTGACTTAATGATGCTACTGCCATTACTTCAACATTACCATTATCATTAGATAGGCATTGACAGCTGCTATTTTTCAGGGCTTATCAAATGAGAAAACATTTCTTCTGGGACTTGGGGAGTACTGGAATTGTAAGACTGGACTAAATGGATCTTGACAGACATACACCTTGTGTCTGTTACAATCTATATTTGCACATTCTAACACTTACCCTCAGCAAGTTTTCAGGTGACAGGAAGCTGAGCAGTGCAGTTCACACAACAGAAGTATGGGATGCCATCCAGGGGGAACCTAGGCAAACTTGAGGAGTGGACCCATGAGAACCACAAGTTCAAGTGCAAAGTGCTACACCTGGGTCAGGGCAATCCCAGACATGAGAACACACTGGGGGAGGAAGTCACTGAGAGCAGCCCTTCAGAGAAGGACTTTGGTGATCTCATGGATGAAAAGCTGGATAGACCCAGCAGGGTGTGCTCACAACCCAGAAAGCCAACTCCATCCTGGGCTGCATCAAAAGAAGGGTGGCCAGCAGGTCCAAGGAGGTGATTCTGCCCCTCTACTCTGCCGTTGTGAGACCCCACCTGGAGTGTTATGTCTAGGTCTGGGGTCCTCACACAAGAAAAACATGGATCTGTTGGAGCGGGTCCAGAGGGGAGCTATGAAGATGATTACAGGGTTGGAGCACCTCTCCTATAAGACAGTCTGAGAGTTGGAGTTGTTCAACCTGGAGAAGAAAAAGCTTCAGGGAGACCTTATAGCAGCCTTCTAGTACCTTAAGGGGGCTTATAAAAAGGAGGGAGAAGACCTTTTTGTACAGGAAAATAGTGACAGGACAAGGGGCCATGGTTTTAAACTGAAAGAGGACAGGTTTAAATTATATGTTAGGAAGAAATTCCTTATTGTGAGGATGGTGAAACACTGGAACAGGTTGCCCAGAGAGGCTGTGGAAGTGTTCAAGGACAGGCTGGATAGAGTTCTGAGGAAGTGGAGTCCTGGTCTCCTGGGTGGTATCCCTGCCCATGGCAAGAGGGTTGGAACTACATGATCTTTAAGGCTCCTTCCAACCCAAATCATTCTATGATTCTATGTGCTTCAATGAAAGTTCACACCCTCTTTAAACAAGGTATTAGGACTGTTTTTCTGTCAGCTTTGGCATGTGAAACTGCAGGATGACTGTGTAGATAACTATATAATTTTGTAAAATAAAACATCAATGGTACCTAATAAACCTGTGTGTAATTTTTTTGCAACAAAGGTGGTTTCTGTTTGACAGTTGCAAACTTTGTCCATTCATTGTACAAAATCTTACTGCTGATGCCAGCGATCTTATTTAGAACTGTCTTCACAGAAACTGAAGGAAGGTAGACAGTTCTTCAGTAATTTTTACTGTCTCTTCCTGGTTTATGTCCCAAGATGATGTTCCGAGGCACATAACAATGACAACAGGAGGGCATTGTTAAGTGCAAAGTTAGTCTCCATTGCCTATAGAGTCTTTGTTCTTTCACAGTGAATAATATCTTCCAAGCATTTCAAATAATTTTTTTGTCATTTCTCTTCATGCTTGGAAAATATGATCTAAGATTTAAAAAAAAAAAATCAAAATTATTAACTTATAGAAAATTACTGTGGGATGGGAGAAGGCATGATAAAATGCTCTTCCAGTGTAATAGTGGTGTGAATTGTAGGCTTATTTGAAATGGGGAATAAACAGGCTTTATAATGTATTCAGTGAATTTGAATTTTTAATATCCTGAGACAAACAGAGAAGTGTGACGGTTTAGGAGGAACTCAGGGGGCCATGCTCAAGGTTAGTTAGTTGGGTTCATACCCTTAATAAGCAAAGTTTGCTGTACTGTATTATGGGTTGATACTGTGTAACTTGCAGTTTTTTCCTTCAGTGGTTTGTTAAGACCACTTACACAAAATTCATTAGAGGTTACTGAATTGAACAGTGAGTTTAATGGGCAAAACTGTGTGAAGTAAATTCAGGGGCAAAAGCTAAAAGTTTTAAACCCTAATGGATTGTTCCCAGACAGTAAATAAGCACTCACTACCTTACCCGCTCTCTCTCTCTCACATATACACCAGCACAATGAGCAAAAGCAAGAAAAAAGTGCATGGATTGAGATAAAGGCAGTTTAATAAGTGTAATGCAGGGGCAACCACTAGCCACCTCCCATAAGCAGACTGATGCACAGCCAGTCTATGTACAGTGCCTAGTTTGGAAAGACTGCTTCTTTGAGTTCTTGCTGACCATAGTGGTGTGGGATATCCCTTTGGTCAGGCAGGGTCAGCGGTCCTGACTGTGTCACCTTTCGACACATTGCCCTCCCCCACGCCACTTGCTGGGAGGGCAGGGTGAAAAACAGGCAGCCCTGACACTGTGTAGACACCACTCAGCAATAGCTAAAATATTGGTATTTTATCAGCACTCTGTTTTAGTCACAAACATGAAACACAGCACCATATGGGCAATACAGAAACCTACAGCAGTATCCTCCTCCCCAAAAGAAAATATAAGAAATTAAAGTTATTTTTAAGATATTTTTAACCTTTTATAATAACAAGCTCATTCTTCAAAGTACTGAAAGCTGAACATGTTACTTCATTCATATTGTCTCAGCAAGTAAAAAGGACACTTAAATTCATTTCTCAGGTTACTTCAAAATTGTCAATAAATGTACTAGGTAGCATTCCCTTAGTGACACACTGCTGAGTGCGTGCTGTACATTATTCAGGGTAAAAATGGTTTTGAAGCTAAAATGAATGAGGGCTCATTTAAAAGGGGTGTGGTAATGTACAGAATTACATCTTGCTGTAATTCATGTGAGAATCAGTCTTTTTAGTGCTGTCATTTGTTTATAAACCATACTGGTTAAGATTTATCTGACATAACTATAGATGTGCCTGTCTGAACTAGTTGTCCTTTTATAGTCAGGGAAAAGTACTACATTCCCAGAGAAAGATTTATTTTATCCTGATGTTGCATCTAAAACCAGTGAGATGAATCACTTACCTAAAGCACCTTTTACTTGCCAATGATGGTAAAGGGAATTTTGAAAAATAGCCCAAATAGCTGTAATTCATATATCTAAAGAACTCCATTCACCAATTAAGCATTACAAATGAAAAATACCTGCCTAAGATTTAAGATTTTTTTACCTCTGATTTTCTCTGTAGTTATACTGATATATTTAGGTTAACAAGTGTCATATCTTTCATTGAACAGTTAAATTTATTCCATTTAGCATTCTAAATGCTTTTACCTGAAGAAATCTTTTATGCATCTGAAGAATAATCTTCCTAAAAATGTGAATTAATTGTTTAGAAATTTAGTGGTTAAGTTAATGACCAGAAAATAGTAACTTGGGGTTTTTTCCTGCCTGGGTCCAGTACTGCTTTTCTCAGACTACTGTGTTTTAATGCTTAAACTGGAGCCCTGTCTTTATAAAAGAAGCAGGAGCAGTCTGATTCCATATATTTTGAACCGATTGTGAAATCAATTCAGTGTTGTTTTGTAGAAAATATGTTCCAGTTTTGACATGTCATGGTTTGAGAGCCTCAAAAAATCTAATTCCCTAGTTTAAACCCCCTCCCACATCTCAACCTAATGTGGGATGATTTTTTCCAGACAAAACAAGAGACTCAGAATGGGGGAAAGGGAATATATTACAATGACTGTACACATAAATATTATAATACATTATACACACGATCTCAACTATCTCTACCATGACATAAGTATTTACAATGGATCAGATCTCTTCTCCCCTCCAAATAAAAGTCCAGGAGGGAAGAAGGACAGATCCTTTCCAGTCAGAGCAGTAGTTTCTAAGGCATCAAGCTTTCTTCTTGTCATGCATTCAGCAGCTGTGGCTGGATCTCTGCCAGCACTCACGAGGGGAGTATCCAAGCCCCCTCGGCCCCGTCGACTCCAAGCGAGGGGTCTTCCGTGGGCTACGTTCACCCCAGACAAAGGTCGTTCCACCACGGTCATACCGCGAAGCACAGGGGGTCTTCGTGACGGTCTGGTATCTTCAGGGGACTCAAGCCCCTTGCAGAGCTTCTGTGCCCTGCCTCAAGATGGCTGCGAGCTTCTTTGTAGCTTACAGCAAGGGAGGGACCCCAAGGTCACCCTCCTACACACCGTCCTGGCTGAGCTCTCAGGGCAACCGAGCTTCTTAGCTCCTTTACTCCAATTAGGACTTTTAATCAGTAAGAGTCCACCCCCTCCATTTTGGAGGGATCTCAAAGAAAGTTTTAGGGGAGTTTTGGAGTTCTTACCCCCAAACTTCCTCTCAGTAGAACTTATTTCTGCTCTCTGCTGCAGTTCTTTCTCTTTCAGCTCTCCTTCCAGGAGTTCTCTCTGCGGTGCTGCATGCTTTTGTTGCTTTGTCTTATCTCTTCTGGCTCTGTGCCACCATTTCTCCGGTCAGTGCTGGCTGTTGCTACTTCTGCCGCTGCCCACGGTGGAGAAACATCTCCTGGCTTAACTACAGACACTTAGCCCAGTCTAACACTGTTCCAAGTCTCTGCAGTCCCCCCAGCTGGGGGACGGGGGCTGGAGCCCCCCTAGGGGGGCTCCTGCTCTCTCTCTCCTCATGGTCTTACAACATGGTCACTTCTACTCCAACCAGACTACAACTCGTCTCTTCCAGTCTGGTTGTGGTATGTTTATATTTCGCAGGAGCGCGGATTGGTTCAAATCTCAAGTGTCACCACCCCCTGGGGGTTACCACTTTCTTAGCTTCAGGGGGAAAACCTGGTTCAAACCACTACAGACAAAAATGTTATATGATGACTTTTGTTATCAAGGGTAAAAAGCTTATTAATTTTCTTTTCAAAACAGTAAATTGATTTGGGATTTTAAGATATTTTCACTTCTCATCCAGAAGTTATTTTTCAGCTCCTTTCCTGTGGACCTAAATGCCGAGTCAGTTGTTCTACAATGCCTAGAAAGATAGATGAACATCAGGGAGATGAAGAGAATTAATAGTTTTGTTTCCAGATGCTTACCTCCTATACCTACAAGTAAAGATAGTTTATTCTAGTCGGATATGTGTATATTTGAACCTAAAGTGCTTCAGTCCAAAATAGATGAGGCTTGTTGTCATGTTAACTGCCCTCATTTATTTTTGCCTTCAGAAAGGCAGAGCAATAGTAATTAATTAGGAGAGAGAGGGTAGGAGTGTCTTGGTGCAGATTGGTCCTGGATGTCGTTAGGGTTGTAGTAATTATACTATTGTGATAATTCACTTTTTTCAGTGGCACTGTCTGTCTAGTATTCTGGAATTCATATCCTTGATTTTTGTTTAAATAAATGCTGATAGGATTCAAACTTTAAGGAAGCTGGAAAGAAGTGCTTCTTTGACAGCAATGAATTGCAAATTCAGTGATTTAAACGCTTGAACACTTTGGTTTACATAGTTCTAATATATTTCTTTCATCAACACAAATATAGAAAATACAGGTTTGCTAATGTAGATGGGGAAAACAGGGTTATGATAAAGAGCTTTAGTTTTGTGGTAGATAAGTGCAGTCACATTTCACTTTATGATCAATGAATGTGAAACTGAAAAGCATCTTTGCCTACTCAGAACTGTGTAGGGATTAAATACAAGAAAAGAAATAGCAGATGGATATAGATAATGCCGCCTTCTCCTTGTACGCATCATTGAAATGGAGAACATTTGAAGAAGCAAAAAAAGCTGAGAAAAATGTTGTCTTAATGATTAAAAGTAAGTTTTGATAGTACTGGTTAGTTGTTCTTAAGACTGCAAATCAGAGAAGTAGAAAGAAACATGTGAAAAATATTAAACAGAAACATCCAGTTTAGAGACCATGAAACTTATTCCAAAGTATGAGTGCAGAGCATGGGAAGATAGACTATTAAAATTTTTTGATACTTTATCTAGTTAACTTGAAAGTAATTGCAAACAAAAATGTTTTATTTGCTCCCCCTGCACTTCAGATTTTATGTTTTATTGTTGTTACTCTATTTGTTTTACTTTGTCATTCTTTCTTTAGCAGAATGCACTAGTGTATTTCATTTAACAAAAAAAATAGCAAATGCTTCTAAAATTTCTTTTTGTATCTCATACACGTCCTAAGATCCTTATGCTTGACAGTTGCTTGGGGTTTTTAATCATGGATGAAATTGTGTTGAAAAACCTTCATATCTTCAGGATTTTTATTTTTTTTTAAATCATCCTAGAATAAGTTTGTACCTCTGCTTTATTTGAATTTTTCAGCATTCAGTGGTATGCTGATGTTCCATTTGTGTCTTCTAAGACTGTCTGCCCTGTTTCTTTTCTATGTTTCTTTTGCTGTGTTCAGTTGATGAATTTTCAAATTGAGATGGCATCTCTTATTTGAGAAAAGGAGCCTAAAGGGCAACCTAATTACTCTCTACAGCTTCCTGAGGAGGGGAAGTAGAGAGGAAGGCTTTGAGCTCTTCTCGCTAGTATCCAGTGCCAGGAGGTATGGAAATGGTTCAAAGCTGAGTCAGAGGAGGTTTAAACTGGATATTAGGAAGCATTTCTTTACCAAGAAGTTGGTCAAACACTGGAGCAGGCTTTCTGAAGAGGTGTTTGTTGCCCTAAACCTGTAAGTGTTTAAGAGGCATTTTGATAATGGTGTTATCCTCCTGCTTTAACTTTCAGACAGCCTTGGAGTGGTCAGGCAGTTGGACTAGGTGATTGTTCTTGATCCCTTCCAACTGAAATATTCTATTTTCTGTTAACTTCAATCCATTCTTCAGAACCTTATTTGAAAAATCTGATACTAAATAATTCCAGTTTTCACAAGTTAACAATTTAATTCTAGATGTTCAGCAGCAAATGTTTTATTCCATTTCAAGAACTGGTATAAATATACTATCTGAGATATGTAGACAACTTCTCTGTTTTGGGGGAAGATCTCTGTTCTAGATCAAAAGGGCATAAAAGATCAGCCTAAGTTCTGCATAGATGTGGCAGCTTAGGAAGAAACACTTTTATTGCACAGCATAATGAAAGGCAGAAACTGAAGAGTAGCCACTGTATTCAGAAAACTGGAGATTCTGAGTAGAGCAGCTGCATTTGAGAATGGTGATGTAGATTAAGGTAGGTTCTTGGAGCAACTTGCAAGTGTCAACCTGTCATTGTAAACATCCTCAGGATAAACAATATAGTCTAATTTGCTTATTACTGCCAGTTCAGTACGACTTTGGGAGGGGTTATGTTTGTTGACCACAGTCATCTGACTTGGAACCTTGGTCGGAACATTAGTTTGCTGATTCATTTCTTACAGCCATGCTGTGAAAGATGCAGAATAGTTAAAAAATGATACATCAGCTTCATAAAGTACAAGCAATATTTCAGGATACTTAATTACAGTGAAAGCAATCTTTACTGAATATTAAATATTCCCTTGAAGAATGCAAAGACTGAATGTTTGACATAAGAAAAAAGATTGTATTTGAGATCTATGATATGGAAAGAACACTGATTTATGGTACGGTATGCTGGCTCCTGTAAGGATTTCTATCTATGTTTTCATATTGTACTCCAGCTGAAATTTGTCTTATTACAGAAGTCTTCTATATACTTTATTAAAAATAAGTTATTTCATGGCAGTAAGATTTAACTTTTTGGTATGTGGTGTTGCATCCACAGTTGTACCCAACTGATAAAGTTGTAAATTCAGGATGAATTTTTAATTGCTTACTGACAGTTTTTAATATGGCATAATTATTTGAAGTAGTACCTTCAGAGACTTCAAGATCTCTTTTCTGGCTGATAATATCAGATTTGTGAGCCTGTCATTCTGTACATACACACGAGTAAAACTATAATAATATGGTATTACTTTACATTTACTAATTTTGAATTTTAATCATGGTTGCCTGGCCAGTCGATATCAGAAAAATCTTCACAACTCTCAGTAGTTGGTGGATTTTAATTGCATTTAATGATTTCTGACTCTTCAGTAAACTTCTTGCTTCCATTAGTATCAGCACATGTTACCAGCTCATTATCACTGTGGTTCTTCGCTGATCACCTCCCCATGTTGTGAAGACTGTCAACCTACGGTCTTCCTTGGGAAATGCAGGTGCAGAAATGTCATTAGAGGATACAGTTTTGTAGCGAATCTTTTACTTCTCTTGTTGGCTGAATTGCATTTGATTGTTCACATTTTAAAGCAGAGTTTGTTGCTTTGTATTACTTCTTGAACACCATTTAACCATGTTAATTTATTTCTTATACTCACTTCATTTTTGGTTAGATTTTCTTAGTCATCTGAAACTACTTTTATCATGACTGTTAATATTTTTATTTCATGATGGTTTTTAGGTTGACTACTTTAAAGAAGTTACTCTCCCCCACCTTCCTAAATTTTTGCCATCATTGTTAATTAGTTCATTAATTTGTTTCCTTTATTAAGGAATTTGATTTTAATGATAATTATGATCATTGTTAGTGGCTTGAAATATGCTTAAGCTGCAGTTATGGGCAAACAGGTACATTTTAAAATGTACATAGTTTTCTTTGGTGAAATAAGCAGTCACTCTGATGGACTGTAAATCTCTTTCTGGCAAATGGACAAATATCCTACTGGATAGTTTGTAGCCCAGTAGAAGATTCTCCATAAAACCAATTTTATTAGCATTCAGTGTATTTTGATACAGATTTGCTGCGATGTTTTATAAAGAGAGACAGCTTGTTTTTAACAGTACTGAAGTATCCCGTCACTTCATACCAATATAGAAACTGTTTCAGTCTTTTAAATATTACATATTAGTATCCTGATTTATATTAGCAAGCAAATGCAGTTTGAATTATTTTAGAGTCTGTAATGAATTATTTACATAGTTTTACTCATTCTATGTTAGCTTATTACTTGAGCAAGAATTTTACAATGAATAGTGTTTGAGGAAAGGACATCAGTTGTATTGCACCTCTTAATTCCAGCTGAAGCATTACTGGATTTTTCTTTGTTTTTAAGTCCATGTTATCAAAAGGAAATGGTGGGATTCATCTCACCTAAATTTGGCATCTGAAAGTTGTGTATCTAAATATTAACATAGAATTGTTGAGGCTGGAACAGAAGTCTGGAGATTCTCTTATCCAACCCTCCTGCAAAAGCAGGGCCAACTAGAGCCAGTTGTCCAGGTCTGTGACCAGATGGCTTTTGAATGTACCCGGTCTTGAAGACTCCGCAAATACAATTTTTCATCCTAGATTTCCTCCATGGAAGGAAATGGAAAAAAGTAGATACTTCCAGAAGGTGTTTAATTTCATTTTAGAGTAAGCATCTAAGTGAGTTCAATTGAATGTCTTCTACAGGTGCTTGTTTTACCGCTGTGTGTTTTTAACATAATGTCAGAGAGGCTTATCCAGGTGAAGAGATATCTGAAAATGCAACAACCCAGATTGCTGGTGAAGTGTGCACCAGTTGCTTTGTTTTCAGAAATACAAACTTTACCTTTTCTTGAAAAGAGAGTGAAAACTCTGTAAATTAATTTCATGATTCTAAAGAATGACCATAGAAATTCTGTGCTTCTAATATTGAAATTTTTTTTGCCTTCCCTTGGTACACATTATGTGTTTACCAAATATGCAAATATGTGATATGCAGTCACAAGTTTTAAATTAAAGTACTATTATTGTTTACCTTGGCTGAACGCCAGGTATTCACTGGGCCTGCGCCCAACCTCCCTCCGGAGGGAAAGGGGAGGAGGAAAGAGGGAGAAGAAGGGAAAAACTATGAAAACCGAAACTGCCAAGAAAGAAGGCTTTATATGTTCATAGAGAGAAAAAAAATTATAAAACTATACACACGGAGAAGAACTAACAACAAAGATTACTTCCCCACAATGAACGCTCTTCTCCCCCGAAGAAGCAGCCCGTCCACCACTGT
Source organism: Pseudopipra pipra (assembly GCF_036250125.1). NCBI lineage: Eukaryota > Metazoa > Chordata > Aves > Passeriformes > Pipridae > Pseudopipra > Pseudopipra pipra. The sequence goes on from NC_087550.1 coordinate 50,769,905, forward strand.
GCAGCTATCTGGAAGAGAAGAAAACCCTTACTTCCTTCCCATCTTTTATATCTGAGCTGACATAACATAGCATGGAATATCTTGTTGGTAAAATATACATCAGGTGATCTATCCTATTTCCGTTTCCCTCTCAGTGAGGGTAACAAACCCATTACAAGTACTAATTATAGTTAGGTTAATAGTTTTATTTGAATGCAATTAAATATCTCAGGAGAACTAAGAAGGTAGTCAATTTATATATGTAGCATATTAGAAGTTGTTATGTTGGAAAATTATAAATTGTCTATTAGCAATTAATTGATAGAGAAAAAGTAATTGGAAAGTGAATGAAAAGTATGAATTAGGGTGGGACCCAAAGCTAGTACTTGCTTAATTGTATTAATTTTATCTGAAGATTGGGTCTGAAGAAAGTCTTTGAATATTTGGATAGGTTTAGCCATCAAAAGAAAGTTTGCGTAGTATTTCAACTTGTTTCTTTTTTGGAGTTTAATTTGAAGGCAATATCAACTGCTTTTAAGTAGGCTGTAGAACTGCCTTCTGTTAGAGGTGACTGTTGAAATTATGCACTTGTAAGAGATTAATTCTTTGAATATCTTTAATATCTTTAATTAAAACATGTTATTGCAATTTTAATTGTATTACTTCATGAAACAAACAGAAAAGGGAAGGTCTTAAACTGAAAGAAGGATGGGTTTAGATTAGATATTAGGGAGAAATTCATTACTATAACGGTTGATGAACTGGAACAGTTTGCCCAGAGAGGTTGTGGAGGTATTCAAGAGATGGCTGGATGGGACCATGAATAACTTGGTCTAATAGAAGATTCCCTGCCCAAGGCAGCAGGTTTGGAACTACATGATCTTCTAAGGTCCCTTCCAACCCAAATCGTTCTGTGATTCTATGAAATGTAATATTTGTACTTTCAAAATTCTTCAAGTTACTAGGATAAAGTAGGATGCATGAGAGTCAGGCTTTGTTTCCTTAAAAATTAAAAGAGGTTTTTGCCAATAAAAGGAGAATTTTTTTTTTAAACTAATCTTCATACTCAGTTCAGTAGGGTCTTTTGAGTTCGCCTTTTTTAGGTTACATAGGTGACTGATCAAAATTATTGAATTCCATTCCTGAAGATATATCTGACTATATCTTCTTTTGCTGTTTTTTTCCCTCACTCCTAATACAGGCTTGGTAGTTGTGCTATTTAATTAGAGCTCAGGGCTCTGGATAGTGTTTTGCAAGTATCTGGATGGACAGGAGTCAGGCTGAGTGCTTGTGCCCTTCCTAGTGCAGTCTCTCCTTTTCACCAGGAGTAGGTTTCTTTCACCACACAGTGAGCTGATCTGTAATATAATTATGCAAATTTACTGTGTCCATGTTGGTCCAGAGCAGATCACTGATTCTTTTCCTGGACATGACTACACGATTGTTTGGGTGGGACAATGGAAAGGGCAGTAAGGTCTTGCAAATACATAACTAAGGACAAATGTTGGCTTATATCCAGGGAAAAAGCTAAGTTATTTTCTAGTGTCCTCTGAGAATGGTAGAAAAGCCTCAGTTGCTTTTGAGCTTTTCAGGTTCTGCGCTACGTCTGTCTGAGCCAGGCCACCATTTCAATTACTTCATAGAAAGGAATGTTTCAAATACATTTTGATTTGATTTGATTAAAATGTTGCATTCAGTACTGTGACCAAATTGAAGGTAGTATTTTATGATATATTTTATGTGTTTATTTTTTACAGGCTTTGTTTTGTATAGCATGATGGTTAATTTGCTCTTAGAGAGCATAGCTGTGAGTTTCTCTTATCAAAATTGCCTCTCTCATCATGTAAAATATATTCAGTATTGGTCACGATGAAGGTATGAAAGACACTAAACTATGTATTTCACAATGTAATGCTGTTCTTGTTTTCTTTTTTAGCTGGTTGGTGGCGAATTTGATCTAGAGATGAACTTTATAATCCAGGATGCAGAGAGCATTACATGCATGTCAGAGCTTTTGGAGCACTGTGATGTAACGTGCCAAGCAGAAATCTGGAGTATGTTCACAGCGATTCTACGTAAAAGTGTGCGTAATTTACAGACTAGCACAGAAGTTGGCTTAATTGAACAGGTACTGCTGAAGATGAGTACTGTGGACGACATGATTGCAGGTAAAAAATTGCCAACTGATAAAATGTTATTCCGTTCTGGAACTGCCAGTGTTTTGTGATTATGAAAGGGTGTGAGATGTCTTGGTTTTTACTTAAAGTGATATTTTGGTTAGTACTGCTATTGAGTCAGAATTACTATTTTATCAATTTCAGGAAAATGACAAAAATATATTCTTAGTCTAAAATATATGTAGATACATTGTTAAAAATAACTGCCTGTTAATTCGTCTCACAAGATAATGTTATGTTGGTGATAAAAAAGCAATTTTTAATATAATTAAAAACTGTACAGTTATACTTTCTAACTACAAGGTAATATTTTGGCTTTTTAGAGCATTGATTATTTTTAATTATTTGGATATTAGAATTATTATGGTCCATTTTAAACAAAACCTCATTTTACAGCATATCAGAAATTATTCATAGGTTTTAATGCTGGACATATAAATTATGTTAAACAATCATTTCCTAATGTATAGCTGTGATCCCTCTCATGTCTCTTAATTTTTTATACATGTGGCTTTTAACATCCTATAACTTTTTGTGGTGTTAAAAAGATAGCATGCTTTGTTTGCTTACTGAAAATATGTGATGAAGTTATTGCACAGCTAAGGTTTTCAGAGTATGTTTGAAGGAGTTTATGCTATTCCATGCTACATCCTCTCAGTAACAGGGTACAGATTGTAATCCTGGATTACTTGGTTAGAGGAGCAGGGTTGGTTGCCACATTTAAATATGGCAGCTGAAGAGATACATATGATTATATTTATTTTCCTGGGGGGGGAACTTAGGCAGTTTCTTTCAACTCAATTTGAAAGTAGTTCATAATTTTTATATAGTTTGTAACTGATAGGATAGTTAAATTGTGAGGCACTTTAGAAAGATTGAAGAGGTTTACCTTTATTAATTCTGAGGTTTTAGTTGATGATTTGATTCCTGACATATAAACAGGTTTTGTGGAACAGTAAACTAGCAAGGATTTCTCAGGAGAAGGAAAAGGAGGATAACAGCAGCATGAAAACTGGATTACTGAGGAATGATTTTGTCCTTGGCTTTTCTTTTTTTTTTCGGTATAAGGGTATCTGTAATATTAAGTATTAGGAAAAGCTACATTCTATTTTTCAAAGCAAGTTATAATCAACATCTTGTTGATTAGCAATGTATATGTAAATGCTAAAATTAGAAGTGTTATGCTAAATACTGTACTGTGAGATTCAGACTGAAGTATAACAGACCAGTAGATTCACAAATTATGTGTTTCACCAAGTATGTTTTGTTTTGCAGTACTTGTAAATATATTAGAAGAGTATAAGGCTGAAGATACTCTTTCATTCTGTTTTAACTATAACATATTATATGATGAGAACACACATTTCTATTTTGAAGTTTTTCATGTTTAACTCATGGAAATAATGTTCTTATATGAGTAATCACACTGATAAAATTTGTCCAATTTGAGATCCCCTAAGTAGTACTTCTGTACGCGGCATATAGGACTGCAATGATGTCTCCATTAGAGAGAATTTAAAAAAAATTGCTTAGCTAATTACAAGTCAGAAATCAAGAGCACAGGATCTGGCTTTCAGGAGCATTTGGTAGTTGAAAAATCATTCTGAAGGTACAGATATTAATATAAGCCAGGGGTAGTACATGAAAAAAAACTCTAATGGATCCTCTACTTCATAAATCTTTTTTCTGAGAGTAGTCACACAGTAGTTCAGAAAGAGATCTTCTGCAGAAAAAACATCAGTAAGCTTGATCTTCAGTATGCTTACATGGACAAAGGGAGCCCATATGTAATTTAAAATCAAAACTGAAAATTGGAATTCTGATGAAATTTTAGATGTGCAATGTGTTTCAAATTATTTGAATAGTTTTCTATATATCATGAGCAGGGATTGAACAGAATCACACTTTGTAGGGTCTCTCTCTGATAACTGTAAATAGATGAGAATGTGAGTTTTTTGAGAATTTTTTTTGATAAGACATGGAAGCAACAAAATTAATCATTTGCTTTTCTCTCTTGATTTCTGTAAGCTCCTCACCACCCTTTTATAAATGGTAACAAGTTGGTAATAAGTCAGAAATAACAAATATGGTCCTGTAATAACTATTTCAATGTCAGATTTTTTATGACAAAATCAGCGACAACTAATGCAGTATCTGTGCTCCCTAACCTGCTATGCAGATGTTGAGGTCATATTTGACACAAGATGTCTGTAGAACTGCTTTACTCCAGATATTTCTATGAACTTTCCACTCCAAGGGAATGAAGTAAAACATTTTGTGCCAAAATGTTTTTTAACATTGAGGGAAGATGTTTTGAATCAGAGTTGTGTTAGTTTTTACTTCTAGGAAGTTAGTACCACTTTCTTCACAAAACAGTCGGTATTACTCTGTCAGCCCAATGTTTTGAAATTGGCTTTTTTCATCTGTAAACGGTACATGTTTTCTGGGATTTTTTTATTTGGTTGTTCTGGGAGTTGCTTGTTTGTTTTTAGGTCATCTCACTTGTACCTTTGTGAAACACTGTGATTAGGCCTAGATGGGATTTAAATAGACAAGACAGGCACAATCTCTGTTTTATGTTCTGACAGCATGTTTTCAGGACCAGTCTAAGTCTGAAGCCACTCTTCTCTGATTTTATGAAAGTAAGACTGCAGCAAATGAACATTTACCCAATCTTTTGCACTGAAAAGAACTTGTCTGTCTGTTTAGATGAAGACTGTCAGATTCATGAGGTTCTCAGCACTTTAAATATCTCACTTCACATGATTTTACAGATTCTGTGGTCAAAAATAAAGCCTAATCATCTTGAAAGTCTCTATTGCAATCCAGATGGGCTCATTGCCATTTGTATTTCACGTTGCTTTCCAGAAGCAGCACCTGTCAGAAGTCATCTTTATGCTGTGATAATCTATTGTACTAATAAAGGGAATGGTCAGCCCTTTTAACAGTGGTTAAGGAAAAGAGAATATTAAAATATTTTCATAGATAATTGGTGCTGTGGTTTTTTTGTTGGTTTTTTTTTTTTTTTAAAAGCGTCACAGGATCTTCCCTGAGGGTTTCACTTTTTACAATTCTCTGTTTCCAGGTGATGAGTAGTGAAGCAGATCATCTGCTCTGAGGGACTCTTTAGGATAGTATGTAGTACCTTTACAGAAGTCTGAATGGTGTATGAGAAAGTAGCCTGAACTGCTACAGAGTAGATATGTCTCCCTTAAGTGCCATTTTATTTCCCACAGTTCTGTTGTGATGCTGTAGGTAATTGTTATAAAATTGCTAGTTACTAAATTCTTCAGCACTGAAACAGTTCCTAGTTTTCAAGCAACAATGTTGGCTTTTGACTGCTCTGTCATTGTTGGACTGTTAACAAGCTCTTTCAACTCATTCCATAAGAAAAATGGCAAAATGATCACATTCTGTATTTCCAACCTGTAGAAATTAGTTTACTGCACCAACAAGAGGTAAATTCACAATTTCGTGGTCGTCTGTTGTTATAAGCTTAAGGAGGAATGAGGGCAGTTTCCTGAAGTTGGATTTCCAATACTGTTTAGTATGTCTTCTAAAGTTAATACCAGACTATTTGTTTTGACATATGCACATTGTTACTTGAAAGACAGGCAGACTCTTTTATTATTGTATTTTCATATTAAATGACTGCATTAATCATTCCTTCAAGGTTGCTGGTTAATTTTTAGATCATATGAAAATTGCTTAGTATAAAACTATTCAGAAGGTGCCATTAACAGAAATTAGAAATGCTTTAAAAATGAGAAAAAGTACCTGTTTTTTCCTTCTGGACTTAATATTATTTTACACAATCATGTTTTTGAAATGAGATCATAGATTCCAGTCATATATGTAATGTTATTTAATATAAAAAAAAAAGTAGACATTAAAAAAATCCAATTCTAGTACGTTTTCTGACCCTTGTCCATTTATAGATGAATGTATTATTAGGATTTATAAACCAGATGTGGACTGACTCTTTTATGAGATTTCTAATAAGTATGAATAAAATTATGTAATGAATTGCAGTTATTTTTAAGTCTTGTTATATTGAAACAAGAAACAAACCTTCTTTAGAGGAGTTTATAGCAATATCTTTAAGTAACCTTAAGTGCTTCGACTTCCACAGATGTTGTTAGCTTTATCTCTACTTGTTACCTACTGGGCTTCAATCTTCCAGGTCATTGTTTTACCCACAGTTGCTAGGGAGCTTATGTTTCCTTTTGTCCATCAATGTTTAATTCATTACTTATAAATATGTATTTCTAATGCCTGTAGGTTATCAACATCTTCAGTAGAAATAAGAATTTTTCTGTACCATAAGGTACTACAGGACTATAACAATGAAAAAAAGAAGCACATGCTCAGTGATTTTTAGAATCTGCCAATCATTTCTGTGTTTGACTGTATTAATTTACACTTTTGTCATCTATTACAAGATTTTTTTTTAATGCTATTCTGACTTTCACAAGACAACTTTGCTTCTATACAGTATTTTTTCTCTGTAAAGGAAGCATAATTTGAAGTAGCATGATCTGGAAAGCAAGCTAAGACTAGAAAGTGAGAATTGAGAAATTCCCAGCCAAAGATTAGTATTCACTTGTGCTTATTTCCCTTTCTGAGTTTTCAGTGTGTTACTGTTCTCAGTTTCTGATCATGTACAAGATGTGCAAATCACTGCCAGCTTCACACTAGAGGCTGGAGACTGTACAGTGAAGGGGGCAGATGCATGTAGGTACTAGAAGAGGATCTGAGTCATAGAATTCACCACTGTGAAAAACAAGACATTTAGTTTTCTTAGCTGTATTTTGTTTTCCCTAATTCTGTCACAAATATAATGGGACAGTAATTTAAAGGGAACATTAAATAAAGAGAAAGGGGAAGGGGAGAAAAAATTCTGTACTTGAACATTGGGATGTTCAGATCTTACAGTGAAAATGTCTGCTAAGTTGCAGTGCTTTTCTTTTGCCTTTCCTGTTATGCAATTTCACTCACCAAACAGCTTGTTATGTCTCCTGTAAATGAAATGATATTTTGTTCTTCACACATGCCTTTTGCTTGCTCAGGTCCAGAGGCTAGTCTCCTAGTGGAAAAAATTCAATAGGTATTGATAGTTTTGCTAAAAAACACATATGTATGGATTTGCAGAGAGAAAATTTCTTTTAAAACAAAATATGAAGTGTCATTTAAAAAATGTATGCTTCTGAAGACTCCTCTTTGACAGACTCTGTAAGAGTCATCCTTTCACTAATGAAAAAGGAGAACATGCAACCATACAAATACAATAAAAATTTGTATGTAGAAGCCCATGTTTTCTACAAGTTTGGGGGGGAGGATTTTGTGATTGTTGAACAGATTGGAAAAGTTTGTTAATGCTGATTCTGTTGTTTTGTTTTGGAAACTCTGTACTTCACTGCTTAATCTTTGAATTAAATTTCTTATACCACCTCTATGAAGATGAGCAAATTACTTTTCCTCCTGCTAGAGGAAATAGTAATTCTTAGTAGTGCATTTTATTCCAGAAAAAAGTGTGAGGTCCAACATCCCACAAGCTAACAAATTCTTAAAATGAAATTCTGTTTTTTAAAATAAAAATTCAATTACTAGCAGTAGGTTTAAACCTGATACTCTCTGAAAGGCAGATTACTTATTGTTCTTACTCTAAAAGTCTATGGGGTTTGGGACGTTGTAATGAAAACTGTATTACTTAAATTTGTTAGCAATCACTTCTTTTTATTGTGCTCTTTAATTGTTTTCTTGCTATGATTTTCTGAATTTTTTTCCTTGTGGGTCTTTTGCTTTGCTTTTGTTTTTGTTTGATTGTTAGATTTTGCTTTGATTGGTTTGGTTTGGTGGAGTTTTTGTTGTTTGGGGGGGGTTTGGATGGGGGAAGGGTTTTTTTTCCCCCTGGTCTCTCCTTCTGGTAAAAGTCAGAAGCATTACCACTGTAGCAAAAATGTGGGAACTATACAAACTATCAGTATAATGTGCTGCACTTAAGGACAAACATCTTTTAGGTCAAAATTTTTTGACAAATATTAACTTCAGAGGAAGGAAGAACTCTTATCCCAAAAGTATACAGCAGAAAGGAGCAAGCTAGAAGTTTTTAATGTGTCATGAATGTTGTGAAATGGGACCAATTAATTCTCCAAAAATTTAATTTTTTTTTTCAAAGTGTGATGCAAAATTTAAAACTGGGCATGTAGTTTTTTTCTAAAAAATGCCAAAGCAATGAGAACGTGAAATCCTTTGTGAAATATTTAAGGCATTAAGTTTGATTTTTAGAATTTGTGAATACACTTACTTTTAGAAGTATTAATTTTTTGGCTTTTTTTTTTATTTGTTTTTTCAAAACAATTAAGTTCAGAGTTCAGAATAACTTTATTTTCCTTTGAAGATCTCCTAGTTGATATGTTGGGGGTTCTTGCCAGCTACAGCATCACTGTCAAAGAGTTGAAGCTTTTGTTCAGCATGCTTCGAGGCGAAAATGGAATCTGGGTAAGCTGTGATTAGATAAAGCAATAAGTGTCATTCCATTAGAGATTAAAGTTAATGTAAATTGTCTCCTGGGACATATAAACTTGAATTAATTGTTTTTCTCATGTTGACTGAACATATGTTTAAGAAATATTTTTGCTAACTACTTCAGAGTTAATTTGCTTTGTTTGAAAACTGTCCACTTTGCATTGTAGCCTATAGAGTACAAAAATGATTGTATTGACTTTTATGCAATTTTCTTGTTTTCACAGCCAAGACATGCAGTTAAATTATTGTCAGTCCTTAATCAGATGCCACAGAGACATGGGCCTGATACCTTTTTCAACTTCCCAGGCTGTAGTGCTGCAGTAAGTTTTCAACCAAAATACTACAATTTCAGGAAGAAATAAATAGTCCCTTATTTGCATTTCCTTTAATTTGTTTCAGAAATGCGTGAAAAGGAAGTAAGAGGATAAATTCATGCTTGAGTAGTGTATATGTTTTCTTCCATAGATTTGCAAGGTAGTTATGTTGTTGAGAAGTTGCACTTGTGAGGATGGAATGTCAAGCAGCAGATTTTTCTTTGGGGAAGTTACTGTAAAAGTGAAACCTGAAAATTCCAAAGAACAGTGTTATTTTATTAGAATAATGTGATTGATATTATATAAAGGAAAGGGCTGAGGAAAATCTAGGAATGAACTTCTGCATGTCATCACAGTTTACAGTGACTGCTTAGTCATACATTTTATTATAAATTTTTCTGCTTATCTGAATTCCAACAGCTGTTTACTTTGCATCAAGGCAGTGATTTAAATGCAGTCTTCTTTTTGCTTTTCTTCATGAGATAACTTACAACGGCAAAATTGTATTTCTTTCCAAACCTTCCCAAATGGATATTCTCTCTTTCACTGACTGCATGTACTTTCAGAAAAAAAGCTACAAATAAATTAAAATATTGTATACAGATTTATAGATTATTGAGAGTAAATACAAACGGGTAAAGCAGAGTAATCCATATTTGAGGTTCAGTTCTATTCTGGTATGGATCAGGATATACTTATGGTAGAACATAGAGTCTTTTAACAGAAAATAATCCTGAAATTCCTGTTTTCTCATGCCAGTGCTTGAAGTCTGCTCTACTTGCATTTTATCAGTAGCTGTTTTAGCTGGGTCTCTTTCCAATACACACAAGGGGGTTCTCCTCTACCCCTCTTGGCTCTTTGACTTCAATCGAAGGTCTCTCTCTCTTCCGTGAGCTGTGTAGCAGGGACAAAACTTGCTTCACCACATCATATCATGGGGTGTAAGACCCCCATGAAGGCCCCTTCCTCAGGGGATTCACCCCTGAGTCAGAACGTCTCGGGCAGCTTTCAGTTGAGAGCCTTTGCCTCAAGAGTTCTATCAGAGCTCCTGTGCTCTGTCTCAGCTGCCAGCTTGGCAGCAGCAGCGGGGGCGAGCAAGGCCACCCCCTCTGCATTCCGTCTGGCCATCCCAGTCCAGCTCCGGGACGCCTGAGCTTCTTAGCTCCTCTCTCTCTCCGGTGCTGCAGCACTGCAAGACTCCTCTCAAGTAGGAGGTCTCAGAGGGGTTTGGGGAGTTTGTTTCAGTTCTTACCCTAAACACTCTCTCTGTAGAGCTTAGTTCTCTCTCTGCTGCTGGCTCTCTCTCTGCTGCTGGCTCTCTCTCTCTCTCTCTCCTTGCAAGAGTTCTCTCTGTGTTGCTTCAGGCCGTCTCTGCTGCTTCTCCTTATCTCTTCTGGCTCTCTGCCACTGTTCTCCAGTCAGTGCTGTTTCTACCACTGCTCCTTCTGTCCACTCATGGTGGAGAAAACTCCCAGCTTCTCAGTCACAGACTGCGGTCCAGTTTAATACTTTTTCCGAGTTTCTATGCCCCCAACTGGGGGCTGGGGGGCCGTGGCCCCCCAGAGGGGCTCCTACCCCTTCTCCTTGTGGCTCTACAACATGGCCACTTCTCTACAACAACAACTACATCCTTCTTTTCCGATCTGCTTGTGATATGTTTATATTTTGCAGGAGCGCTCATTGGGTCCACAAGTGACACCACCCCCTCGGGGGTTACCATTTTTTTAACTCCAGGGGGAAAACTTTTTTCCCCCACCACAGTAGCACTGATAATCTTCTTCAAGCACAAACCACTGCCTCCATTTCTTGTGAATACAGTTGTTGGTTTGGCAGATTGCATCAGGGAAATAAACTGGCTGAAAATCGCTCTTTTACACCTGGGCTATTTTTCTAATGACTTCTTTGATCTTGTTGGATATTCAGCTGTATAAACAGGTGTGTCAGCAAAATGCATAGTGCAGATTGTGTAAGGAATTAATTAATGAGTTTTGAAAGGGAAAGTTTCATTTCGTACTGCTAAATTAAAGCCACAGTTAACCTCTGCTAAAAGTAGATGCAGCAGCAAGACAGGTGTTGCAGAATATGAATGTCTACAATGACACGTACTGCTTTGACATCTCTGGGCTTCAGAGGCAAACCCTAATGAAATTTCTCTCTTAAATTTATCAGAGGTTCAAAAAAGGTTTTGCAGGGAAAGAATTTCACATATTCCTCCCCGTCCAAAGATATGCATCAGTTACAGGAGCGTAAAGCTCTTAATCGAAATGCCCAGTACACATTTCTCTTTCCTTGGATTGGATCCTTCCAGGATTTTGTTTTACATAGCACTCAAGATTGACTTCAATCTGTAAATCAAGACGTATGAGTTTCAAATTTACACTTCTTGAGTAGTGCATGTTGGATTACACTATGAAGTTCTGGAGAGGATACATCCTCTGAAGTGGACCAAGGGCAAATATTTATAAAATGATCCAAAAAACAAAACACTTCATTAGAAGAGAATGGATAGGACCTTGTTCACTAGCACTGAGTTCAAGTTTTCAGGTGTGATGCACTGTGTTGACATCAGACAGAGAAACAGTATAATTTTTAATTGGCATGATAAATATCAGATTGGTCCTCTTTAAAGTTAGGTGCATGCTGCTTGTATAACCAAGACTTCTGTGGCAGTAAAAAGAGCCAAGAGTCTACTGAACCAGTCTAGTGATATGCTTCTGAGACCTGCTTCACTATCCCAGCTGAAGGACTCTTCCAGAACTGTATTACATCTCTGCCAGTCTGTGTAAGTGGCATGTTAGTCACTCCATTTGGACATTAGTGGTGGTGGTTCCTAGGTGTTGTTCCCATTTGTCATCAAGCAGCTCTTCTTCTGTTTCAGGCAGGAAACTCCTTCTCAGCAGGCATATCCCAAAGGTGTTCCTTTAAATGTTTAGTACCAAGCTTGAAGCAGAACTGGTGTTTTTTCTTTTGTCTTCCTAAGTACTAGCATGATCAGAGCACATTGCTGTATCTAATTATAAAATTTACTGTGGTTTTCCTATTTCTCTGCTCTTAAAATTGTATCAGCAATTGACTTGCATATAAAAATGATGGAAAAGTCAGTCACAGAACTCACTCACGCTTGTCCTATCACTACATGGCCTTGCATAAAGTCCCTCTGCAGCTTTCTTTTAGGCCACCTTTAGGTACTGGAAAGCTGCTATGTCTTCCATTTCCTCCCTAATCGTTATTCAGGGCCTTGCCCAGGTATAAGGAGTTCTCTGAAACCTCTTCATCAGTCAGCCCCTAAAAATGAAATACTGAAAAATTTAATTTCTTCCCAAGACATCCCTTACTATGGATGTATTTAACTGGGAATTGGAGTAAAACTTTCAGTCTCTTACCTTAATAGATGTTCATAGGAAAAAAAATCTGATAGTGCTCTTACAATTCAGAGAACAACCTTTTTTATACTGTAGTTTTAACAATGAATCTTTATAGTGTGATCTGTTGATTAATTTGATTTAATATTTAAGTTTATAGATGAGATTAATAATTATTGAAAGCTAAATTTATGGTTTAATTTCTGCAGAAGTATTTTTTCTATTTTTGTTCTGTTAATATCATTTTGTGTCCTCTAGTGATAGAATTTATGTAGTTAAAAATTAAAGTATTTTAAAATAGATGAAAAAGTAATGCATTTATTCAAAAGCACTATTTGAAGTTTTTTCTGTATTATTTAAAGTTAAAGCAGATCTACAGATCTAGAACAACAGGATTTTAGAAAGACATTACCTTTAACAGTATTTCTCAAAAAATTAACTTTTTTGTTTCTTTTTTTTTTTCCTCTTCTTCCAGGCAATTGCATTGCCTCCTATTGCTAAGTGGCCTTATCAAAATGGGTTTACTCTTAACACCTGGTTTCGTATGGATCCACTAAACAATATCAATGTAGATAAGGATAAACCCTATCTCTATTGGTAAGTAACTTATAATGCTGCAGGTATGATTTGTTATGTCTTCCTAGTATCAGTTAGTCTTTCTCATTGTTTTTAGTTCCCCCCTGCCAAATATCTGCAGATTTTAATGGCTGCTTACTGTATACAAGCTCCTACAAAGTCATCTGTCCTTTTTGCTTTGCAATTTATATATCCATGGTTGCAAGATATGTGCTTTGTGGATTAACCATAAAATCTAGTGTGGTGGTTTCTTTAGGAATTTTAAAATATAATATTTCTTAGAGCTTTAAACTGAGAATGTTGTCGCATTTTCTGTTTGGTGTTTAAGATTCTTGTCTGATGTTAGTTCTACAAAATAAATATGTTATATTCAGCGCGCACTGTCTGTATGTTAGCTAGAGGTAATAGAAATTAGATCTGTGAATATAAAAATGGCTTACTGATCACCTGTTCCCAAAAAATGTGCAAATTTGGTGTGAGTGTAATGCATATAAGAGAAACTGAATATACCAACATCAGAAGGAAATTAGGAACAATGCGAATTCTTACCATTTTTATATAGTGGCTCAAAGCAAGCTATAATTAATAATTCAAAATAGGAAAAACATTCAAACTAGATCTTCTTTACAAAGATGTTGGACTTTGCCACATGAAAGTTTGAGTCACACGCAACCACCACCAAGAGGAAGATACTAAAGCAAACATTTATTTTCTTTTAAATGTACTTTTGAGGAGGTAATACTTTTTTCTGTTTACCTAGGTGAAAAATATGTCATACAAATTAACTCTTTCTTTTTAGTTTCTTCTTAAAAGTAATCTGTCTCTTAAGCAATCTTTATTTTAAAAGCACTAACTTAGTAGCATGGACAGCTTCAGATAGTGCTCTGATTTGAGGCAGAGGTGATGAAAGCAGTCAGCTAGAACAGGTTCCTTGGGACCTTCTCCAGTCAGGTGATGCTTACAAATGGAGAAGGGAAGCAAAGAAATGTTTTCACATTTGCCAGATGTGAGGGAAAATTACTACTGTTCTGTAATTAGCTAAACACTAAGCCCTACTTCAAGAACTGTAAGCCAATTTGTTTTTTTCTTTAAAAATAATTTTAATTATCTCTGAGGATGATATTGGGCAGCTTCTAACAGACAGTCTATTAACACCTGTGTATTGGGACAATATTGTAGTTATCTTACCAATTATAAAATGAATGTAACAATCCTGGAAAGAAAATTAGAAGTTTGACATTTGCATGGATGATAAATAACAAGGCAGACCAGTCAAGTTCAAATAGTAAGATTCAGAATTACATAGCACAAATTTTAGTATAAGCCAACAAACATCATATACCTAGCAGTGAATAATGGGTAGTTATATGTATGAGTAGTTATATATAAGAAAGCAGGGATTACAGTAGGATGTTAAAGGTTGATATAGGTTACCAACTGATCATAAACTGCTTCTTCATTGCTCTAGCTGAAAAGAGCTAATGGGATCCTTTTAAGGATAGTCTGAACAGAGAAGAGAAAAAAGGTGATGTGATCCCTTCCTGAAATCTTGGCAGAAGCATTACTGAAATGCCATTTACAGTTAAGAACTGGTACTTTTAAGAGGCTGGTGGAAAAATTGGTACTATTCATAGGACACCTGGGAGTGAACTGTGCCCTGGAAGACACATTTTATAATGAAACCTTTCAAGAAATAAAAATAGTGATGAAAGTTAGGATGCTCTTGGCTTCTGTTTTCAGAATTTATGCAAAACCTAATGTTGATGGATTTTTTTTTTAATCTGAGATCCAGTGGGTAGCCTGCAAAATAGGAAAAATCAAACTTTTAGACACACAATACTTTATCAAAGTTAGAAGACACAGTATAATAATCATCATCATTAAATAGATTTTTGGAAATGTTTTCTAAAAAATAAGGTGTAGATTCTTTGTCTTATAGACATGCAAATTTAGAAATTTAGGGCTAACCTTATGCATGGTCAATTGGGAAGTCTCCCTCCTCTAAATCTCTATACTTCTTCCTGCTAAAAAAATAACTTCTAAGTCAGGCCTGGAATTTGATAAGATCGATACGGATACTAAGATTGATTTTTGATCCGGTTTTTTGTGTTGTTTTGTTTCATTATTTTTTAAGAGATGTTTTCTTTCGGATTATGTATCAGGCTCTGTAAAAAAATTGGAGGGTGAACTGAGGCCAGATTGTTATAATTGTTGCTTCTTGTCAATTAATCATCCAAGTGATTCCACAAGCATTTAATGGAAGAATGGCTAAAACTTCTGCAAGTGCATTCTACATTTTATTTTTGCAGATGTAAGGACAAGGAGAAAAAAAAAAAAGCCAAAAATCAAGCTTTCTAGTATTGTCAGTCCTTCTCTAGACCTAATAATAATAGAAATAATGCAGAACAGTTGCAAAAGCACATAATGGAATTCCAAAGTTAGTAGAAAGGAACTTCCCCTCCCCCTCATTCAGGCAAGAATGTATTAATATCTTCTCAGTACTATGATCATATGTTAAATTGCTTGTAAAATCCTAAGGTAAAGAAACTGGAATCCCTAAACAGTTCCCTGGTGGATGGAAGAATGCTTTCGTGTAATGGAAGTGTAATAACATTCAGTAGCTGCTTTGAGAAACTGGCTGAAATGAAACATAACTGTAAAGGTTTTATGAACGAACTGTAGTAAAATTGTATACCAGCTGCTCTGGGAGGTAGTTTAAGGCTCATAAAACCATATGGCTGTTGACAGTACTGCTCTTGTTGTCTCTGTGCATTTCATCTTTGGATGTGGCAAGTTCTACACATGTAGGTAATTTGTAAGAGACTTTCTTTGCAGTATCCTAGAGACCAGTCCTGGCCTACTTTACCTTTGGCAAGAAGTAAAATACGAAGATTAACATTATATACTATAATGTTGAGGTAAACAGAGAACATGTCTGAGTTCTCAGTTTCTTAATTACTGTTGTATTAGAATTCTAATTGTTTGGAGGAAAAAAGTAAAGTCATGTTTATAGAATCTTTTATTCTATTTATTCTATTCCAAGTTGAAGAGCCCTGCTAAGAAAAGAGCTGTTTTTCGTTATGTCATTGCTTTATTGTGTTCATATGCTGAACTCTGGGAAGTTAAAGTGCTTAAAATTTCAGGAACAGCCTCATTTGACCATAATGGTGACAAAATCAGCCCAGTAACCAGTAAGGATAGAAAATGAAAAAAATTTTAAAGGTGTAGATGTTTCTTCAAGAGACATTCTTTATTTCAAAATGCTTACTAGCTCCTATCGAAAGTAGTAGGATGCATCTTACACAATTGTAATAATGTTTTATCAAGTAAAAATGTGATGATATTTACAATGTTTGGCAATTTAAATTGGTAATTTAAAATAAAACATTTTATGTAACATCTCTAATCAAATAATACCACATCATATGTCAGGGCGTAGTGAATCTGTATTTTTTTTTAATATCCTTCAGTTTGGGATTCTGTTAAACAAAACCATTTTAGACTGTAGAGGTGACTTAGTTGCTGAAAAACAAATTTGTCATTGTGAGAGATACAGCTACCTGCTGAAAAATTTTTTGAATGGCATAAGGCCCTAAGGAGGTAAATCAAATCTCAGACCAGCTCACAACACAATCAGTTATTTTTATTGTAAAAGCTGTAATTTAAGTTTTTAACCTTCATGTTATTGTACAAAATTCACTGATGTGGTCGTGCAGGTAATTTGTATATATAGGTAATGTAGATTGTATGCATATATGAATGATATTCACTGTTCCTTTTGTTGAGGGGTTAGCCGCCTATGGGGTCATTGTGGAAGCCAGATCATTGATGTGATCCAGATTAAAAATAGTCTTCAAAAGATAAAGGGGAATGTCAGTGTTATAAATTGTCTTCATTGTTGAGGTCAGTGGTAATGGACAGTATGTAATTTTTCTCTTCATTCTTAGATTATGTATTGGTTTATTTAGAGAGGAGTTTTTACGTTTATTAAAAAGAATGCCCTTTTTTTTTTGCAAAGAGTGGTGTATGGAAGCCCTTTACTAAAGGCTGTGGCAGGGAATAATGCTCCTTTTCAGCACAATAGCTTGAGGGGAGAGAGAATTGTGTACAATGTATAGAGGCAGATGAAAGAATGAAGAAGACACAGCTTGAATTTGAGAAAATAAAGAGATATCCTATATATACTTCAAGACTGGACGGAAGGACCTCTGGGTGAGGACCCATTAGAGTGCAGAAAATTCATCTCTAGATGTTATTATTCTTGTTTAGCCTCATCACTCTGTTTTTAACATTTAATAAAAGTATTCTAATTTATTAAAACAAAAATGGCTTTCTAGAATTCGGTAATTTGAATGTCTGGTTTTTGCCTCCTTTAAAAATTCACTTAGAGGAGAAGAATGTGTAAACCCTGACTACCTCAGGGTCTTATCACACCACCTATCTTGTAAAGAATCTATTTTTTTCATAAAGTCATGATTTATGAGTAATATTTTTGACAGTGAGCAAAGAGGAAAATCTGATTCTCTCCTTCAGTGATGTATGCATACACATTTAACTGTAATTTTCTGAAGATGGAATTAGGTCTATAGCTATGCAATTTTTCTGCATATTAAAATCAAGGTTATATCTTTGTAGTAGGGTAAACTAAAGATATAGAACCTAATATATAGAAAGATAAAGATATGTAGCAGCTATTAAGTAAGATGAAATCTGAACTTAGTGCTTGTTTGTACATTTCACTTCTTAATGTTCCTAGCAAAAACCTAGTAAAGTGTTTGATGAAAATGTTGCAACAAAGAAACCATTTAAAACATCACTGTAAGAATATGAAATTACTTTATACATTAGCTACATTAAGAGAATGAAAGTGTTAATTAGTGGGCTACAGGACTTTATACAAATGTTCAAAATTAGTAGTATCTTTTCTCATACTTGCAAAGCTTCATTTAAGAATTTATTGATGAAGTTCACCATCTAGACCTTGTATTTCAGCCATTGGTTATTTATTTAGAGAAAGGTTGAAAGCTGTATGCTCCTTATTAATCATAGCAGACTGCTCTTTACTGTACTTAGCTTTTCAGAAAGCATTAAGTGACAATGGATGTAGATATGGACTTACGCATTTTGAATTGCTCTGTGTAATGCCATTTGTGAATTTTGACCAGCTACCTTCGCAAACTGTTTTTTATATAAGTCCAGTATTTCTCTTTACAATGCTTTTGATTTCAAATATAACTAGAGAAATGTATGAGATTTCTGCATTATCTGTCTTCATGACGTTTGTCACAAGAAGGCTGAAAACCGTTACTAAACTTAGTTTCTTAAAATTTCAGTCCTTTATCCATTTGACAAATGAAAATAAATTCACCACTCAGATGAATAAACCTTCATAGATCATTAGCCTAATTAATTCATGTCTTGAAAAATAATTCTTTTGCATAGTAATTGTCTTGAATCCCAATTTGTATGTCATACCATCTGCATTTTTCTCTGAACCCCATAAAATTGCAAGGCAGCTCACACTTGTTCTGTAATGGTTATTTCTTCACAACTTTAATCAGATGTATTATTTTAAATTATGATGAATTAGGAAACTGAGGGGAAACGTGATAGGTACAATATTTAATATCTTGGATTTTAGTAAAAAAAAAAGTACTGATTTTTGAAGTGTAGCCTGGAATCAATTAAGTGCTGAAGGTGAGTAGCACCCCCCAAAGAATGCTGGGAGAAAATTAAGTTCACCATTCCAGGTACTAAGTTATTTTCTTTCTCATGGCGATTTAAAGTTGTATTTGAATCTCTTTATTATACAATAATTCCCCTTGTCCCAATTTCATTCATAATTCTTTCTTTTCAGTTTCCGCACTAGCAAAGGTGTTGGATATTCTGCTCATTTTGTTGGCAACTGCTTGATAGTTACATCATTGAAGTCAAAAGGCAAAGGTTTCCAGCACTGTGTGAAGTATGACTTTCAGCCACGCAAGGTAAGCAAAGTGGTATTTACAATAAAGAATAACATTGAAAATGTGACAAAGTACTTCTGGGAAGAAGGACTAAAATCTCTTTTGTGTTACTAATACTTTCTTTTTTATGAGTAACTGCTCTGATGATCATGCAAATTTTTATGTCTATTACAGTTCAGAATCAATTAGAAAAAAAATAATTTATAGAGTAACAGTTCTATAAAGTCAGCTTGTTTTTTAAAGTACTGCTTAATTAGCTTCAGACAGAGAAGAATTCTGAGTATTTGTAAAATGATTTATTTTATTATTAAAACTCCCTCATTCTGTTTCTGAAAATTCTGTACCTGGTAGCTTTGTGGCCAGAGTCTTGAAAAATTTTGCTGGCAATGCTGTATGATATAAGGCCCTGAACTTTCTTCTGTGTCAGTGATGTTTTGGGATTTCTCATTTTTCATAGTATATCATGATTATATCTGTAGATCATATCAGTGTTCATTTCTACTCTATGCGTAGTAATCCTAGGGGAACAATTATTCCGCAGCCTTCAAAATTGCAGTTAGTTGACTGAGGCACTGACTTTCCATACAGCAAGCATTATGTGTTTATCATTGATAGTGGTGTTGTGTATATTTTGCTGTGAAGCTCATTTCTTTTTTTATGGGCTTAGATTTTGTATGTTGAATTTCAGTGCTTGTTTTGTTCTGAGAAACCAAACTCTTAGGGAGGGAATGCCATTGTTCACACATCAGCTTAATGTTCTACTATTTTTCTTAGTATGTATTTGTGATTCAAAATCACTGATTCTGATTTCATCAGGTAGCTTTTGTTCACTTGTGGTTTTTTTAAAATGAAGTAGTGTCTTTTTCTAGCATATTACTCGAGGATATATAAAGCCTTATAAACACGTCTGCTGAGTCTATCAGAATGAATCAATTCTGTTTTGCACATTTAATTTTATAGACAGAAAAGTGTTGTGATAATTCAATTTTCTTTTACAGTAGCACATCTGATGCTACTGATGAACACTGAACCTGGAACAAATGAACAAATGGAATTGTTAACTTTCGTATTATGTTATTGTTAATTAGACTGTGGGATCTAGCTGATCTTTACTTGCTGATGAAGTCATAGAATCATAGAATCATAGAATCATAGAAGCGATTGGGTTGGAAAAGACCTCCGAGATCATCGAGTCCAACCCTTGGTCCAAATCCAGTCCATTTACTAGATCATGGCACTCAGTGCCACGTCCAAGCTGCGTTTAAAAATCTCCAGGGATGGTGAATCCACCACCCCTCTGGGCAGCCCATTCCAATGCCTGATCACCCTCTCTGTAAAGAATTTTCTCCTGATATCCAACTTAAATTTCCCCTGGCGGAGCTTAAGCCCGTGCCCCCTTGTCCTATTGCTGAGTGCCTGAGAGAAGAGACCAACCCCCACCTGGCTAGAACTTCCCTTCAGGTAGTTATAGACGGTGATGAGGTCACCTCTGAGCCTCCTCTTCTCCAGGCTAAAGTCATGTCTTTCATATTTTAGCAAGACATTATTTTGATAATTTTTAATACAAATGACTAGTTTTCTTTATGCCAACTCTAGAAAATTTTAGCTTTTGCTGTTCTACTTAAAATAGCTAATTGTGAAATACTAGTACACCTATATCTCATTATATGAATAGCAGTTTCAGTTTCATATCATAATAAGCTGATCTGCTGAAGTATGTCCAAATATAACTCCCATGATAGTTTTATATTTCCCAAAGTTTGTGCTTCATACACTTTGGGTCATATGCCAAATTTGGAAAGTTTTTGAAATACATGTTATAGAATATATTTGCACGTGGTTTAATATATTTTTTCCATTACTAAGTTGTGTTTACACGTATATGGTAAGGTACATAATGCATAATGGAGGAAATAAAATGTGTCAAATACAACTTCTGGCTCTAACAAGTCAAAATGTGTACTGTTTAACATGTAAATTGATTTTCTTCATGTTTTTTAGATGTGACACTGGTTTCACTGTGCAAGCTTTGAATGTGTAGATATGTATTCAAAAATTGTGTACTGATTTACAGAGCAGCTAACTGTCCAAATGCTAACTTGAGAGGTGTGATTTTTGCAATCAGATGTACTATTTCCTGTAGTTTTTTGTATTTGCTTACAGGCATAGACATTTCAGCAATAGGTTTTGCCAGAAACATCATCCTCATTAAACTTCTGAATAGTTTTTTTTTAATTTTTGGTAAATCACAGTAAAATTATATATTCAAATCACCTAGTCAAAAGCTTTATGTAGGCAGATACGAAAGTTACTATGTTCTTCATGTGACACCATTCACATAATGTGTAATCTTAATTTAAAACTTTAAGATGTGTCAAGTTTAGGCTTCAATTGGTGTATTTTAATAACATTGTAAAAGGAAGCATTTATAAAAACGTATGGAGAAATTTGGTATTATATCTCCAAATAAAAAATGTGGGTGTAATACAGTAGACTGACATCTCAAGAGAGCTACATAAGCTGTGGCAGTGTTGTATTTGATACGTCTATACTGCTTTTTTGGTGCTTCAAATTGAAATTTTTGTGTGTTAGTAACCCCTAGTAATTTCTACTCCCTTGAGTTCCAGCCTCAACATCAATCCTTTTAAAAGTATAGCAGGAAAACAGTGTAGTCAAGAGCAAACAGCTTTTTCTTTTAGGTGTTTCTAATTCTGAACACCTTTACTAATTTTAGTATAGACAGAAATAAATTCCACATATTGGAAATACTTAGTGCGTGATGCCTTATCTTTCTGATTGTACTGTGCTATGGAGTAGAAATATCACTTCACAGTTGGTGACTAAGCTCAACAGATTTCAGCAGTATAAAAAATGGACAGGTTGTTATCTAAAGTGTCTTTGAGCACTACCTGAAGAAGCTCTTGTTACAGCTGAGAGGCATGGTCTTTGTGCATTTTTGAGAAAACGATATAGGAAAGGAAACTACAGGATGAATGTTAAATAAAACTGTATTACTGACTTTGAATATTAAAAAAAAAAGATTTTTTCAACTAAAAGTTGAAGAAAAATTTTGTGTAAGATTATGCAATGTGGTTTGGTTTGTAGTGTATTAGGAAAGTCCTGAAAATCATGTCCTCAGATACAGAATAGGAGAGAAATCAAAAAATCACTTGTATTTGCACTACCTTGCTGTAAACTGGGTGGCATCTTACTGGTACAAGGGTTCAAACTTTTAAATAGCATATACATTTAGATTTATGTACTTTTGAAACTTTTTAGAGAGTTCAGACATTGATTCTTGCTTGACTTTGTCTTGAAAAATGCTGAATATGCTTGAATATACAAGATTTGCAATTTTTCATTTTTAAAGGAACTGTGAAAAACTGCCTTTATTTCTTAAATAAAAAGGTGTTTGTTAGTGCTAGAGAAATTGCCTGAATGTAAAGATACAAAAGGCTGAGCGAATATACTATTAGTCAAAAAATCCAGTAGAATGTTTAAAAGCTCCTCACAATGTACCTAAGCATAGATAAGTAGCAAAGTACAGACAACTGTAAGTAAAAGGAAGTTGTTCAGAAAGTTGAAGTTGTGTCAAAAGAGTACTTAGAAAAGTATAAGTTATAGCAAATAATATGCAAAATTATTACAATTCAATTTTTTTTCCTGTGCTCGGATGACTAAGGCTTAATAGGAGCCTTTGAAGAATATCTTAACATAAGAAAAAAGCTAAATCATTTAATTGCATCATTGTTTACTACAACACAAGTCTGTGGGGATGAGTCAGAGGAAGTGTCTGGAATTGAAATGTCAATAGAAGAGAAATCAATGTAAGAAATAGTAATTAAAAGGCACCCCAAGTTCCAAAGAAATTTGAATACAATATTTACCAAACTTTCAATTGGGATATATAATCCATTTTTTCAAAGAAATTGTTGATGGAAAATGCTAAAAATTTTAAGAAATGCCTTTGCCGATATTTAGAATTACATATTATCATGCCTGATTTCTTAGCAATCAAAATGGGTAGAAGCTAGAAAAATGGAAACGAAGGATTAGAAAACATATAGATAATATTCATATCTGGGATAAAGCAATGTGCTGATGCACTGGAATTCTTGTCTGCTGCTTCCATTCAATTATTTGTAAGATTCTCACTTTGTAGAAGAACAGGTTTGTGAGCCAGTTGATACACTCTATTCCTGAAGACCTGTGGGCATTCTGAAAGCCTTAAAAAAGAGAATTTATACATGTAAAATACAGTGATAGAAGGATATGAATCAAGTGAGCAAGCAGGAATCTCAGGAGGACTTTTATTTTCTTATAGCGAAGTATGCATTGTGAACTTGATGGTGTTTGTCATCCTCTATTTAGGAACTGGCTTTGAAAACCTGTGTTACTCCTTTTATCCAGATTTGATAGTGACAAATATGAGACAAAGAGTAAACCATTTTTTAATACTTGAATACTTCCCTTGCCGTTTAAGATGTCAATTTAGTTATTTCTAGTGTAGGAAGACAAAAAGCAGTATTTGACTGGACTAGTTATGATAGCGATCTGGGATAGACTTTGTGTGCATGCATGTGTACATGTACACGTGTATTCAAGAAAATCAAAGCTCAGGGTTTTTTGCCTTTTTTGCCTTTCCCAGTCTTAGATGAGTTTAATGATTCAGTTTTGAGGGAAACTTCATGTTTTCTTCTTGAACTTATTTGTTGCGGACATAATGATTCTTGTTAAACAAAGTATTTGAAAGACCACAATACTTGTACTTGGAAGCATTTAACTGTGATGCTTTCTCTGTTTGATTATAAAATATATTTTAATGATATGATAGGTGTCCAAAAATCGGTGGAATGGTAAAGAATAGAGGAAAAATATCAAAGGAAACAATCAGGATAACATCTTAAACCGGGCTGTAAAATTTGCTATTATGAATTTTTTCTTTTTAATTTATAATTTTTGACAGACAGCTGTGATGCAAAGGCAGAGCTATGTGATAAGAATTTGTTAATGTAAGAGCACATAGCTCTGGATTTCCCATCAGAACTGAGTTGTGTTTTGTGTGTAGTGTGTATAGTGTTGAAATTAAATTACACTTTCAGGAATCAAAGTTTTTTCAGCTTTTTAATTGTATGTATGCAATTTTGTCTCTAATCCCGTAAGGGGATGCTGGTAGGTACATCATTACATTTAGGCACAATTCTACTGACTGGACCTGAAGTTCCAGTGACTTGACTTAAAATTTTATGGGTTTGCAAGAATACATCTGTTTGTATAACTTTATGAGACTGGTCACTTATTTTTTTATGCCATTCATTAACTTTATATTTTATAGCACAAAAACTGATTGTACTGATTGTTCTTGTCTTTCCAGTGGTACATGATAAGTATTGTACACATCTATAATCGATGGAGAAACAGTGAAATACGATGTTACGTGAATGGTCAGCTGGTATCCTATGGTGATATGGCCTGGCACGTTAACACAAATGATGTAAGATTTTATTGTCTTCCTTTTTTATAACTTTTTATTTTAAGGTTAATTGGAAAAGAAAAAAAAAGTACTGTATTTGTTTACCTCGTGTGATAGAGTTACAGATTTGACAGATTTAGCTTGAGAAAAGTCCTTAAGAAAACCTGATTTGTTCTGCCAAATAACTATGCATGCTGCCAATGGATACAAAATTACTGATTTTTGTAGACGTGAGATTCTGCATTGGATTCAAGAGGAGATATTTGTTAATCCGTAGAAGATTTCTCTGCTTTTCGCCTTAAGGAACATCAAATTTTAAGTAGGCTCTTTAATTGAAGTAGAACAGACTAGCCTCAGCTATTATCAGAGTCATATTGCTTTAAGCACTGTATAAATATAGTAAGAAATCATTTCGTCTATGCAGAGTTTACAAGTTTAAACCAACAAGAGAGAGAGAGAGAGAGAGAGAGACAAGGATTAGCAAACAGAAGCATGGAGAAGTGTCCAAGGAGATATAATAATCTGAAGTCTTAAATCTGTCTCCCAATTACAAGTATATTTTTCCTATTGTTTCACTTGCAATTAGTAAATAGGTGGTTGACCAATAACAAAAAAATGCTGTGCTAATGTTACAGTATTAATATTTAAGTAATATTGTTAGCAAGTACAAATTAGCTGCTACAAAATTTCTTACCTGCAATACAGAGCAATTTGAGTGGGTCGTAAGCTTTTACAGACATGTGGTCCCTTGCTGGCCATTCAAACCAGTTAAAAGATATTGAGAGGTGTACAATTGCACAGCATTAGTAAGCTTTGAGCAAAGATACAGTGAGCTTGCAACTGTTTGTCCAACAGGTAGAGAGCAGTCATTTTTACCAGAAGATTGCATGCATACCTGTAAATACACTTGTATCTATTAACTGGACTGAGATCAAATAAAAATTTATTCTTACGGGAAATGCATCTGCTTTTATATTGTTTGTAATTTTATTATTTTAATGACATTTTTATAAGTTCCAATTTTAATGTTTTGGGGTATGTACACTCTCTTTCTGTACCTTCTACTTTGGAAAGCTTGAGAGTCTACACCTAATGATGCAGAAAATAGACACTCTTTCTGACCCAAAATTCTGGATGTGACAGGCATACAAAATGGTTTTCTTGTGCTTTGCCTTCAGCTAAAGCTGTGATAGACTTTCAGAGGTTCTTGATCCATCAGCTTGCTACACTTTTGTTATTTTTTTATTTATAATACGATTCTCAGTTTTTTCTGACTGACTGTGTGGGATAACAAAACCTGTTTGTACTTAAGGAAATGAGCTGTCTTTCACTAAATGCTAGAGGCAAAGTTGGATTTGAAAGGAAGGGTTTAAATATTACATGTTAATTAAAGTAGGAGGGCTCTGCTTGCTAAAGCTTCTGATTGCCGTTCTTTGTTCTCTTGGTAGCATTTCTACTTGCAAGAAAAGGCAGGCCTTTCAGTTTTTGCAGAGCATGGGTTTCCCCTTGGTGATGTAAACGTTTTTGTGATAAGTGGAATGTGATGACTGAAAAGCCACTTGAGGTCTCCGAGGACCTGGGCTGTTACTGGTGTGTGGAGATCTGTAGTCCTTCATGACAAATGCTAAGCGGGAAGAGCTGCTGTAAACTGGGAAGAATGAAAAAAGAAAGAACTGAAATTACTCCAGAGTAGCAGACCTAGAGTGTGATTATGTGTAAAACTCAGAATCTATTGAGAAGTTCAATGGCTGTTGTACAATTAATGATTACTAGAAGAATTCAGGAAAATGCCATTGTAATAGGCAGGAATGTATATCTCAGAATATTTAAGTACAAATTAGGAAAAAAATGACATTGGTAGCTCAGACAAATTCCTCAAATAACCATTAACAATGGCAATTGCTCAACATTAATTGACTTAACACTTTCTGACAGTAATGGCACAGTGTCAGGAAAGCCTTCAAGGCTAAGCAAGACTTCAATGAACTA
Organism: Pseudopipra pipra; assembly: GCF_036250125.1. Classification (NCBI taxonomy): domain Eukaryota; kingdom Metazoa; phylum Chordata; class Aves; order Passeriformes; family Pipridae; genus Pseudopipra; species Pseudopipra pipra. Next base: position 50,796,266 of record NC_087550.1, read on the forward strand.
ACTGAAAATTATTAGAAATTTTCACCATTAGATTTACCAGGAGTCATAGGGGTCTCATTAGCCCATATTTTACACTGTGCATCCTGGATATGACTTTATGAATCAATATTAATGTATTTTTTTCAGAAGTTTTTTAATTTTGTCAAAATAATTGCTTAAAAAATAGAAAGGGAAATTTTTTTTCCAAGGGGAAAATATAATTAAAAGAGGTATTTGGTCAAAAGGAGGATAAATCAAAGATAAAAAGCTGGATACTTCTTACCTCACCCCATCTCAAGGCTGAGCTCCAGATCTTTGACTTCCTCCTAACTGCTTAGACAGACTCCCCTTTTCCTTGTTAATAGCCTATTCACCTAGATCAGTTTCTGTAACAGTTCACCATATTTCCTTCCATTCTCTATTTTTCCTTAAAGTAAAACTCAGCAGTCAAGCAAGATGAAAAAGCAGGCTTCCTAATGCAGGTTCTACTGGTTTGCTGATTCAGCTCAAAAAGTGAGATGTGAGATGTGATCCTTATTTCCATTCGGTAAAGTACATGTGACTCAAGGAAGCTGACAGAATAGCCTTCAAAGATCCTTGAGCTTCCTGTTGTTGTCCTTTTGTGCCGCATCTTGTATTCCGCTTCCCCAGGTCTTTGTTCTGTACAGGTTTTTTTAGAAGCACCAGAAGAACTTAACATGAATCCTGCAAAATAGCCACAAAAATCACTTCTAATCCGAAAAAATAGGAAGTGGATAGATGGAAACTGCAAAAGGTCTTTGTACAGAGGGATAGTTATTAGAAGAAGGAATGGAAAATACCAACTCTTGTGACTATAGAAGGCAGAAGAGAATTAGGTCAAACTAAATCATTATAGCCTGTGGTCATAGAGAAAAACTGTGCACCGGCTGCAAACTAGAAAAATCTGTGTTTGGGGATTTTTTTTGTACTAGAGATATTTAGCTCTGTTAGCACAACAGTGAAAGAAGAGGGCATTTCAGCATGTGTTCTTGTGAGTTTGCAGTGGGAGTTCTGAGTATAATTACAAGGAACTTCAAGGCTTTCGTATTTCGAGAAGGCAATAGGGAAGGTTATTTGGTAATTGAATGTACTATTCTAATTTTCTCTGTTGTATTTTGACCAATTAATAGAAAACAAATCCTAGCAGACAGTCATAATAGCATTGTAATGCAGACCTGTAAACCAGTTAACGCTACAATATTCAAAATTAAGTTGTTCACCACAGCAAAGTAATAAATGATTGATAATGGTTGGTTTATCTTTTTAATTACAGTCTCCCTTTATTTTTGGCTTCAGCAGCTGTGCATTAATATTATTTCATTATTAATATTGCTTTTTTCTGGTACAGAGCTATGATAAATGTTTTCTTGGATCTTCGGAGACTGCTGATGCAAATAGAGTGTTCTGTGGCCAGCTTGGAGCAGTATATGTATTCACTGAAGCACTCAACCCAGCACAGATTTTTGCAATACATCAGTTAGGACCTGGATATAAGGTAATAATGGATCTTAAAAGCATAAAACTGGAAAAAGTAAATGATTGATAGATATAATTGGAAGATACATATGGATGTAGATATTCCTCCTAGTATCATGTATATTTTTTCATGTGATTTGGTTTCAGCAAAAGAAGACTATTTCTTCAAGTATCCTAACTAATTTTGACTTTCCAACAGCTTTTTGGAAGATGCAAGTTTCTTTAAAGCTTAGCTGAAATACGTTTGTATGTGAAATTTATTACTTTGGGTCATACTCAAATTAGAGAAATTTTGTATTCAGTATACTGAATACCGTGGGAATAACTTTCCTCTCTATTCTCTGTGTCTAAAACCTGAGTTAAGGCAGATTAACATTCAGCAAGGCATAATAAACTAATTCTTTCAAATGCATGGTTTCAGACAGTTCTGCTGAAGTACCAGTTGAACTTTTTACTCATGCTTTGCCAGTGACATTTGGGGGACAGTTTGGACAAATTAATGGTGCATGGATCTCTAGTCAGACACTAAAGTGCCTAGTGGATAATACTTGAAAATTAATCTAACCTTGGATAAACACTATTGAATTTCTACAATCAATTATTCCCAAATTTTCTTTTTTTTTATTTTTGAAATCTCCTGTGATCTGAACTAGACTTTCAGTTTTTTGGTATATGCAATACACTCTGAAAATAAAAACCTTTAAAATCCAAAAGTAAATATCAACATTTAGATTCTAGTAATATTAATTTTGTGTGCTGAAATTGACTGCTCTAAATCATTTGATGATAGCTAGCACTTGAATGACAGCGAGAGTTGCAAATTTCTTTAATGGTAGGTGTGTACTGTGAATAACCAAATATGTGTCAGCGTTACTTGGAGAAGAGGAAATCTATTGTATATGGTTGATGGTTAAAACTGCCCTGAAACTAAAAATGTTCAGTCAGTCAATAGATATGTATTACCTGTGCAAACAAGGAGTATTTTATTCCAAACTTAGTACTGTACTAAACAAATATTTCTGCAAATATATTTTGGTCATACAAAAGAAACTAATATAACTTTATACTTCTTAATAATAAATGTAGTAAACCTTTATGAATTTATTAAGTTCCAGAATTTGCAGCAGCATACTGATGTGATATCAAATAGGAATAATGTTTTCATGTGTTTCAAGAACTGAAAATTATTATGAAAAGTTTTGTGAGTGTTGAAGGGGTTGATAAGGCACATGTGCTTTCATGATAAATGACATTTCCAGTAGTTATTACACTAACCTTATTACAGTTTTGTCAAATTGCCTTTCTTGATTCATAGGCTTCCATTAAACTACATTTCTTCACACCTGTACCTTCTTATTGATTTTTTTAAAAATTCAGTTAGATAAATTTAATATTTTGGAGATATTCTTCTTTGGTATATCATATTTTTAGATTTGGTCATGTACCCAGCACAGTTAATGCCCCCTTGTTCTCTGAAGGAGTTTCCTTCCTTGTCTAAAAATCTGAAAGTATACTTTACTAATTAATAGCAGCTGAAAAGAACAGGTTCACAGAGTGGACCCTAGAAATAACTTTTTATTTAACTTCCTTATTTCCAAAAGGAAAAAAAAGGACAAAACAGAAGACTTTTTTCTCGCTTTCTTCCAACCCAAGATCTATCCACATTCAAAAAAAAAGGAACCACATCCTGTAATTTAGAGATCTCAGAACACCAATTGTAGCCTTCACTCAAAGCCTGCCTGTTTCACATCTCATTTAACTTCATTTCTTCAGTTCAGAATACTTAAGTATGGTATTTCTTAATCCAGAGGAGCCTCAATTGATATGTAGCTTGAATTGCTGAACATTAGAGATCATATTCTTGCTCTTGCCTAACTTCCTAAAGAGCAACTGTTCTAGATGCATTGTGAACTCTGGTAGTGCCAAACTTTTTCTCCCAAAGGAAGATTATTCAAAATAGTTGAGAATTTTTGGAGAGTGTCTTCATACATATGTTTTTTTCTTCCCTATGACAGTCTGTGGTAGTTCTTTTGATTTACAGTTCATACTGTGGTCCATTATATCTGAGGATCTGATTCTTTAGGGGAAGCAACCATCCCTCTACCTACTTTGTTCATGAAAAGAGACTATGATTTTGCCTATCATTCAGCTGCCCTCACAATCATTCCTAATGCTCCTAGTCTGCAATGACTGCCATTGAGACCTCTGGAATGCAGAAAAATATGTGTAATCTACCAGCATACAGGACAGTGCAGTAGGCACACAGCTGTGAATATACATAGTATGTATTGTTGCAAATAACACCAAAGGCACAAAGTTCAAGAAAAGGCAGATCTTGATCTACAAAGAAAAATGAATCTGTTATACCTTGTCCCACCTCTGTTCGGTGGTGCAGGTAGGATTAACTAGAGAAGTCATTAAAATAAGCCTTATTTATTATGCATATAAAATAATTATATAATTATGTATTAATTATCTAATTATATTTTAAATATTATATATAATATTTATATTATTTATAGCACATTACATGCTTATTACAGAGTGTTGTAACATAGAAACAGTTAATAATACTTCCATGCTGATCTTGCTCAGCATGTCCTTCTGAATGCATTTGTTTGTAACCAGCATGACTTAGTACAAAGATTTATTTGTTGATCAAATAGATGTTTCAGTTTGAAATAAATAATAAAGAGGGGAGGAGGGGCAAATATACTTAGAACTATGTGATTTGTCTCTTCCCTGTTGAGTCATCCTAAATTAATCCATAAGTTATCTTGAAATTTAAAATTATATTTAGTAGAAACATAGTAGGATTCAATATTTGCATTCCTAGGTTTTGTCCGTAATAAAGCATGCTCATTTTGAGCCTTGTTCAGCCTTGCTGAACAGGACTTTTACCTATTGTGTTGACACTTGACACTTGTTAGAGATGGAAGAAAGAAAAAAGAAATGAGAGCACACTTTCTCACTGTGCTTGTTCTGCTGCCCATCCTTGTTCCCAGGCAGCAAAGAAAAGCCTGTCTCAGCTGGGATTCCAAGGGGCTGATAAACAGAATAGAGGCGCAAGGAAGGTAATTTGGGAGAAAGAGATGCATCTGATAGCAGTGTTTGGTGCTGTTTATAAAGGAATGTTTCTGAAAGTCCTGTCCTAATAGCCCTGGGAAATCTGTGCCACTTCTCTTAACCCTCCCACAGACATTTCAAAGGAAGTTATCAGATTATTCCATATGTTGCTCTTCATCAGTGCTGCAGTGTCAATCTTTTTGTTACATATGAAGGCTGGAATATGAGTATATTCATGCATACACATACACAAAACAACACTGAAAATTCAAATTTGCTTAAACCAATTACGTAGTACAAAACATTATTTTATGTGTGATTGCTGAACTTATAGTAGCAAAATGGAGTGAATAGTAAATCAAAAAGCAGCACTCTTGCTGCTAAAGGAAAAGGGAGAGCTGCTGGTGTTTAAGCAATGCTCCTGATCAGGCACACTGCTGGAGTAATTATTGGCTCTCTGTTCCCTCTCCCATTCCTGTAGGAGCTACAGCTATCCTTTATATGGATCCTGTATATATTTTTACCTGATATAGAATATGTTGAATCTAAGGCTCTTTTTTGCCAGCTTGATGCTTTCACACTGCTTGTACCAGACCTCAGAGTAGCATTCCTTCAGTGACCAGTAACTTACCATTTACTATTTGAGCTCCTGTGCTCAACAGCCTCTGCTATCCTCCTGAGGCTGTATTTTCCCAAGTCCCCAGTATGATATGCATATGCATAATTTCTTTTCTCTTTCTGTAGATCAATGTTAGTAATAAAGTATCATACATCAGAATTTGTAGCCTCTCTTTCCATTCCATATAGTAATCTTTTGGGTAGGAGATCACCATTTCCAGTTTATGATTTGTTAGGCTTTGATGGCAGAATGTCCTTTTAATTCCTTTTCTCAAAAAAGTGTGAGGCAGTATTATATTGTTTCATAACATATTTGTGCCTGACTTTCAAATAATGATCTCTGATAAATAAATTCTTGAGACATATTGAACACTGAAAACTAGGAGATAGATTAATGCCAAAATTTGTTTATAAAACTGATTTAAGTTAAGCAGTTTAGAATGTTACAAAATTTCATGGCAATGAAAGTATACAATTTTATGTTGAAACACTGACATATTTAAAACAGCAAAGTTATGAAAAACTGTATAGTGGAAAAACCTTTAGAGTTTTGGAATCTGACAAAACTTAGAGGCATGAAAGATTTTCAGGGTAATAGATGTTTTCATTTGACAAAACATTAAAATATAATACATGCAGCATGTAGATATCTTTAGAAATCAATGGAATCACTATATTTTTTTCCTCTGCAGAAAGTGCACAGAGTATCTGTATGGTTTAAAATGCCCTCTGGGGAGAAATACATCATCACCTTCCTCAGGACAAAACTATAATATGTAGCAGTCATTTTCTGATAAGTGATGTAGGCAGCCATATAAACAGAGAGCCAGCTCTCATGTTCTAAGCGTAATACTCTTTGTTTGGGGTTTTCTGCTTCAGTAAGTAGTGTGGCCCAATAGGAACACATTTCTAGATTAAAACATTTAGTGCTGAGAACTGAATACTCACAGTGTGTAGATTTTGGGGTTTTGACTTCAGATTGGTTTTAGTCTGATCCTTTGGGCTGAATGAATATCACCTATTGCAGGACTTTTGAGTTTCAGCCTAAAGGAAGTCTCTTTGGTTCTGAACAGTTTTGCAGTATGAACAGAGTAGTAAGTGGGAATCACTGGCAGTTTACCTACAAAACAGACTCCTAACCCAAACGCAAATCACAGAATCACAGAATGGTTCAAGTTGTTTGAAGGGACAGCTGGAGATCATCTAGACCAACCTCCTTGCTCAAACAGGGCTGTCTAGAACTGGTTGCTCAGGACTATGTCCAGACAGTTTTTTTAGTGTCTTCCAAGATAGAGACTCTCTCACCTTGCTGGGCACCTTCACAGTGAAAAAGCGTTTCCTGATGTTTAGAAGGAACCTCCTGTGTTCCAACTTTGGCTGTTGATGCATGTCCTGCCACTGGGCACCACTAAGTAGCCTGACACCCTCTTCTGTTCACCCTCCCTCCAGATATTTATACATGAGATCCCTTCTGTGGCTTCTTTTCTGCAGGATGAAAGTCCCAGCTCTCTCAATCTTTCCTCACAGGAGATATGATTCAGTCTCTTCATGATTTTAGTGGCCTTTCATTGCACTCCCTCATTAAGTCCATGGCTCCCAGTGGGAGCCCAGAACTACAGGTGTGGTCTCACCAATGCTAACTAGAGGGGAAGAATCACCTCCCTCCACCTGTTGGCAACACCCCTCCTAATGCAGCTAAAGATATCATTATCCTTCTTTGTCAAATGTAGATTGAACCATTCACTTATTGTCGCCCTTACTAGTTGTGTTTTCTGTTATGGTACCTGCACCTCATACGTTTTCAGCATGGCATTGCAGCCTCCCTTCTGCCTGACATCACCCAGACTGGGATGCTGCTGACCAACAGATCTGCTCCAAGCAGATCTCCCAGCAGCTGCAGTCGGGTTCCCACTCTATTCAGATTATGCTCCACATACAAATGAATGCTAGTCACAAGACCTTCTATTGCCATGTGTCAGTCACTAGAGCAGGTGCACTTTCCCATCATTTGGCTGTTAGCAAGATAATTTTGTCAGCATTTCCAGCAGCAGTGAGAGCTCTGCAAAGGCTGAATAGGGTTTATGGGGTTATGTTATTGGTAGGAACATCTAATTTGTTTGGAAAGAGCAGTTGATAGCCTATAAATTGCCTGTTTTAATTCTAGCATGGAAAACAAAAATCCTAATGATGGTACTTTTCAATAGTTTCATGACATTTCATACTGGGGGGGAAAGGGGAAAAGAAAATTTGGTAGGACCAAAGGGATATAAGGAGTATTGTGATGGCTATATGCAGTGAGAAGTAAGTAAAATTATTCATATTAACCTCAGAAATAAATTATTTTAAACTGAGTAAATATTTTAAAAATATCTTACATTTTTATTGCTTAATTAAATGTTGGTAATTTCTAACAAATTTCCTTTGTTTGTATCAGTACAGCACTGTGTTACTACTAGTTGTCTTCTTGCCACCACTAAATGGTTGTTACAATAGTTATATGCCAAGTAAATCTGACAGTGCTTTGCAGAAAGGCAGAAATCTATCTTCTTGTGCTTGATTGATTTGTCAGTGTTGCCAGAAAAACTTAGTTTTAGATAAGATACGAGTCATGGTATGTTAGGAGTAACAGAATTTTTCAGCCTTCCTTGGAAAAGCTCTGAGTTTAAGAATCATTAATTTGAAATACGGCATTTATAATTTTATTTGGATTTTATTTTAGTATAAGTAGCTCATTTATATATACTCCTGACTGTTAATGTAGCATGGATTTTAATGCTGTTCAAAAGTAACTATTCCTTTAATCAAGATGGTATATCATTTTATATTCTAATTTGAGTGAGTCTATATAACCTAAAATACAAAGTGATTCATTTGTTCATTATTTTTAATGTGTTATATGCTTACTTTTTATTTTAACATATTTATAGCTGCTTAATCTGACACTTTTTTTTCAGGTAGTTACTTCTGAAACTTGTTAACACTGATGCTGAAAGGAGAGATACTACATACAATACCAAATATTGTATTGATGCATTGGTGTGGTGTAGAGTAAATAAAAAAATTGTCTAATTGTTCAGTAGCATTAGGCTACTGGTAAATAAATGAAAACAAAGTTTAGTAGTTTCTATATGCCCTCTCAAGTCCCATGTAGTCTTTGCACATTTTATGGCAAGGTTTTTGTCTAAATTAATTACTTTGTAAAACTTCTGTTTTTTTTCAGAGCACGTTCAAATTTAAATCTGAGAGTGACATTCATCTGGCTGAGCACCATAAACAAGTGCTATATGATGGGAAACTTGCAAGTAGCATTGCTTTTACTTATAACGCGAAGGCTACTGATGCTCAACTATGCCTTGAATCCTCACCAAAGGAGAATCCTTCAATTTTTGTACACTCCCCCCATGCTCTTATGCTTCAGGTTTGTGCTGCTAAATTGATGTTATGAGATTACTGTTAGCTGAACATCACTTGTATAACCAGAGGATTTGTGTGCTAGTGTACAGAGATTGTTATTTTGTATTATATAAGCTCTTAAGATAGCTTTCACTTGACCTGTTCTTTCTTCGCTCACTTTCTAAAGCAAGAGATTATTTCTCCCTTAAGAAATATATACTTCATACCTTATATAAGGCACAGTTTGCCATGATAAAGAAGTTTTTCTGTTTAATGTTTGCCTTAAATATAGTGATTATAATTTAAATATAAGTAAGGAAAAAAAATTAAAACAGGTTTGCGTTCAATTTGGTGTTAAAGTGCTCCCAAATTATATTTTAAACTGTCCTTTAAAATTGAGATTAATTGAGGTTTTTCCTTTTTTTTATTAATTTAGGATGTGAAAGCTATTGTAACCCACTCCATTCACAGTGCAATTCATTCCATTGGAGGGATCCAAGTTCTTTTTCCTCTCTTTGCCCAGTTAGACAATCGACAGCTGCACGACAGTCAGGTGGAAACAACAGTTTGGTAAGCTACTTTCAACCAAGATTAAAACTAAATAAAGCTTAGCATATTTTTGTTTTTATTGTGGGAATGTGCTATATTTTTCTGCATTTTACCCTTGTTTCCTCGAAAAAAATATTATTTTTTGAAAAGTAGTTTACTGTACAATATGTAAATTGTATTAATCTGATGAGATTCTAGATGGAACTGGCATAAAATTGATATGAGTAAATAATGAATTCAAATCATTCTAGAGTCTCTAAGGGTAGTTGGGTAGTTTTATGACAGTTCTTCCAAATTCTGAAAGAAACCAATGTGCTTTTACTTGACAGTGCGGTGTCAAGCTTCTCAAAGTCTGTGTCATTTGAACCCATATTTCATAACATTCAATATTAATTCATTCATGATCAGAAAGTCATAGAGCTATGATCAGTTATCAGTCAAAATGTTAAAATTGTGGCAGTGACTGGGAACACACTAAGAGAGTTTTAAGCCAGGACCCATGAAGTCTCTGCTCTAATACTATGGAAGACATCCCTAAGTTGAAGAGCTTGCACAGCTGTTAGATGAATGCTTCCATGGGTATCTTGAAAAGGACTACTTAAGAGTCTGTCAGTACTCATGCTGACTTAGAATCATGGAATCCTTTAGGATGGAAAAGGCCTTTAAGATATTGAATCCAACCATTAACCGAGCACTGTCAAGTCCACCACTAAACCACGTTACTAGATGCCACATCTGCACGTATTTTAATTACCTCTGAGGATGGTGACTCCTTGCTCAAAGCTAGCTCAGCTATAATTATTTTTGGAAAGAAGATCTCCTGCCACTTGTTTGTCAGAGCAGGCTCCTGTCCTAGTGTCAACATAGGATATTTAAACTTCTCAGTAGAAATGTGTGGCCTAAATCTTTGGAGGTAACAAAACTGAAAAGGTAGTGCTGAAGAACTGGTATAGTGTTTCCCTGTAGGATGATCTGTAACCAAAGCCTGATAGAAAGCATTGTTTAGGGGCTACATAAGCTGACTTTTGTATTTGAATAAATTGTTAAAATAGATGCATAATGCAGAACACATGGCTTATTTTCCTGCTTAGAATATTATTCTAGTAATTATTCTGGATATTTTCTATTGCATTAGATAGTTCATTAATAAATTAGTTAACTTAAAAAATAACAAATACAAAAATTGCTAAAAAATTTGAAAAATTTAATCAGAAGTGATACATTGCCATAATTTCTCATGAAAGATCACTTGTCTCAATTTAAGAAATTTATCAATCTGGTGATGTTTTGTCAGTCATCTGTTTTCCCCTCTGGTAACTCAAGTATATGTAGCTAAGATGACTGCTGGTTTTTATTTGTTTCTGTAGTGTGAAAAGTTGATGTATTTCATGAGAATATTTAAGTACAATGTTAGAAGTAATACCACAGTCTTAAAAATTGTGAATTCTACTTCCAAGCGGTATAGTGGTGCAAATTATTTCATTCAACATTAAAGTCAGAAAAGCTGGTTGTGTATTGGCTCCTGTGGGATATTTACTTTTTCGTAGTCTGTTTTGCAGGGTGTACCTTGCATGTATGCAATTATGGTGAAGTAAGGGAAATAGAAAAAGAATGCTTGGTTTGAAATGAACTCAGAAAAGAAATCCCTGTATATTTTATGTACTGGCAAAGCAGTAGGCAAAAATGTTTTATTCTAATTTAAGGAAGATTATGTGTGTCCCTACATAGGAATAAAATACATGTTAAATTCATTAATGATCTGAATCTGTAATAGAAGACTAAGTAGAAACTAGATCTGTTTAAAAATTGAGAGCTAATGTAATATAAGTTTTAGAAGTTGAGATAAAGACTAATTCTTCCGAAGTGTGTGGTCTTCCCAGTGAGTGAGAACATTCATAATCAATTTAAAATGTACAGAACATTTCTGGAGTTTGTTGAACTGTAAGCAGAAAAAAAAAATAGTTCTTGAATAAGTGAATGCAGTTCTGCTATAATTAGATTATATTCTAAACAGAGATCTGTAATTCATTATGTGATTGTACGAATGCATAATACAAAAAGATGTGATCCTAACTCAAGAACATATTCAAAAAATTTTTAAGCAAATGGATGCTTGATGAGATGTAACTTAAATGTTGAATTACCACAGTTTTGGTGTATGTGCATTATTTTATCATATTTTATTTAATGGGATATTGTTATTGAGAACAATAATACTTTAAGTGAACAATGAAGTAGGCAAATAAAAGAACAAAAGATGCTTCATGGAAGTATACTGTTATGTTTTTAAAGGCTTGTGTGGCTGTAAAATTTAATTTTTTCTGGTGGCCAACTGGAGGAATGTAGAAGTTGTACCTCAGATAGTTGTGCTACCTTCTGTCCTAATGTTTCCTGGGAGGTGAGAATAAATACTTTGATATCTCGGTGTAAGTGTCCTAGGTTTCCAGATTACATTTCTGAATCTTCCTCACCTTCTCTCCTGGAAATACCAAAATCTGTTTAATAACTTCAGGGTTCTCAGTTATTTGTTTTGTTGTTTGGTGGGTTTTTCTTTAACATTGGAAGACGTTTGTTAATATGACTGTGAGGGAACACTTTGCTTTTCGATCATCTTGATCCACTTACAATTGCAATTTTTCTATATTAATAGATTAATTGTAAATTAAATTTTAAATTATAAAGCAGGGCAATATGAATATATCAAGTTTGTGTTTTAATGGTATTTTTAATAAGTGTTCTTTATTCCTGTTATATGTATACCCTTGTGTGCCTTATCTACATCTTCCATGAGACTAAGTATTGAAATTAACCTACAATTCCACTTCTGAAACACTGAATAGATTCTTATGCTCTCATACACTGAAATTAAAAAAATGGAAACTGTTCATATCTTAAGTATTTTTTTCTCAGGTGAAATAATGCACCTGCTGTTCAGGAGAGTGGTGCTTAACTACATTGCCAAGACTGCTACTTTTCAGCTTGCTTTTCATTACTCTGGTTAGAATAAAAAAATTAACAGTTTAGGTCAATAAGGTGTTTTATGTAATGAAAAGAAACATAGAGTGCTTGTGGTGCACTGAACATGACTGGATGCTAGGTGCCCACCAAAGCCACTACATCACTTCCCTCAGCTGTCCAGGGGAGAGAAAATATATCAAAAGGCTCTTGGGTCAAGATAAGGGCAGGGAGAGATCATTCCCCAGTTACTATCACGGGCAAAACAGACTCGACTTGAGGAAATTAGTTTAATTTTTTACCAAACAAATCAGAGTAGGATAATGAGAAATAAAACCAAATCTGAAAGACATCTTCTCTCCACCCCTCCCCTGTTTCTGGACTTAACTTCACTCCTGATTTCTCCGTCTCCTTTCCTCAATGGCACAGGGGAACGGGGAATGGGTGTTCCAGTCAGTTCATCACTCATTATCTAAGTGCGGCTTCTTCCTCCTCAGCGAGAGAACTTCTCACACTCTTCCCCTGCTTCAGCATGGGGGTCCCTCCCACAGGAGACAGTCCTCCATGAACTTCTCCAATGTGGGTTGCACAAGGCTGCAGTCCTTCAGGAGCAGACTGCTCTAGCATGGTCCCCACAGGGTCACAAGTCCTGTCAGCAAAACAGCTCCCACATGGGCTTATCCCTCCATGGGCCCACATGTCCTGCCAGAAGGCTGCTCTGGTGTGGGCTTCCCACGGGGTCAAAGCCTCCTTCAGGCATCTACTTGCTCTGGTGTGGGGCTCCTCCAGGGGCTGGATATGTGCTTCACCATGGACCTCCAGCCTCACCATGTTCTTCACCAAGGGCTGCAGGGGCATCTCTGCTCCTGTGCCTGGAGCACCTCCTGCTCCTCCTTCTTCACTGACCTTGGTGTCTGCAGGGCTGTTCTCACTCCTCTCTCTGATTGCAGTTGTTGGGTGGTTTTTGCCCCTGCTCCTTTATGCCAGAGATGCTGCCTCTCTTGCTGATGGGCTTGGCCTTGGCAAGCAACAGGTGTGTGTTGTACTCAGCCGGCATTGTCTCTGTTGGACATGGGGAAAGCTTCTGGCAGCTTCTTAACAAAACCAACCCTGCAGCCCACCTGCTACCAAAACCTTGCTGTGCCAACCCAATATAATGTTTTTTTCTGTTATGAAGCCGCTGTTGTTACATTTGGTTAAATTATATGGTAATATGATATGAATTTGCTTTGTTCACTTACGGTCTCTTGTATAAGGTTATGAACTAATTTGAGTCTGCTGAGCATTGACATACAGACTGACTCTGACAAGGTACTGGGTGTGCAGTCTTTGGCACTGACCCAATTTCATCCCAGAATAAATAACAAGTTAATTCAGATGAGGTTGTTGCTTCGGACTGTACCACATTGGGAAAACATTTGAAAATAGAGGGAACTGTAGCAGTTTCATTAAATAGGTGAAGTCATTCCAAGAATTGTTTTACATACTTTTTCTAGAAGTTCCTAACTGGATTCACTAGATTGCATACACGATACAATAAAATTTAAAAATACATCTACTGTTTATCATACTAAATAAATACAGTGCCTTAACTCCTTAAAGGTAATATGTACACCCACCTAGAATTTGTAGCAAAGTAAATGTAAGCAACTTTTCAGACAGTTTTATTGCTGACTCTATGTTCACTATTTAATATAGATAGCTCTCTTACAGAGTGTATTGCCCACCTATTCTAAGTCAGTGATATGGAGACATTTTTGAAGGATGCAACAACTCCTCTATAAAGTTTATAAAGGTTCCTTTCCCAATGTTAAAATGTAAATGTTTAATGTGTTTTACTTTGGTCAATTAATATCTCATTAAATTTTTCTTTTGTCTTTTTACTATTTTTTATATTCAGATGAAGAGGTTTTGGGTTCCTGTCTGGTAGTGTTGCTGCATCTACTTTTTAAGATTAATAGTTTGATAAAAAATAGGTGGTTTTCCTATCAGTTTCTGCAGATATGAAACAGCACAGCTTGACAGGAATTAGGATTTGATGTATTGATTTTTTATTAGCTTATTATGAAAAATCCGTGGATTTCCGATAATTTTTGTTCATGTCTTTAGTTTAACTGAATTTATCTTAAGATCATGGTAGCAAATAAGATGAATGCCAAGTAGTATCCTACTTTCCTAACCTGTCCTCTCATCCTGTCTTTCAAGACTTTTCTTGTCACAGCTGGCACAGGTATTTAAACTTGAGAGGAGGTATGGAAATAATTATTTCTGAGGTTGTTACATTTGCCTTTTTGCCTCTGATGGAGAGCCAAGGTCCCAGTCCATTGCTACCTGTGGTCTACAATTTAGAGTTTGCAGTGTTGAGTGCTGATAACCCTCTCCCCATGCCTTTCAAAGGGAAGATTGTTGAGTATCACTCCTAAAATTTCACATCTCTAGTGTAACCTAGCTGTACTCAGATAAAATTGGTTGTACTGGAATTTTCCCAAACTGTGACAGCAGGAATGTGACTTGCCAAATCAGACTGCCTGGATGATAGTTCCACTGTATCATGTGATAGAAATCTTTTGTAAGCTACCGTACCTCTGCATACTCCAGAAGATCCAAGGACTATTAAGGGTGGCTAGTTTATTACTGGAGTCCATATCCCAAAATGTTTTGCCTGTAAGCAGGGATGACTTGCCTCTTTAGTTCTCCCACACAACACCTAGTCATCTGACTCATTTTATGAATGAAACACATTCAGTAGTTTTCTTTGATTGGCCTCAGCACGTGTTACAAGAACAAAAATCAAAAAGGCAAAAGAAACAAATCATTTCCCCTTTTTCTCCAACAAGCTTACAGACAGAAAAAACACAGTTAAACTGAAAGCTAAAGAAACACTTTAGAGAGCTACCATAGCTGTAGCTCATGGAAACTTCCTCTCCATCCCCACCATCCATCCATCTCTTCTACTCTGGGTTTATCTTACCTCTAGCCTGGTTAGGGGAACCCTTCTTGGCTTTGTGGCACATAGGCTTTAGTGGCCGTGACTGCATAAATACTCATGAAGTGACTATTAATGTTGCAGCAGAGCAATTGACTGTTTTAAAACATGCACATGTTTTTGATTTCATGATTTAGCAGTGAATATAACTTGATGAAAATCCCGTTTTGTATTTCCAAAATGTATTATAAGTGCAGTGAAAATGATTTCTCAAATCCTTGCTTAGCCTTTGTGCTTTGATTTTCTTCCTGAAGAACTGAAGTAAGGAAGGGGAAATCATTTCTTATCTTCTGTGCAGCATAATATATTACCAATATAGTAATTGATAGTCCTCCCCGAGGATTTCTAAGTTCATACTGTGAAAAATAGTAAATATTCTGATGAAGTAAGAAATTTCTTAATAAATCAGACAAAGTCATTTAAAACTACTTGTTAATAATGCAATGTAACGGTCAGCCAGCAGATGAAGAGCAATAATAATAATAATAATTTACCTCAATACAGACAGTATTGTGTTCCGAGTTTAAGGGGCAAGTGCCTTGAGAATTTGTTTAAAAACAAAACATTAATTGTTGTTTTATGATTTTTCTTAATACCACTTTACCTGTTTATGCTGATTAGTTTTCAATAGTTATCATATTAACAGCCTGTGATGAAGTTGATCATACAGTCTTTTTGTATTATTTTGGAGAAGCTGACAATACAAATGGAGTAAGTTTATAAAGGTTCCTTTCCCAAAGAGAATCAGACAAAACAAATACATGCATCATTCTCTTTTATGTAGACTCTTAAAGTTAAATCATCTGTTATTAATCAGAATACTTAGATCTTCACAGAAATATGCCTACTTTAACTAAAAGTGCCTTTTGTAAAGCCCAATCCAGATAACTTTATAATACACAATACAAGATGGAACTTAAATTAAGGTAAATTTAACAGAGAAAATTATCATGGGAATTAGGAGACTAGAGAAATTGATCCGTGTGGTGGTTTAAAAATAAAATAGTGTAAGAGAACAACAACAACAAATCTGAGACAAATTTCACTTTTATCCTAATTATGCAAATTCCTGACTTTGGAGGTACTTCTAAGCAGTATCATAACTATTAGAAGTACTACATTGCCATGCTTTGGCCTATAACCTTTTTTTCACTGCTTTTTAGTAATGGAAAACTACTGGAATTTTTTTCTCTGAAATTATTTATTTTTTCAGTAGATATCATAGTTCTCTGATTTACTGTTGGTTGACACATATACTTTCATTTTCTATCTGTATCTTTGCTGCACTGCAGACATACTGATCAGTTCTAGGTGGGGCATGGTATACAGGAGATGTAGGAATGGGCTGAAGTATCCTTTATATTTACCTTTGTATCTAGGGCAGTTGAAAATAGGCAAGAATGGAGAGAAATTTTGTATGGCAGTGCACAGAATTTTGCGAGTTTAATGTGAACCCTACAGCAATCCGATGCATGTTAGTTGTTGGTAAGTTTGTTAAATTCTGTTTAAAAAATTGTTCATCTTAGAGGACAGTCTTCTAATTAATATTATTTCCCCTCTGTCAACAACAACCATTTTAAAAGCATGATTTTGGCAACCTGGTTCTGCTGATAAAAATTTTTACATTTCAAATCTTCAGGTTTAATTTCTTTTCAGCTGCCAAGGTGACTGCATAAGTTGGCTATCCTCAGAAATTGTTAAAAGTTCTGGATACAGTCCTCTGAATTAGACAGACTAAATTCTTAGGATGCAGTATTGAGAAGAAGAGATCCATTACATCAGTATGGATTTTTATATCTAGATACACACACTTAAATATTGACTGAGTTCAGTCTGAGCATGTAGGGAAAGAAAAGTTTTGAAGAGGTTTGGAAAGTTTGTCTGAGAATTGTTAACTGTTAGGTCTTTTTCAGGCAGATTGAATGATCTCTAGCATAAAGTGTGAAAGGTAGAAAATATAACATGTAAAACCAGTGTTGTGTGTAACAACTGTTACTTAGTGCAGCTTATTCCTCCTTTCTCTCCCAAAAAGAAGCTTCACCTGAAACAAGTGTAAGCAACCTCTCTAGAGAAAAAAAAAAACACAAACCACAAACACTACACAAAAAACAAAACAAAAAAATACTCGAAAAGAAAACCAAAAAATCAACCCCTCAGACTAAGCATATAATCTGTTTTCTGCCTGGCTCTGATCATCATCATCTTCAGGGAGTAATAACTTCAGTACTGTACATGCCATGAGAATTTAAAAACATTTCCATTTTGATTTTATAGTTTGTCTAGTAGTTAAAATATTACAGATCTTTTACTTACTTCATTTCCTGCATAATAACATGGACAAACTGCTAAATTTAATTATAATGCTATTTTTTATCAATACTGTGGTCCTATACAGTATTCATCTCAAACTTCATTGTGCCTCTGTGTGCCTGCCAGATGGTTCTCCTTAACTGCTGCTTTTTCTGGTACTTGGATTTTTTTAATGTGCTTGAAGGTGTAATGATGCATTCACATGTGCTATCCCAAGATTTGAATTACTATATACTACAGTCAACTGTATTATTTATGGTGGCAATCTCAGATAATGCAGAAGGATTAGAAGCTAGAGTTACTGCTTGCAGACCTGAGATGACTCTGCAGAGCTGAGTATCTTTATGTGTCTGGATTGATATATGTTAAAAGCCATTTGGGAATTATGTAAAAGCATAGCTCATTCACAAAGGTATTGGCTGAATTAATACATTTTCCTGGAACTAGAAACACTTGGCATCACTTTACAGTAACAGCTAGGGTAGCTCTGTGCAGAGCTAATGTGGGTAGGCAAAATTAATTAGTTCAGCCATAGCCGACATAAAGATGGTTAATATCTAAAAAGTAATATTTGGACTCTACCTGCATCTGAATTATTACACTTTTTTGAGTTGGTCTTTCTTACACAAAACCAGCTTGTCTGTTTCTGTGTCTGTGGCATGGTTAGGTATAAGCTGGTCACTGATTCACTGATTATTTCTGAGTTGACTTGTGTTTTTTGTGTTCTTAAATAGAAGGAAAGAGGAAGTGTGTCTTATAACTTGCATTTAGAATCCTATCAGAAGTTCTAACAGTTGTATAGAGATTGTACTGATATAAGAACAGTTCAAGCCCATGACTTTACATCGAAATTCATAGAATAGGCAAGTAAACTGCAATACAAAGAAAAGGGCTTTTGATAAAGTACTTGTGGAATGAGAATCTGTTAAACTTAAGTCTGGTGGCATGGTAATGGTAAACTAATCTTTTAAATCCATTTTAAGAATATTTTTGACATTTCAATATAATATTAATAGTATTTGATATTGTAATTTAGATTCTAATCCTGTAAAGATGTATGCTTTTTCTTAACTTTGTGCATAATGGGTGATTGTCCTAAGTTATAAGGTTATTCATTGAGGTTGGTAGTAAGCACCATCTATCCATATGAAATTTTCTTTGACCTATTCGATTTAAAAAAAATATTTTCTAAATATAAAGCTTCAACCCTTTATATGATCTTCTTATGGATTTTCATGTAGTAAAAATTATTAGGATCTTATTTTATATGACAAATACAATAGAAACTTTTGGTCAGGGTAAGAAAAAACTGATGCATACAACCTGGTTTGATATTGATGTGACAGCTTGACAGGCTGTTTTGATAAAAGCTTTGGAGTACTGTAAATGGATATTATCTGTGTTCTTTTACTGCTGACACTCTGTGGAGCATTCTGTATGTGATTTTAGATGGATTATTATGACCATTCAACAGTAAAGCAAGACAAGGCACTATTTCATGTTCACAGCATGTACTTTGGCTACACTGTGTACTTTATGCATGGCAGCCTTGCTCAACAAATAGAATAAATCTTGTTTTCCTCAGCACATTGATTATTTTTTGATGCTGGCATGGATTAACCAGTCTCAACATTTATTTCAAAGTAAAAGATTTTATTTGGAGAGCAAGAGAACCTTTAGATGACTAGATACTGTAAGTAAAGTTGAAATTTATAAAATGCAGGTTGGACGTTTCCTTTAATTCACTTTTTCATAGCTGCTACCTATGTGAGAACTTTCATGGTTGCAGATGCTTGTCTGTACAGCTAGGAACTATTACACCTATTTTATTTTCAGAAAAGGAATAATGACTTTATGTATGCATTGTATATGCACTACAATGCATTCTTTCATCTATCTTTTTGAGATGTTTGAAAAATAATTTTAAATATTTCCTTTCTGTTACAAATATAGTTTGTTTGTTTATTTTTCCCTTTCCTCTTGTTTTTCGCAACAGTGTATTTATGTTCCACTCTCATCGCCCAAGAATCAGTTGTGATTTTCCCCCCCCCTGTGATGTTTCCATTGCAGGTTTTCATAACAGTTGCATGTTCTTGCCAATTCTATCCCCTGAAGTCTTCATATCTCTTCTGTTTCTAAACTGTAACCTTCTCTGAACACTTTTTTTCCCTCCCTGTGCTTTATGAACGCTTCACTTAAAGATACTGCTGGGATGGGCTGCTGGGCGATTTCCTTGTGGCCTCTAAAGTGTTTCTGTGCTTTCCTAACTGGATGAAAAGTGATCCTCAACTTTTATTTGGTCAGGCCTAGATATTATTCCTCTCTTTGGTCTGAAGAAAGTACGAAAGAAGCTCTCCACCCTGCTCTTGTTTCACAGTCATTTGTGGTGGGCGTTATTGCCCATGTGCGTGTTCAGCCATTTAATGCCTCATTTCTGTGGTAATAGTGACTCTAGGGACAGAAGTGTGGAATGATGACACACCTAGTGGCTGCAAATTTTGCTGTTTAGCATAGTTAGTGTGGATAGTAAAATGTTTGACACAATTCCTGCCTGCATCTAAACGCTGTCAGCTGGATCCCACAGCATCTCCTGCCTCTTTCAACTGCCAAACTTTTGGCTAGAACTGCAAACTCCCAGACTGGATATTTAAAACCTGGAGTAGTCCTGGTCAAACCAGGAGTACTGACAGCATGATTTTGCACTTATTTGAGTATGAATTCCCACTCCTAACACTGTAATATAAGAAAAATAATTGGAGAAATTTGTTAACAGAAAAAGTAAGATTTCTATTCTTTCAAGAATAAACCTCTTTAAGCCTGTTTCTGTTCACTTAATAGCTGGTGATTATTGAGAAAGTAACAGATTGGCTTTTCTGCAATTGTAATCTGAAAAAATTCCTGTTTTTTACATGCAGTGCTACCCTATTGGCTTTCTTGGTTGAGCTTCTTAAGAGTTCAGTAGCCATGCAAGAACAAATGCTTGGTGGAAAAGGCTTTCTAGTAATTGGCTATCTCCTTGAAAAGGTATGTTTGGAGAGTTTTTATTTTTGTTCTTAATATTTCTACTGTCATTGTAGTACTTTCAATCACTTGGCTCAAAGGACTGTTTTCAGACATGATGAGCAGTTATCACAAAACTGAGGTTCAGTTCGGTTGTCTGAGGAATATTACCTGCCTTCTGGACCAAAGCCCTCATGAAACCCTGTTGCTCTGATTTCATAATCTGCATAATCTGAAAACCAACTACTGTTAGCTATACTAAGACAATGATACTCTAATGATTGAATCTCATGGCTCTAACATTCCTGAATGTCTGCTACTGGATTTTTCATTAGCATGAGGTCAGTATAGCAATCATTTGAGAAGAAGATAAAAATCATAATCTCACCCTCAAAAATATACTGAATTTTGAAAAAGAATGATAAATAGTTTGTCTCATTCTGCTCCCTTTGTTATTTGCAGCTAGGAAAATACATTCTTATAGTAGAAAGCATTTACGTTCACTGAATACCTAAAAGCAGACTATTTTCTATGCTTCTATATTTTCAGTACTAAGCAAGTGTGATTTAGAATTTCAAAGAACTAGCCTAAGGTGGTGTTTTTTCCTGTGGTAGGTTTTCTTGTGACATAACCAGAATGAATTTACAAAGCTGTTACCTCCGGTTCTGTAAGTTATTACAGGCTAGTAATGGGCAGGCAAGTGAGCCCTCATGGAGTCTCTTTCTCCTGAATAGAGCACTGTGGTTTACACACATTGAATACATCAATTCAGAATGTTGTACACCAAATTAAAAAAAAAAATAATTTGCACACTCTTCTAATTAGCATCTGCTATGATATTAAACTCAGGCTGTGTGAATATTTAAAGGATTTTGATTGATCAAAACAATTCTTACAAAGATGCTGTTTTCTGGGAAGTTTGCTGCTATATTCACTTAGCTACAGTTTTTACTACATATTCACTGATCTGTATTCACTTAGCTATAGTTTTTTAAAGTGCTACAAGGTGTTTTATTTTTTCAGTATATGCTTATATTAATTTGGCATACATGGCAGGAAAAAATCCTTTTGCTTCCTAAGCCAGTCTCAATTTCATTATTTATAAATTATCTCTTGTATCTGTTGTTCATTTGCATGTAATCAAATACTTCAGAGGACAGAAAGCGCTTTTTTTTCCTGACTTGAATTTCCAAATGTTTTTGTTCTTATTAGTTGCAGACTATTTATTGTGAATCGTGATGTACAAGCCAAAGGAACTTCAGCATCCAGACTGAACTTGTATTACTGAAAAACAGACTTCAGTTCTAAAAATAACAAATCTGCATATTCCCAGACTGTACTTACAGCAATAAAAATAATTGGAACATAGAATCATATAATCACTTAGGTCGGAAAAGACCTTTGAGATCATCAGGTCCAACCATTAACCCGGCACTGCCAAGGCCACCACTAAACCATGTCCCTCAGTGCCACATCTACACATCTTTTAAACACCTTCAGGCATGGTGATTGAACCACTTCCCTGGGCAGCCTGTTCCAGTGCTTTACATTTTGTAGAGAAGGCAAAGGGAAGGATGTTTAGTGGCTTTTTTATTAATTTGTTAATTTAGTATACAAAGAAATTTGTCAAAGTCTTCATGCCACATTACTATGTAAGAGCAGGTCTCAACAATAATTTTATAGCATATGCTATGAAACTGAAAGACTCTTCTGAAATTTGAGGAAACCTTGAACCCAACTCCTTCAAATACCTACTTATGTTTAAGAAACAAAGGCAAGGCTACCAGTAGTGTACATTTACATATTGAGACACCCAATTCCAGTAAGACACATGATTAACTTAAGAAGAGTTAAGGACTTCAGATGAAATTCTCAGTGCACTCTGCTGTAAAATGTTGGATCCTGACTGGCTTCTAATCAAACAAAAACAAAACCAACCAACCAAAATACCAAACAAACAAAAAAAGAAAAAATATTTAACCATAGTTACTGATGAATATTTTAACTTGTTAAATATAGGCATTAGAAAGACTATTGATATTATTAGAAAGTAGAAGTTGCCTTCATATGCAATGACATCAAAACACGTGAAGCTGCATGTATTTAGTGATGATGAGATGGGTGAAAATACTGATTCATAGTTCTGCTGTAAGTATATTAAGGAGGAAGGCTTTTCTTTATCTTTGTTCTTCTGATTATTTCCCCCCAGTCATCTAGAGTTCATATAACCAGAGCAGTTCTGGAACAATTTTTGTCATTTGCAAAATATTTGGATGGATTATCTCATGGAGCACCTCTACTGAAGCAATTATGTGATCACATCCTTTTTAATCCTGCTATCTGGATACATACCCCTGCAAAGGTAGTTGTACACTTGAATAATGTTATGACTCTCCTACAACAAAATGAAATGCCTGTATTCTTTTGTAACATGGTACTTAGGTTTTTGGGTTTTTTATTTTAAAATATGGTAATAGCAATGATTTTTTAGATCATGAAGTCTATACCCTGCTTAACTATGTACTCTAATGTCTTTTATAAGTTTCTAAAAGTAGTTAAATTATTGGACTGTTTCTGGAAACCCAGTCCCTTTTTCAGTGGTTGCATTACATTGTTTTCCTAAAGATTAAGCATAAAATTATGTATTTTTAATTGTAGGTGAAAGATGACACGTTTTGTTACACATTAGCGTGAGCTCTCACTTTAATTTAAATTATGTATTTTAGTTTGATAAAATCTATAAAATGTTATTGTTCACCTCTGGTAATAATGAATTAGTTGTTTTCCTAAGTAATCATAGTTGAGATATGTGAACCAAATTGAAAAGTGGCGTGGTCCTAAAATCTGAAAATATGTACTTCTAGTATAAGAAGTCAGAATGGAAAACAAGACTGTATGTTTATCATTACTTGGATCATAAAATCATAGGAAATTTAGTTTGCAAGGGACCTCTGGATGTCGTTTCTAGGTATCAGTCAAGTCCCTGCCCTAACCAAAGTTTTAATTTTTTTTTTTTAGTTTTTTATATCATATCCAAAGTATATATTAAAATAAGTCCTACAACTTAAGGTTACTAATACAGAACTTAGGTTTACGTGGGTAACTGTTTCATTCTTCAGGTGCAGCTGTCTTTGTATACCTACTTGTCAGCTGAATTCATTGGAACTGCTACAATCTATAACACCATACGCAGAGTAGGAACAGTCCTGCAGTTAATGCACACACTGAAATACTACTACTGGGTGGTTAATCCTGCTGATAGCAGTGGCATTACTCCTAAAGGATTAGGTAAGTACAACATATAAGAAAGGAAATATGAGCATTTCTTGTGTAGGAATATTTATGATGTTCTTGTGTGAAAGCTCCTTGGATCTGTAGACAAGGAGGTAAATAAATGGCAATAGTTGATAGCAGTGGTCAAAAGTAGAACTATGCAAGTACGTTTTGCTGTATCATATGCCCCTGATGATAATTCCCTAGCTTAGCTCAGGAAGTATTGAATGACAGCAACAACAGAATGCAATAATAGATACTGGCTAAACGCTGCATGTTACAGATGTGTATTAGAGCAAATCATTCTAATCCTATATACTCTGACTGTAATGTCATTACATTTAGCTGTCTACTTGTGTAAAGCAGAAAGGATTTGGCTGAAAGTCTCTTTAAAAATAATAGATAAAGGAGAACTTATTAATTTTCTTTTTTCTGTAACTACTACTGTCATGCTGAGAAATTGAATAATTGGGGAATGTTTCAGTACTGTCAAATATCCAAATATTCACAAGTATGACATATAGAACATATAAATTATTGGATTATTCTTCATTTGTAAGTGAGCTGTATGCATATGGTTTTTCTTCAATTTTTTTTCAATAAGTAAAAGCAGAAGGAACAATTCTTATTCTAAATTAGGTATCTTAATAGACGTTGGAAGTTGTAGCTTGTTGAGGCTCACAGAAAGAGCTGCTATAGGATCTGGGGCATCATTTTTAATTCTCTCAGATGAACAATATTATTCATGAAATTATTAAAATTTATTTTAAAATACCTAACAAAGTTGTTCTCTGTTCATTTGGATGAAAAGTTTGTAATACTAGATTATGAAAATTAACTGTGGTTGTTACTTAATTAGCTTGAAATCTTTGTCAGTGATAAAATATATTTTCCACTTATACTGACTCTGGATTCCTGCTGCAAAAGTAGAATTAACTTCAATTTTGGTACTACAGTGAAGGTAGTACCTTCTAACTGAGTTAGACGTCTGTCAATTATAGACAGTGGAATGCAGGAGTCAGTTGCCTTAATATGGGTTTCCAGCATCATTATAATCTCTCTGGGCCATCCCACCTGCCTTTCAGAAGGATGCAGGTTTCCTGTGCATACAACATCATATTTGCTTGTTTTGGGTAGATATTTTGCATTTACTTGTTATGGGTAGAGATTTTGCAGGCTTTATGGCATGTCAATTCACACTGGTAAGTATGTTTAGGAAGCTGTGTCCTATCCGGGGTTGACAAGAGACTTGATAAGTGTTTTGTTGGAAAGGTGGTTGTTTTCTAGACAGCATTGGCTCTATTGATTAGATTTCCACTGACCTCAGTGGAAGGTTAGAAGCTGGTTTCACGTGTGGGAACTACACTGTAGATGTCTGAAGTCAGGGTGAGCTGAATCCTACCCTGGTACTGTCTTTATCCAGCTGCATGCTTTCAGAGCTTTACTCTGTTGATGGTTACACTGCTGTGTTGCATAGGTGCAGTTTTACCATCAGACAAGTTAACCATATCTGAGCTCAATGAGGAATTAGGATGTTTAAAACTCAGCTGATCAGCTTATGATATATACATTATGTTTCTGACTGTTAAATGACCAAGTGTTGGGAGGTGAAGCTTTCAGGTGTCAACCATATTTACACCGAGATAGAGACCTGGAAAATTGCTTAACTATTTTGAGACTGTAAGTTTAATAATACTGTCTATTGGATATGGCTGTCACTCTTTTGGGGAATTTTTTTTTTTTTTTTTTTTTTTTGGTTGGTTGGTTATTTGGGTTTTTGTGTGTGTGTGTTTTATTTGCTTGCTTTTTCTTCTGGTAGTTTTGTTTTGTTTTTAATTAAAAAATTCGCTTACTTCTGCGTTGTGATACTACTACCTAACAACACTTTGAAAATGTACTGGAGATTACAGGCTGCTTCCCTCTGGCTAGGCTTGCTCTTTAGTGGAATCAGTGACATTTCTTTGTGTAGAAAGTATGGCTTGTTTTTATCTCCCCCGGATCTTCCTCTCCACAGTTAGCTGTATTTTTGGAGTATTTGTATGTGTACTGCCAGTTGAATAGCTGCAAAAAACTATATAGTGTATTCATCAAAATCTGAACAGAAGGCATGAGGTACACAAGGACACAAAATTAGGCATGACAAATGAATCAGTTAACTCTAAATTAGCATATATACGGATGGTTTACTTCCCTACCTCTTCTTTTATTCTTACCTGTTTAAGGATATATTACCTTGTCTTCTCGTTTGTGTTAATTCCAGGCAAATTTTTTTTTTTTCCTCAAGAAGGCAACTAGGTCAGTCCTTGAAAGGTAATCAGACAGTGCAAATTAGTGGTTGCTTGGTGCAGCAGTTTGACAACAAATATCACAATTTTTAAGGCCTTCATACAGTAGTTAGGAAGGTGTTTGATAAACTGTGAGGACGTGCATGTTTTCAAAAAATGTGTTATTATCCACTATATCTGAATTTTTTCATTTTTTTCTTTAGTTAGATTTATAAATAAATTTGACTTTTTAAAGGTTAATATCTGCTTTTTCCTTGTTCCTTATCCTCTTCTTTCCTCCCTGTGTCTTAGACTACAGAAAGTCCCCTGTAATTGATATAACTCTAAAGAAGTGTTTTGTAGTATTCTCTTTTCTGTCTGTAAGAATGTCTTTCCTTGAGTTGGAGAATGTCAGCGTATCAGAAAGACCAGTGACACTGCAATGAATGTGAAAACCCAGAACAGCTATGGAATTTTCTCTGTGCAAATCAGCACTAGGATTCTTTTTGCTATTGTTTCACGGATAACTTCTGCTTCTGACTAAGATAGATGTAATAACTGTGGTAATTTGCAAGCAAATGATTGGGGAAATATAATAATTGCTGAGGTGATGGGTTGCTAAATTTAATTTCACATTAACTTAATTTCTTATTAGATTTTTATCAAATCCACTAGATTTACTCTCAATTGATAAAATTCCTGAAAACTTCACCAGCATATTACATTGATTTTCTTTACCAGATGCACCAATCCTAGTATTTCAAAAAAGTTAACTCTTCCAGGATTTTGGTTTTGTGCTGATTTTTATTAGCCTGCATGTCATGGTTTGAGATAGTCCCCAAATCCAATTCCTTAGTTACATCCCCCCTCCCACATCTCAACCTAATGTGAGATGGGCTTTTCCAGACAAAACACACCAGACTCAAAGTGGGGGAAAGGGAATATATTACAATGACTGTACAAATAAATACCATATCACATTATACACATGATCACAACTATCTCTACCATGACATATGTATTTACAATGGACCAGATCTCTTCTCCCCTCCAAATAAAAGTCCAGGAGGGAAAGAAGGACAGATCCCTTCCAGTCCTTAAGCAGCAGCTCCTCTTCTGTCCTCCATGCAGCAGTAACCGGGTTGTTGTAGCTGGATCTCTGTTCAACATACACAAGGGAGTCTCCAAGCCCCTCGGCTCTCCTTCGGTCCAAGCGAAGGCCTCACCTGTGGACTGCCAGCAGGGACAAGACTCGCATCACCACAGGCATATCACGAAATGCCGGGGCATCTTCGTGAAAGTCCCTTCCTCAGGGGATTCAAGTTCCCGTTTGCAGAGCTCCGTGCTCTGTCTCTCAGGCTGCCACCGCGGCAGCAGTGCAAGGGGGGGGGAGCCAAGGTCAACTCCCCCCGCATTCCATCTGGCCATCCCGGTCCAGCTCCAGGACGCCCTGAGCTTCTCAGTTCCTCTCTCTCTCGTGCTGCATACTCCAAGGCTCCTCTAAAATAGGAGTCCATGTCCCTCTTCTCCAAGAGGGGCTCCAAGGGAGTTTTGGGGAATCTGGTATCAGTCTTACCCCAAACTCTGTCTCTCAGCTGCTGGCTCTCTTTCTCCTGGCTCTGTCTTCCAGGAGTCTTCTCTGCGGTGCTGCATGTTTCTGTTGCTTCTTGGTCTTATCTCCTGGCTCTCTGCCACCTTCTCCGGCCAGTGTCGGCTGCTGCTCTGCGCCCATGGAGAGAACATCTCCCAGCATAACTACAGGCACCTAGCCCAGCTTTATGCTGTTCCAGGTCCCTGCAGCCCCCCAGCCAGGGGCTGGGAGGGGGCCAGAGGCCCCAAGGGGCACAGAGCCCCTTCCTCGTGGCTCACAACATGGCCACCTCTTCTACAACAACCAAACTACAACTCATCTCTTCCGGTCTGGTTGTGATATGTTTACATTTCTGCAGGAGCGCCCATTGGGCAGAACTTCAAAACTTCTAGGGGTTTCCACCCCTTGGGGTCTACTACTTTTCTCAGCCTCTGGGGGAAAACAAGGTCCAAACCACGACACTGCATGCAGCTACTTCTGCCACATGTAACCAGCAAGTGTATAATTTGTTACAATGTAGAATAATGTATAAAAAAGTAATTTGTTAAGCAAGAAAGTTACACTGTAAAAACACAATGAGATGAATTTTAGATTTGCTGCATTTTAAGTAGCATTTGATATCTCAGAATGGAAGATATTGTTCATTGTCTATGAACAGTAATTTTACTGTATGAAACAGAAAAATGTCATCATGTGAGTAAATGACAGCTGAAACTCTAAGCTGACTCGACATGAGGCTTTTCAGATCTGAAGACTTTAGTGGAAATCTTGCCGATATCCGAAATTTGACTTCAAGTGCTATAGTACCTTCATATAATTTGCTGTCATATTAGAGAGTAAATTTATTCATGCAGACATTTTAGTAGTGTGATGTTTTCTTGTCTTCTAGGCATGTCCATTTTTATGTGGCGATACTTAAACACTTTTTAGTATTAGTAGTTTGATTTACTATTACTTGCAGACAGTTGCTTTGCTTTAGGGTTTTATTGCCTTCCTCTGTCTTAATAAAGCACAAAGTGGGTGAATTTTCAGTACTGACAGTTTAGTATCCGTTATTTTAAGTCCAAAGTGGCTCAAAATTAAAGTTTCCTATTTGGCTAGTGCAGTTTTCTTTTAAAAATTAGTTTCCCCCTTGTTTGTCCTAGTATTAAGCTTATAAAATGGGAGATATAAATACTTTGAATTATTTAAAAGGCTCAAATACTTATTTTAAATTTAGGGTTGTATCTTCTCTTTTGTTATTGGTTTTCCTGTTTCATTGTGGTATTTCTTCTTAGATTCAGAATACTGAATTCATATTGGTCTTTTTTTTTCCTTCTGAAGTATTAGAAACACTGTCTCAAAATGTGAAATTATCACCTTTCTCAATAATTATACTTAGAAGGTTTTATATTTTAGGTATAGATCCACATAGTGAAAGTGAGTTATCTGTTTAAAGTGACAAGTTATACTTTTCTTTTGGTGTTGTTTATTTTAAATTTAAAAGGAGCATAAAAAGTCAAACCAATTTCCACAGGAAAGAATGTCTGAATTTTATTATTTATTTTTTAAACTTGAACTGTGGTTATAGCTATTTTTCTTGATTTGCCACATGCATGCCTTTAATATTTTGTTAAATCATACAGAATAAGGATAATAGGGTTGCCCAGCAGTTGCAGTATCCAAACACACAGCAAAGAGGCAATGAAGTGAAAATTATCTAAAATATATAACTTCGTTCTGAATATTTCTTTTTGTGGATTTGGGAAATGAGTAAGAGGATAAGTGAGGAGATAGTCAACTCTATCCTGCTATTGGTAGATGGTAGATGGTGCATTTCAATGATACTTCAAGCTGACAGAGACATCTTAGCATTCTGCTATCAGTCGTCTTTGATGTTTTGTCTTTTCAAATTATACTCCAGACCGATATTTAAAGATTAACCAAGCTGTAATTGTCTTTCTGAAGGAGCAAAATACATCTATTTTAATATCAAAGCAATCGAGAAAAATTTAAACACACTTTTTTATTTTCATCTTTGGATGTCTACTAACTATTGGATAGTTTAATTTGTTTATTAACCTTTTGAAAGAAAATTAAAATAGTTTTGCACTCTAAAAAAATCTTCCATGTTTCTGAATTAATTTGGTGTTCAATTTCTGCAAATTTAAGAGAGAAGTCATTAGAGCCCACCAGGATATTTATGCCTTGACAAATCTTCGCTGGAATTACTTACCAACTACATGACATTCTCTGGAAATACTAATGAGCCATCAGTGAGAAGGCATAAAATAAAAGTAATAACAGAAAAGTAAAGTAAATATTGTGGAGTTTTCTTCCTAAGACAAAATAATTTAGGATTCTCAGTGTTAACAAGTGTCAGAAATGTATTGTACTAAACTGCAATTTCGGACCCTTTTGTGGTGCGTTGTATGAAATACTTGCTGCTTCATTGTTTGTAGATCATAGAATCATAGAATAAGCAAAGTTGGAAGGTACCCATCAGGATCATCCAACTCCTGGCCTTGTACAGGACACACCAAGAATCACACCATGTGCCTGAGGGCATGGTCCAAACACTTCTTGAACGCAGACAGACTTGGTGCTGTGACCACTTCCCTGGGGAGTCTGTGTTATATGAGAGAAATGTGCATTTAAGTTCCAGACTACTGTGTAGCATAGTAAACTCTCGACCTGAATGGCCAAGCACTTCTGTTTCTCTACTAGTGCTTCCTATGTGCTTCACAACCCTTACTGTGAATGGTCCTTTATGAGTAGCATCATGCCTCCTGATAGAGAATGCATGGTTGCTAATGTGCAAGTTATCTCACATTAAATAGAGTTTTCAAGAACGTTCTTCATGTCCAATATTTTTGAACATGAACTGTAGAAGTGAGATTTATGAAAATTATTATAAGGAGAAATTAATTATAGTTTTTGCGGATAGAAGGAGTTGCACAGTTATTTCAAGGGTTGGGTTAAAGTGGAACTGAATTCTCATTAGCTTTACAGCAGTAAGAAAAATAGGTCCTTCTGTGACCCACATAAGATGTGATTTTATTTATGTGTTCATGGAGATCAGATTCTGCTATCTGTTTCATGTTGTATTAATGTAAGGAGTAGAAAAATCATGTTTTTCACATATTAAGAAAAATCAAAACAGATGGAAGAATGTTGCATTTGGTTGCTGGTAGAACTGATAACACAATGTTTTATTTCCAGAGACAGAATTAGAAATCATTATTTTTGTTATTCAAAGCTCCCAATCATTTTTGTTGGGTTTTTTTTTTGCTTTGTTTTTTTTTCCCACACCTGTACTGACTGTACTTAACTCTGTGAATATGTTTACGTATTCCTTCTTAATTACTTCTGCTTTTGTGCCTCTATAATTGCTCTATGCTGCAGGGAAGAATTGGATAATGTTTTTTTTTTTCTCATTTATTTTTGTCAGGGTAAAACTGGCTAACTCTTGGTATGAGTGTATATTTAAAAAAATCTGACGCAAATCAGGGGCTATCTGTGATAAATACATACATAAAGAATCTAAGAGCAGGAAATGCTTTAGTGACTCATACTGGTGTGGTATAAAGGAGACATCCTTTCTCTTTGCCAATTAACAAGAATGTTACTATTTTCTATTATGAACTTCTGGTTGCTGTACCAGATCTTAAAAGCATCATCTTTGTAGTTGTTTTGATTCGGGCTTGGTTTTAGTCTTTAGCAGTGCTGATTGTCAGTTTCTGAATGACACTGACACTGAATTATCTATATGCATTAATGGTCACAAAGATTAATAAACAGTAAATAAATAATAAATAATCCTTTCTTTGTTGGTTTTCATTCAGATGGTATTTAGCGTTGTGGCTTCCTTCAGATGATATTTAGCATAGTGGCTTAGTCGTTCCAAGTTGTTATCACATGTTGCTATCTATCTATTACTATCATCTTATTCCTATCTTTTATCTTCATGTGTCTTTAAAAAACTAAATAAAATTGAATATGAATTTCCTTTTTCTCCAGCTGGAACATCACTTGTACTTGAGTATATTGCTGTTGAAAAATGTGATTCTGAAAGGTTATAAATGATATAATTTGCAAATGTGAACTTTTATATAAGAGTAGACCACGAAATCTGCTGTGGGAATTGTGATTTCCTTAAGAAGCTGCAGTCATTAAATGAATTAGTTTATATTTAAAAGTGCTATATTTTGCTTCTTCCAGATGGTCCTCGACCCTCCCAGAAAGAAATCATATCACTAAGGGCATTTATGCTTCTGTTCTTGAAACAACTTATATTGAAGGTAATGTAATCTGTTCCAGAGGGAAAACATTCAGATGTGTTATATATGTGTAATAGAATCTTTCACAGTAGAACATAGGTAATACCTATCAGGTATTGTATCTGTTTCTGGTCAATTTTAATGTTTATGGGCTTACTTCTAATCAACATAAAGATGGTAAATCCATACAATATTTCTTATTACCTCACCAAACTCTGCCATATATATTTTTAAAATTATTAATGTATTTATATTTAAGAGATTAACATATATTTAAAATAATAATTATTAAATATTTTTATTAAATTAATTAGATTAGATTACATTAGATTTATTAAATTGATCAAATGAAAAAGGTAATGGCAATTGTTAAGTTAGTAGTTGCTTTAACCTTCTTGTTGCTTCTATCACTGGTTGAAGTGGTGTAGGACTCTTCCTCTCTGTTACAGCTGAACACTAGCCTTTGAGATATAATCTTCTATTTGAGATTAGATTGAAAACCAGTATTTTCTGGCTTGGCCTTTTCTGCCTGTTTTTTCTATTTTGTCTCCAAAATTGGAGGAGTGACAGTAATAGTTTGTAGTATCTGAGGGTGCACACTATAAGAATCCTTTCTGTCAGGAACAGAAAACTGACCTCATACTGTTTTGAATTGCCAATGTGATAAGGAAAAGCAGTGGAATGATTGTGAGAATTTAGTCTTTTAAATTTAAATAGAAAAGCTGTAAGGTTATTTGATTTGGTCCAAATTTTGCTTGAGCAAACTTGAAGAATGTATTTTCTCTGAGTGATGTCCTTCCTTTTGTTTTTCTTTTAGGATCGAGGAGTTAAAGAAGATGAACTGCAGAGCATATTAAATTACTTACTAACAATGCATGAGGTACGTTTCTATAATTACTTATCTTCTACTGTTACCAATTGTACCAGCACCATGGGAAGCTTGCTGTTGAGGTTAGTTTGTAGAATAACACTGATGCTTGTCATACAGGATGAAAATATTCATGATGTGCTGCAGCTGCTAGTGGCACTAATGTCCGAACATCCAGCATCCATGATACCTGCCTTTGATCAGAGGAATGGGATACGGTAAGGCTATGAAGTCGGAAAATACATTAAAAGTAATTCCAGTATCATGACTCTCCAGTTTGCTTCTTTTTCACGTAAATATCACACTTGCTGATCTTTCAAACTTCAATTTTATTAACTTAGACTTTATTTTTGGACAAAATGAGTGGTTACAATAGGTTGGAGGAAACAAGACTTTCCCCTAAAGATTATCATTATGATATTTCAAGGTAAATGTATTGTTGTACTTGCTTCTTAATCTCAAATAGAATGTATAATTAACAAGATGCATCAAAAAGCCGAGTATCTACCTCAGAATAATTCTGAATATTCTTTCTTGGTATGTTTAACATTTTGTGGGGAGAAGAAGAGGAAAAGATAAATTCTGCCCTGGCCACTCAAATTTTCTTTGAAAAGAGTGGAATTCAGGTGTTTATCTTTTTGACAGTGAAATTAATAACTGATAATTCCCAGAGAAGTGGGCTTTTTTTTTTTTGTTTATTTATGCCTAATTTGGCAATACAGATCTTTTTCAGGGACAAATACTTTTCATGTAATAAATTAATATTTACTATGGAATTTTATTTTTTATTGTTCTGAAAATATTTTGAAAAATGCAAGGGACTTGAAAAAAGGAAAAAAAACCCACACAACATCTGCTGCTTAATGAAGTCAAGATTAATTTTGCCTAAATACTAAGATCTTTGTATAAATACGTGTACTTAAAACTGTTTGAATGACAATGCTATTTGAAGGGAGGACACCTTGTACTCCTGGTTAGGAATTTCCTTTCTGCTTGTACTTTGTATTCAGGCAGAATTCTATTCCTGACACCTTTGAAAAGGGTAGGACTGATCTGGAAGACTGAAGACATCTTTATGTAACATTCGTAGTACCAATATTCAAACTCTATGATGGTGCAGTCTTTGTGTTTAAAAGTTTGTGTTGAAAAACTGGGAAGAATGCACAGCATTGCAACATTTAAGTATTGAAAAAAGAAACAAAAAACCTTACATAGAATTAGGTGTTCATTTGCTTAGGTTATCAGAGGACAAAAGCCTCAGCCTCAAAGGCCATTTGATAATAGCGTAAGTCCTTTCAAAAGAGGAAGATAGTGTCTGCTAAAGCACTTCTAATGGAGAAAGACTAGCAAGAATGTCTAAATGCTGAAGCGAAGCTAAAATATAAATTCAAAACTTCCTTGAACAATAGCCCAGGGGAAAGGTAGTGTTTTCTGTCTCTTGGTGCCTTCAGATGAAGGCTGGTTTCCTTTCTGAAAGACTTCAGAAATTGTGCTTAAACCTATCATATTAATTAAATATGTAATAATTAAATCAGTTAATTATTGAGGCCTTTTTTTAATCCAGGATTTAAAAACAGAAGGGTGTAAAAACCCAAGATTTTCACTAGCATCCAGGTACTCTTAAGAAACTCCAGGATGTAACCTTATGTGTTCCAGTCTGTTTTTGTCTTAAGCTACAACTGCTCAGACTGTCTTTTATTTGATTGTTCCAAGATAGAAGTATAAGATGGCGCTTTCTATTATAAAACATTCAACTGACACCATGTCCCCAACCTCAAGAATTCATAATCAAACTCTTATGTTGTGCTTGATTCTTTCAGTATATCCTTCCATTTTGTGTAATTGCTATTTTTATCATTTTATTTCTTAATAAAAACCCCTGTTTAGTGAAATACAATCTATATATATAATGTTCAGTAATAATCTTACTGAATTTCTTTTTCAGAGTAATTTATAAATTACTTGCTTCCAAGAGTGAAAGTATATGGGTGCAAGCTTTGAAGGTCCTTGGATATTTTCTTAAACACTTGGGTCATAAGTAAGTGTGGTTTTAAAATTTTTATAGTGGTGTATTTAAGTTCACAATTCTTGTCTTTCTGTCATAATTACTATATGTTCTTTGACAGTCTTTAGAAATTACTGAAAATTGTTATATTTTCTGA
Source organism: Pseudopipra pipra (assembly GCF_036250125.1). NCBI lineage: Eukaryota > Metazoa > Chordata > Aves > Passeriformes > Pipridae > Pseudopipra > Pseudopipra pipra. Next base: position 50,831,036 of record NC_087550.1, read on the forward strand.
TTAATAACTTGCACAGTATTGCCTTTATACATTGGGATAAAATGGATTTTTCCACTTAACTTGCTATTACTATGATGTTTGAAATGATATGTTGATTTCCAAATAAATGATATGCTGAAACTCAAGTCTTAAAACAATGGAAAAACATTTTCTAAAGAATATGTTTTATAACTGTATATTGCATGTTCAGATAAGGTTAACAGGAAACATATGATTGTGATCAAAAATTTGTTTCTGGAATTATCAGTGTCATTGCAATAAAATTTTCAGGGCAGTACTTTTAAAAATAGCTTTAAAAAGATGGAAAAAATCTTTTTACATGCAGAACATGTTATTGACATGGGAAAGTTTCAGAAGGAAAAGAAGCAAATCAAGCAAGCGGTATTTAAAAAAGGAGTTAAGGACATACTTCTGTGCAAGAAATACATAGAAGATGTGGCAGCAACAAATAATCACATTTAAAAAGACCAGATGTCATGAAATAGATGTACTTAGTCTCATCTTTCATAATATGGAGTCAAGAAAGCATTAACAAGCATGAAGTGCCATGTAGCCTGCTGTTACTCACTTTTCCCCATCTACATGTGGTGTTAAGCTTCCTGCTGGGATTAACCCCAAACAATATTTCATTGGAATGCTGTGCAGTATAGAAATTAACCACGTGCTTCACAGACTTCATCATGTAAGCCTCCTTAGAAGGGAAAGGGGGTAGGAGTCCAGCCAGAGTGTGGTACTGCTAGACATGCTTTTCTCAGTAAGATCAATAAAGTATGACTGTATAATTGAGAGACAGCTGAGAATATGCTCCTAAATGGGGTTTTTCTTTTCGGATCCAGCCAGTCAAATAGCGTTCTGGGAATTAATAAAGCAAATTGATAGTCCACTCAAGAATCTCTAAGGGCTTTTCAAACATTACTTACTAAAAATCATTCACATTAATAGGAGTTGGATTAAGTAAGATACACAAGATGAAGGTTTGACTTGTCAGAGCCTGGTTGTGTCCAGATAAGTACATTTGTTTACTATATTTATCGTTTATCCAGAAAATCAAGTAGCAAAGTATGTTGGTTGAATGTTACAGAAAAAGAAAAGTGAGAATTTTCAGAAGCTGAATTTCACTTCCCATTCCTTAGCACCTACTTGCAATTATGGATATATCAGTGTAGTTTCCATTGTTGACTGAACATATGTACTTAGCCTAAATTTAAATTTATTTTTTCATGTAATTGGAGTAATTGAAACCCACTTGAATATTCTGTGTAACTTTCAGAGGTTTTTAAAATTTTCAGATCTCTGAACATCTCCAAATGTGCATATTTTATATAGATTTCAGCAAGATTCCTCCCCCATTTCATATCTTACAGCTAGTGCTTTTGAGGTGTGCCTGTTTGTGAACATACATATATGTGCATATGCATGATTTTATAAAATTAGTCAACGACAGGAATGTGGGAAACCGAACATAGGTTTAAGGCGTCGGCACAGGAAATTCTAAGCAATTATAAAATTATAAACTACATAAAATTATTAACTACATAAAATTATAAAGCACTTATATTTCTGTTTCACAGTACAGGAAGCAGGCATTGTATTTTAATACACTAAAGCAGAATTGCATGAAGAGATATTACATGATTTATGAAATCTTAACCGATACAGTATTATAACAAATGTGCAGGTACAAAACCAATTACCATTTCTGTAGTTCATATATATGCATCACAGATGAAGCTATACAGTGGAAGTAATTGATTCTTGGGAGAAGTGACCAGTAAAGTGTTAGATGAGGACCTGAATAACTTAATTGATTTTTCTTTGTTATCTGCGATGATAGACTAATTTGTCTAACTTTAACAGTTGACAAAATCCTGTTCTCTTCCTTCTCTGCTATATTTGATTCTTTCTATGTCACTACTTGAAATCATAGTCCATTGTTTACTTTTGGTTTTTATCTGCACATTTAAACCTTGCAGTGAAAGTCCTCTTTCATCTGCTAAATCAAAGTATACAAGATTGAATACATGTACACTTTCTCATAAGTAACTCATGAACTCCCTTTTGTGCACAGAAGAGTACACACTGGTGTAAGTTGTTGCCACTCTCTTTTGTGGTTATTTGAAAATTATAATATGATGTATTAATTTCAAAAGTTCTAGAATAAATCTATGTAATTTAAACCTGTGTTATTTTCATTGGTAATCAGGAGAAGACAGTTTCATAGCTTTTGAATGCATAAAATTTTCAGAAACTTTACTGTACCTTATGTTATTTAATATTTTTCTTCTACTTTAATATAGATTGTTAATTATTTTGAAAAATGTTTTTTATTTCATATTCATTATAGTAGTAGGTAAATTTAATGATACAAAGTATGAGAAGTACTCTGTTTATTTGTGATGTTATATCCAATTTTAAAAGGATAGCGTTTGGGGACAGATGGAATTCATTGATCTGAACTGTTCTCCAATAATTTAAGATTTGAGTGGTTTTTGATACTAGATATGAAATTCACTTCAATCACGTGCAATTTCATAACTTTTCAGGATCACACTTTAGCCAGCCTATGAACATCTTGAACTTTCTTAGCCTGGGTAAGATAGAAAGGGATTAGTTTGTCTTTTTCCACCATGAAAATCATGAAGGGTAGAGAAAGGTGTGTGATTTATTTTATACAAAAGCCCATCTTAAATACAATATTACTGTCTGAGAACCTTTGCGTATTGCTACAATTGTGTTCATATTGGGATATATCATAAATGATGTTTGTTTCCTCGTTTTTACAGAATAACAAGTTTGGGAGCCTTTTAGTACAACAACAAAATATTTAGCTTTCGGGTTTTATTTTACATTTACTTAAAATGTTCAACAGGCTTGGCATTTGCCTAGTGTTTTTGTTTTCCTTTACAGGCGAAAGGTTGAAATCATGCATACTCACAGTCTTTTCACACTTCTTGGAGAAAGGTTGATGCTGCATACAAATACAGTGACCGTTACAACATATAACACGCTTTATGAGGTACAAATTATTAAAGATTTTCATCTCTATTATAAAAAATATGACTTTAAAATATCTGTGCTTTACAAGATTCTGAAGACTTTTGAGAAAGTGTTAGAAATTTTAAGAAAGGATTTCTTTGTTCAAAATATATTTTGCCATGTTTTAGCTGTTTTTATTAAAAATGTCATAATTTTTACGTAAGCTCTGTAAAACTTTCCACTTGTGATGGAAGAGATCCTGTTACTTCAGATGTTCATTACTTTCCCCCCCCAAAAAAGAGTTACTGCAGATCTCTAATTGCTCTTACTCCTCCATTGTTTGGAGGAGTTTGTTTCCATTGAAATGGAAAGTGCTGGAGTCAGAGGTGCCTCTTTATTTCTTTTTTTTTTCTTTTTTGTACCCATCCATTCAAGTTTACAGAATTTTGAAAAGTGCTGTTTTTCTTTTTTTAACTATGTCAAATGATAAGTGAACACAGCCATTTTTATATAGCAAAAACTGCTTCAGGTGAGTGAGTATGACCTCAAAGCATTCAGCTGTTCTACCAGGTTCTTGTAGAAACTTCAGTTTTGTTGATGAGCAATTTTGTTAAAGCAAAATATTGGCAACATCAAGTTGGTTGAAACCTGTGTCTTCATGCCTATAAATGCATAAATTTCACACCCAATCTTCAATTATTTCTAAAATGGTGACTTAGAATAGAATCTCTTGCAATTTCTGAAAACCTTATGGACAAGAAGGATTTTTAATTTTTTTTAGTCCGAAATAGATGTAATGGATAGATGCTCAGGAGTGCTTCCAGAAAAGACACAGAAGACTAAGGGAGTGCTTGGTCTTTAGGGTTCTAAGTTTGAGTTTGATGTAGAAAATGTTCTACTATGATTGTGAAAACCTAAACATCATCTATTAGCCAATGCCTTAGACATCAAGATCTTTTTTATTGCGCATATCTAAGCTTACCTTGTATGGTTTGGCCACATGGGTCTCACAGTCTGCATCCTACATTCAGTTTTCTGATAGCTTCTGTTATTGGTATTCTCAGAAAATATGTATCTCATTGAATGGAATGCTGTCTCTGACTCTTCCTCTTTACTATGTGGAGAAAAGTAAACCCACTTATAAGAATTATTTGGTTTGGATGTGCATGAAATCTATGAGAATAATTTTTGATGTATGGAGCTTGTGAAAAAATTTTTAAACTGTGAATGTATAACACTATGAAAAATATGAATGAAATATCTTTAAAATACCATAATTGTATATGTAGTCAACTAACTAAAGGGTTAGTTAACCAGACACTGTGAACCATGAAAATCTTGATCCCCGAGTGCAGGAATTGCTTTATTCTATTTTTCAAGTATTAAAATATTTTACCTAACTTTTTTATATGAAGTTACAGTGTGGCCATGGTAAATGCTCTTAACAAATTTAGAAATGAACAAAGAAGTGCTGTAGTGTTTAATTAATAATGGTAAAAGTAAGTTAATATTCTGTTTTAGATTTTGACAGAACAAGTATGCACACAAGTTGTTCATAAACCACATCCAGAGCCAGATTCAACAGTGAAAATTCAGAATCCAAGTAAGGACAATATATTGTGTTTTTATGTTAAATGTATCACCTAGAGGTTGTGGGTTTTTTGGAAGTAATTTGATTCAGAAAGTGAGAACAATTCCTTCATGTATCTTAAATACATATAGCTTTCTGTGACTACTTACATTAGTTGCTGACAGGAACTATTTTCTTTTCTTAAACATTGTTACAGTGCTTTACATAACTAATTTATTCTTTCAAAGTGATTCTTAAGGTGGTGGCAACGCTGTTAAAAAACTCCACGCCAAGTGCAGAGCTGATGGAAGTTCGACGATTGTTCTTATCTGATATGATAAAACTCTTTAGTAATAGCCGTGAAAACAGAAGGTATGTCACTGCAAATAGTATTTTTTCATCCTTGATTTCTGGGTAGTAGCAATCTGTTATACTCTCTGTGGAGTTGTATACTCTTAAATGAAATATATTTAAAATAAATTTAATAGTTTGTGTTAGCTTTTCTGATTTCAGCAACTAATACTTCTTCTGTTTAGAATATAATTTAAATTTTCATTCATACTGAAGTATTCTTAAGTTTATTTCTACACTGGATTGATGTTCAGAGAAGATGTTCCTCCCATCTTAACCATCATAATGTTAAAATAAAGAAGCTTTGTTTGGATATATTTTGACCTAATTATTTCACTTTAGATGTTTACTTCAGTGTTCAGTGTGGCAGGACTGGATGTTTTCTCTGGGATACATTAACCCAAAGAACTCTGAAGAGCAGAAGATCACAGAGATGGTTTACAACATTTTCCGTATTCTCTTGTATCATGCAATAAAATACGAATGGGGAGGCTGGAGAGTGTGGGTGGATACTCTTTCTATAGCTCATTCCAAGGTAAGAAATGGCTCGTGGATGTTTTGTTGTTTTTTTTTTTTAATACTGGTAACTCCCCCAGAGGGACTAGCAGTATAGTAAGACGAAATGTAAAGTGATTTAGTGCCATCTGGTGGCTATCGCTATTCATGTCAAGATGGCATTTTTTTGTTAAACGCTTTGTAAGCTGTATGTAATGTGTCGTTAAGATTCTTGTAATTTTTGTCCAAGTTCATGTAGTGTATATTCAGCCACATAATCTATTCTTTTCTTTTTAAGGTCACATATGAGGCTCACAAGGAATATCTAGCAAAAATGTATGAAGAGTATCAAAGGCAAGAGGAAGAAAACATAAAAAAGGGGAAGAAGGGGAATGTGAGCACCATCTCAGGTCTTTCCTCTCAGACAACTGGAGCAAAAGGTGGCATGGAAATTCGAGAGATAGAAGATCTTTCACAAAGTCAAAGTCCAGAAAGTGAAACAGATTACCCTGTCAGCACAGATACAAGGGATTTGCTCATGGCTTCAAAGGTGTCAGATGATGTGCTTGGAACTGCTGAGAGACCCGGGGGAGGAGGAGTGCATGTGGAAGTTCATGATCTTTTAGTTGATATAAAAGCTGAAAAAGTAGAAGCTACTGAAGTAAAACTTGATGATATGGATTTATCACCAGAGACACTGGTAACTGGAGAAAATGGTGCACTTGTAGAAGTTGAATCTCTTCTAGATAATGTATATAGTGCAGCTGTTGAGAAGCTCCAAAACAATGTTCATGGAAGCGTGGGTATTATTAAGAAGAATGAGGAAAAAGATAATGGTCCATTAATAACTCTGGCTGATGAGAAAGATGAACCTTCTACTAACAATACCTCATTTCTCTTTGATAAAATACCTAGTCAAGAGGAGAAACTTCTACCTGAACTTTCAAGTAATCACATTTCTATTCCAAATGTTCAAGAGACACCGATGCATCTTGGTGTAAATGATGATTTGGGATTGCTTGCTCATATGACGAGTAGTGTAGATATAACTTGTGCTTCAAGTATAATAGAGGACAAGGAGTTCAAGATTCACACAACTTCAGATGGAATGAGTAGCATTTCTGAGAGGGAGTTGTCTTCATCATCTAAAGGATTAGAATATGCTGAAATGACTGCCACAACTCTTGAGACAGAGTCTTCTGGTAGCAAAACTGTACCTAGTGTTGATGCAGGAAGTATAATATCAGATACAGAAAGATCTGATGATGGTAAGGAAGCAGGGAAGGAGATAAGGAAGATCCAGACAACTACCACAACTCAGGTAAATTCCAAGTAGCCATGTATATGTCTGATGTAATCACCGTTCATTGATGCGTGATAAATTAATAGTATGAGAGCTGAGAGATGTTTGAAGTGTATTTCTTCAATTATATGAAAAGTGTCCATCTTTGAGGCCTAATTGCTTTGAAAATGCCATAATGTATAAGGATTCTGAAGTCTTTCATGTCTGTATAGAAAATATTTATTACAGTTGTTCAGAGAATGTTGCATGTAATCAAAGATCATTTTTAAGGATGTTATCAGGTGTTAGAATTTACTACCTTCAAGATTTTACTAGCTGACTTTATGTCTGGTATGTATATCAGTATTTATCTCCTAGGATTTTCAAGTTAAGCAGACTTACTGCAACTATGGAAGAAGAAGCAAGCATAAATTGCAAAAATTGCTCCGCTCAGTACTGCATAGTGTCTACCAAATTGTCAGAAGAAAAAGTTTCAGGGATATGCTCAAGTACACGCAAAGTATGTCCTGTGATGAAAGAATATAGATCAGTCTTCCTGCTTTGTTCTTCATAGCAGCAGTACTTTGAGAAAAACTCCAGGGAATGGACATTTAACTTATTGGAACAACCTTTTGTTTTCCAAAAGAAATAATTTCCCTTAAAAAAAACCCAAAAAACAACCACCCAAAACCACTCAGACCAGTAACACTCACTTCTAAGTCTCTTCTTTTATGGTAAGAACCTCTGTTTTTAAGAGAAAACCAGATGGAGCTCTTGCATTCCCTAGGCAGGTATTATAAAAAACAGTTGCGGGTTCTCTTGTAAATGTTTTTCCCATAACTATGAAAATCCTCATAACATCACTGACACCTTGTCAAGCCTTGTGTAGGGATCCTTATATTTAAAAGCATTCTATTTAATAAGGAAAAAACCCTGAAAGCTCTCAATAGAAATAGTATTATTTCTTATTATCAGTTATGTTTTAAGTCTTAAAATTAAAGATTATTAATACCATGGAAATTGATAAGTGGAATGAAAGGATGATACCAAGACAAAGAGCAGTCATGTTTTTGTGGGGTTTTTTGTTTATTTTTTTCTTTTGAAATGTGAACTTTTGTTTAAAGAGTAAAAGACAAGTGAAATTTGCTACATACATATATGCACCCATAAACACAGTGAATTTGTAAGGTAAATCTTTAATGAAAAAGATAATCTGACTTAGTACTAGCTGCTGTAGAAAATCCTGTTGGTGTGACTTTGGGACTTTTCTGGGTTCTAACCAATTTTCTTGATAAATTTCACCTAAGAACAGTTGAATTATAAAAATGTAGATTCCTCAAGCCTATAATTATTTGTTAGGATTAAAATGATACATAGATCTTAATGAGCTAGTATCAGATCATTCTAACATAGGAAATAAAAAATGCTTTCGAAATGTTTTCTTCTTAGCCACTCACAAAATTACTAATGTATCATTTGGATCTGCATATTACCTACAAACTGTGTACTCATTATAAGTCTGACTCTACAGGTTGTTTAGCTCCTTTGAGTCTCCACATATTACTTAAATTACAGTAATTTCCCACTAAAATCAATTACAAACTACAATGAATTGATTAAAATATGTATCCATTAATATATCTTTTAAATAATTTTCTTAAAAAGAATTCTCAACTGAGCAACCAGCAGAATTGTTATTTTCTAATCTCTTTTTTGGGTGTTTCGAAGTACCCTGTGAACTCTAAGCTGTCCATGGTTATATATTATCTCTTAAAATGAAGTTAATGTTAATAAAGAAAAGATTGAATAGGTATTAAATAAAACATAAATAGAACATTTTTGTTTTCATTAGTAATGAGCAATGTTAATTTTAGCATTTTTACAGCAGAGCTGGGGTCGGAGTTTTGATTGCTGCACATGTGGTGACTGCCCCATTAGAGTTGATCTCCTTGAGACCACTGAAAATGACTTAAAGACCAGCCACCTAAGTGTAGATAGTTGTGTTTCATGCTTGTTTATGCAATGACAATTCACATCAAAGCCCATTCTTGCAAATATGGTATTATTGGTGTGTGAGTCAACACAGTCGGGTATCCAGAACAACCACAAAACCACAGCTGAAATGCAAAGAGTAAATTTATTTCATAGCCTCACTAACCGGAAGATCCTGAAGCAACACCTGGGTGGAGACACCCAAGTGGGAACACAGGCAGGCACCATTAGGCTCAGTCCATCCTGAGGGGCGGTGGGTCTGTGATTTGCACCCATTTATCAAGGGCCCATGTACATGTGGTTTAATACCATGCTGTGATCTCCCCTGTACTTCTTGTGGTCTCTGAGCTTTGATCTCTCTCCCAAAGCAGAGAGCTCAAGCATGTGCTTGACAGTGCCTCCAAGTCTCTGTAAACACCTATGTTATCTCTGCATGGAAATTCTACTTCTCAAAACAGAGAGAGGATAAACAGCAGTAGCAGATAAACCCCCATAATATCTGGGGTTTCTCACGCTGATATTCTCCAGGCCTTGGCATTCCCAGTTACAAGGTCACTTGAGTGAATCTACCATCCTCCTTGCCATTCTTCTGCTTTTAACTCTTCTCTTCCAACAATTGACTAGATGAAAGCAGTCGTGGTACAGTTATGATTCTATTACTGCTGCTGACATGACAGCTACCTGTAATTTTACTCAAAAAAAGTGGTATGTGAATGGAGTTGCTAACCTCAAATTCTCTGAACACATATCTACGGTCAGCTCCCTGCCTTATCAGTAAGAAGCAAACTGTCTTTTGTTCAAGTTGACTGAAAGAAAGCAAACAAATTGCACAACAGAGGCGGGAACTACTGCTTACTTCCAAGAAAAGTTAGTGCCTTTATCAATAATAGATCAAATATTGAAGAATATAAAATTCACTCTTTTCTATGTTCCCAACCAGGAAAGACTGAAAATAGAATTGAAAGCACTATGCAGAAGATTCATACAAGAAAAAAAGAAAAGAATCATTTAAAGTTAATTCTAAGAAAAACATAGGAAATGAAAGCAACATTAACTATTTTGCTCCCTATAGGTCAAATCGAATGAAGGACACCTGCCCTGCCCTCAAAATCCAGGCTACAGGAGATCAAAATCTGACTAAAGATATAGGAAACTTTTCATCTCAACTTCAGTGCCATGTCCATTTTTATATTGCTAGCAGAAATATTTTGTAAAGTTCTCTTTTGCTTTTTAATGTCCAGATTTAAAATAGTATGCTGAGATTGGGAAATTAATATGTGAGCAAAGCAAGGATACTTTCTATGTTCTTAGTTTTAAACTAATCTAAAGTCACTTAAAAGTAATTTCAAGGATTAGACTTTGTATTTCTCCCTTTCAGAGATGTTGTACATTATAAGTTGTTGTTGTTTTGAATATTTACCTTAAATTCAGTGGTAATGTTTGTTCCTTACTACTTTTACCTTCGCTGTATACTCATATCCTCTCTGTGTATCATATCATATCATAGTATAGCATATCATCATAACATATCATCATCCTATCATATTCTCTATGTGTATCTTTTACTTTTGTCTTTAATCACCAAGTAGAAATACTTATGACTATGTAGTATTGAAAAGGAAAGAAATTCACATCCACCACCTGTTGGGAGAATCTAAAGATTGTCCTGAGGATCCATAAAACTGTTAACGAATTAACAAAGTGTTAGGAGACTAGACTTAATTCCCTAATGATCCTGCTAAAAAGACCAGATAAATAAATTGGTTTTGAAAAATGAGGAGCTGTCTAAAAGTACGCTGACTCCTTGAAACTATCACTGTGTAGTTTGTCCATTTTGAGTCAAATCTTCAAACAAAATTGTGTTATCAGCACAAAAATATAGTTGTTTCCTGTAAACAAAGTCTAGTCACTGCTGACCTTGCATGTGCTACATTTGGTCTTTTCTGTAATACTTCAAGTGAAGAACTTAACTGTAAACCCTTGGTGAATATCTGAAAGGGAAGCCAGTCAAAGCCTCTCAGTTCTGGTTGATTTGTATTGGAGCAGTTCATTTATTGAAGGATAGTGCCTGCCTTGGAATATCAGTGTCTCCTGTAGTTTGTTGCTGAGTTGTTTTAGCCTATCCTTTCTCAAATTTTGCATTGCATTCAAAAACACATTGCAGAAAGTTGACATGGTTTTTTAACCTGTTGATATAGGCAGTACAGGGTCGATCTGTCACCCAGCAAGACCGGGATTTACGTGTTGACTTGGGATTCCGAGGAATGCCAATGACAGAAGAGCAGCGACGGCAGTTTAGTCCAGGTCCACGCACAACTATGTTTCGTATTCCAGAGTTTAAATGGTCTCCCATGCACCAGCGTCTCCTGACAGACTTGCTTTTTGCACTAGAAACAGACGTACATGTTTGGAGAAGGTAAGTGGGTGTTTCTTCTTTAACTCCTGATTTGTGTTTCCATCAATAAGGAAAAATTAGGTGTTTTCTAGAGGGGATGTTACTGGGATAGTGGGAAGGGAAAGAGTTGGTGTTAGCTGAAGTGCCCTTCTGTATCTTCTGTCTTCTCTTTTTGCTCCTTCCCAGCCTGTAACAGCTCTATTTCACAAGTAATTTCTGCTTTCTTGAGGGATTGTGTAACTCCTACATACCTAACTAAACTGAGCTGCTCTTTCAGCTTATGTTTAGCATTATAATCTACTGTTTCTATTCCAGGCATGAGGACAACTTGTGTGTCTGCTAGTGGGCATTTTCTTAATTGGTCAATTAAAAGAGAGCTTGTTTGCTTGCAAGCCTTATAAATAAAACCTCTTTTCTATTACATTTTCTAAGGAAACGCTGTTTCTATAAGCAAATTTCTTTTTTTTCATTCCAGATCCTGCTTGGGGTTAGTCTTGGTGGCTATATTATATCTTATGACAGCAATGTGATTTCCTAGGGGTTTTGTACATGTTAATAGAGATATTCAAGTAACTATAATACAATAGATACAATTTAATCTAGTTTCCAGTACAGAATAGTTAATTTTCAGAAAACTTGAGCATATTTATATCAAAGGAGAAATTTATATTAGATTTAATTTCTAGTTTGGTGAACAGTTCTGTGATACTCACTTGGAAATAGAAAATTTTGATATTTTTCTTTTGGCCAAGTATGTGGGAGAGGATTGTACTTTGTGTTGTATATTTCCAGTTGAAGCCTTTAATTTTGTTTGCTGGCTGACAACAATGTTATTTTGGGGAAAGACCATACTTACAGACCAGAGTACTTCTCAATATTTTCACACAGGGGTTTAATATTTCTGGGAGTGACTGTTTCATGGGACAATTTCTCACGAATTAGGAGTTGCTGAAATGTCCCCTAATCTTATTAGCATCTGTGGTTTGCAAAGCTAATGTAAATGGTAAATTTAATATCAGTTAATAAAGTTAATATTAGATCAAGGTATGATCATGTTATCAAGTGTCTCCTTTAAAACAGTGGTAGGTATTATCATTAGGTGTTATCAAGTGCGCTTCAAATGGCACTTGTGCAGCATGGTGAACTCTCAATGTTAAATAGTTACTTCCATACTGCAGAAGCAACTCCACTGATTTTAGCAGAACTGTCTGTGAATTAAAGTACTGGTTGATGGGAATAAAAAGTTATAAGCCATTGTTCTCAACTGAGTATCTGAATCTAATCCTGTGTGAAAATGGATAGCAGTCGATTTGTTCATTAGTCTTGTTCCTATTTTTATACAAATTACATGCAAATTTTTGTAGACCATATTTCTCTAATGTATCAAGAAACATTCACAGTCTGGTTGCAAAGATTAAGTTTATCTAAACTTTTGTTTTAGTTGTTTGTTTTTAATTCATCCTTTCTTCTGTTCTTGCAGTCACTCCACTAAGTCTGTGATGGACTTTGTCAATAGCAATGAAAATATTATTTTTGTACACAACACAATACACCTCATTTCCCAGATGGTAGACAATATTATTATTGCTTGTGGAGGAATTTTACCTTTGCTGTCGGCAGCCACATCCCCAACTGTAAGTACAATATTTCCACCTAGTGGTCATATTAGAAATTGTTGTTATTAGTGCCAACCATTATTTCCACCTGACCTTCCTTCTTTAGGGACTCCTGTCCCCTCTCTGCCAATTTCTTACAAAAATTTAAATTTACAATCAAAACTGTTACATTTTGATATACAGAGTGTTTATAAGATTTTGCATTTGAAATGCTAGTTTTATCAGAGAAGTAGTACTAAGTAAGAATAATATTTCATAGGTATTTAATATTTCATTTTAAGGGAAGACCATTAGGACAATGATTCCTGTAATAAAATTGCATGCGTTATTGATATTCATGAATCTGTTTTGCATGGCTGCTATTTGTTTGCGTGCCAAATGATACCAGAACTCATCCCCTCACTGCTCTATTTACTTCTTCCTTCAAGAGGTCCTTTCCCTTTTTTTTTTCCTTTTTAATTTTGTATTGAAAATAACTGATATTTCTATCTGCTCCAATATTCTTAGTAAGTTTTAAGTTCTTAGCAGATCACTGCTCAGGCAGGCAAAGTAGCTTCATGAAAAAGGGAGGAATATTTTGTAAATATTATGTAACTGACAAGAGTAATTACAGCGTTTGAATGTGATGCCTTGTCTGTGCATATAGTATCTGTGACTATTTCTTTCATACTAAATGTTTTATCTTGAGCATCCTGTAAGCATCTGTAGTTAATATTGATCTTTGAAATGGAGACAATGAGACTGAGAAGGGACAAAGAGGCTCCTCTGAAATGTGGCTAAGTAGGCAATGGAGGCTACAAATATAGTTTGGCAGTAAAAGCTCAGTTCCTTGTTGTAGCCATTCAGCAGCTGAGATTACTTTAATTTGCCTCTACTGTTACTTCTAGCTAGCTAGAGAAAAACTGTTTTTGAATTATTTTATTTGAAAGCTATGAATGCATGGCTAGAGATTGGCTAAACATTAATATGATTTTCAGACAGGCAATTAATGGTAAAATGTTGTCTCTTTATTGTTTTAACTGTGTTAACTGGAAAAAAAAATTGCTATAAGCAAAAGTGAAAGACTTTAATTGTTCCTAGTCGCAAGAATGACAACAAGGTCCTGATTTTGCAGGTGCTTCATTGTAAATATTGACAAGTATGAGAGAATGCAGACTGAGCCATCTTGAAATGTAGGCTGTGCTATCAATCTTTAGATAAAAGGACATTGGGAGATATTTTTGAAACAAACATCTTATGCATCATTTGAAAATGATGATGTTTTGACATCTTTTATATAAAAATATAAAATGGGCACAGCATTAATTAGGCTGCAATTCCTTTGAATGATCTTTGAGGGTTTTAGCTCTTATCCTGGTTTATGATACTGCAGAGCCATTCTATGGAAAAATAATTTTGAGGTTCACCATTTCCCTCTATTTATTCTGGATGATACGTATCTGTGTGTGTGTAGGTAATTAGCTGACACAGCTTTGTAAATTACACACCTATTTGTTAAAATACTGTGTGTTGATACTGCCATGCTAAATAACAATGATTTGCATGCATTGATACAAAAGAGTACATTTTTCAAATTTGTGTATTATGCATGCACTTCTCCACTACATGGGGACTGTGTGTATTACTTGAATGCTCTACTGTCTGCTTAGGACAACAAAATAAATTGTGAAATAAAGTAATTCACTAAAAGATCAGTAGCTGGCTTCAAATTCAATTAATTATACTCTATGAAATTAAAAAAACAAAACAAAACAAACAAACAAAAACCAACCAAAAAAACCACAATCAAGCAACAAAAAACAAACAAACAAACAAACAAACAAACCAAAAAAACCCCAAAAAACAAAACAAAACAAAACAAAAAAAACAAAAACAAAAAACAAACAAACAAACAAACAAAAAAAAACCAACAAAAAAAAAAAAAAAAAAAACAACAAAAAAAACCAAACCAAAAAAACCCCCAAAAGATCACTTTTACCCCAAATGTACAAGTAGGGTCAGAAGCAGTTGATAGAATCACAAATAACTCTCACCTCATCTAGACAATAATTTCGTAATCACTTCCACCAAGCAGAGAACTTCTCCCCTCCCATTCAACTCCATTCCTGTTCTGTCATTGCCCATCCATAAACATTAGCAGGAAGGTGGATATATTCATCATTGTGACAAAGAGTGAAGCACATGCTTCCTCCTTCTTAGAGAAGGTATTCTCCCTCAGTATTGTTCTGAATCACAGCTTTGAAGGGAGCAGATGCCCTGTTGTGCATCAGGCCGCTTGTGAATATCTATGATATGATGAATGAAAAGAAGTTTCCTACTGATTTTCAGACTTCTAGTACTTGAGCATCCTTGAACTGCTGTGGAGAAAGTGGATGGATTGCTAGTTTGCGATATATTTCTTCGCAGGCTTGAAAGGGCAAAGTAGTTCGGTGCTAGCAATCGGTTACAGAAGACTGACTTACTCTCCTCCTTCCAATAGCTGCTAATGGGAAGAGAAAAGAGGTTTGAAACTGGAAGATTTATATGATGTCTCCACTGCATAAAAACACTTAAAGCAGGTCTGCAAGTGACACTTTCTGCTAGAGTAACTCTCAATGGATGAAGGAGCCAATAGGCTTTCTCCCTCACTGACTCAAGGACTAACAGAATCACCAAAATGGTTGTGGCAGGAAGGAGGATGCTGCTGGAAGTCATTTGCTCCAAAACCGCTGCTCAAGCAGGGCCACCTAGAGCCGCTTGCCCAGGGCTGTGTTCAGACAGCTTTTGACTGTCTCAGAGGATGGAGACTCCATCACCTCCCCTGAGCAACCTGTGCCAGTGGTCAGTCACCCTCACAGTAGAAAAGTATTTCTTGATTTTCAAGTGGAACCTACTGTGTTGTAATGAATTATATCAATGAATGGGTTTTTATCCACAAGATAGAGTCCAAACTTTGTGTTGCATTTCATGAATCCCTTCCAACCTCAGCCATTCTTTGGTTCTGTGTGATTTTTGTGATTCAGTAATTTAATCTGGGCATGGTATTAGAAGTCCACTCAGGCAGTACTGCACTGCTCTTAGAAACGGAAGCTGTTCACAGGCTACATAAGCTGCCTCACCGGGTCAGCTCGAGGACCCATCTACTTTAGCATTCTGCCTCCAATAGTGACTCTTTGCAGCTCACATTAAAATAGGGAAGTCTGAGCAAGCATATTGATTGTTCTACTGAAACTTCATTTCAGCGTTTAGGATTTCAACAACTAGAGAGCGTGTTTGGGCTGTCATATTTAATAACCGCTGAGGAATTTATCCTTCTAGAGTTTATCTAATCTTTTTTGAACCTATTTATGCTTTTAGCCTCCATGATATTCTACGGCATTAAGCCTGACAAAGCAATTATATAACATTAGAAGCACTTCTTGTCTTTGTCTTTTTTAAGCCTCCTTAAATGCATAGTCACAATGTGTCTTACTGTTTATGCTATGAAAGGAGTAGTTAATTATGTCTTTATTCAGCTCCATATCATTTATGACTTTGTAGGCTTGAGTCATATCTTCTGGTGTGCCTGTTTGAACCCATAGCATCTTCATCTTGTTTAGTCTCTAATCCTCCATATTTCTGTTCTGTGGAGCTTTTCTGAGGTGTCAAAACCCTCATATTTTGCAAATCCCATAGAATACATATTCAATTTATCAACATGTATGAGCTCATTTTACTTAATTTCTTCCTTCTTCACTTTCATGGATGCTGAGTCTCCAATATTGCCACTGAAGGCCTTTGGGGTCCATAATCAAATTTTAAAGTAGTAGTTCTTACTTGTTGCCTCTTACGGGGTTTTATTTGTGGCATAGGTCACGTATTTACATATGCTTATAAAAATTACTTTACTTTTTGGTCTGGAATAATGAGCAATGAGAGCAAGAAGAACAGAGAGTAAAGGTTATTCAACCCTTTAATTTCAGGATGATTAAAACAGTGGTGGAATTCAGGAAGAGATTAGGGTAAATTTAAGTATCCACTTGAAGTACTTATATATGGCCTAGATTTCTAGCTGGTAGAGAGCTATTCCACAGTAACAAATGATTCAGCTATCTCTGATGTAGACATCTACCTATAGGGTCCAGGGACTGGAATGATTGTTAACCTGGAGCTGGATCCAGCTACTTTTTATGAGATACCTTACTTGTTTTCTAATGGGGAAGATGACAAACAGAAACACATAGTTCCTTTTTTACCTGTCTCATAGGCCTACTTGTCCACAGTTCCTTGACTTCAGTGTGTGAGTCCAAGTTCAAGTAAGTCTGAGTTCATCCTGGGCTGCTTGTTTTTAAACAGTCCTAAATTCTGTTGAAAAACTCTCTTCTCAACAATCTGCTATAGAGTTGTTCTTACATGTGTCCCATTGCCTCTCATTTTTTTAAAAGGCATTTCACGAATTTCTCATTAGTAGAATAGAATATTAGATGCTTGAATTAATTAATCTATTTGTATAAAAGAACCAAGGATAAATTTAGAGAAATGACTTTGAGAACATTGGAGCAATTGCAGTTTTGGGTTTTTTCTTCTGTGCAACAGCTTCTGCATTGCTTTCCCTCCCTTGCTGAAAAAGCAGTATTGTCACAGTTTCTTTAAAAAGATGAATGTTTGGAGAATTTCCCATTTCAAAAAGACTTTTTTCCTTTGCATAGTTTGGATTTGGAGTAAAATGGCAGTTCTTCTGGGATGGGTGAAAAATTACTCCATGATTCCTTGTCTGCTGTAGAACGGACAGTCTTAATTATGAAATTTCCTCGCTATTAAATTCTTGTAGTAGAAATCTGCCTTTTGTCTTGTTGTTTTGGGTTTTTTTGTTGTTTGTTTCATTTGGTTTGGTTGGTTGATTTTTTTTTAATCCAAACTAGGATGGTCTAAATAGAGTC
The DNA here is from genome assembly GCF_036250125.1 of Pseudopipra pipra. Classification (NCBI taxonomy): domain Eukaryota; kingdom Metazoa; phylum Chordata; class Aves; order Passeriformes; family Pipridae; genus Pseudopipra; species Pseudopipra pipra. The sequence continues at coordinate 50,848,611 of NC_087550.1, forward strand.
TTTAAATATAAACAGAAAAAAAAAGGAAAATAAAATAAAACATGCATTATTTGTGCAAACAAACCACTCACAGACCTGTGAGTGATTGAAGAATGCAGAAAAGGTTATGTGTTTGTATGGAATACAGGGGAAAGTTTACTGTAATCCACATTGGTCTATTCCCACAATTTTTAATATTTCCCTCAATTTCCATTCTATACTACTTCTGTCCCAGAGTCTGTACAAGAACTTACTTCAAATGCTGATGGTTTTAAAGTGTTGTCAATTGTATATATGAGACAATTTAAAACTGGAGCAAATATTAACAAAAAATATGAGCAGTTCTGTTGGTTTACAATATAAACTGGAGTGTCTTCCACTTTTGATCCTGATGTCTTGCTTATTAAATTTGGGATATAAGATAACTGCCACAATTAGAGGTAGGTCATAAAATATAAAATACTTTTTTCCTTTTTTTTTTCTCTTTTCTGTGTGGGAGGTCTTTGAGGCTTTTTTAAAGAGATTACAGCTAGAAGGAAGACGTTTTTAAGATGGTGTGCAAGTGCGAAAAAGGGGACCTATAAGGAAAAACATTTGCAGAAGATGCTTTCTGTAAATAGAAGCGGGTTGCCAGATAAAACATTTTGTGTACAAGCTAGCAATTTGAAATAATCATTGCTTGCTACAAGGATAGCAGCTGTGACAAGGACTTGAGGACATTGAAGAAGGCAAAAGAAATTTGAGGAGTTTAAATATACGTGACAATTAAGAGTAAATTTCCAGACCTCTTTGCAATCAGTTTATTTTTTCCACTAATTCTATGAGGTCTATAATTCAATTTTTTACTAGCTGACTTCAAAACATCAGCTCTCAAATTGTGATCTGAGGGCTGCTGGTGTGATATGAATGGTCCACAAAACTCCATTAGACATTTAAAGATAGTCTCATTAGATCTGTGGATTAAAAGCCGAGATGTAATTCCTGGGTATAGTATTAGCATTACCATGTTCAGGACTCATGTGATGCCACAGGTGCTGCGTGATCTATAACAATTCTGAGATTCACCAATGGCACACTGATATGAGAATTGTCAGCTAGTAATTGAGATATAATAGTCACAGGTTAATTCTTGAGATGCATCTAGCTACAAAAGGAAGAAGACTCATTTAAAAACTCTTTGAGTATGGTATTTTCTGTCCCAAAAGGAAAGAAAGCCATTCATTTCAGCTTGTTTTTCTTTCTTTTAGATTAGATTTTTCCACTATTTAAATGACAACAGTACTGACATACTCGTGAAAATTCAGTTTCTTTCTCTTTTTAAAACAGAAGCAGTGGAAACTTAAGAATTTGTTCTTAGCCCACTGTGATAATAGAGAAAGTACTTCTACCTAAAATTAAAATGTAAAAATTTAAAACATATATTTAACTTTGAACATTGGAATTTGAAGACTAACTTGGTCTAAAGGACTTAGTAAATCTTGATTTTTTTTCCTGTGGTTCAAAAACATTCTAATATCTAGTTTGATATTGGTTTACATTGGAGATATCACACCCAAATGTAATATAATAGTAAGCTATCTTGTGTTGCTTCTAAGGAAGCAACATTATGCATGAAGAACTAGTTTGCTTTTCATGATTTATATTTGTTTTGTCAAAGCATTTTAAACATATTTGCCTACTCATACAAGGACTAACTACTTTATTACATTTCAGTTGAATGGCTTGTAAAATGCTCATTTCTGTGTAATCAGTTGAAACATTACTTTGGTTTACATTGCTTCATAAAATTACTCTATGTACTATATAAAAGATGTACATTGGTTGGAAGAATCAGTGTTTACATGAAATGCCATAATACAAGATTTAAAGTTTTCCTTGTGCATAGCTGTTTTAGAAGTCTTTATTTTCAAATGTTCATGCTGAGCTTAAATGGTTTGCTGTTCTAATTAAAAATTAAACAAATGTATAATTCCAAGATACTAATTTGTTTCAATTTACCTTGCATTTTTAGTTAACTTAAATAATTTTCTTTTTTCTTTTATTGTTGTGATCTGTTGTCTGTTTTGTCTGTTGCATGTCCAGGGTTCTAAGGTTAGTATTGCGGCTGTAAGTTTCAGTTTTTTTCATTTTCAAAAATACCTTATTTTTGATCATTTAATGTTTTGGCTCTTTTTTTGTTGTTATTATTACTATTATTTTTCTATATCATGTAGTAGGATGTGAATAGGAATATATTTGGTGTCATATAACTTTTCCTACCATATTTCCCTTGAGTAACTTAATGCATTGTCAAGTCTGATGCTTACTGTTACTACTGGACTGAATGTAGTCCAGTCTGTGAGCTAATTTAAGTTATAAATGCAATTGTCAATAGAAAAACTCTTTACGTCCTGAACATGTCAATTATATGGGAGACTTGTTACTTAAAAGTACACTGAGTAGTCATGAAATGGTGATCAGTTCACTTTTTAATTTAAAGAGTTTTGGAGCTACCCCTATCTAAAATATTGCTAATACCTGAAGGCAGCTTGATCAATACTGGAGCTTATTTTAAATGCTATTAGAATATCAATGTGCTGTATTTAACAGGTTGAACTGATGGTAAGTTTGGTGTAAAAAAATGTGTTAGTTGGTTTTTTTCTTCCATCTAGTAGAATTTTAGGGAGATTTGTAAAAAAAATAAGAGTTTTTTTTTTAAATTCAAAGTTTGCAAAAATCTTGCTACAAATACACTAAAGTGTTATATTAAATGAATTTATTACATAACTTACAGAAATAAAAATAAAAAGACAATAAGTATCCTGAGAGGTTTAAGACTATGTTTGACACAATAAAGTTGAAAAATCAACAGCAGGCAGTCAGTAGGCTGCAAGCAAGCCTGGTGTTATTTCAAGCATGAGTTTGAAGTTCAAGTTTCTATAACCACCTATGAGTTTTTCTAGCAGACTGTTATGCAAATGTGTTTTCTTCGGGTGAGTACTTTCAAAAAATCATGTTCTAGTCTGTTATAAAAAACCAACAAGTTATTTTTCAAAAATGTAGGAACACAGCACAAACTAAACAGGGGAGCCCTGGCTAAAGAAGATAGGCCAAAAAATCTTTCTTCTGAGAGTTGTCATTTTACTGTTTTTCTGATCTTGTTGGGCACTTCAGACAGATGACAGCCCTTCCCAAATCACTCATGTAACCGACATGTTACATCCTTAAGAGAAATTAAATGAAGGGGTATCTATCATTGTGGTGACACATGCCACTTTATATCTTTTGTCTTTCAAAACAGTTGTTTCCTTAATACTGATTGGCAGTTTGCACTTTTACAATTTTGGATGTAAAAATATTCTAAAAAGTAAGTCATGAGTGAGGCTAGTAATTTTTAAGAGTATGGAAATTAAGGAATTTTTGATTTTCTGTATTTTTTTCCTTTGAAAGGAAATGGCCTTAAGAGCATAAAATTATGTTTTTATAAATACTTTTAAGCAAATAAATAAAAATTAACAAGCACACTGAAAGTAGTACTTCTCAAAGGGACTAAATTTTGTGTTCAGAAAGCCTTGCAATCGGAAATCTTGTTGACAATCAATAAGAATCAGCCACCTGTAGACAATTTTTAAAATAGTATTTAAGCATATGATTCCAGACACAGACAAGTACTAAATGCCTTTTTAAGTTTTGCCTAAATCCAGAGGTAAAAGTGTTTAAACAGATATGTATGTTTTTATTTGGGCTGACTGTTTCCTCATTTATCTCCACTGTTAGACACATGAATGTATTTGAAAACATGACTCTATGCATCTAAGCATCTTTTTGGAGAAAAACATGATCCCCTTTTAGCTTTCAGAAATATTAAACTCAGTCAGCCTTCTTCTGGGGTTTCCTGCTAAGGAGAGTCCAACAGTACACTCTCCAACAGTACATCAGAAAAGAAATGGCCACTCTCTGGGAGTGAGCTGACCCTAATATCACTTATCACATTTTTACTTCCCCCCTTGTTGTTTTCTTCAGGGAGCAAACATACTCACTTCTGAGTTACAGGAGAATTAAACTCTGTCAGGTTTCTGAATGCTGTAAGCATTCTCAGGGAGAATTGATTCATGGAAACAGAGCAAAACTGTCTGGTTTTTCCCACTCAACTCCTCACATTTGCTTGTTTATATACAAGAAACATAAAAGATATACAGAGATTAATTCCTTTCATCCATTACCTGTCTGTTTGCATAACCTATGGAAGAATGTAAGAGTATATTGCACCCTGATACACCATGCATTGTTTTACTATCTGCCCATACATTGTCTTTATCTAATTGCTAATAACTTTCTCATTTATATTAGACTTTTTCTCATCTGTTGCAGCATGTAAATGTAAATAATTTTCTCACTCCTCATGCTGTCTTTGAATTTCACAACTTATGCTAATGATGTCAGTAGGAGATTTTTAAATAACTTTTCAATGTATCTGTCATTAAACGTAACAATTTAGATTTCTATGCATACGAGCCATCTTTATATTTCAGTTGTGTTCAAACTGTTTAATTTGATTATCTCCTTTTAAAGACTGAATTGGAAAATATTGAAGTGACACAAGGAATGTCAGCAGAGACAGCAGTAACGTTTCTCAGCCGTCTGATGGCAATGGTTGATGTACTAGTATTTGCCAGTTCTCTAAATTTTAGTGAGATTGAAGCTGAAAAAAACATGTCTTCTGGAGGTCTAATGCGACAATGCCTAAGGCTTGGTAAGTTGGCAGACAGTACATTTTAAATAATTACTTACAGATCAATGAGGTATGGATGGATTGAATAGTGACACGTAGGAAAGGGCTCGTAGACTATGATGTGATAAAATAAAAATCCCATTTGTTATTGATTTGATACATTTTTAAGGTTGATTCAATTTAACCACAAAAACGGCATCTGAAATAGTTCTTTCTTATGTGTTTCAAGCTGTATGTATTTGGGGGGAGTAAAAATGTTAAATAGAAGTAAGTAATTGGATAAATGTTTTTTATCTTAAAGCTGCTTTACTACCTGCATGTTACAGGTGTTCTTATCCAAGTCTCCATGAATTTTTAAGACTGTTTGTAGGCTCTGTAAGATAAGGAGCATGGGATGCTTGTGCAGGCACTGTAGACCTAAATATATGTGGTGTATGGCACCTCTCTTCACTATTTGCTATTTGCTTTATAATGTTACAATTAATGTAGGAAATTTATAAATTAATTATATTACAAACTATTATATGCAAGCTATATCACTTTATCTTTGCAAACATTAAATTTTGACTATCATCTGGCATGATGCTGATTTTGCTAAGGTTATATTCTGCATACTTTTTCATCTCTCAAACGATGAATTTTTTTTGTAAGCCAATTATGTCTTGTTATTATTCATACCACTTATTATGTCATTGATAATTTTACTGTCCTGTTATAAAACTTGTAGTGTATTCTCAATTATCAATCTTTTTATCAAATTCCCAATAACCACCTTCTATTTGTTTCTGTTCTATCTGTACATAAGTACTTTCAGATTTTAAGTGTTGATAGCTGATCAATAACATATGAGAGCTCCAATTCAAGGACTAAGAATTTTTACATTTCAATGTAGTGATACAGCAGTTACATAAAATATTTAGTTGTTCAACTAAAGAATGAAACGAATAAGTCACCGTAATCCTTTCTTAGTACTGACAGAGTCTCTAGTGTGAGAACTATATTTCATTTACTATTTGGACAAATCAAACTAATTGTAGAGACTGGTAATTGGTGTTCTGGATATAATAATGAGAAAATATTCTAATTTATGGCATTTTCATTTCTTCTTTTTAGTTTGTTGTGTGGCTGTGAGAAACTGCTTAGAATGTCGGCAAAGGCAAAGAGAGAGAGTGAACAAGACGTCATTAATTGGCAGTAAAACTCAAGATGCTCTTCAGGGTGTAACTTCAGCAGCAGCAGCCAAGGTAACCCAGTCTTCAGTAATCAACAGCAATTACAAGTCTGAATCACTGCATTTAGGATCAGAAAATAATTGTAACTGCTTTCTCAAATATCTGGCAAAAGCTTAGGTTTTTGCTATTAACTGATTGAGGGTAAAAGTATGTGAGGGGGGTAGTTTGAAACAGGAAAATTTTAATGCAGTAGTATGACTGGAGAAATCTATTTCGAGAAGAAGTCTCCTTATTCACACTGATCATTTATGGCTGCATAGCTATTTTAGTCTGTGAGAACACTTGCAGTTTTGATGAAATCCTCCAATCACATCTTTGTTGGTGGAACATCTGAGTCCCAGTAACTTCAACACATCTTTGCATGCATATTAGGCATCAGTACTTACTCTCTGATTTGAAGAACAAAACTTATTGAATATTCAATTATAGCTTAGTTTTTCCAGTTTCATTAATCCATTGTTCATCTTTTTTCTTTTCTTTTTTTCTTTTTTATTTTTTTTAACTTTAAGACTTTGTGAATTCCGAGACTAAAATCTGAAAAAATTTAGCGTAGCCCATGGCTAAAATACAACACATTGAATGATGTAAAGGATTCCTTTTTTTTTTTTGCTACTATATTTTCATTACTACATTCAGTAGTTTTTCTTCTCTAAAGACTTTCTCAGATAGCCTTCACAAACTCAGCTCTCTTCACAATATTATTTCATTAAATCTCACAAAAACAGTACATTTTTCCACACTGTCACATTCAGTGCAAAGCAAATCAGTATAAGGAGGCTTCTAGGTGTTCAAGCATCATTTGTAATACGTTATTATTTTTTAAAGAAAACATACTACTCTATGTTTTTTTAATAGCAGTTATTCTGTAAGTAGTCTGTAATAAGTCTCAATAAAATTAACATAAATTATTTTTTTAATATTTCTGTTCAGCATTTTCAAGCATAACACACATATTCGAAATATTTTATTGTTCTGCTATGAAACAGCTGTAATCTGAAATGAACTTTTGTGTGCAAATTATTATCTTAACTGTGGGTAGAGATACAGTTATTCTGAGCTACTGGAAAGATGTAACAATTTATATCTAAATAAGTAGTATTAAGAAAATAATTCAAAACATTGCGTTATTTCTAGAGCCCTTGTCTGAGTATTATGTTGGAAGTATATTGGTACTAACATATCATCTAAGATTGATGTAATGTCTGAAAAAATGTCAAATTAAGGTTTTAACAGAAATACTTTGATACTTGGGAGGACAAAAATCTCACTACTTTTTGTTTTTAGACTCCTCTTGAAAATGTCCCAGGCAACCTTTCTCCCATAAAAGACCCTGATAGGCTTCTTCAGGATGTTGATATTAATCGTCTACGAGCAGTTGTTTTTCGTGATGTGGTGAGTAATATGTGTTTTATTTCTTTCTTCTGCAAAATCATCACTTATATTTTGATTGTACCAGAATTAAAAATATCCTTGATGTGTTGCACTTCATATATTTTCTGCAAACCATCTGCTCGTGGCTTTGTAACCACCAGCCGCTTTTTGCACTTTCAAATCATATTGGTTAACCTATTTGAGATTAGTAGTTAACTGTGTTTAACACTCAGCCTTGATCTCATATTAGCCAACAGCCAGAATAATTCAGTTATGACCTATATTGATTAAAATTATATTACTAAAAGTGTCAACTACTTGTCCAACCAGAGTAGGAGGAAGGTTTATTATATCTATTACAGAATTGCAGCAAGTTGATTTATAGACAATTTTTATTTCTGCTAAACATATGCATATACTATATATAAATATATATAAAACTGGTTTTCAGATTTTTTGGCAACTGTTTTTATGTTTTAGCACAAAAATTCACCACAATATGTTTGGTTTTGCATGTAGTAGAATAGGAATTATTTTATATATGCAAATATATATGTTATGTGTAAACTTCTGCAGCCTGAGTCCAAGTGGTTGGAAGTGAGGACCAAAGTTAGAAATAACTTTAAAAAGAAGAAAGTAGAACTTGACACACAAAAAATTATCTGCTGGGATGACCTGATCATCTTGAATTTGAGTGGCAATCTTCTGTCACCTATTCTCTTCTTAAGTAGTGGAGAAGGGAATACCAGAAAATATGTTCCTGGCATTTCTGTAAAATAACTTAGTAAGAGAATTTCTAGTTATTTTAAGAGTTGCAAAAACATGCAACCAAGTTAAATAACACACAGAAAACATGGAAAGTAAGCACTGGATTTGTAGCAGAAAGTACATACTTGTGGAATTGAGGCAAGGCGAAACCACTGTAGGAGTAGATAGAAGCTGAAGTCTTAATTCTGTCGTGTTGAATTTTACACCATAATAGCAATAATAATAATAAAAGACATTTCAGTGTAACTACAGCAACTTAAATTCAATCAGGATGATATCTAAGCCATAGATGACAATTGCCATTGAACAGCCCACTATGTGGGAGGAAAAGAAGACAGCTAAGTTGTTGTGATCCTGGCATTTACTTAAATCAGAGTCCTGGAAAACTAGAATTGCTGCTGACAATCCCTTTGAAGGGGAAATTTGAATGTACGAGCTGGGATTTATTGCTGGAAGAAAAGCAGTGGTATATTCCCCCTGCTTTTACAAGTCACCAGAAGCTGTTATGCCTCCAGTGTCAGCCAGAGAAACATCAGTGAGCTTAGTTTTCCCTCTCAGTAGTAGTACTCTTCAGATTCTTGTGGCAGGGACCTTCAGAGTCTCATCCTTGGGGCAACAAAAGACAGTTGCCCTTGCTGCAGGGAAGTCTTGAAAGCACTCAGAGTACAGTCAGGCCTCTCTTTTGAAAAGCTCCACAAATCCAGAGATTTGTGCAGTTGCCAAATAACCTCCAAAATTCAGTACTTAATACGTGCTGTGTGCATAGTACTCCCCTGAAAATACATGAAATCTTCTAAGTAATCTATTTGCTGCTATGCTAATAGAAACAACATTTCAGAAAGGTATTATTTATTAAGCTTTGTAATGATCTTGTATGAAAATTCTTTGGAAATATCCAATATTACAGATGTGTTTCTTTTTTCAAACACAGGACGACAGCAAACAGGCTCAGTTCTTAGCTTTGGCAGTAGTCTACTTTATTTCTGTTCTGATGGTCTCCAAATACCGTGATATACTGGAACCCCAACGAGAAACTGCGAGGTCTGGGAGCCAGGCAGGTAGAAATATCAGACAAGAAATAAATTCACCAACGAGTACAGGTAAATTTGTTTTCTTTAAATGTTACTTGAATTTTTTTTAATACTGTAATTATTTTACAAAGTGTTTTTAGTGAGTAGCGTAAGATCCTCATAGGAAATTACATACTACTTTTTCCTATATAATGATTTTGTTTTATAAAATACATTGGCATATTTCAAGTATTCTGTGTATTTACTTATATGGTATTACTAATTTTCATTTCTATATTGCTTTTTTGTGTCTTTATTTTTCTTAAACTTGAAAATAATTAGAAGGAAACAGGGTTCCTGATAGAGTTTTAAGTTGTAAAGTAGAAGATAGTTGACCAACACAACTTCCTGAATCTGTTTTGTGTTAGGAAGAACAGATATCTTTAACTCTATACCATGAAAGGAATGAACAGCAAATACAGCTGCTTGCCCACATGAACTCCTTTTGTTTGAGTGAGGTTTGTTTCTGAAAGGGTAGTAGTAGAGGACTGAGTACTTTCTTGGAGTCCTGCTGTGTTGGTGCCTGCATTTAAAAGCCTACGGTAACAATGTAATAAAAAGGAAACATTGCTATTGCCTCTTTTACTGAACTGTTAGTGATTTTTACTAGCAGTAGTAGTGTTTTTACTGACATATGTTCTTCAGCCTGAAAGGGAGGGAGTCTGTTAGTTGTCAGAAATTAGGAATGCAAACTTTACCCTGCTTTGTTTCAAATATTTTGCACTGTCAGTCTGGTGGGTTTTCTTCAAGTCTGATTGGATTGATTATAACTCTATCTCCTGTGTTAAAAGAGCTGAAAACAGTAGCTGAATTTATCCATGAAACTTTTAATGTATGCTTTTGTTCTTGTATTGATCTTTAATTATTTTCTTCATTTATGGAGTTGCTAATTTTCATTCGTCATAGAATTTTTCTTCCAGTTTACGTCATATTTACATTAAGTCATTATTTTGATTCATCATGATGTTTTAATTTGCTAATACTTAAAGTCAATGTGCTTGTAGGCTTTCTGTTTTAAATATACTAAATGAATGTTGTCAGTTTTGAGAAATCATAGTTTTTGTGCCTTCTTGATTATATATTATGGTCCTGCACTAAGAAACTGCTAGTTTCAGTGAACTGTTTCATCCATTCTTGTCTTGCCTATTTGCATATATATATATATATATATATCCGTGTCTCTTTTTCCCCATAAATGTTGCTCTTGAAGTGCCCAAATACTAGGTGTGCTCTTTCCTATCTCTTGATACAGAACTTGTTTTTTCCCTTTAGAAATGCCTTTTTTTTTTGTTGATAATACCATATTTGCATGTTTCAATGAGATAGGATTTCTGTCATGGATCCACAGTGGACCAGGCCACACATGAATACTAGCTGGCTCACATTTGATTCCATGATTTTCTCCACAGTTGTGGTCATACCATCTATCCCTCACCCAAGTTTGAACCATGGATTCCTTGCCAAGTTAATTCCTGAGCAGAGCTTTGCCCACTCATTTTACAAAGGTAATATTAACATCATCTCCTAACCTGTTTGGGTGTTCTTATTTAATGTAATGCAATTCAAGAACTAACTGTGATGTTATTGTTGATAAATAAGTATACGCCTCAGGTTACATGGAGATCAGACCTGATGATACCTTTAAAACTTTAACTTCCTGCCTACATTTCTTTAGAAAATTTCTCTCCCACTTTTACTACCATTTATTATCTTTATTTATTATGAAATAAAATAATTTTAAAAAAGCACTCAGGAGGAGGGAATGGATACAGGAAAATTTAAATGCTTTTGGTTTGTGGTTATTCTGCTACAATATTAGGTCCATAAAAATCAAATCAGGCCTACTTTAAAAATATTGCATACTGCATGAAGTATGTAGTACTTTTGTAGTATTCCCTTTCCCTGTATCTTTTGCTGTTCTTTTGCCTTCCTTTCTCGCTTTTTTCCTTGACTTCTTGATGGTATGTAAACCTCTGGTATTGTATGTGAATTATTTTATGCCTGTTAGTTAATGTGCTGTGCTGTGTTTTTCTTGAAGGAAACCAATTTTGTTACCAGAGCAACTATTATATGTTTTGGGGCTGCTTTTTGTTTTCTTTGTTTGTTTGTTTTAATAGATACTATATAAGGTAGCCGTATGGGCTTTTTCTTTCATTACTTGAAAGAGAGGGTTACCTGAATGTAACGTGTCAAGTTTGCATGTACAAATGTTGCATTTCCACATTTATTTGCCTGCACTGTGCTGTGAACAAATTTAATCTGATGAAAATGTTCTTGGTATAACTTTTTAAAAATTTTTTGTGGGTAAAAAGGCTGATTTATAAAAAGCTTAAGCGATTTAGAATGCATCCAGTTTATAAAGAATACTTAACTTCCTACTTCGGTAATAAAGTGACTTATATTCATCATATGCTGTTCTGGGAGCGTTATGTTAAAATGTTTATTACATAAACTCTCACTACGTTAATCTGTCATTTCTTAAACTTTGGTGTGTGCATGTATGTATATTATAAGTTGTTTTATTTTATAACAGTGAGTAAGCCAGGGTTTATGATTTTGATTCGTAAGACTATTGTCTGCCATACAAAGAAAAAATATTTTATATTACTCAGTTTCCTGATTTGTTGTTCTGACATTGTTGCATTTGTACGATTGATCCGTCATTGATAGAAAAAGGAATAATTTGATCTTAATGCCGAAGAGTACTACAGAACTATGTGGTACTACACAATAAATCCCTAAAATTTCATTAAATATTGGGTTTTCTCCTTTTTTTTTCTTGGTGCGTTTTCTGGGTTGGGTTTTTTGTTTTGTTTTCTTTGTTGGGGGTTTTTTGCGTTTAGAGCAAGTTTCTGTGTATCAGACATAGGATATTTTATTTTTAACCACTTTTGCTTGAAAATTAGGATTGGCTAGGCTGCCTCACAACACACTTACTTAATGACATTTTAATTTTTATTAAATTTAATACAGTAAAATACATTATGCAACATAAATGGCATTATATTTCTATTTGTACAAAGCTCAACATTTGATATAATGGATGGCAAAGCCAGGGGAAAAAACAAATAGTTTTTCTTCTTATTCGCATATAGTACCTGAATAAAATATATGTATCAAAAGCAGAAAAAAAGGTTAAGAAGAAATGGCAGCAGTCATACGAACTCATCAAAATATTTAACGTAAAGCATTTTTTAAGAATTGGGACTTCTATAATATTGTCTATAGTATTTGTTTTACCTTGAGTTAAAGTAAAATAGTTTTGTTTTTGAAATAGTTCAATAGAGCTATAGTGAAACTGTGAACAGGATACAAAAGAAAACTGGTTTAGTTTTAGAAATAAATTATTCAATAAAGGTAATGTTATCTGTAGTTTTATTTTATTTGTTGATATCATCACATCCTTCAGGGTTTTAACTTTCTGAGATCTTAAACTCTTACACTTAACTGCTTCACCCATTAGAGGGGAAAAATATTTCTGCTTTTTATATTCTGAACCCGGTTCCTCAGTTTTGAACATTAGCAAGAAGTTAAAAAAAATTGCCAACACTGTTAGAAAAGGCTAAAAGTCAAAACATTTTTTCATTTTGAGAATCTTGAATTCCAGTGGCTAAGCCAATTGTTTTCTTTTTAGAATCTGACTTGCTTTCAGATGTTGGCAGATAGCATGTAATATTTGAATATTACTTTCAACTCTAAGGCAGTTTAACTTAATACAGAGTGGTTTAATGTAGCATTGAAAATTAAATACACAACTTTAAAGCAATGTCCTATTCATTAAAAAAATTATAGAAATTGAGTTGTTACCTGGAAGTGAAGTCTTTTATTTTATTAATTCTACATGACACTAAAGGGATATAAAGAATTCGTTATTTGTCAATACAGCAAATTGTGTCATAATTGTTAGAACTGTACAGGAAAAGATCTCTATAAATTAAAGAAGAAGGATTGGTTCATTAAAAGAAATTAATATATCTATTGCTAGGAGATGGAATCTAATTAGAAACTTGTCAGGGGAAGGACAAGATAGAAGTAGGTATATTACCAGTATTTAAATAAGATACCTATTTTGTTCTTTGTGATGGTTTGTGGTTTTTTTCTTTGCATAGGGTGATATCTTTAGTTAAAATCTATTTAAGATTGTTTTAGACCCTACTTGTCTCAAGCACAAGTATGTGATTAGTGTATCTTTCTTATGAGTAGCTGCAGCTGGTGCCAAGTGCAGGTTACAAGAATTTTAACATCATTATACTTGATATGAAACTTTGCCTAGTTTATTAATGTTGTTATATATGGATAAAACATAGTATTGAATCAAAAGACTGTAAACGTTTTGTGGGGAAATATATTCTAGCTTTACTTACAAATGTTTGTAGGTGGTAAAATAATACTTTTTTTACTGATATTCAAATATTGTTCATAAGTTAGATGTTACGGTGCTTGAAGATGCTTCCCAGGAAGGAAAGACTATTGCAGTAGTACCATGACTACCATTTAACAGTAAAAATATTTCCTTATAATGTTCTATACTTCTGTATTTATGTTTCTTTCTAAGATGATTCATGGGGAGGAGAAAAATGTATCTCTATCTGTAGATTTACTCCATGTCATGTTTGTTGAAAGTGCTTGAGTTTCTCCTTCTTTCTGATTACTTTAAAGGGTCTGCAGTATTTCTAAAATAATCAGTGCTTAGTTGGACAAAGCAGAACTTGCCAAATGAAAAGAAAGCTCCCTCTCTTCAATTTAGCTCATATTTAGTATTACTCCTTGAAATAATTCATTATCACCATCTCAAGGAAAATAGCAGATAAGAACTATTCTCTTGCATCTGAAGGTTGTCTGTGAAACACAGTCCTACAAAAGTAATGTTGCCAGACTTGCTTTTTTCTGTTCATAATACCAAAGAATTAATTAAATTAAGAATTAATTAATTAATAAAATATGGAGGTGTAGTAAAGATGGGAATAGCATTAAAAATGATTAACCAAAAGCTCTGTTTTGGATTTTCAATTTTTCATCTCAAAATCATCAGTCATATGTATCTTGTACTTTCTGAAAGTATTAGTAGTGAATCAAGATCTGAGCTAGTCATCCTAACCTCCCTTAATAATAGGTGTAGAGAAGTCAGAGCATGTTTAGGGTGCAATTCATCTGACTTGCTTAAATATCTACTTAAAAGAGAGGTAAGCTGGCCTCTGGAAATGCCTATCTTTTTCCATTCACTGTAGATGTTTCTGTAGACCTCTGCCTTGGTCAGATTTGTCCTGACTCTGAGACTAGGCTTAACTGAACTCCAGACACAAAACTTGCTTTATGACAAAAGCTGGAATGAAATTTTTTGATGTCAGGCTCTTAACCCAATCTAATGACGTTATGTGCCTTATTAATATCCTCATCCATAGCTACAGTTGGTTACAGATATGTTCTCATATAGATATATATATATTCTTCTTTAAGACTACCACATGTATATGGTTTAAAAGTTGGAACTATATATCCATCTAAACAATTACATAATGTCTTCAACCTAATGATTGGCAGACACGTTCTCTTTGTACATGACATCTGATAAGTCTGAGCAATGCATATCATTGCCCCTCCAAAAGCCCCTTATATCTTCTCTACCTATTTAACAGTGTGCAAGGCAACTAATCTGCGCCTTTCTCCATTGTAAAGTATTTTAAATACTGATTTGTATTGTATTGAGAGGATTCTCAGTTTCTTCTTTTTTGTCTTATGAGTATTCCAGTCTCCTTTTTTGCCTGCTGAGTACTTGAGATCCTTGAAGGAAGACTATCCCTTGCAGTCTGATATACTAGCAAACCTCTTTAAAATCTTTAGCTTTCATCTTTAGCAGCATCTTCCACAATGTTCAGGTGTGAAAAATCCTAGCTGTGTTGTATTTAGTAGGGAAGATGTGCTAAAGCTTAATCTCAACTCCCAGTGATGGGGAATGATTTCAAGTCCTTTGAAAATTTTCCTTTCAAACTCAGAAGGGTGAAGATAGTCCCAGTAAGCAAAGCTACTGCCTGTAAAAGGCAAACAAGCTTCTTCTGTTATACTTTACATGCAATTACATGAAATTAATCTTAACATCAGAGGTTAGGTTCAGGTCTTTGTAGGATGGTTATCAAGACTCATAAGGCTTATGACTTAATGGCATGTTCTGAAAATGCACCTGAGCAGTAGAACTTGCCAGTTCCCACAGCCCTCTTAAGATAAAAGTATGTTAGTTAAGGCAGAATTAGTGGCCCTTTAGTGGTCAGCAAGAATTACACTTGTGAATTGAGCATAAAATGCTGAAATTTTTATTTCTGAAATGGGAGCAACTGGAATAGCTTAGAAAATACAGTTTTGCTCTCTGTTGTTTTCTCTAGTTAGATAGGGATGTTTTCCCCAAATTGGTATGAAAATATCTGTTATGTCTGGAAGATGTGGAAGTAGAGACTGAAAAACAGAGTAGACCTTTCTCTTACCAGCAGAGGGTAATCATTACATATTTTGAGAGAGAAATTTCTTTTCCTCGGAATAAGAGAAATAGAGGAGTGTGGCATCTTCTGTTAATAACAGCTAATCAGCCTTATCATGTAAAACCAAGTAACCTCTTCAAATTACAGGTGCAAATCTGAAGTAGATTTAGCTATAGTGGTCAGGATCACTTAAGATGAGCTTTCTCAGTTCTGGTTGTTATTGAAGATATCCTTGCTTACCTTGATGGTTTATTGGACTGTTTCTTTCAATAGTGCTTCCACATCTACAGCAGTGGAAAAGTGTAAAAATATAGATATGTATATATATATATTATTACACTTCAGCTGGCAGCCTGTTAATTATGGACAGCACAATTAATGTTAACCAAAAAATGGATACATATTTTCTGTTGAAAATTGATATTTTCATTTAGCATTAATCAGGAATGTTTCAGAAACTAAAGCATTGCAATGGTGCAATTCACTTTATAATATATTGTGTGAAGAAAATTTGTATGTAGGTTATCACTAATTTTCATAAAAAATGGATTGACTTTTCCACTCCCTTGCTATCACAGTCTGTATTTTTCCCAAAGCACTGTAAATGAATAGATTTCTTAAAGGTATGTGCTACAGATGGACTGGAAGCTATTGATTTTTTTTTCCTTGACAGAACAAACTATATTAAAAGGTTGCAGAAACAGCTTTTTCTTTGAAGACAAGTAAAGCATCAAGTTTTTCAGATCTTCTAGGTATACAGTACTCTGGGAATTACATTGCTACACTGTTGTTTGTATTCCTAATGTAGTAGTGTAGAGATTTACAGACTATTTTTAAACTATTTTGCATAACAGTAGCAGTCTAACTATGCAAAGTGGACTAGAGGACCAATTTCCATTATCTGTCAAAACATGCTTTGCCTCCAGAAGGCCCTGACAAAATTCATGGCTCCATCTTCTGCAAAATCTAATTGTACATGTATTTTCAAGAAAGGAGAATGTTATAAGGAACATGAGTGATAATCATGATAATCATAAAATTCCAATTCTACTGAATTTCTGACTGCTGCTCAAAATAATCACACTGGTCTTCTGATGAAATATATGCTGCTTATTCCAACAACATCTGAGAAGACATGCATTTGAAGATCATGAGAGGGTAATGAACACATCTTAATCTATTGTTTATTGTCCTTCACCAGCTACTTAAGGCATCATAGGAGACATTTGCACATACATTTTATTATTAATTGATCAGTCATTATATACGCATGAAGCGATTGTAATAGGGATTTTTGTAAATAACATCAATATTTATTTTCACTTGTACAAATTACAGATGTTTTAAAAGTTTTTGAGTTGTCAAAGTAGTGCTTAAAACAAAATGTTTTTAGTATAAATTTTATTGTATTATGGAACATACTCTCTGCTTTGCTGTTGACTTTTGCTGCTGGATGCTGCAACCTACGTGATTGATTTTATTTTTTTATTTCTTTTGCAAGCAATGTCCAATTACGAAAACATCATCTTTCTTAACATGTGTCAGAAATACAGATATTATCATAGATACTTGTAATCTACTTTTTAATTATGTGATTTTGAGCTTACACAATAAAAAAATAAATAAATGAAAAAAATAGAAACTGAAAAATAACAGAGAAATTCACCTAGAAAAAAAATATTACTATATCTTTCCTAATTTCTATTTGGGTTTTGTTTCAAAAATGTAAACACCCGGCTTTATACTCTGAAGTTGACATTTCTTTAATAGAACTTCTCATTTTCTTATTTTTATTTTGTCTTCAGTCTTTTTTGGTTAATGCCTTGTTAATGCTTTGCTTTAGGATTGCTGGAATTTTGTTTGGCAACTAGGTAATCAATCAGACTGATGTCTTATCCATCTAACGCTGAGTGAAAGAGTTTTGATTAGTAAAGAAAAATTAAGACATTGATTAAAGACATTGCTTAAACAGATCAAGAGTTATGTCTGTCATAAATAGCTCTTTCAATACCCTTTCTATGGCGAAGGTAGAAAACTGCCCTGTGTGTCTGCCTGAGCGACTGTAGGGAAAGAAACAAGTGATAAGACTTTTGAGGAATTTGAGCGCATAGAAGCAATTTCTAGTGAGCAAAAAGAGAAGACATGTACTTATGTGTGTTCACCTGTGATATTTTTCCTAGCTGAGAGCTATGTCCTTTCTCCTCACAAATCAACTCTGGTTAAAAAGAAATTCCGAACCTGCTGCATTAAATCACCTATCTCAAGATCTGTGCCTTTCCAATTGCCAACCCACCCCAGAGTCTTTCATATCTGACCTTCCCCAGCCCCCTTCAGCTGTGTTGGTTCTGCACTCAGACATGCATGTCAGAGCCCTTGGGTATCCCTGCTTGTGGTTCCTCTTCCCAGCCAGAGGCTGTCATGGCATGTGCTCTACTTCCACCTCTTCATGTGCACGATTGCTGGCATGCTGTTAGAAATCTGATTCTGCGCTGTTGCATTGCTGTCCTTGTGGAAGGAAAGGACCAGTGTTTGATCTGGCAGGAATTTCAGAAACCTGGATAAATACTCTAGATGAATAACAGATGGAGGCTAAATGCACGCTGCATTTATCAAAGATTTTCATAGATAAAAGCCTGATAGTGCAAGAAGGACAAATTGTAACCCTACGCCAGGCTATTTTTTCTCACTTTTAAATATTTCAATAAATGAAGAAACTTGCTTTAAAATGTTTTAGAAAAGCAAATGCCTATTAATGCATAGTTACGTGAAGACTAATATCAGCCAGGTTGCCAAAATGAGTAGATGTTACGAGGTTGGGCCATGACCAGGATCACTAGAAAAGGAATTTTTTCTCTCGACCCTTTATAACTATCACACAGAAATAGAAATGCCAACAGAAGAGAAGGTCCTGGGGAGATACAAAAGCAGCTTGGAATCTTAGGGCGATTTTTCTCACTGTTGTGCCTCATCCTCTGAGGACATTTCTGTTGCACCTTCATTCTTGCTTACTCCTCTTAATGTATTTTTAAATCAGATCCTTATTACTCTTTGATTCTGTCCCCATATTTAGTTTCTCATGTCAGTTTAATTGTACTGCTTCATATACATGAAAATTATTAGACTGATGTTGCTAGGAAGAATTTTTCCACTCTATTTTATAGCCTAGAGTTTAGGAATTGATTAGTTGACTTTTCCACCTATGAAGGAAGCTGTAATATCACTACCTAGTTGGAATGAAAGCATTTTCAGCTTGTAGTGTACTTCTGAAAATTTGTAGAAAACTACAAAGGGGTGTATAAAAGGCAGCTATTAAGGTTATCACCCTTAGGATAAGGATATCATGCCTCAAGATAGTTATACAGAAAACAACTCATAAATTTTCCAGTCCACATGCAGACTGAAAGGTGGCAGCAACTCCTATATCAAGATTACCCAAACCTTCCATTGTCAAATGTTTCTACATTGTTTGCAGCAGAAATTTGACAATAACTTGGGATAGTATGACTTCCCAATAAATTTTCAGCCATATCGTAAGCACTTAAAAAAATAATTTTCGTACATTTTACTTTTGAAAAATTTCAGCTCATTTTTACTTAGTAGGGAGGTTTAATGAGATGAAAAAGATTAAAGGATTACAGGAATTTACACACAATTTTTCCATTTTTTAAAGTAAAAAAATATTAAAAGCAGAATATTTTGTATTGTCCTTTTTAATAATGGCAAAATTGTATATATTTACCTATAAAATGTCTCATTATTAAGTTAATAAATAGGGGCAGTGTGGATTGTATTTTTTAGGCATATGGAAGCAGTGCAAGAGCTATTTAGGTAACTCAGTAGGTTAAAACAATTACAATACACTTCATAAATCACAAGCAAACAAGATATTTTAGGGAAGCAGCGTGACGGATGAGGTCACCAGATATACAATATGTCATTTAGTTAACTTAAGCCCATATTTTTTCCATAATGTAGACGAACTCATTAGTTACAATGAAAAACAGTAAGAAGGAGGCATCTGGCTTCCAACTGCCTGTTTCTGACAGGGTTAAGATCACTAGATCTAGTAATGTTTCTGCTTTGTCTACTGACATAGCCTTGTACTGTAGAAAACTGATGAGGTTTGCTGAAAATTTAGAGGCTTACTGTCACAGTCTTACAACAGACAGATGCAATCAGTTGTGTTTTTACTTCTGTTCATGTTTATCATTGTGATAAGTCGCTTTAAATATTTCGGATTTTTATAAAAGCATACACATTTATGGTTTAAGATTTTTCTAAATCACTTTATGGAGCAGTATTCTTCATTCCTGAAATCTGAAGGCAATAGGAATGCTGGGACATGTTATAAAAGAATATAAAACAGAACTTATGGATATGTAGTGTTGTAACTAAAATTGGTTGGTTTTGTGACCTATGCTAAGAAGTTTATAATTTACCTAAATAGTAATGCTGATCAAGAAGGTCTAATAATACATCTTTTCAGCCATATTTATCTGGATTTCACATATCCTAATTTGCTATATTCTTATATTAAAGCCAGTTATAAAGAATTTTATCTGTTCTGAGTTTATTATCCTTTGATTCATAAAAAGTAAATTGGACCTTTTAAACCTTTATTCATTTAGCTTGCTTGATGTTTTAAAAATGAGTTCTAATGCATTGGACTTAGGTAGGTTTTAGAGATTGTTATTCACAGTGATAAATCAGACTAAGCTTAACTGGCTTAGTGCAGCATGTTCATATTAGGTGTTGGAGACATGGTAAGAAAAGTAAAGATACAAATCTTATTTCTGTGGAAATCAAGTATCTATATGCTTATCTGAGTTTAGAATAATTCCCTTCAAATTTTTTTCCCAAAATAATTTTAATTAGTATTATGTATGTCATATTTAAATTCTACATGCAAAAATTTAATTTTACTTCTATTTTTAGCTTCAAATGATGCAGGCCTCTAGGCATTTTATTCGTATTTGGGAACAAAGGATTACAGGGCACCTGCTGAGTAATTAACTATAGTCCTATTTCTAGCATCTCAAAATTAGTTCCACTTTTTGAACTTGCTACTCTGACTGGAAAACTATTCCATAATCTTAATTATATATTGATGGCTGTCACTTCCCAAACTTAATTTTATTCCTGGCAAGTTTTCACTCAATTATTCTCATTCCAACTCTTCCATTTAGCTTAAATTCCTTTTTTTTTTGAGTTTTCACCCTGAAAATACATATGATAGCTGTCGTAAAACCCTTCAGTATTAGTTTGACCAGACTACGTCAGTCAAACTGTTTTTCTGCAGTAGTAGATTGGTATGTATCTTCCATCTTTCTCAATTATAACAGTGTACACAGTATTCCATAGTGAATCCTACCAAAGCCTTCTCTAATGCCATTAATAATGCCATTCGGTCATTTACAGAAGATGAATTCCAGTTATAACGCGAATCTCTGTGTTCTTCACTAGATGCATAGCTTTTCACCAGTAAATGTTATCTGTAGTTCTGCCATAATGCTTGCTTATAATCATCCTTCTTTGACCATCAATTGTGCCTTGTAACTTTGTCGTCAGCAAATTTCAGCCAAATATTTTTAACTGGAATCTTTATTAAAATTTTGAACAAGATAAATGCCATGGTAGTTTCTCTCAATCTGATGGGGTTTTTTGACTTTTAAAACTGAGTGATGACTCCTTCTTAGCCAGTTGCTTTCCCCATATTTTATGAATTTCCAGGTTCTCATGACTAAATTAGCTTCTGTTGTGACCAGCCCAGCTTTACTGAATTTACTATATTGACCCTTATTTTCTTTAAGCAATAAATATTTAAAAAGCTCTTTTAGCAAAGTCATTTTGTAGTCTGTCTCATTCCATTCCATTACTATTCTTTACTCCAAAATAAATCCCGAAGTCTTACTTACTCTTGAATGTTGCAGTTGTCCAGATAATTTTTTTCCTATTTCTAAAAAACGAGAAACCATGTGTGATTTTCTCCATTCATATGTCACTGTCTCCACTTCCCTGTTTGGCAAAAGTGCCTGCTACTAGACCAGTAATATTATGGACTGTTTCTTTTAAAAATGGCTTGGAGTCAGTTCATTGCTATGATTTTAATGTATTAAAATCTTTCTTCTGGTTTAGATAAGGTATTTGACTTTCCACAACTGTATTTCTATTATATTTCCTGTCTTTAGTTTTCTTTTCAGTGCTGTTGACCTTAATGAAAATTGAGGTTAGGTGTAACCTAACTTCACTATGTAGTGGACTATTGTCTTTTTTCAGTGCCCTCTTTCCATTTACATAATAATGGAGCCTTATGCCATTTTATTTACCATGCATTTCATGGGCAACAACCTGCTTGACTGGCAGTCCAGTCCTGATCTTCCCTTCAGTTGAGAAGTGTTGTCTTTGCATGGATGAAGTTTAAATAGACAAGCAGAAAATTCATTAGGATCGTTCTGTGGATCAGATGTCCTTCTGTGCCAAATATAGGCAGTACTAAGTAGATACGAATCTTTTTACTTCCTGACCTGGCAGATGCTAAATGCATTTGATGCAGCTCATAAATCCAGTTTCTACTTCCTGCTTCACAAAGAAGAGCTCATATCTATTTGATAAGATACGTTTAAGGTACTTAGGAGAAAAAGGAGGAGGAAGTGGCTTCAGTGTTTATGGCTTTTAAAAGAAGAAAACAATACTCCTTATAATGGGTGATTCTACTTTGTCTTTTTAAAAGGCACTTCTGTTCTATCTGTATCTGTTTCTTAATAATTGTACTCATGCAGAATACACAACCATTAGTTCAAAGACATAAATAATGTCATATAGATTTTTTTTTATGTGCACGTACACATATCCAAACTTATGCCCATGTGCTAAATAAATATTTTACACCTGACTTTACTGAACAATTGGTAATGAATTATGAGGTTGTTATTAAATTTACATTGTTGAAGCACATTTTGTTTGTATTAGTCAGAGCTTCATCCAAGTATATTGTAAAATATTTCCCATAATATTTACACCACTATATCAGATTCATAAAAAAAAGAAGCATTCTTATTTCATACATAGGCCAGCTAAATTTTATAATCAAGACAAGTAATCCAATGAAAATAATGTAGTTTGAAAATAAAGTATCATTTTCAGTGAGTGCAAGCTTTTTGTCATTAAAAATAGCCATAGTTTTTTTTGCTTTAAAAGAAGTAACCAAAAAGATGAATATGGAAGTTACAACTTAATGAAGCTGTTATGTCTGTTTCTCTGAAGTAATTAATAGAGGTATGCTCTTCTCAGCTACAAGATGTTGCAGAGTTTGTTTCAATCTGAAAATGTTCCAAACTCAACAGATTTCACTTGCCTATGTCTATAAAAACTGTATTTATTTTATTCTTGAATATTTCCTGAATTACAGAATTTTACCTTTTCTGGGAAAAGGGGAGTTATCTAAAAAAATGAATAACAACACATTTTTTCACTCATGTATAAATGAATCTCTATTAAATGTAACGATAATTTGTAAGATATGTATAATACACACTTTAAAACATGAAGCAAACAAAATGTCTAGCAATTTTCTTTTGAATGCAAGATTCATATTTGCTGACAGCAATACAAAACTTAAATTTTACAGTAATCTGAAAGCATAAATGATTGCAGTTTTCTCTTCTAGTAGACTCACAGGTCATACAGTTATGTAGTCTATAGGTTATAATTTTTTTTGTTGTTTCTGCTGGAAGTGTTTTGCTGCTTGATTACTGTGTGAGTAGTGGGGTGTAATTTCTGAATGTTACTGAATTTGCATAATGTGATTTTGGGCTCCCTCTTCCAAGCTGGTATATATGCCAAACAGCTGTTGAAAATGTTTTGTATGTAGAATGACTTTTTACAGTTTAAACTACTATGATTTGTGGGCTTTCTAACACATTTATGTCTTTCAAAACCTTATGATCATATTTTTAGGGGGAAAAAAAACAAACTAAATTATTGTTCATAATCTCTATTTCACTGCAGAGACACCAACTGTATTTCCAGAAAATATTAAAGACAAAGAAACACCGACACCAGTTGAAGATATTCAGCTGGAAAGCTCTATTCCTCATACAGATTCTGGAATTGGAGATGAACAGATGCCCAATATTTTGAATGGGACGGACTTGGAGACCAGCACAGGCCCTGATGCTATGAGTGAGCTGTTATCTACTTTGTCTTCGGAAGTGAAAAAATCTCAGGAGAGCTTAACAGAAAGCCCCAGTGAAATTCTGAAACCTGCATCTTCGATATCCAGTATCAGCCAAAGTAAAGGCATCAATGTCAAAGAAATACTGAAAAGCCTTGTGGCAGCCCCTGTTGAAATTGCAGAATGTGGCCCGGATCCAATCCCTTACCCAGATCCTGCACTGAAGAGAGAAGCTCAGGCTATTCTTCCCATGCAGTTTCACTCGTTTGACAGGTATATGGCTGGATTAATTATTTTATATTGACGTAATTCAGAAATTTGAAGATTTTTTTTATTTTTTTTTAAAGGTTGTTCTTCTATGGGTTTGTATTAGACTATGTTATTAACAGCTGCATTACTTCTCCTTTTCTGAATATGGACCATATAGTATAGACAAAAGTTATTCACCTTGTTTTTCTCTGTTAGCAGTGAATAAAACTCTACAAAATACTTGAAAAACAAGCCTGTTGCAAAGAAATATTTTTGCAATAAAATCTTTTTTTTCTTTAAAACAGCATTTTAGTGAGGAGGAGGAGGGGTAATATCTGCTGATATAGAACAGACTGTGCAGAAATTCAGTTGAATATTCTTTCAAAGGCTTAAATCTTAATTGGATCCATCATTGCACTGTTTTCTGGTACTGAAATGCTTTGACCATGGCAAGTTATTTGCATGGTCGTGGTAGAAAACAGTTTCCTTTTAGGTCTTTAAACAACAAAAATGCTCAGAAGTTAGTGCTTAAAACTGAACTGCTAAACATTTTCACAGAGTCCTTTCTTTATCTTTTTGGGGTATAGCTTCTGGGTTTCTAAAGAATATAGTTTTCTTTAAATGTCTAGTCCCTCTTGGTCATCCTGAACATAGAAATTGTGACAAGTTGTGCAATTGACCTCATCCATTTGGGTTCAAATGTAACTCTTATGAGTGTTGATGGTTTTTTTCTCTTAAATAGATGATCCTGCTATCTGATATTGGTGAGTGAGGTAGATCAGTATTTTTTTAATATAACCAACAACTATGAAGGAAAAAATTGGCAGATTCAGGCAGGTCCAGCAGTTTGGGAAGTGTTGCATTCTTTTCTCCAACTAAAGAAATGTTATTGAACTGGGGGCATCTTGATAAAACTACTGATGTTCTTAGCCCACAAGGCCTCAACTGTCTGGTTGCACCTCATGGTGGCATTATTGAATGATACCCATTGTTCAGGCAAATACTCCTCTGTACAGTTGGTTCATACTGTCAAAGTACTTGAGCACTTTGGCAATCTTTGGAGGCAAATATGAGTGGTGATGGTGTCACTTTTCCAAATTACAAAATGAAGCAGATTCATATGCTAACACTGTAACTTTTCACAGGGGATGAAGCAAAGGTTAGGAGGAAAAAAACTTTGAATAGTGTATTGATACAATATTAGAATTAATTTAAGTATTAATTGAGAAAGCAACATGAATTTTGGCTTGTGGTGATTTCTGAACATTTTGTGTTGCCTACAGTATCCCAATTACCATTGAAAAACTGAAAAAAAGTACGGCATGATTATTTTTCTATACTTGCTCATGTAAATATAATTGGGTTTACCAATAAAAAATAACAGTTAAATAAGATAAGCTGCTTATTTTTAAAAAGCTGCTTATTTTTTAAAAAGTGTTAAAATTTAGCACTATGCCTGTGGACTTTATTTCTGTAAGATCTTCTCTTGCTGTAGTTTATGCAGCTTTTGGTACTTCACTGCACGATGTGGTCATCTTTATTGTCCCTAGGGAAAATCATGAGCAATGGAGTGTATTGTTTTGTCAGGTTCTATTTGTTTCAGGTTTTTTAAAATAAACACAGTGTTTCCATATTTATAAGCAAATCTAGGTTAGAGAAATGCATTTTTCACCTTAATCTAAAGATATTCTTAGTCCTTGTAAGGCTAGACTATTTTTTCTTTTTTTGCCTTTTTTTTTTTTTTACATTTGGATGTCTGAGTGCCTTGTGAAAAAAGAGTTGAGGTAATAAGTAATTCGTAGAAAAATAACAGTATCTTCATTGTTTTAAAGATATTTCTTTAACCATGATCACTGATTTTATGTGCCAGTAAACGCCATGTAAAGCAAACTCCTGTAAATAGAATTGAAATTGAGAATTCTATTTTAGCATTTAATATGGAGTGTTTTGCTCTGCATGTTTTTCTAATTGTACATTGCTAATATGTCCGTAAGAGTCATTGTGTAATAGGTACAGTGTATTCTTCCTTAGAATTTGTGCAGTCATAAACAAAATGTAAAAGCAGAAAAAGTGTCCAACATGTTTTGTCAAATGGAACTTGTGTGCAGTTAATGTATGCAGCAGTTCAAGTACTATCGAATGTAAATGATGAAGTGATATTGATGAAAGGAGGGGATTGAGGTCTCGGGGGGCGCTGATGACGGATTGAACAGAAGCGGCCTTGCACCACACGTAACTCAAGTCTGTCGTCTTCACCGCTCAAAGCCGTAATGGGAGGTGGCAGTCTGAAATGAGTTGCCACGGCAAAGAGTATTATTTTTGAAATGCTTTCACACAAATCACTAGGCCCTGCATACAACTTAGTTTCATGCTTTAATGTCATCAGGAGGCACAAATTGGTGTGTCTAATTGTTTGCCACCTGCCAGCAAAATGAGCTGCCAGGCAGCCAGACGGGTTTGATTGTCTGTCAGCTCTTCAATAGATTGAGAGTGACAACATCAAAAATTTCACTTCGAACTCTGAAGCTTTGAGCAGCTTTTCAGAGACCTCTTCCCCACAAGTGCTTCTGGACAACTGCATTTTTCAATTACTTTTCAATATATTGCTGCCTTCTGTCTCATCTGTCTTAAGGTAGCTGTAATTACATTATGAGCTATATAAACAGATTTCTGGGACACTGGAGCCTGGATCCTCAAAGTTATGACATGTCTTTTAACGTCAGACTGAATTCCTTGAAAATGGTATCCAGGTTGACATTTTCAGAAGCAAACACGAAGCGTTTTTCACCCAGATTTGCTACTAATGGAGCATAACTCACCAATAATTCCTTTTTGCCTTCTCATCTTTTGTCTGACAAAAATCAGGCTCTGTCATTGATTTTTAGGATTTGGGGATTTCTTGTTTCTCTTTTTTTTTTTTTTTTTGGCAATTTGCATTTGTCCCACTAGATGCAGCCTAGACCATTATGGTTTATGAATTTATTTGTGATTCTACCTAGTGCTGTATTCTGAAGCTTACACTTGTTCATCTCTATTTTTTTCTAATAGAGATTTTTTAGATGGGTGCTATCATTGAAATTGAGAGTGCATTGCCACCTCAGCTTTTTGTTTAGAAAAAAAATCATCCTAAATTTATGAATAGGTTCAAATCAACCAAAAATGGGTATATTAACCCTCAATTTATTTTCCTCAAGGTGTAATCATAATCCCCATGTCCATCACTTAGAAATCTGTACAAAACTCTTATCACCTGTGTAATGTGTGTCTTTCCATATTCATATTCATATTCGTGGACTTGTAGGTATATCTGACCTGAAGTTGATGCGAAATCAGCATCTCTTTACTCTCTAGTATAATTCACTGGGTATACAGATGAAAATTGTACTAGATTTTTCTCTTGATTTTTTACCTCAATAGGCCTCTGTAAAATCACTATAAAAACTGTATTGACTTTTACAGGACTGATTGCTGCTTTTTAGCCTTTACTTTTATTTTTTTTTGCGTCATATATGCAAGATTAGATTCCTCACTCATACTTGTCTATGCCTCATATTGATTGCTTCTTTGGGTTCTTTAGGTTTGATCATGTTTCTGACATTTACTTCACTTACATTCTATTCACTTTCTTCAAACTTAATAAATTTCCAATATTTCCAATTTGTCTATTCAGCTAAGACCAGTCATCTTTCTTGATAATTAGCTTTTTTATCTTTTACAGCTTGCTTTCTTTCTCGTCAATATTTTAGATCATTTTAGATGCTTCAGCTAATTTATCCTGAATGCAAAGGAGGGAATTTCATTGGGAGTACCTCACTCTTCTGCTTGATCTAAGATTGAGGATCCAAGAACTTCCAGTCCTTGTCCTAAAACTACACCTGAGATGATTCGCTTTCTTCTATTTAGAAATAAGCAATTTTTAGTAGATTAGGATCATTTCATGTACTTTAAGATTTGGATGTTTTAATAAATGTATGGTATCAAATAATTGAAAGAACTCATAATAAATAGAGATTCAACACTAAGGTTTCATTTGCATAAGTCTCAAAGATTATGTCCTTCTGTGAGCTTTCCCTATCTCTTCAGTATACCTCACATTTTTTTAATCCAGTTTTTCTTCTCCATGGCTGCTGCCTCCGAGTTACATCTTTCCTCCTAGATTTCAGATTAATCTTATCTTAGTGCAGTCAGCCTAATAAGAGGTTGTCTAAAGTAAGATTCAAAATGTGTTGTTAGTATGTACTAACAGTGACATGTTACAGACTCAGAACACAATCTAGGGTTGAATTCAGAAAGAACAGAGGGTACAACAGTATACGTGTTTCATAAAGGACTGGGACATCTACAGAGATATGGAGAATATAAGTAACTTTCAGAGAAGAAATATTAAGCTTTCTTTTCAGAGCTTAAATGAAGCTAACGGTAGGAACAAGCTAGCATGTAATAAAGAAGACAAATTGTCAGCCATTTTCTTTTGTGATTTCTTCTCAAACATCTGACAGAAGTTGCTGTTTGACACGGAGTAATTATGTGAAAACCTTGCCTGAAATCTGTGCTGTTTTTTTGAAGAACACTTCTTGAAAAATCCTCATGCTTTCTGCCGCTTTGAGGGAGGAGAGGAGGAGCAAGAAATATTAATTCAGACTTAAGAGATTTCACATATCCCACAAGAGAGTAAAGTGATCCTAATTTAATTGCTGCCGCTCAGATAGGTAGCGCAAGACATCCAGTATTGAAGGCTTATCTCTGACCTTTAGGTTGACCAGAGTTATTAGGTTGGAAAGCCTTTAAATTTTAAAATGGAGAAGAGATACAAAATGTGAATCACAGAGAAAGAGGGAAAATATTGCACTGCATAACCTGATTTGTCTGTCATCAGCACTGGGTAGCTAAATATTTAAGTAAAGTCAATTTGAGAAAGTATTTTATTTTTAATTTCCATTTTCTCTTTTTGCAGTTCAATGCATTAATGGCATTATTTTCCATCTACTTATTTCATGCAAATTTCTAAAACCCAGAAGAATCCTGTAGCTATTTGCTGATGTTATTTAATGAACCAGCAATGCATAAGTGGTATGTGAGTTGAATCAACAACACTCACCTTGAGCATGATATGAATTACGATAACTTCAGGCTTAGGTTTAAAATTGGTAAAGGACACTCATGGAGTAACAGAACAGTGATTAGTAGTCACAATTATATTTAGAGTTTTAAACCACCCAACGAACAAAGAAATGAAATCAGTTGCTACAGACAATTGCTACTAAATTTATGCTGCCTAAATCATTGGGGATCATTCGAGACCATGATGGTGGGATTCGGACAATTGCGGACCAGTTTGGAACATTTAGGAAGTCTGAAATGCATTGTACTAAAGAAGACATAAAATTAAATGATAGAAGTCTATATATTTTTTTCTTCCAGCCTGTAGATTTCTGTTCCTCCATGACAGAAAAATCTAAATGCCTGACAGATACATGTAAGGCATCTATCACAGTAAATTCATTCCTCAAATCATATTATGCTCAAGTAAATAGCCATACTTTTTTCATAAGTCTGTTTTGGTTTGATTTGCCTGTTTTTACTGTATGTGCTGTTTAAGTGGTTTAATTCATTAAAAGACTTTTTTTTACTTGAAAGCAGTCAGTCATCCTCTTTCACCTGTCTTGTTCTGCTGTCCCTCTGACTGTTTTGCACATTTTTGACCATTCTGTTCTATTGTTCAAATATTTTTTCTGTCTGCTTTATCTGAATGTCATTCTCTATTCACTTGCTGCATTTTGTTTTATCAGTAGGAATGAGACATTTTGACAAGGTCACCATGTATGACATGTCAGAAAGCTACATTTTCTTTCAATCTGGGATGATAATGTCTCACTGATTTTCCCTATTCTTATGGTAGAGAGGTTTCTCTTGATATTTCTTGATAGTTTGTAATTTAATAGCACCTGGCCTGTCTTAACGTGGTGATTTAGACATATGAAATAATGCCAACTGTGTGTAGAATGTTAGTATCTGTGGGATATGGGAAGGATTGTCCTTCTTGTTCTGGAAGCTTATTTTCAGTCCTAAGCTGCACTCATAAGAAAAGAATCTTTGCATTTATAGCAGGCCGGTACATTTGGGGGTTGGACTAGATGACTTTTAAAGGTCCCTTCCAACTGACACTGTCCCATGATTCTAATACATCTGAGAAGTAAAGCTGGCATATGTGGTCCTTGCTATGCAAAGTTAGATGATCTTTTGCACACTCTGGAAGACCACTGAATTGTCTGAAGGTAAGGAGGAAGATCTTGAATTTATCTTCATCTTTAGAAAAGTAACAGGAAAGTAAGAAATACTTCTTCAGTGATTGTATTGGCAATTTAGCAGATACCAATACCAGACCTTATATGAGGGAAAAATTGTTTTTCTTAAAATAAAACCCAAACCAAAAGAGATGTCATCCCTCACACTGTCTCACGTTTTCAAACACTAGAATGGGCATGTGTCTAAAGAATCTGTCCAGCATTTCAGGCATCCTTCCTGCTTGCATCCAGATGAGAGGTCCAATGGCATGGAGAGCATGAGATGAAATCTGTAAAGTCTTCCTCACATCTCCTGGGTTCTTCATATGTCAGCAACTCTTTCCAGCTTTTGGATATGCCTTTGGTTTTTTCCCCTTAAGGACCAGCCTACAGTCTCTCTGTCCTTCCCAAGCTCTTCAAGTCATTGTTCTTCACCGGTTTTGTCTGCAAGGTCGAGTTATCTTATGAAGCTACTCGCTTTCCTGTGGTCTTGCTGACCTGATAACCATGTGCCATTAGCATAGGCCAGTCAAAGATGCCTTTTCATGCCGTGTCTTTTGTTCTTGTGCCTCAGCACCCAGATATTCCCATTCCTTTTTCATTCACACCAGTCTCAGCCTTTCTATTGCAATTCTTAACAAAGGTGGTAGGTAAGGACAGTAGTTTCCTTTTGAAATTAATATATTTGGGAAATGCTCCCACTTAAGATACAAGTCCTAATGTCTTCTTGTGTTTCTATGGCACTACAGGGACTCTGCTCTTGAGTACTCATTCCGTATTCATGAATAAGCCAAACTCAAGTATTTGATTGAAGTATTAATTGAGCTAGAGATCTTTGTATGTGGATTGGAACTAATTTTAGGAAATTTCATGGTGTTACGGAGCAGATATATCTAACCCCTGTAGACACAGCTTTGTTCAGCTGTAGCTGCTGCTATGTAAACACTTCATATCAGTAACGATTGTAAGAGATTATTAACTACAGACAAAAGTAATTATTTTAGAGTCACTCATCTTAATCAATAGCTATTGCGTTGTTCAAATTCATCTTCTTCTAATTTAAATTGAATGACACAAAAAACCATCAATAAGCCTAGAATTACCTTTCTAAAAGTACATGCTTCAAGGTAGGGGTAATGGTGTTGTTCAGAATGCAGAGACATCAACTGGCATTGTAACCCATCTAAAAAGAGTGAGAAAAAAATGCTTATGGATGGTTTTGTACACTATCATCACCGGTCTTTAAAATTCAGGAAGACTGAAAATTCAGACCTATAGGAACAAGGTACATTACTGTAAAACATTGTGCCACACCTTTTGATTCATCATATGCCATCCTATTTACACAGAAGTGTTACAAAATAATTACCAAAGAAAGTTCTTGAGCAAAATGTGGCCTTATTACCCTAAGTAATTTCCTTTTCCGGTTCTTTTTTTATCACAATGATTAATTTTAATGAAGAGTGTATCTGCTTAAACAGAAAACATGTAAATAATCATGAAAATATACTGTTCAAAATTATCCAAATATGATTTGTCTCATTTTTGTTTTTCACTCACATTTTCTACCAAAATAGACTTTTTAGGAGCAGGGTTTCTTATAGATAAAAAGAAATATTAAATAGAAAAATGTCAATATAGTTGTATGCACTATGGCAGCTGTCCAATATTGAAAAAATATTGTCTCCTAGAAGCAATTCCTTTAGTTTTCAAACTTAAAAAAAAAAAAAAAAGTATTTTTTAACACTAAGTGAAAAAGTGTTTGTTTGAATGCGGTATTTTCTACTTATATTTGATATTAGGTTGTATTCTTTTATATGAAAGCCCTCTTCTCAAAAGCTTCAAATTCTCAAGACTGCTTTTTAAACAATAATATCAATATTGTGAAAGCAAATATTCATTGTGTTGCATTTTTGCTAATCAATGTGCATCATGTGCTATTGATCTAGATAAGTATAAAGGTTTTCCAGAAGTCTGAGTCCAAAACTGTGTTTGTTAGTCAGCTATGTTTGGAAGACTGATATGTTCACGGTACTGAAGAATAAACTGCTGTATTCCAATGTTCTGATGATTAACAAAAAAAATTTTATCTTAGGTAACTTCAGTAAGATCAACAAATTAACATACTCATTAAGACTGCATGCATATAGACTGCTAGACTGCTGACATAATTTCCGACAGTTAACATTTTCTTTGCAAATCTAGAACACAGGTGATAGTGTTCTCAACATATCATTGAAGAGGTGGGGTGTTTCCATTTTGTGGGTAAAGACAAATTAAGTTTCTCAGAATCGCATGAAGCTGCAAAGGATAGGAGTATGATTTTAGGGCCTGTGAACTTAGTTTTACCCTATTTCAGAAAGGTTCAGAAAATTTACAGTACTATGTATTCCTCAGCAACAGAATTATACAGCAGTCTAAACCCATCAAAATCAAAAATTCTTCCTGGCTCTGTTGTGCAGTTTTAATAATCTGCTGTTTCTTTTTCCATAGGAGTGTGGTTGTACCAGTAAAGAAACCCCCTCCAGGTAGTCTGGCTGTTACCACTGTTGGAGCTGCCACAGCTGGGAGCGGACTGCCACCGGGTAGTACACCTAATATATTTGCTGCAACAGGAGCTACACCAAAAAGTATGATTAATACAACAGGTATTGTCCTTAAATATTTTTGTGACCCTCATTTTTATTTGTTTGGGTTTTTTTGTTACCTTTAGTGGTGTTTTGTTTTTTAATCATCTTTTTGTTGCTGTTTTTGTAGTTCAGAAATAAAACCTGGACAGATTAAATCTTGGCCTTTATTAGAGACAGTGTTTTCTCTTGGTCTATGTTTATAATCTTTGATAGTGCACATTGAGCTTGCACAGCCTTAAATAAGTTAATGCATAGCCTCAGTATTTTTTGTAAGTGTAGATTAGCGGGTAAACGAGCTAACTTTTCTTGCTCTCTGCAAAAGAGGATCTCTGTGTGATACATACCAATTAATCCCTCCTTATTTATCAAAGAAAGAAAAGACAACTTGCTACTTAATAAATATATCGTAGATTGTGGAGCTGAATATTTTGGACAATTGCTATTTGTCAATTAAAATTATGCCATGATTTTTGGAAAGTTTTTCAGTAAAAAACTACTTAATTTAACTGTACTCATGTCTTAGCAGTAGTTGTTTATTGTGATCTATAGAAGGAGGACTAGACGTTCTTTTTTAATTATTTATAATAGTAATAATGGGATTATCTATCATGAAGGAGCCTGTTGACCATGGAGAAATGTTTCCATTGAGAAATTAATCCTTACAAAGAGCAGCTGATATTTACTTAAAATCCTTTGAAATGTCTGGCTATGGTCTGTTTTCTTTCTAAAATAAGCAAAAGCACTTGAGAGAAGAGCTCTCTTCAAGGATATCACAAGAGTTGAGATATTTGAAAATCTCCCTGGGGTTGCAGCAAATAGAGGGGGAAGCTTTTGGCATCCTTCTGCTATGTGGAGTAATATGAAGACACTCTTTTTTTTCTTTCCTTTTGCAGATTGCCTTTAATACCTAGTAATAGAACTTTGATTTTTCTAAGGATAAAAAAAATCTTTAAATCTAATTATCCTGAGGCAGATGCAAGGAATGAATGCTCTGAATAATGTTATCACTTCTATGAACAGTTGCATTTGTGTAGACAATTCTGTTAATCTTGAACGGATTTCCTTTTAGGTATTCTTATGTCATGAAATAAATATCCTATACTGGAAACCCTGTTTTCCAAATGATACTGATTAGTACTAAGCTTTTCAGTCTTCTCACTGATGAAAGATCTGAACTGTTTTGGCTGGAGTATAGTAGTTCTTGTTTGTAAGTAATTGCATTTTAAAATCAGTCATTTTCCCAATACTTTTCTTAGTAGAGGACAGTATTGCAGATGCTATTGTACATTGACTGTGGATTAAAGGCTGCTTATTTTGGTAGATCTTATATATTGGTTTTTTTTAAAATGCAATTGGTTTTGATTCCTAATCTATGGATTATCTTGATTAAAGGAAAAGTATTGATTCAATAGAATTTCAGCAAGTATGAGATTTAATTAGAACTATATGTGTACTGAATTTCTTTAGTAAAGGATTTTATGAAGATTTGAATTTTTGAAGATTTGAATTTTATATTAACGTTTTACAAATGCTAAACACATTAATGACAGTTAGTAAAAGTATTATCACACTGAAAACATTCAAATATCTATTAGATTAAAGTGATCGTTTTGCCCTTTTTAATTAAGGCATGCCTATGGTAGTTAAAACAGTGAATCATGTATGTCAGTTTTTGAGATATAAGATAAAGTATCCAGATACTTTCTGGTTTATATACTTGTAATCTATGAAATTTATTTTTTTTTCCTATGGTAAAGAAACAGAATGCATTTTTTTAGAAACACTAGATGTCCTCCCAAACCTATTTACAGTTGTTTTTACAGTATGTCACAGATATGCTAGAAATTCAGTTGTATCTATGAGGCATTTTCTATGTTGGACTTGTGTGAAAGGTGTTTTTTTCAGTTATTCATGGATTGCAATTGGTGTTTACATTCCACCTGCCATCGCTGTCATAGTCAATGTCACTGTCACAATTTAATGAGATGTATGTTACTGAAGTCCTTTAGTTCTTTGAATGTATCTTTGGGGAGATAGGTTTTCTTCCTTCATCTCTTTATGTAAGAAACTGGCTTTATAGGTTTTAGATTGGATTTCTGTAATTCGTATCCTGCTTCTCACTTCTATGTTAATCCACTAGTTCCAGCTCTGTTTGACCTTCTCTTCTGGAAGCCTAGCTGGTTAAACAACTTAGCAACTGCATTTTTAAACATCCTTAATGAAGAAAATTTTACTTTGGAAGAAAAAAGGAAGAAGCAATAAAAATATGTATTGTCAATGTATATATGAATATAAATATGTAAATAGTATAAATATACGCATGGGCACACACACACACACATATAAATATATGAAGCCTTAATCCTTTTTAAGCTATCCTATTCCCAGTTAAGTTGCTGTGATTCTGAGGCTGGGAGAGATAGCCTACCTTATATTTTTGTGTTTCTTTCTCAGTATGTTTGGGTACATTTACAATTTGTATTTAGTCCAAGTCAGAACACCCAATGTAAACCACAATCCACCTCCCACTCCCATTATTAAAACAACAGCCTAAATCAGTTCCTAATCTAAATCCAGAACTTCACCAGATACTCCAGTGTCAGCAAGCCCAGCAAATCTTGCTGCATTTTGAAACTCTTTTGAATGTAAATGTTCTTAAATGAGCCAGTCAAAATTCTAATCTTTAATTATTTTGTCATTAAAAATTATCTAAAGGAAAATAAAAAAAAAAAAAAAAAAATCATACCTGCTGCCAGAAAAATTTTCACTATTACCAGCATATGACTTCTCCTTCACTACTGGCTGACTGCTTAAACAGTGAAGAATCTATAAATTCTTTGTAGATCTCTGCAGGAAACTGAAAAAGAATATATACCTGTGTAATGCAAAGGACAGTGTTGTGTCAACTGCTAAAACTGACCAGCAATAAGGACTTAACAATTACAATTTTTTAAAATTGCCAGAATAATGTCGTTGATCTCTAAACAGGGGGTATCCGCCCCTCGTTGCTAACTTGGATAAATCTTATTGCCTGTCAGCCTCATCTCTGGTAGCATTGCAGTCCCTCAGGCTTTGAACTCCAAGTACAAGACTGTTGCTACCTCTCTTGCAGTGATGTGTTGCAGAAGGACTGTATAGCAGAACACAGACAGCATTTATCACAGCACTCTCACTGCTCATGGCCACTCTGAGCCTTTGCTGGTTTGCTTCAAAGAGGCTGAACTCATAGTACCGTTTCAGCAAACATGATAGATTGGCATTTAGAGTCTAAGTTTAGCCCTTAGCTCTGACCCAGATCACTTAAAGTATAAATGTATGCTCTGTCTGAATCTTTTTTTTCTGGGCAGCTGTTCACAACCCATTGAAATGATACCACCACTGACTTCCCTACTTTTAACATCTTAAAATTCTCCTTGACTTGAGGAAGAAAACATAAAAATTGTAATTAGAGTCTTAATACACCTCAGACACTAGTTTCCCCCATTACTCCTTGAAGAGAGATACATTTTCTATCCTCTCTGTCATTTTTTAATTTGTATTTTATTTTCTGCCTATAGTTGCAACTGGGCAGTCAAGTGTGTATATACAAATATTTTCAAAAAAAAAAATTAAAATTCTGTTCTCCACTCAAGCTCATCTTAAGTATACCTTTATTTTAGAAAGATCTTGCTTTACAGGATGATGTAAAAATGTTTTCAACTTTGGAAAGTAATTTGGGAATAATGAAAATGAGGTAAGGATTTATTTTGCCTGATTTTCAATAGCTTTTTAAGTTTATTATTTTTATAGTAGCTAAATAAGGTATTAATTAGTATGATAATTATATGGGATGGTTTTCATTATTTTATAGTAAATAACACTACTTCCTTACTTAGAAGTAGATTAATAATACAAGGACTATATTAAAGCCTCTAAAAGTTTTCTTTCTTTAGACTGAATTAAGATCTGTGTTTTTTGGGGGACAGGTGCAGTAGACTCAGGATCTTCTTCTTCCTCTTCGTCATCCAGCTTTGTGAATGGTGCTACCAGCAAAAATCTCCCAGCTGTCCAAACTGTTGCTCCAATGCCAGAGGATTCAGCTGAAAATATGAGGTACACAAGTTCTATCTTTTTATATTAATTATAATTTCTCCTCCAAAAGTAGTGTAAAAAGAAAAAAAAAAGCTCACCTAATATGCGTTATTGTAGTTATATACATTGTACTATATGTAACTTTTTGTTACTAAGAATGTATATACTAAAATAACACTTCACTGAAAAGTCTGACTTGCTCAGCTGAAGAATCTAACTTATTCAAACTGTGCCAGACACTAAAACTTCATAAAAGTAATTTTCCAGTTAACTGGCTTTTTACTTTGTACGGTGAGGATAGTATGAATTGGAACATGTGAGCACAATTTGATAATGGAGTACTAGCAACTGGAAAGAGAGACTCAACCTCTTCTGATCAAGTGAAAGCCTTAGTTAAACTGGAGAGGACAAAACCAGACCTGTGTTTGTGCAGCTGACTAAATGATGCACCAAATCTGAGTTGGTTTGGCAAGAGACTCATGCCCTGGGGTAGCTAATACCTTTCTTACACTGACTGGCAGCCAGGAAAATGCCTTCTGAAATTCCTACTAAATATCTGGTATAACAGGTTATTGCTGTCTACAAGTATTCAGTTTTGCTGCAGCACACTCCAAAGACAATTTTTTACCTTTTCAAGGGGCACACATGTCTGCCCTATAAAGCTGACACAGGATATACTAAGGAGTGGCCGAGTGTCCCTTAGTTGGCTGGCCACTGCAAGGTATGTTTTTAAGAATTTTGGAGTGGAGAGAGCAAACTAACTGTTTATTAGCTGTTCATGAGGTAACAAGCTTAGAAGCTCATGAACAAGAGATTTCACTCCCAAATGAACTAGAAATTAAATAAACCTAAATCAAGGGTCTTATGTAACCCATAAAAAAATATCAGTGCTTCAGTGATTTAAAACACAGTGACAAAAAATGCCTTTTTTTTGCTGGTCCTATCTGAAGGATCAGGTGAGTGGTGCAGGTGGAATCACATCAATGGGTGCAGACACAAGTTTAAGGCAGAAGGACTGTTGGCTCCACTGCAAAAGAATGCAAATGTTCAAGGAGAGAATGACCATTTGTATGATGTTATTTATTGCTTGACAGTTTTATGAGGCAAGTTAATGAAATTGTGGTGTAATTAAACCACTCCTTTTTGCTTCTTGTCTTCATATGCTAGGACAATGCTTCTCTGAGGGTGAAATCTTTTTTAAAATTCAGATATGCATATTAAAATTAAATTGGTAAAATTAAATAGGTGTGTTAAATTTCAGTTGGATCATTAATTAGTTTCTTTTTCAGTTATTTTAAACAATTAAATGTTCTTGTTTTTTCACAGACATTTTTAAAGTTTTTGTCCTGGAATCAAATAAAAACTTGAGTTGCACAATCTGGAACACAAATTTTGAATTCAGAATTTGAACACAGAAGTAGTTGTACTCTGAGTAGTAACTTAAATTAGTGACTGACATGTAAATAACTTAAAATCTAATCAACCCAAGGAACGTCTTTTGGGTTTATTTTCCTTTCCTCTGACCACTCCCCCAGCCCCGCCCCTTCTGCCTAAGAAACAACTTAACCTTTATTTTGATAATATATTATTTTTTGTAATGTCATATGAATTCATTGTGCTTTAGCTTTTATGAGATTAAAAGTCAGACTTGTTTGTGGGGATAGAGAGCATGAAGTGAAAGCTAACTTATCTCAGCCTTCCTTTATAGCAATTGCATAAGAACAGAGCTGATTATGGCTGTAGACTGAGCAAAGGGAGGAGGAGAATGAGGTTGGATTTTAGCCTTGGTTTGGAGATAGAGGTTTGGCTTGGAATGAGGTTGGGAAGGTAGCATGCTTGCGACTGGGGCAGTTTATGCCCTCACCTCTCTTTGTACTTCCTTGTGATCAATTCAAGGAGTAGGTTGTAAGAATTGTCCATAGGAGTCTTTTTGCTCACAGTTTTAAGAGTGTTTCTTTTAATCTGATGTTGCTGCTGTGGTCTTTCAATCTTTTCTGACAAAGTTTATCACCTTTCTATGTATAAATTATATTGTTTATATATATAAATTATGAATGTATACTATATATATTATACATGTAATATAATAATGTATATAATATATATTATATATATTTATATATAGCTTATTTTCAGATGTGTGTTGCCTTTAATCTGCAAATTAAATGATCTTGAATTTGGAAGCTATCAAGAGTTTATTTGCCTTGAATGTCCAGAAATGGAGAGGAAAAACCAAAATATTACTTCTTTACAGAAACCCCTTAAAATCTCTTAGTTCATACATTAAATACAGTAACATTAATCTCCATAGGGATTCCCTTATGATTGCAGTATACTTTATAAGGTATAATAAAAGTTAGAAATTGCTGTAGAATCAGCTGAGTCTCACTCCTTTGTGTGTATGAGTACAGGAAAAGTAGTGGATGGGCCACCTGCTTCCCTGAAAAATTTTTTTGGATATCTGTGTAAATTTATTTCTTCATTTTTGCTTGTTCTTTTTGGAACTGTAGGACCAGAACTCTAGTCAGTTTTCAACATGTAAATGCACCAAGGAAAAGCATTTTTTTCTTCTTTCTCTATTTAAATATCAATTTCTGTCCTTTGATATGCATTTTTTAGAAGTACTAACCTTTGATCTCATTTTTTCACAGAATATTATTCCAAATTGACCATTAATGTGCCCATTGTAAACAAGATCCATCGGCTGCCCATTTGCTAATAAGGTGTTTATTAGTAGCTCGTCCAAGGTGTTGATTAATAGCATATCCACACCTCCAATATTACTTGATTCTTAAATAAAAATTGATATTAATTTAAAAACATTGGAATTTGAATTTTTTTTAGTTTTGTCACTAGAGGCTTTACCACAGTGAAATTTGCTTCAAATAGTCTTTTAAAACAAAGGCTGGTGATATGAATCCATCCTTTAGGGTATTAGAAAATCAATATCTGAATTTCAAATCAAACCGCAGCACACTAAAAGAAAATAAGCTATAGGAGTTCAGTAAAGTAATTTTATGCTAATGAAGGAAAACTTCCAATGTGTTTATAATGTCAGCTTTCTTTTTAAATGTAGGGATCTTCACGTGATCTGAATTAAAATGTCTACATTTATTTAGTGTTTATAGATAGTATATAAAGTATAAAATTTAAATGTCAGTGATCATTCTCTTAGATTCTGTCAATAAATGTTACTTCTTCCTATAACTGCAGTTTTAAATGCCAATATTTTGGTGCCATAATGCAAACACAGTGAAAACCCAGCAATCTTAAAAAGAACAGCAAAAATTCTTAGTAGACTAGGATATGTATGTAATTTCATTTCCATTTTAAAGTAATAGTTTATTTCTTTAAGATAACACCTCAGGTTTTTAACCTTGGCATAAGAGTTCCAGAGGGCAAAAGTGTTACATTCTGTCAAGTTTAAAAGGGAAGAAAGACCCTTAAACAGTACAACCCTTAGCACGCTGATGTTCTCATACTTTTTGCTAGGTTTGTATTCCCAGACAAAGAAATATTTTTTCTGGTATTTAAGAAGCAAACAGATGTCACAACAAAAGGAGAAATTAAGGACCATACCGTGCTTCAAAGAGTCTCATCAGGCAGAGAAATATAAATGCCAAGGCAAAGCGATCATTTTCCCTCAAAGTTGAAGAAAAGTATATTGGTTCTCTTGATATCTGCTAGAATGCTTTCTCAGATACTTCCTTGCAATACTAAATGAACAAAAAAGCAAATTGCTTGTGATTATTTCGGGTGAATAAAAGAGCTCTCTTTTCAAGCTTTCAAATGTATATAAAATTATGAGATGTGGATAAGCTGAGATAGGTGAAATAGACTTTATTTGAATATCTGGCATTCTTATCATGTTTGAAAATGAGAGTAAAAATTTTACTTGTTCTGGAGTACTCTGCAAATGCTGTAGAATTTATGAGGGTAACACACTGCTGACATGGTATTTCCATTTACTTAAAGCCATTTAATAACTGTAACGTTTAAACAAATTATGATCATCCTCTTTTCTGAAGAAGCTTACAGCAACTTTTAAAAACAGGTATGATTTGAAATAATTTTTTAACTTCTATTATGAAATATTCTTCTAATAATGGTCTCTGTTTTTTCACAGTATCACTGCAAAGCTTGAAAGAGCCTTAGAAAAAGTGGCCCCTCTCCTGCGAGAAATTTTTGTTGATTTTGCCCCTTTCCTGTCCCGAACATTGTTGGGCAGTCATGGACAAGAGCTATTGATTGAAGGTACTGTTTCTAAGATTATATTATTTTAACTATTAGTCTTCTGATATGAACAATTTTTCAGTTTCACTAGACTTTATGTAACTATTTTTGATAAATAATCGGTTCTTAATATGTTGTGATTTCAATTCCTTGCATTTCATTTCATTCAAAGAAATTAAAAGTGATAATTTTGGAACCCCTTTTTCCTTGAGATTGCTCTGCAAAGACACATCCTGTAGCTTAGAATGCAAAAACCTCTCTGTAGTTTGCCTTTCCCTCTTCAGAATAATTCAGTGCTTCAGCCTGACTTTGAGAAAATAGTGAAAAATACAATTAAAAAGTATAATCAATTCCGTTAGGAGAAAGTAAAAGGAAGACCCTGCTCCAACATTATTTATGAATGTATCTGTATTTGTTAGGGATGTTAGTTCCTGAGGTAGGTTTGTTTGATTCACACAGACAGATAAAGAGTTGTCCCTAGAGGGGAATAAAAAGTGAAGACTTTTAAAGAAAAGTATCCTTGAACACCTTCAAGGATTTTTTAGGGCTTTTATTTGTTGTCTTTAATACTTCATAGTTAGAAAATTTGCCTCACAAATGAAGCAGCAAGTAATGCAGAAATTATGCAGAAAGTCCAAATATGGAAATCTCATGCAGAAAGTAATGAATCACTACTAATGCAGTTAAAACAGTGAAGGCAGAATTTGAATGAGCATGCACTGCTCCCACATCGTATAGTCAGAGGAATATATTCTGCCAAGTAAACTTTTTCCTTCCAGGATTGTTCTTACACACAGTAGTGCTTTTTATTGAGAGAAAAAGTCTCATTAAGGCAAGGTTTATAATATGTGAAGATCTACACGGAAGAAAATAAAGCTTTGTGTTCAAATTTCAAAACCCTTTCTATTATTCGTATGTTTTATGTAAACATTAGTGTACAGTTTTTCTATGGACTCAGTTATTACTCCTCACAATGTTGGCCCTTGTTACTAGAAATATTTGCAGCTTGTAACTGAAATCTTCTAAAGAGCCTTTTCTTTTTTTGTCTTCTTATTGTTTAATAATACTATTATTTAATAATACCAAGGAATGGTGTAGTAATTCACAGAAGTTTCAGGTATTTTATACTGTTAATTTTATAGCTGTGAGTAAGTTGCACTTCTCACTTAATGACACCTGAAGTTAATGGTCTGAGATGCACATTGGGATGACTGTAAGATATTTGATGGATTACATTCTTAAATCTCTTTGTGAAGTTGGTTGCATTATCCTTGCATTATCCTTTACCATTTGGCAATTGATTAATGGTACTATAGTTTTTATACAATACAACTAAAATTGTCTTGGTCTCACCTGAGTTTATTTATAGATTAAAAAAATTCTTCATCAGTGCTGTTCTAATTTTGTCTTTTGGTCAGATTCATAGCATGAACAAGGCTACAACAGTTCCCAGGATATAACAAAGAATGAAAAGCTAGAGGCCACAGGAACCTCACAACTGTACAGCAGTATTTTATCTCAGTGCCTATCCAGAGAAAACATGTTACGTTGGCTGTAGCATGCTTCTGATAACCACTTGGAGTGCCATTCCAGATTTTGCCCCATCTATGACTCAGCCTCCCAGTTCGGTCTCAGAAAACACTGTTTACAAACCAAACACCAAGTTCCAAAACAAGTAGTGTCCTCTGCATCACGTTTCCTTAATCTTATATCTAACCTTTTCAATCATCTCTCTCATTCCTTATTTGTAAAAACTAGTCCTTTCTTCCAAGATATTGAAATAATAATCTGTACAGAAAAAAATCTAAGCACATCATAGATTTTTACATTGTAGGACTTGAATTTCTGTTTACTCCCTATGAAATAGTTTTGCTTTTTTACTTCATAGCAAAGAATTCATAGAGATGCTTTTTTAGTCATTGTATACTTCTCAAATTTTCTTTCTTCATTGCCTGTATGAGACCCTTGATCTCAACTGAACTGAATTTAAAAGAGAATTCTAAATTCTCTCCTAGTCTGATACCTGATTTACTTTGAGAAATTTCCTGTCATTGCTTACTGAAAGCCAGTGGTGGTCCTTGAAGTACTTGAAAGTGCTCTCCAGGTAATGACTCTACAAAACAGGTTTTAAGTGACGTTATTCAAAATACGTGAAATCCAGTGGGGCTTTGATAATTGAAATTTGTTTTTTTTTAACTGGCAAGCAGTAATTAGCGTGACAGTTTTATATGAAATAGTTTAATTTGTTGCTTTATATGTAAAGATTTTAGTTATAACAATCAAAAAGGAGCAAATAAACTTTATATAATTAAGTCTTAAGGCACTGTCTGTTTTTCAAATTGATCACTATTAAAAAAGTAACTATCTGTTGTGTTCTCTGAAGCATGTCCTTTTTTTCTGATTATTCAAGCTCGACACATAGTAATACCTTCCCTCCTTTGCTGTTTTTCAAAACCTCCTTATGGTATGAAGTCTTTCCTATCAGATTTTATTAAAATCTGAACACTGTCAGGCATCCTCAATGGCATGTGCTTTTTCCTGAAGCCCTCTCTAGTGCTCTTGTACATGTATGTGTAAGAAATACTAAATAATTTTCAGAATTGGTAAGAATATCCACACTTTTGTAGCTGAGGTTTTGCACACTGGAGAGCACAAAATAAAATGGAACAGAGAACAAAATTAATTTTAATTCTTCTAAAACAGGTTAATTATGCAAACTTTCCAGAATGTCTGATGCTTTAAGATAGGTATTGTTAATATATTTTTGGAAATGTGCGTATAACTTAGTTATGATTTCACCTTTTTGTAGTAGTTCAGCTGCGTCAAATTTTGGTGAAAAATCTTGCAGTCATATCCTGCCACTTCATCTTCCTTTAGCTTGTATCATCATTCTGTGCCATGGAAGACTGGCTGATTTATTGCTTGAGTAAATTATACTTAATATGTAAGTGGCTTCTTAAGCTTTGATTAGAATTGAAATGAATAGGCTGCAATGAT
This sequence comes from Pseudopipra pipra, assembly GCF_036250125.1. Classification (NCBI taxonomy): domain Eukaryota; kingdom Metazoa; phylum Chordata; class Aves; order Passeriformes; family Pipridae; genus Pseudopipra; species Pseudopipra pipra. Next base: position 50,892,849 of record NC_087550.1, read on the forward strand.
CTGGTTAGTCTAGACCAAAAACTAAGACCACTCATACTCAAAATTGTTAATTTTTCTTGTTTGTTCATGTAAATTCCCAAATGTGACTGGTAGCAGAGGAACCCTATCAAGTAGTAATCTGACATGGCAGAATATATTTATTGGTAAATATATAGATGAGGAGTCACGTATTTACTTACTAAAATGACTAAATTACTAATTAATAAAATAGTTACTTGCTCCTTTTTCCAAAACCAGTTTTTTCTCCAAATGTATCACACTCAACTGAATTTCAAATGTTTCATCAAGTTTTGAGAATATTTTTAAAGTGGAAAATATCCTCACCGATGGCTTAAAAAGGACTGATTTGCAATTGAATGCAAATAGCTTCAAACAGAGTGTACCAGAACCAGCCCAACACTGCTGTGGTTCATCAACTGAGGTTCTTTCAATGCCTCAGAGAACAGAAGTTGCAAAGGTTAAAATCGTCCATATAGAAATTAATTGGAAACAAACATGCAATATGTGTAGGTCACATATTTGAGCTTAGCAGTGCTCATTGTGGAGTTCCATTTAACACTTGCACAGATATGTTTTCACTAACTCTGGTTTCCATATGGTCTGCAAATTCCCTCCATGTAAAGTGCATTACAACATTCTAGCTTTTAGGCGAAAATGTTACAGGCAAATGTAATCTGATCTGTAGACTAAAGAAAAGCTATATCCTCTTCTTGTCAAGCACAGATGGGTAAAAATATTTTCACTACAGCTATTCTTGGAGTGTCTTGAACTGTAAGAATAGGTCCACCACTGAAACATAGTCACATCGAATGCTTTCCCTTCTCTTTAGTAAGATACCAAACAAACATCACCAATGATTTTATTTTCCTATATCATTAGCTGGGTAGCCAGGTAGCCCTTCTCCAAAAGAGGTCTTACGAATTCTTTGGCTTACATTTGATATGTTTCTAATACACGCACAGTTCGAATCAAATGAAACAGGGAATGGTTTTGCACTGATAGGAGCAGAATCTGTTTCTCCTCATTAACTCACCACATGGCCCTGTGAAAATATTCAGTAGAAGTGCTGATGGACTAGCTTTGAATGTTGTTTGACAGGAGGCTTCTTGAAACAATTGAAAAATTGCCCAAAACATTCCTTTTGAAACCACGGATAGAACTTGAGTGCTAAATGACACTGCTTTAAAAGACAAGTGTGACATCACTGTAGCATCTATCAATATTGTGATTAGTTTCTTATTTCCTTGAACAATACTGAGTTTTGCATTAGGAAAACCAGGGCAACCATTTTCCTAAGATACTGTGGTAATCTGGAAATATCCCATTTTCCTAAGATTCTGTGGTAATCTGGAAATATCCCTTTCTGGGGAACAGTTACTTTTTTGGTGCTTAACATGGCCCTTGGTTTCTCTAAGAAACTTTTCAGAACCTTTGCATTGTGCTCAGGAGCACAGCTGCTATAACGTAGGGAAATGCATGCTTTTGCAGAACTTTTTTTCTCCTGTACATATGATTCTCTCATTCTTTTATCTCACTCTGCCACATCCAAAATATTTTTGTTTGTGTGTCCAGGCATGCTTTCTTTCAACTAATTAGACTCATGGTAATTGTAATTGCTCTACCAGTCTGCAGCACAGCATGTAGCCAACATTCTGAACAAAAGAAATAAATTAATAGATATTATCAAGTAAGAGGGGAAAGGAATAAATAAATAATGTTATTATTTTAAAATTTGTATTAGCTGGAATTAAGAGCATGCAAATGAAACCTTAAGATATTCATATTCCTGAAATTTCTATAACCAACTTTTTGATCCTATTTTGCTATTTTTATTAACAGTCTTTATTACTGTGCAGAATTGTTACTGGCAAAACTAAGTGCTTAGATGGAGATATACAAAATGAGAAGCAAAGGCATTCCATTGGAGACATATGTCAAAAAAGCCAGATTTCAACACACTCAGAGGCTGAGTCCAGTTTTTAGGAGCAAAGAACATAGAATATACCTGCAGGGTAGGAGCTAACAAATAAAATCACGCAAACAACGTACGGATTACCAAAATAATTGGGATACCTGGCTTTCTTAGCTCAGTGCTGAGGCAACAAAGATTTGTACAATGCCTAAGATGAAGAGGTGATTTCATTTCTGTGCACAACTTCAGTAAAACTCCTACTATCTGGTTCTGTAGTCAGCACTTCAAGAGTGATACGTACACATTGCAGAGAGAACAAAAGAGAAGGGCACAAGAGTGATTGATGGAAGGGAGATAAAATCCACAAAGTACAATGTAAAGAGTTTGATTTGTTCAATATACCAAAGAGAAGAGATAAAAAGAAGTTAAATACTACAGGATGTCTTAGCCTTTCTACCAACAGAATGCCTAATGAGGGTAAATATAATGGAAAACTTCAATAGGGCTTACCCTCAAGTGTTGTGATCAATGTTACTTGTAGTCTTTATGATGTTTTAAACATTCTTTCTAAATGGAGTCTTCAAGCCGGCTTCTCAAGAGGAAAAATGTCATGTGTTTGCAGGATGGTTTCGAACTTCTTTGTGGGTTTGGAGCCTGTGAACCCCCATTTTCTCTGTGCCATATCCTGCAAGGAATGATAGACTGCATTAACCCTAATTTGCCTTAACATTGCCATCACTGCATCTGTTCACATGGTCATAGACAGGTGTACGTCAGTGCCAGCTAGCCACCTGCAGAAATCAATAAAAAGAGTGGTTTTTTTTCCTTGTTCTGCAGTTGACTGCATCTTAACTGTAGATGCAGTTGGGAATATATCCTCTTCCCTTGAGGCATCAAAGATGGCCAGTGTTGATCACATTGAGTGAGGAGGATCAGCCTTTAACTCTTGATAACTTTTCAACGTGTTGACCCGTTTCAGCCAGTTTAACAGAGGTTGCTTAAAAGATGCGATTTTTACACAGTATTCACAAATAAAAATATCTGTTTAAAGAAAAGATACCCTATAATTTCTTGGGTGAGGCAATAGTTACATGTGTGTTTCTTAATCAGATTCATTATTTGCTCTGCACTGTTGTTTGGGGTATACCATCAACATTTAGTGAAGAAATGGAAAACTGAATAGTAACTTCAAAAAAATCTCTTCCAATTTATTTGCAGCTGTGTAATATACTGTATTGGTACAATACTATGGGTATTGCAGCATAAGGAACAGGAAAGCAATTGATAATGGGAGACTGAGAGAGTGGTAGAACTCAACCCTATTAGACATCAGAGAATCCCTTTTAGAAATCAAGGTGAATGTTAAAACTCTGCAGAGAGGTCAGGCTATTGTCATTTTCTATGTGTGTCTCCCTGGACATGATCACTCTGTTAAATCAGGATAAGGAATCTCATGGAGTTGGGAACTCTGAATTTGTTTTCAAGGCTAAGGAGTTCATAATGTATTTCTTCTCTGCCCTGCCACATCCCAGTCTTTCCTTTCCATGTGCCCTGGGTGTCTCAGTATACCTTCTTTTCTGTCTAGGAAGGAGTGATGCTAGATATTTGGCACAGTGCAGATAAATCCAGTGAATTTCCTGACCTAGTCTTCTGTAAGAGGTTTCCTGAATTTATGCTAGTAGAATTCCTATTCATAAATTTCTTTTTATCTTCTCTGTAAACAGTCACAAAAAGATCTCAGAGAAATCACACTACTGCCTGAAAATAAGCCCTGTTTAGATAAAGAGGTTGGAACAATAATGAATTACAGATAATGATTTTCTTCAGTAAGTGTAAAGTTTATATATTTTCCTTTTTTACTTTATGAATTTCTGCAAGTAATTGGCAAGATTAGGTTTTTTTCATGAGGAAAACAATGGGTCATTTTGAAACAGGGCATGAAATCCTCCAATGGATATAATTTAAAATACTGCTGCTGATTGAAATCCTGCCCACACATGTTGTAATCCATTCATAAACAGGAAAAAATGTTAATGAATTTCAAACTGCGATTTATAACCATGTCAGAAATTTGTTGTAAGAAATTCTCTTTCTATAATTGGTATGATTAGCTCATGGTATCTTAATGACAGGCTCCACAGTGTGCTCATGTTTCTGCTCACACTTTGGAACTGCTCATGGGTTTTACTAAAAGTGTCAATGAGTCAGATACACACAGAGACAGAAAACAACACTAGTTTTCCAAAAGTCTGTATGATAGGAACAAAGAAATGCTGAAGTGTTAAGTGGATATTCAAATCTGCCTATTTATCTACAGATGCTCCAGCACAGTCAAGGTTCAAAGCTTTGCATCTTCCATGGTTTTTCAGAGTATGCTAGTAGTGACAAGACAGATGCCAATTCAGAGGAGAACTGAAGAGCAGGTGCCAAAAAAGAAGTCTCTGTTATTTATCCACATTGAAATCTTCAAACTATAATGACCCCAACACCAGTTACAGAACATTTTTCTTTCACACAGTATTCCTTTATGACACCTTTAAAGGGATATCATTACAAACACCAGAAAGAGGATACACATACATTTGATTTTGAAGATTTAACTCTTGATTTACTGAAGTTCCTGTGTGCAGAAGTATGTTCTGAACAGATGTTTAACATGGCAGGAAACATTATAGTTCAGAGATCCAGATAGCAACTAGGAAATGCATAGCATCTGGCACCTTTTTGAAAGTAAACCTGCCAATAATTAATTACACATATGAGCCACTCGATCCCTGTCTAATGAGTTGGACACTTACTAAGATGTATTAGACTATGGAACAGAGGTTAACTGCTCATGCCCTCTCCTCTGTCTTTGACTTGTGTGGTCCCAGTGTAACTTAAGAGTAGAAATTGCTGGCACTCAGATTATATGTTGTTGATTATATTATCATTATTACATTGATTAATAATCAAGATATCTTTACAAGCCAAAACTTACGGTGTTCCCATTAAACAGAAATTGGTGTTGTTCTTTTGCATTGCCAATGAAGAAAAATAATTACTGAAAATGTGAGACTAATTGGAAAGTTCAGTTAGGAGAGTGCAGCTCTCTCCTATATTTTTATTATATAAAAATAATAATAAATAAATGAACTTAGGAAAGCAAAAGCTGGTAACTGTAAAGTAGTCAGTTTACTGGAAAGAAGCTCTGAAAGTCATCCTTGAAAATATATAATCCACTAGATGTTTGAAGTTACTATATAACTGTTGAAAGTGCTACTATAAAAATTTTATTATTAGAAACCAAAGAGTGCCAATTGCTGTTCTTTTAAAGCACATAAGAAAATACAAAAATACTAGAGCCTTTAAAGAGCAAGAAAAGGAGTTAGTTGTGATCCTTGTGTCCCACTTACCTTCAGCAGTATTAACCACTTTCTCACAAGTTTCTTTTTCAAACTAGTAGCCTGTATTCCAGTTTCAAACCATAAGGCCTGGAAAAGACTGGTCTTTTTGCCTTAGAACTCTAGAAGAATACCCTCTCTGATATCTTCATAGTCCATCTTTGTTGTAATACCATCCAGGTCAGGTGTCCTTCTGTCTTTCTTCTTCTTCTAACTTTCAGCTTTACTGGAAAGTAATTTACTTTTTAGTAAGTTTTCCTACCACAACAATAAAAAAAAGGTAGCAAGAGACCTATTTAAAGTTATTTCGAGGAAATAATTTTTAAAAGATTCTGGAGAAAGTTCTTAACATGTACAGGCACTACTGTAACACAACCTGTAGGTGGACTCATCATATCAGGTATACAGCAGTGCTGTATGGTAACACTGGACTAAGTTGTAAAATTTATTTTTTTTGAGAACAGCCACCTTTTCCCCCCTTATTACTTTCTCCTCCACTGTCCAGGTCCAAAGAAAAACGAGGTGGTATGCCAAAAAGGTATTCAGTATCTACAGGATGTTCATGCTGAGACTGAAGCTCCCCACAGGCAGAGGTTCTCTGGTTCTTATTCCACTTAATTCATCATTCAGAACTCAGCAGGGGACTCTGCCTGATTTTGGACTTGAAACAGTTAGGCTGGTGTTTGCCCCACCCCTTGTCCTCTAAAGGCTTAAAAGTGGAATCAATCTACTTTATTATACCGGGAATATTTTCCAGAGAACTACCTAGCTGTGATAATCTATAGAGTGCAAATGACATCTCTGTATCATGTTTTGCCCTGAAAGATGTATTTCTCATGAATAGTCTAATGATCTTTCTCCATGCAGCCTGAGCTCTATGTACAAGTTATTTACAAAATTCATCTCACTGGGGCTGGTCACAGTTTTTCCTTGTATATTCCTTAACTCTGTGTCTACTTATCACCTGTTCTTATGATGCAGAAAAAAACATTTTAATTAGTGACAAATTTTTCAAGGGTTAGAAAAGGAATATTGCACACAAACTCTGGACTTAACTTGAGAAACTACTTGAGATTCACTAGAGATTCTCAAGATTCACTTGAGATTTTTAAGATTCATTACTTGAATCTTGAAAAAATATTTGTTTATAGAGCCCTTTTTGATAGGAAAAAAATGTTAATTATAACATAAATGTTAACGAACCATCAAGCTTGATTTATCTATATATTAACAGACTCCGTTCAGGCCTGGGATTGTTTTTGCAAGAACTAAGATACTATATCTTTACTGTGTTCAGCGTAGCTTTATGTTAAATTTTATGCCCCTCAAAAAAAACCTCTCCAACCTGCTAAACATCTATTCTCTTATATCTTATTTTTGTTTGATGGTGTATGGAGTTTTATGATTTGGTCTCTTTATACTTGTTGTCTGAAAATTTTCTTGCAATGAGAAACCCTCATGCTGAAAGAACTTGTCATACAACAGAGACAGTTGTGATATGTCAAATTAAGACGGCAAAGTGATGTCAAAGCAGGTCTAGGGAGAGTCCATAACAATGTTACTGTCAAGTAAATAAAGAAAACTGAAACATGAGAAATACAAGTTATTTCAAGAGATCTATGACTGTGGTATGTTTCTTTGTTTTGAGAGACACTGTTTCGGAATGATTACCATTTGTCAGTAGGGCTTCAGGTTAGGAGTAAGATCTGATGGCTGCCAAATAAGGTCATCAAAGTTCACCTTGGAAAGGGAGATATTTTTCTTCTTTGTTATCGAATTCTCAGAAAACATTTATCATATAAAAAAAATATTAGTTTACCAACAGTTTGCTCAACTAGATACAAAAATTAGTTTTGCTATCCAGGAGATCACACCTAGTTAAAATAATGATCATCTTGACCTTAGAAATTTAGGAACTTGCATGAGCTCTGTGAAGTTCTGTTATACTTCCCATTTGTGGCTGCACTGGTTCACTCAGTGTGGCCCCACGGTTGCCATAAGGAAGTAAGGAGGACCAGTAAAGAGTAAGTGGGTTTATTGCTGTGCAGCTTAACCTTTTCTCACCATCCTTTTTTATCATTCACCACACACGTTTCAGTTGTGTCATGCCATGATGATAGTACCTCCCCTAATACTAGGAAAGAATATAATAAAGAACTAGAAGGAAATAGTAGAAAGAAGAAAACAAAAGGCAATTCAGATGTTTACAAAAAGAGGAGAGAAAAAAAAAGAATAAATAAGTGCAGAAAACAGGGTGTCAAATAGGAAAAAACTTATAGACTGAAGCTAAGAAAAAGTTGATAAACTTCAGGAGTAAAAATAAAAATTCATACCTAAGGAAAATATAACATTGAGTAATTCCAGAAATAATGATATTCCTGAGGTCATACCTATGATCAATTTGCCCAGGGTATCACTTTTGACAGCTTTAGAAATAATTGGAAAAGGTTCTTGAGATGAGGAGAAAGCACCATAGGTGTAGTGAAGGTATGAAATATAAACATTTGCTTTTGTCAGTGAGTGAAATTAATATTCTTATTTCTGCTCGTATAGTTCTTTAAAAATAATTTACTGTTGAGGTAAAACTTCGAAAATGTATTTCCTGTAACATAGATTTGAAAGGAGGTGAAGGACACAGAAAAAAATAGAAAGGAGGGGTAGATTTTTCTTCATTTAAATGAGAAAATTTTGAGGGATCAGTAGAATATAAAATCTCAGAACAGCTGCATTTTTCCAGATGTATTGAATATGTGGCAATTTCTTGAATATGTGAATATTTCTTTGGTATCACTTGTTTCCGTATAGTAATTTTTCTACAAATTTAATCATAAACTTAACAGCTTGATCAGGAAAGAAATGACATCCTGGGAAAATAATACATGACAAAATTTGAAAAATCTTTTAAATTTTTGCATTTTAAATTAACTTTTGAAGGTCTTTGCCCATTATCTTTTTTTTTTTTATTATTTATTTCTTCAATTGAAATAAAATATCCTGGGCAGCAGCTGTGGCAGAAATTTATTCAAAACTTTAAGCCACTTATTTGAATAATTTCTTAGTATAAATAGGAAAATGAGAAGACTTTCCTGATCATCTTTTGATTTTCACAGTGGACTGTTGGGTATGGGGGAAAAAATGAAATGCTTTTCATTGAGATTCTTTCTAGATAAATAAGAGGTTTGGATTTTCTAGAACCTGTTAATTGTAGGTTGGGTTTTTTTAGTTCTTCCAGGCTTCTGCAGAAATAAAATGTTTATAAGTTACTCAAGTCTACCAGAAACTGAAGTACACTTCAACAGAAAAGCAGTGGTTCAATTTTACAGACATTTTCAAGATTAGAGATATTTTAATTTGATCAACTGCAGTGCATTGTAATCTCTGGTTTGGATGTTTTCACCCAAACTCTAGAAGAGGATTTTAGGAGAAGGAAATACATTTCATTTAAAAATTAAATTTAGCAAATAATAATTATAATAGCATTAAAAAAAATGCTTTACCTAAATTTAACAGGGAATTGTTTTCCTGTAACTAACATTTGTGTTAAATTCTTTTATATGAAAATAATATTTTTGTGTTATTAATGCTGATCAGAACAATTTTTCAATTGATGCATGATAGATTGATGTAAATTTTAGGTTCTAGTATAGCAATTGGATAAGCATCTTATTTCACTGTGTCAAACCAGATATTTGGAAAGAGATCTGACCAAAGAAATACTGTTTTATGAGAGTGACAGGGAAACACAAATGCATATATTGAGTAAATTCCAGTGGACCACTGGCCAAATAAAAAATTACCACAGGCATTAAATGAAAAACTGGATCAGTTTTGGAAATATTAAACTGTATTAAACTGAACAGTGCAAGTGGCTTTTATTTTATAGATGAAATGATCTCCTTCTCATTTGATGAATGAAGATTTCTGCATCCCATTACACTAATGGAAAATTGTCAAAAAATCCACAGGTTTGCATAGGACTGGACTCTTCAGAGTACTGTGGCACCAGCATCAGTTTTGTCAATATCATTACAGCTCATGGGATTACAGTATGAAAGTCTGTAATTTTAAAAACTAAATCATGTATACATTATAATAAATCCTCTCTCTGTGGGTATACTCTCAAGGGTTTTTGCCATTCTCTGATTCCATCTGGATGTTTTTTAGTCCGCATTTAGATTCCTTTTTAGTAACTGCAGTGGTGAAGAAGTATAGGTTTTCTCTAAAATAAAATAATTCAAGAAACCGTTACATAACATTCTTATTCTTTTAAATATTATCCTAGTAATAAGATCTGTTTTATTTTACAAATTTGACTAAAAGGGCTGAGCCATTTGAGTTGGGTTTGATCAGATTAAAATCTGGAGGGTTTTGTTGATCTGTCACTGTTTATTTGAGGTGTTTATCTTAAGATGTGGGTCCTAAAGATTTCTGATAATATCTTTAAAGTATTTCATTTAATATCTTGGATGATACCTTTCCTAGATTTCCAGGTACCAGATACAAAGAATATTGCTGTGTTGGGCAGTGTCTTTCATCATAAAAAAATCCTTTAAGAATTATAACTGTCTTGATGAACTAAAAAGCACTGAGTCAAATTCACATTCACTGTGTTTTTCTATGTCACTCTTCTGTTCTGTAAAGGAGATCTACACATACAAAGAATTGTCTGGAGTACTAATACAGCCATCCTTCATGGTCCCTAGAGTTGGTGGTAATGTCAGTCAAGGCTGCTGAAGGGATTGTTAAATCCATAACCATGACTTTGTTATTTTAGTGAGTTATGTTCTTTGAAATAGTGTTTTCTTTCATCTAGTAAAAGCAAAGTTGTAATTATTTTGCAACCTGGCTGTGATTTCCATCTGCAGACTTTCTTCGACTCTTAAATATGCTTTTCGTAAATTAAGACCATTAGTGTAATTTAAATGTCTACAAAATATGTGACATATGTATGGTTCTAAAACTAATTTTGAGTGTAATCTTGCAAAACTTTACATTCTGTTAACAGTCATCTTTTTTTTTTCCCCTAATAATTGCTTTGCTTGGAATAAGAACATCTGTTGTTTCAGAATAAATTTTACATACTTGGCATTTACTTTCACCTATCTTTATATTTTCTCTCCATACTCTCTCTTTTCAGATCTGTAGGGAACTCAATAGCAATTTGATAATTGATTAAAAATATTAAGTTCAATCTAGTTTTCTCTGAGTGACAGCCTATGGAAGAGAGGGAATAATGTGGATTTAAATTATCCAAATAATTTTAATGGTCAAAAAAGGAATCCAAGGTTATTTCTTTGATATTAAGTTGAATTTAGAAAGATATTTCAAGGAATCATTTACCGGATTTTGCTGGCAGAAGAAACATGGTTAGAAAGAACAAATAAGTATTAAGGAAAACTCACATTTCCAACCAAAATGTCACCATCACTTTTTCCCTAGTACTTTCACAGCCAAAATGTGCTTTAGTTTCTGTCATCAGTGTGAAATGTCCTTGAACTTTGTTGTGCCATTTCTAACAAATGCTGAAAAAAGTATAAGGGAATAGTCTATCAAAAATGAAAACACAATTTGTGAGTGGTAATTACTGGAAGAATATACCTATTCTGTCTCATGGCACAGAAGTAACTGAATATCACAGGGATATCACAGTATGAGTTACCCATAATTATAGTGAACGATTTGAAACAATATAGTTTTGTTTAAAGTAGATGAGGACTATATCACTAGGAAATAAAAATTAGCTTACCTTAAAAAAATACAAAGGAGAATTTTAGTGTTTTCTGATTTTCTGTTTTTTCTAGTTTAAGGTCCTTTTGCTCATTTCTAGGTATCTTTAACACACTTTCATGTTAATAAAATAATGGATATAACAGCATGTGTTTATTTTTTCATAAGCTTTTCGTTTCTATACAAAGCTTCCGTAGTTTTGATGACATGCTATACAAGAATAATAAAGACTAAGTTTTCTCTGTGAACTGGGTTAAATGGATTAAACTTTCTCAAACTTTTTATTTAGCCATACCTGAGATTTTTCAGATAAGAAGAAGCTATAATTGAGTGAAAGATTTCTGCAGGTTCTAAAGTTTTGTTAATTGCATCTTTTTTTCTTAGTTGAACATGAGCTGTAAAAGCATTTAACTTTTGTTTTTGCTAATATTACAATTGATTCCAGTTCCAATAAGGGTTTAAGTTGACACAAAGTAAAATCATTGAAAGAAAATGCAGGCAAACCTTGATAAATACCAGATGAAATTGTGGTGGTATTAAGTTAGACTCATACACACATTGTATTAATAATAATAAAAAGGAGTTCAAACCCATGATCTTATTTCATAAGGATTTTTTTAAAAATTGATTTTATCAGCCTACATTACATTTCTTCAAAATGGAAATTCATGCTGACTAGTTCAACATGGTGAGTTGGAGGTTTTGAACCCATGAGTTCATTAATGCCACAGTCATGACTAAAACAGTATAGCTGAAATTAATCTTTTTTTAGACATTAATAAGTCATAGTGAAAAGAAATAATTATCATGTCTTTGGGCCAACAGAAGAACACTGAAAAAGAAGTCAAGTAAACCAGAGCATTTCAAGATAATTGGCAGGCATACATCATTTATTCCAGATTAGCCAAGGTCATGCACTTGATGCTCCCAGTTTTTGCATCCATATATGTGGTCATTGTTGCCATCAAATTCCTGAATTTTGATGGCTATATTTAATGGACTGAGAATAGACCATGAAGAAAAGTACTGAGAACAGCCACTGTAAAAAGCACGTACTCCATTCAGTTAAACAGTGACCTTTTTAACCTCGCTGTATGCAGGAAATATCCACTTGTATTTTAGTAATTACATTAGCTTCCTTAATGGCATTTGGTACAGATGGTATAGGAAGAACTTATCTGCAGCTGAAGAATGCAGGCAACAGTTTTAGTTTGAGTTGTGAATACTTTTTCTCATTAGAGTTAAGGAGGGGGAAGAGAACTGAAAATTTGTGTGCTCTCTTCAATCAGAGCCATTATTTTTCAAAGGTTTTTATCTTTTTTTTCTTATTATGTTAAAACTAATAAAATTTTGCACATGCTAAAAATCTCTTGTTGAATCCTGTAAAACAGAGAGAGGAAGAATAAATGCAGTTATAATGCATTTGGGACTTAGCAAATTAATTAGAAAATTGATATTTATTCTGATTTATACTACAAATTCAATTTGATTTTATGAAGATACCTTAACCATTTTGTGTTCTCTTTTGTCTGTAAAATGGGAACAGAACTTCTTCTATCCCTTTTTTTTTAATTTTTGCCTGTTAGAATATAGACTGTCTACTGAAGGAAATTATTTTAATTCCTCTGCCATGCCAAAAGCAGTGAGGCAATTCACACAAGTTGGACTCCTAGAAGACAGGATGGCACAAATTTAAAAACCAAAAGAGCATTAAAATTATTTCTGGTCTATGAAGGAAAAGTTAAACAGGACAGGGATTGTGATTCTTGCTTAACTTACTCCTACAGCTTTTGATGATGTGGGATCTTCATAAACCAGAGATTACATTTTGACAGGTTTTCCTAATAGGCAGAAATGGATCTGTCCTCCATTAGGTCTGATCTGTTTCTGTCATTCTCTGCTATTGACTGCACAACAGCTCTGAAAGTAGACTTTGAAGATTAATTATGTTTTACGTAACAGTAAAAAAATCGTTATTTATTTCAAATATTATCTGCGCAGTCAGAAACAAGTGAAAATGGGAAGAAGCACAATAGAACCCTTAGCAGCTATGGGGGAGGAAATGAAGCATATAATGGAGGGCACACACTTTCCCTTGTGGTTTGACTGGAAGGAGTCTCTGAAGTGGGATTAGGGGGCGGATAAGTAAAAAACTTATAATGTGAAGTGGTGGCCCTGCTATGAATGTTTCACATTTCTGTATTCTGTTTTACTTTAAGGAATTTACGGTATGAGTATTTAAAGATGAATAGAAAGTATTTCTGTTTCTATTTCTTTTCTCATACCCATCAAGATGTGTGGGATTCCCCATTTTCTGTCTGGGCTACTCCCAGTTCTGCTTTTTTATAGCCAGAGTGCTGCACGCTTAATTTATGCTATAGACTGAGGCAAACATCTTTGACACCGTGAACTTCCTTTATGAGGCTTTGCTATCTCACTCTGTATTTTCATATGTGAAAAGTGCTACAGTCTCTAAGATAGTTATTTGTTTCTTTTGGACATGAAAAATAGCCTCTTAGAATGTCGTTTTTATGAGAGGTATTAATGGCTATTATCAATGGGTTGTTTCATCAGGCAATTACAGAACTGGTTACAACTAATGGGCCTGCTGACATGCTAACTGGTTGTCAGCTCTGTATCCTTCTCTTTCTTTTCATGAATTTCAGCAGAAGGAATTTAATTCTCCTTTCCAATGCTGGAATGCTGCATCCAAGCTTGCAGTTGATTAGATGTGATATACAAAAATTATCAAGTAATGTCCAGAGAAATAGTGATAAGACATCAATTTTAGGTCAGATGACCAGTTTACTTGAACCTGTAGAGTCATTAAGCTATTAAAAGTCAGAGAGATTATATAAAAATTCTTATTATTGTAAATATATAATTTTGCACTGAGTTAATTATGACTTCCTTCAAACAGAGTTATGTTTTCTCATGTCTACAGCTTTGTGTTATTAGGACTGGATCATCATTGTTTTCTGGATGATAATCATGAGTATTTATTCTAGTTTTGTGCCATTTTGGGCATGTTTGTTTTGGTCCACACTCCAAACTTTTTTATATTCTTTGAGGCTACACAGGTAGTGTAAAAACGCCAGCTGTCTTTGACAGTTAAGAACTTCTAATTAAATTAATTTTGGCATAAACTAATAATTTTTGTGTTTCTCTGTAAGGGATATAATTGCATCAGGTTTTCTTTTTGAAAACTTGGTGAAGATGCAAAGAAATTACTGCTGGTGCATAATCATTTTTATGTAATTTAGTTGGTTTTTCCATAACTGTGTATGGTGCTTATTCTGGATACATTTGTTCTTTCGATGTAAAATCAGAAGTAAAAGCATGTACAAATTTAGAAGATTGTAGCATGGGGATACGTTTCCAAGAGCATTATTTTGCCTTAGTCATGCTTTAGTACACCTGAGATTTGATTTTGATGACAGAAAGGTAATTTTTTTTTTTTTTTTAGTTTTACAAAATATAAGATGAATTCATAATACACCAGACAACATTCTATGATGAAATATTTGATATATCTGTGCTACCTGCATTGGTTTAACTGTAGAGTTCAGTCTTCTGTTTGGATTTTCTTTGTCAGCTTTCAAACAGTGGAGGTAGCTTGCAGGTGATGAGTATCTCATTAATCTTTCTGATCTTCTAGCACTTAGGCATAAGAATAGCTGATCAATTACAGCAATTGTCTCCCTAAATGAGCTTTGCACATCTGCCTCTTATTTCATTAACTGTCTGCACATATATCTGATAGAATGTAATCCTAGTAGCTTCTTACAGCTTGTTCTGTGTTACTATAAAATAAGGATGGGCTTGTTAGCAAAATGGGCACAAAAGCGTATTTATCCAGTGGCCAAAATAAATATACGTGCCATTATGTAGGAGTGCTTTTGTCTCTAATTCGTGTTGGTAGAAACCTATTTAAAGCACATCAGTTTGCTTTTCAGCCTCTTATTTAGTCCTTACTTGAGTTTTTTATTTTTGCATTTACCATTTTCATAACACAAACAAAGTGTTTTCATGCCCTAAAGCATGATATCAATGTCTAGATGATTTTAGATAACAGAGCCTACCATATATAAAATTAACAGTAGAAGTGAAATTTCATCCTAGTCTCCTTACAATGCATCTTTTAAATAATTAGATATGACATCCTTCTCTCAGAAAGCAAATTTACATTTCCAAAGCTGCAAACAAGTATTTCATAGTGACAGTCTTACTAGGTATGTATTATTTAAATTAATTACAAAGCAATGAGTAATAGTTAGACTCCATAATTCAAGGTTTGTTTTAAGAAATATGCCCTACAAATTATGGGTTGTGAGTTTAATAAAAATAAGATTTCACATGAAGGCCTCTTTCATTAATACTCAAGCTTTCAGTTACAGGATAATCAATTACCATCTGAAAATTAAAATAGTTTCTAAGCAGAGGTTTTTTTCTCTATCTGTTAATAAGTGATCAGTTTATTCATAAGAATTTACATTATTTAATATTCAAAGTTTGTTTACTTATGTTTATATCATATAGTAAATTGCTTTGGATTATACCAATATTTATTTATTTATTTATTTATTTATTTAAATAGTGAACTAAGCTGAAGGCCAAAAATACTTCATTAACAAACATTGTGTCCTGAACTGGTATAAATTATTCCAGATGATTCTTTGGTGCTTTCTGAATATTTAAGAATTCTTGAATCTGAAATTGTCAGTTAATTGTGCTTGAAACTTGTTTCAGTGTGTTTGAGTGATAAAAAATATACATTATACATATTTTATGGATTTCAGAAACCACGGAGCTATAATAGCAAAATATCTTTTAAATTCACTTTCGACTGTTTATTGCAGGTCTGGTTTGTATGAAGTCAAGTACCTCAGTGGTTGAACTGGTTATGCTGCTTTGTTCACAGGTAAGACATTCTCTAGTTTTGATTGTATTAATTTCTTCGCCTATTGCTAAATTGCTGCCAGCCTAATAATTGCATCTTGCAGTTTACTTCACTCTGACATTTCAGTTACTCTCTTCTGGTAATATATAAATTGTATATTTTTTTTAAATATATATTTCATAGTTTTTCTGTATTTACAGGGTATACAAAGCATATTTGCATTTGTTTTCTAAAAGTGTATGGATGCACGTGATGCATTTTTCCTGTGTATGAACTCTTTCAAGCCTGTTCTTATTTAGAATATGTGAATAGGATAATACTGTTGTCATAATTTTATGTCAAAATCTGTCTTTTCATTAGTAATTTTAAAAATTTTACTTTGTGCTGACTTTATTACTTTTGATATACATGACAACTGATTGGATATTTTATGTAGCTGTCAGTATATAAAAAGGAGAGCAACATGATTTAGGTGTTCCTCAAAAACTGACAGAAGCAGAATATTTCTATTAATATTTCTATTCAAAAAATTCTCTGTTTAATTATAGCATAGCAATAATGCTTTTCTCAGAAATCTAAATCAATTAACGCTTTGAATTGCTTTCACAAATAAAAAATTCAAAGCTAAAATAATTTCTCACACTGTGGATTATTTATATCTCAATTTTAATAATTTTTGTTTTAGCAGAAGTGTTATTGGCTAATTTCGTATATATACCCTTTTACTTTAAACTACAGGTTATCAGCAAACCTTTGAGAACTTTGTTCATTTTGTAAAATTTAAGAAAAATACAATGGCCTAACAGATCCAAATAACTTTGCAAGTTTTTATAATTCTCCAAAGTCTCATGACAATGTTTCATTTACCAGGTTCTCCACAGAATTATAATACCAGTTCAACTCAAACCAAGTTAGTGTATAAAATGCCCAGGTTAACTTATTATATTATTATTGAAGAAAATTACTTGTTTATAGCTTTACTTGAGCATTCACTGCTGCACATTGAGAGCATACACCAAAAATGTACTGAAAACAAATGAGTTTCTGGGGGCACTTGAAATTAAGATCTACTTTTGAGGAATCTATCTGAAAATAATAAACATTTACAGCTAATTTTGGGGAAGGGTGTTCCAACTTACCTGTGTCTTGCCAGTCTGTAGGCTGCATTTCTTCAAGCTTGTGACATAAGGAAATCATTAGATCTTCTTTTCCTTTTTTTCTCTTCTCTTTTTTTTCCTTCCTCTTTTAGAGGGATATCAGTTAGGGAAAAGTAAAAGAAAAATACATCCCTGGCAGGAGTCCTCGGTGGGATTTGAACTTCAAACCTCCTCTAGCAGGGCACTTGAAAAATTTGTTACCTAATGGTGAAGTCCTGGGTTCCAGGAAAATTCCCAAAGATCCATTAAGGCTTTTGAGCTCTATGTTCATGTCATGCAATTTTTTTATTTTTCTTTTTAGCAACTCTTGAAACATTTGTTTTGAGGGAAGGAATAACTTACAGTCCTGTCTTCCATAGCCTTTGGTTTTACTGCAATTCTCAGGAATAAACTGGAATGTAGCATTAGGGTCTAGTGTCTTTGATGGCCTCATCATCTAATCATAGGTTTAACATTACTCATTTGCTGGCTCCAGGAATTCCTGCCATTAAGGGCCCTAGAGATGAAACTTTGCCTCAAATATTGATTGAAAGGAAGAGAGAGAAATTTAAGCTCTTTCTGCAATGCTTTTTCTTTAGACATCTCAGTAAAGCTATGTAACAAATGCAGCTAAAATCAATTTGTTATTTTTATGACTATTATGCACGTTGGGTTTTATTTCAAAGTATTTGATTGTTTTAAAAATAAGATGCATTTTACACCTGTAATAATTTGAAGAGCCTAATAATTTTGAAGTTTCAAACATTTATTTTCTTCAGTGTTTGCTTGGAAGAACTATTTTCCACCTACCTAATTACTTGGGGAAATTGCAAGCTTTTAGTTTTTATACCCCATCTGATACTTCAGGGTTGTTTTCTTGTCTTCTAAATAAGAAGACTGTGTCTCCTCATGTCCATTTATTACTTCAGGAGTTAATGCTGTGGTGTTGGTGGAGTGATGTTAATTGTTTCTGCAGGAGTTGGTCAACAGGGGGCTGCAATGGCGCAAATTGCAATCTCCTCCTTTCACCTTCCTAACTCTTGGAGTATTGCTTGTGTACAATTGCATCTCCACAGAATATTGTCTTTTATACTATAGGTGTAAGCAAACCAGTCTCTAGTTCTATTCATCTGCAGTGAAAATGCTGGGTTTTTTTTCTATTTACATTTTTAAACTATCTGTCAAATTAAAACATGAGATAAATGCTACAAAAATACTAATACATAAGATGGTTAGAAGAAGAGAATGGCAGATAGACAAATATTGTAATCCAGCCTAATGCTAACAGAACTTGTAATTAGGATCTTACAAGCTGTTTTTTGTAGCAAATGAGGATAACTCATGTGGAAAGGAAAGGAAAGGAAAAAAAGAAAAAAAAGAAAAAAAAAGAAGAAAAGAAAAAAAGAAAAAAGAAAAGAAAGAAAAAAAAGAAAAGAAAGAAAAAAAAGAAAAGAAAAGAAAGAAAAGAGGGAAGGGAAGGGAAAGGAATAGTGCTACCTGAGCTTTTTCAAATGAAAGATTAATTAATATGAGCTGGAAAGACTATATAAAGTACTGTGGTTTTTTAGTATTCCCTATGTAACTAGGGTTTTTCTTCCTAACATGGGTAAATCCTTCATATTCAGATTGAATGACATTTTACAGATTATGTGGGGAAGTTTGAAATGTGTCACTCAAAAGATAGATGACGATAATAAAAACCTTTGAAAAGTACAATTTTGTTTGCACAGGACAAAGTAACTTTAGACATTGAAAAGGAAAGGGAAATGCGAAGTTTGTTTTCCTTTCATTTGCTACAGCAAATTAGATGCTTTTATGCTTTTTATGTTGGAAATTCCATGTTAACGACTACAGATTAGCAAGGATGTCAGAATTTTTTTTCTTATCTGAGCTCCTGAATAAAATCAACATTGCCAGCGGCTCACATCCAAGGTATGGTCTAAATTTACATGAAATATCACATTACAAATGTCTGAAGGTACATGTCATGGATAATTCAGTTCATATGGGCAGCCTTTTAGACTCTGAGGGATATGCAATCAAGGCTTTCCCCCAAAGGAATTTGGAGTTTCTGTGAAAAAAGACATTTTAAGTTTTAAAGGAACTCCTGTAGTTATGATGCATCATTTTTGGGTTCAGAGAAGAATAAAAAGAACTATTCTGTAATTTCAGAATCTCTCTAGTACTGTAACTTGTACTTGCTTGCATCCATTGTATTTTATCCTAGTATTACCTACTTCATTTGATTATCACTGAGGTTAATTTGAAGGCTTTATTTTCTTTATTTCTTATATAAGCCATAATCATACATCCAAGTACTTGAAATCAATTTTTTCTAGATAATTAATAATAAACATATAATGATCCTCACTTTTCCTAAAATAGGCATTTTTATTTGGATTTAGTCTATTTTAACATAAAATAGATGAAGATGTATTACGTTTGACAAGATCTGTGCTTGATTAGCTGGTCTTTGTTCCCTCAGCCTAGTTGAGCATGTCACAGCTGTGTTGCTGTTGGAGTGGCAGATTTCTTCAATAAACCATACAGTTTAAAGAAAAATACGTTAATTTTTGCAGTGTAGTTCCTTCTTATATCAGATTTAGATTTTGATTACTTTTTTCTTTTTTTTCTTTTTTTTTCTTCTCCTAGCCAAAACACTACAACAGTTTCTGATTACTTCCAGATCTTTTACAGATTCTTCTCTTTGGGGATATAGCTTCTGCAGAAACTGAGTAGTTGTATCCCAAAGGAGTTTTATCTCATGCCACTTATATTTTTTTGTATCTTATCTATTAACAAAGGAAATTAATTTTCTTAAACACAGTGTCCTATTATTTAAGGCATCTTGCTACTTGATCTGTTTAAAAGTATAATTATTATAAGGATAAATGGTTATTTTCGAAAAACATACTATATCATTTGTGATTGTATAGAATATCTGATATTGTGTAGAATATCTGATAAATTTCTGAATTTTGTAGTTTTTCAATACATCATTCATAATGTATTTCCCCTCCCCCTACGCTGGAAGTTCAATCAAGATTGTCATTAAGGAGCCTCCAAAGGAAATATCTAAAACTAGAAAGCAAATGATCTGATTCTGAATCACTATGTTGAGGAAAAACATTTCTTCTAGATGCTATTCCTTGTAAACAGGCTTTTATTAGAAAAAAAAACCAAAACTGTATGAGAAAAATAATATCCATAACCAAAAAATGCTTTCCTTAAAACTGGCAATGAAGGAGATTCTCAAAGAATTGGTAGCATGTAAGTCCCTCTTATAAGTAAACTGTAAGTAGATTCAGAAAATTGTTTACTTCTATGAAAAACTGTAGAACTTAAAGTGCCTTAAATAAAGAAAACTATGCCTGGAGTATATCCATAACTTGAAAAACCCCAGTATGTAATTAATTAAATTGAGCTTCAGCTAAGCTTTTCAAATGTTGGTTTAACAGTGTGAGCTTCATAAATGAGTTGTGGATGTCTAGGCTTTCTTATATATTAACTTGGAAACTGCTTGGACTGAATGCAAGTCTTGTCTCTCTGTATCACAGGCAGTCATTCAGTACATGCTTAATCAAAAAACACCTGTGAAGGATCTGCTCCCATGCAGCAGAGTCCATAGAACACTTTCTAGGAGTTTGATACATGTCAGCCAGTAGCTGTATACTACAATGTGTACCCTACAGCAGTCAAAACTATAAAGTAGCAAAATGGGGCAGAAGACGGTAGAGGTAAGGGAAGAGAGTGCACACCTTGTTGTCCTAAGTGGCAAAAAAAATTTTAAACACTATCAAGAAATTAATCCAACTCCAAGGAGAGGTGGAAAAACAAATGAAAAAAAAATACCCAAAAGATGTGCCTGGCCAGCGTAAATTCTAAGGAAATCCTCACTGAGTGGTAGGTTTATCACTGAAAATACAGGAAGACTCATCAGCCAGGCACTGCAGGGATTTCAGTAGGCACTAGCATATCCGTCTGTATTTTTGTAGTGCAAACAGGAGACAATACTGCATATCATATCACCGCAAAAGTCTGAATTAAAATGTATTGTAGAGGGGAAGGACACATGCAAACATGCAGAAACTCATTGTTTCGATAATCCTTTTTTCCAGCATATCTGGAAAATGTTTACCCTAACAAAGTTCTGCATCTGCTACACTGCTTCCGTTCTGCAGCTTCTTCTCTGCTAACCCCACTTTTGTATCAGTGCTGATATTTATAAGACTAACTCACAAACACATGTGAAAACTGCTGAGACATTTGTTTCCTGGCTTAATGAGTTAAGCTGACTATGAGCCTTGTTCAAAAGCCAGAAGAGCTACTCAAAGAAAAGGATTCAGGATCACAAATTTGGGAGCACAGAGAAGAAGAGAAAAAACATGATTCATGTTTTCATGGCAGCAAGCTGTAAGTTCAGATCTCTACATCTAATAGAATCATACTCTTAGGCTACACTTTCAGTGGTCAGTCTAGGCTCTCTCTGGCCAAGATCACCCTGGCAGAAGTATTGTATTTTCTTCATGCCTAGGTCCATGTTGCTGCTCAGTCCCTTTCATCAATATATGTAATGGTGGAAACAGTCACATCAAAACTAGCTAAATTAACTCTGAGTAAAAAAGTTATTTTTAACTGATTATACTGCTAGAGTAGCCATAAAAGCAATAACTTACAGCACGTGGCAGGTAGGATGGCTGGGGCTGTAGGAAAGACAGGCTGCCTCTGACAGTCAGGATAAAGGAATTTTGGCATTTGATGGGAGAGCAATAAGTTAAAACAAACAAACAAAAAATCCCACAGATTTTCATACACTGGACAAAGCACTGAAAGGGTGAATAGGAAAATGTGAGCAGTGTAGCTCCAAGCTGAGGCTTTGTAATTGCACATTCTACCACAGGCTCAAATTTAAGTTCAATAAATGGAGTCTTTGTGCCTGAAGCTAGTACTTTCTGTAATATTCTCATCCTATTTGGACTACATAAAGGTTCATCAAGACAGAAGCAATAATTCTGCTGTGTCCTTATCCAGTATCACATATGGTACAGCTTGAGTGTGTACTTATGTTTTGATATTGATTTTGGGCTCTTCACAATCCACAACATGGTCTATACACAAAAAGGTTGTTGTATGCACTTAGTGTGATTTCCAAAATTAACTCCAGTACAAGTTAGAGGAGAAGCAGAAAACCTTTTCCTTTGTATATATTTTTTTTACTCTAGAAATTAAGTGGTTCGTTGACTAGAGGGTTTATGATTTTGTGCATGGGTTTTCTGCTGGTTTTTTTCCCCTCAACATTTCTCATTTGCTTTATGGAATTCTGGAAAATAATTTTCCAAAAGGTGATTATTTTGCACGAGATTTTTTTTTTAATTATTATTATTTTATAGTAAAGAGAATTTACATACATTAATTCCTTATCTGTGTGTGGAATGTCTTCCAGCCCAGTCTCAGTCTTCATCTCTTAGTCATCTGCTTCTGGTAATCTAACTTTCAAATGGAAACCATCAATATATTCTTTCCTACTCATTGAGCAATTTTGCTTTCTTCATCATTCTGTGAGGTGTCCTTCCAGATTCCTGTACACTCAGAAAACTAATTCTGTGTTTTGCTTTTAGTAATAAGCAGGATGTTGTCTTTTTTATCTTACAGTAGAGTCATCTTGGAACTTCTGATCCTTTCTTTTACCTGTCCTTGTCAGAGTATTTTTGTCAAAAAATGTCAAAGAATACACTTATTGCACACCAGTGAGATGCTGATCTGGAAGTCTTCTAGTTTTATGGCAAAACAGGCACGATCGGAAAACTGCAGGAATTACTTCCCCATATCCTAATATGGAAAGGTGTCTTCCCCTGACTTCTCTAAGTTGCCTACAATTGAGAAGGATCTTAGATCAAAGAGGAACACCTAGAAAGTCAGTCAGATGATATTTTTTAAAGGGCTGAGAAAATGTGCAAAGGTCATTACTGGAGACCATCATTATTAATAAATATACTATAGTTTTGAGCAGTTTCACTATAATGGAAACAATATGAGGACTAGTTTTCTGTACATTCAAAGATCTTTTATTTACTTTTGAAAGACTTCAAATTAGTTATCTACCTCTAACATCAAAAACTGGTGAGGTAAAATGTGTACTGGCTTTTAGGATTAATAGCCATACATAGTGATACATGTTTTAATAATAATTCTAGCGTCTCTTAAATGAAGAACTACTTTTCCAGTCAGGAAGTAAGTTCTAGAAGTTGTGGAGATATGTATATCTTCTAACACATATCTTCTGTCTATATTAGAAAAAATACAGAATTTCTACAAGGTGATGAAGGTTAATTTTGTATAATTTAAATAAATGTGTCCATTTCCCTAGTGTTTGGATAATGTAAATGTTTTTGCAGTTGTAGATTTTTTTTCTCCTTTCTTCCAAAATACCAATGAAATATTCCTCTGGGAATGTTTGACTTCATTTTCAAGATAAATTGGGCAATTACCACAGGTGATTGGAAGGGCAATGGGTCTCTGTGTTTCCAAGAAAGTGAAATATTAACATATTACTCCAAGTCAAGAAAATGGAGGAAAAATGAGACCCTAGTCTTGTGAAAGTGAAATCTAAAACTTTCTATTACCTTTGTTGCATTGTTAAATTCATATTCACAAATACAATGTTATGAAAGTTTCGTTTTCTTTTCCTTTCTGTTATTTGGCCAGAAGCCACAAATATTTGAATACTTGCAGACTTGCCCTCTAGGAGGATGTCATCAGTCACTTTGCAACTTGCTTATTGTGGGAAATAGCCACTTTTAAAATGGATGACCTATCACAAAATCCTAAAATTGATCCCAAATTGATTGAAAGGATAGACCTAAAGTACATTTTATTTATCATCTATCAGCAGTACACATATGAGTGTGAGAGACGTATACAGGCAGTATAACTGGAATTCTTAGATCTGATTCTCATTCCAAACAATAATGGAAGGTTTTAAGACTTCAATATCTTTAGATAAATTCCTCTAGGAATGGTGGGGACAGTCCTATGATCTTAAAAAAAATATTATCATCTCAAAAATTTATGACTACAGTGATCAAAATTTTATGAGGCTGTATCTTGAAATTAGTTAGTTTTGCTATTTTTACTTACTTTTAAAGGAGAAGGTTTTCTGCCAGAAAAGAAACACAAAACATTTCTTTCAATCTTGTAACATTTTTTTTTAATATTTCCTCTTAAATGAAGTAAAGCAAGTTATTGGTGCAAGTAAAGTTATTGGTGAAGTAAAGCAAGTTTTTGGTTATGAATTTGTTGGTGATTTTAGAAGGTAACCCAACATGGAGTTCAAACCCAAGCTAAATTACATGTGTGTTATGAATTGCAAACACATTTTTATAAAATTTCCTCTTCCTTCTCCAGACAAAAGGTAGCACCTATTCAGCTCCACGCAAGATTTTCCTCCAAACATATTCAAGGGTCTAGACAAAAGAAAGCTGATATAATAGAATTTCATCTATTTCAAGAAGTTTTAATTAAAATACAGTGATTGAAGAATTGAGGTGTCAACTGAGTTATTAATATCTTAGACTGGAAAATTCACTAAATGTTCAATATGACAAAAGAAAAAATACTCAGATTAATTTAAGACATGGAGAAGAGAGAATTTCAGAGAAGATACAATTGATTGAGACAGTGGAACTTGTAGTGGAAGGAGAATTGTAGGGTAATTACTACACCAGGTATCTGTCCATTCTGTAACTGCAGTTTCTGGAGAAGCTTGAAATTTATGACAAAATTTTAGACTTCCTTGCAGAAAGTAGAAGGGGTGAAAATCACCATTCCTTTTCTTTACAGTAATTACTTTTTAATACTATCACAAGATTTTTTTGAGATATTTTCTAATCATCATGAATAAAAATTCAAAAATTTTATTGCAAAAGTTTAGTTGGAAAGAAGTCTAATATAAAGTAAAAAAAGTTCTTACCATGCCAACCCTGGTAGTTCCTTTTTTTGCTCCTTCATTATTTTTTCCAGGGCAAATGGCAAATTCTCTGTTATCAATTTAAGAGTTGTTAAATTTATGAATAACTTATGTCTGGAATATTTTTTTTCTTTTGTGCTGTAGATTGGAGAATTTTAAAGAGATAGGACTAGGAAAATACACTGAAAAGTAAACCGTAAAAACTGTAACTATATCGGAAGAAAATGTATGTCATGATTTAAAAGAAAACCAACTGAATTTCAAGTAATATCTGTACTGTGTTTTGGTTCATTGTTTAATATTTTTATCCTTTTACTCTCATCTTGATGTTATTCATCTCCTGTCTCCCTCTGTGTGGATAGTTTCGTAACAGGATTCTGAACCTTCTGTCAGGGAGGTATACTGATGCCTTCTGTATGCAGTGACACTTTTCAAGCAACAACAGAGTAGATGAGGAGTACAAGCTAGGTGGGGACAGGAGGGTAGCAATTGCCATTATCCTAATAATTTAGTGCACAGTTGATACCTTCAATAGAATTTTGCATAATATAAAATATTTAGAACATAGCCATACTGGAAGTAATTGAACTAAAAGTCTAAAGTTACAATGTTTAGTGATTATATATGAAAATAATATTTTTATTTATTTCAGCATGAATAAAGTTAAGAATTAAATTCTCATTCTGTTTTTAATGCAAAGAAGCGATGGCATCGTTCTTGAACACTATCTGTGTTTGACATAACATACCTCTATCTTTGAATCTTCTACACCCCACTTTGTTCCGAAAGGTGCACTGCTGGCAGTAATAGTCATCCCCGCTGCCATATCAATAGGACCCCCAAGGAAAGAAAGATCAATGCATTCTTGTATAGAAGTAGTTCTCTGGTACATGATTTTGTCGAGGGCTTCTGTTATTTCAGCATGCAATTGGCATCAGCGTTTTTGAGGCACAGAAAAGTCTTCTAGCTCTTTTTTTAAGGCCAAGAAGATTCATGATATGAACTTCACCAAGACCACACGAGATGTAGTGCAGCCATTCAAGCACTTAGCTGCTAATAACCAAATGTCTATGCTATGATTCTACTTAGCTGTAGCATAAATCTTCCAACTATTGTTAGTACATCCATTTCATGTGGTGTTTATCTTTCCACTTCTTGCATCTTGAGGTTGAGAAAGATTTCTGTGGAATCCAAGAAAATATAAACAAAATTGTTCCACATCTTAATCCAATTTTTAAAGTGCATGCAGTCATCTGAATGGCCATTGCAAAGGCAATTATAATGCTGGAATTTTTTAGTATTTCCATCCAATGTTTGCATCTTTTAAAAAGGAACTGGAAAAAAGAGAACCAGGTGCCTCTTCACAGGTCATCTCTCATGATCATGAATCTGTTATGTTAAATTATGCCTAAAAGTGAGAGGAAATTGTAGTAGTAATAATTATCCCCTTATTTGTGGATTAGTAAAGGGTTGAGAGTTTGTAGTGAATCTTGTAGTAGCTAGTTGGTAGTGAAGGAATGCATGAACCACAAATCCTGGTTTCTTTCTTGTTCTGCATCATTATGTTTTCCACTAGGTTTTGGTAGATAGTTGGGCAGGTTTCAGACATTTTTATTATGAATAATTACTTTGGATAAATTGATGAGATTTTCTGCTTATGAAGACATAAGAGCTTTGTTTGCTTCCACATAGATATCTTTTGGATAGATGGCTTTTTAGGTACCTTAAGATATCTCACATAAAATCCAGTTAGGCATTTTGGATGTCCTGTAGAATTCGAGACATTTGCACTGAGCAGGAAGATCTGACAAAATACTTGCGAGAATCTCTTATTCTTTTGCAGACACAGGTAGACTCTCTGCTTCTCTTTAAAAATGTAATTAGCATGCTTTCTTCTACCTGTCTTAGGAAGCCTTTTTTCTTTTCTTCTCTGTCTTTTCAATTTCTTTGCTGATTTGTACCAGTTCTGCTTTCCTGACTGCAAAGTCATTGCAGTTGTGGTGCAGAAAAGCATCTCAAAAGAAAATGCTAATAGGGGTTGTTACAGTGTACAGTAACAGGCTCTGATAAAAAAAAAAATTCTACTCTTCAAACACTGTCTTTAACCCAGACTTCTGTTTCTTAAAATGTCACGAGGTGATTATGCAATTGAATTCTTTCATTCTCAGTTTCTTAGAGTGATTTTGTACTCCACCAAGGTGATTTAACTGCTTCCAAAAGTTAGATCATTAGACTGGCTTCAGTTACTGCATTAGCAAAATTAAAACACAGAAGAAAGGACATTACAATGGTTTTCTAGCTCACAAGCTAGAGGTTTGAGTGCTGATACTCTGTCTTCTCTAACTAGGAGTTACCTGCTCAGTAATGGGTCAAGAGTATGTTCATTATTTGGGTATTTTACTAGCTTGCTTTTTATGGAGCCAGTCATGAGTACAAGATTATTGTTGCTGGGAGTTTTTTAAGATACATGACTCGGTCAAATCTGTGAATTCTCATATAATCAGTAAGAAGCACTTAGTTGATTAGTTACTAGATTTCAAAGTTATTTTTTGACAAAATTTCCTTATCTATACAAGGCCATCTTTTTTTTGCCCATATCAGGAAAGAAACATTGAGAATTTCTACCTGATTTTCTTAGTCCTCAAAAAAGTGAAATGTATACCAGAATACTTCTGTAACTGTAACTCTCTCTACCCGTTTTTGTTTATAACGTGAAGTCTGAGACTCGAAAATTTCTCTATGAACTGTAATCCAGCTAATGTACTTTGATTTTTTTTTTTCTTTGTAAGGAAAAGGAAGTGTTTATTACTCTTAAAGAAAAGTTTTAAGGACTTTTCAAAGGAAGTAATCTTGACTTTCTAGAGAGATATCTCAATCTTTTTTCATCTCAAGTATCAGAAATCAGTTGGTGTGATAGAGACAGTGAGTTGTCTGACAAAAAGCTGTTTGTTATGCATTGAGAATTTTCTTTTTAACTTAGTGGTATATGAATTAAAAGCTTGTTATCTTTTAATATTAATTAGGTGGTTTACACTGATTTGAAATTTGGTCTTGGAAATCTATGCAACAGTAAAAGACTTTTAAAAAAACAGTTTGTGATCACCGGCTGGTTTTGTTTTCACTTATAAGGAAGAAGCAAAAATTGAATTCAAGGGGGATAGATGATACATAGGTTATTGTCTTCCCTATATAATAACATATGCAAGGTGTAACAATGAAGCAACGTGAAGAAACTTCTGCTGTGGTACTTTGTTGCACTTATGTTCATTGGACAAGTGTATGAACTGGAGAAACGAGATGTGTTTTCTATTCTCTGGACAGGAAAAATATAAATTGCTTAAGGGTGAAACAGAAGACATAACCACTTAAAATTTATTTGAAAATCAGAATGAATTATAGTTTCTAAATGATCAGGTCGTTCTTCTCTGGGGGAAAATATTAAGAAGTTCAGCCTAAATTCAGTCTCTTTAGGAAGTCATCGGGTCATATTCAGATATGTGGTTTAAAATCCTTGGGTTTTGATCATGTTATATTTTATCTTCTTAGGAATGGCAAAATTCTATTCAGAAGAATGCAGGACTTGCATTTATTGAGCTCATCAATGAAGGAAGGTAATGAATTTTAAAGCTTTTGAACAAGTAGTCATTTTGCATTTATTCCATTGGGTGATAATACTTCTTCACGATCTGTTCCAAAAAGATTCTGAAAAGGCCATTTTAATTAAGAGATTTATTGTATAAATACTTAATATAGTAAATATTTCATTTTGAAATGTGTACATTTTGAAAATTTTGTTTATTGACTGAAGGAAATAGAGTTCCCATGAACTGTATATAAGTTTGGAGTTATCCGAGAATTGAACCACCATTCTCCAGAGTAGCAAGGTTGTTTTACCCAGACAGTCCAGGGAGCCCAATCTGCAAACCCATCTGCTGCTCCATCTGTTTTAGGAGCACAGCGTTCATTTTACAGATGTACTTCTCTATACTACTATTTCATGATGAATTATTTTATCTAGAATTTTTGGTCCAATTTGAGTCTGTAAAACATACATGACGTTATGTTTATATGAGCTTCCTTAGTTTTGCAAATTTTTATGATACTTTAATATCAGTCCTCAAGTAATTTTGGTGCTGTATCTATGTTCGACTGTGTGCAATGTTTGTCAGTACTTCTAGCCAGCAAGCTGGGCAGCAAAGGGAGACTCTTCGGTCTTCCTGGTAGTGGAGTACTCGAGATAAACAGAACCACTTCTGTAATGTGTGTGACTCGTATTGGCCAATGCATTAAATCCAATTGAATCTACATGTTTTGTTATGTGCAGATAAAAAAAATATAACAATATACCTGTTGAAGAGATGTTCTCATTTTATGTGTGATTTCTTTTTTTCACCAATGATATCTCATTGGCAAAGTGAAGTATCAAATCTTCTCTTTATTGTAGGATATTTTTTGTCTAGCTGATATTTCAGTGGTTAAATAGTGAATTTATTTAAAATAAAGTTTAGAAAACATCAGAGTATAGAAATATAGGAATATGCGTATTCAAAAAACAGGAGTGTGTAGTTATTACCGAATTTTTGGCTGATGTAAATTCTCCTAGATTCCCTGTGCACACCGAAGTTACACCACAATATAACAGAGGGAAACATAGTCCTTCCATTGGAAATTCTTCTTGCTATGAAGTACCAGTATGAGTTTTTATACTATAATAGGGTTCACCTGAGTGGGTCATGTACTGCACATTATACAATAAATATTACCTGGAAATAGACTGAATAATTATAATAAGGTTATGTTCTTGGATAGTAATACACAGCACCATTTTGACCTTTTTTTATTTTCTCAGCCAGGATATTAAAGTCAGATATTGTTGTATCATAGCTATTGATAAAATGATCCTTCTGAACAGATCCTATACCTGCATATTTTTAGCAGTCAGGTATTAAGATGCCAGTGGACCTGATCCCCTCCAAGTGACTTTTCAAAATAAAGTAGTATTTAAGAATTGCTACTTAAATCTAGTCGAAGGAAATTCTAATCAAACTGCCCTTAGATACATAGATATGAATTCCTCTGTATAGTTTTCTCAGAAAGGCGTTTTAGAAAAAGTGTATGTGCGTTACTAGAACACTCTTCTTTGCAATCAGCCCTTTTTTTTTAATTTACCGTTTTGGGTATAAAGATAACAATCCTTTAACTGGAAATTGTTATAAATATTTATTCTGCTTAATAGCTAAACTTGTGAATGCAATTCATCAATCATAGCTAGAGAATGCAATTGTGCCGTTGTCAACAATTAACAGGACATAAACAGTTGATGAATGTGCAGCTGAATTAAAGTGCTCCCTAGGATAACCTGAAATTATAAACTGGATCATTTAAAGGAATCTAACAAAGGATCTTTATAATTAAAACAAAGCAGGGTTAATGGGATGTAAAATTGCATATAATCACTGTGCAATAATGATTGAATTTTAAATTATTAAAATCAAAATGAAGACTAAGAATATTTTGAAGGACTTTCTGGGTAAGATTTTGAGAGACCTGGGTAATAAATCAACAGTTTTGAGACAGAGCTTTCTTTTGAGCATGGAGGAAAAGGTTTACATGTAATGTAGAGGATCGTAGTCTTTCATTAGATGTCTATGTTTTAATAGACAAATCACCATGCTATAAGGTGATTTTCTGAGTATTTAACTTTTGTTATTTCTTCTTGAAATAATTCAAATGCCTTTCTGATCCTTGACTTTATTATAAATATTCTGAAATAAAATATTTCAGTTTAGTTGTTTTAAAAAATAACAGCTATATTCCTGTTATTTAAAAAATTGCATTTTCATTTTAAATTGGTTGATTTACAGTATTTCTGTTTTTTCTTGGTTTAGATAATGTTTTATTAGGCAGGTCTGAATAACACATACTTGTACAATTCAGTATACAGACACTCTGATACAACTTTCTAAAAATAGAACTGTTGTAACTGGTAATTAGTGTTCAGTGTAATGAGATCTGACTATAGATTTAAATTAATACTTTCAAAGTCTGTAATATACCTGAAAGATTTAGTGACATCCTGGTTATGATCTTGAACTTTATGCTTCTTTTTAATCATACTATGAATGTGTGATGTTGAGGGTATCACACATGTCAAGAGCTCCACTGACAGCAGCTTAATTAGGATTTCAGGTTTACATTGGGGTATACACATAAGTAGGCTTCTTAATTTAAGAGCTGGATGCATCTACAATGTTGGCTGTAAAAGGAGACATGAAAAGACTTTAGGAATGTTGTGTGAGGAGAGTACAGCCCACATTTGAGTGAAGTAGTGATGGATGAGGTTGAAAGAAAAGGCTGCATGCTGACAAGAATGAGATAAGATAGGAGCACCCACCTCATGCAGATACGTACACAAATGTATACAGCTTCAGCAAATGGGAGTAGAAATTACTCCACATGTAATCACAAAGCTGTGGCATCGTTGGAATGATTGAGATTTGGTGGGATAGCCTGCACTGCATGACAGAATTGCTGTGATAGACAGATACAAGTTCCTTGGGACGGATAGGCAGAGAAAGCAAGGAAAGAGTGTTGCCTTCTCTGTGAAGCTCTTCAGTGAGTTGGATGACAGTTTGATTGATAACTTTCAGGACAGGATGAGAGGAGAGTCCACTAAGGGTGACATCATGGTGAGAGTTTTTTACAGACCATCCATTCAGGGTGAGGGAAGGGAAGAAGCATTCTTTAAGCAATTTGGAAAGGAAGAACCATTCCTTAAACACTTTGAAGAAGTATCTGGATCACAAACCCTATTTTCCCATGGGGAATTTTACCCTTCCTGACAACCTCTGAAAGTGCAACAAAGTGGGATCCGTGTAGTCAAGACAATTGCTGAAGAATGCTGGGAATGACTTCTTGATGCAGGGTGATACAACTAAGAGTGACAAGCAGCTGGATCTGCTGTTTACCAGCAAGCAAGAATTATTTTTGAATGTAGTAAATAATGGTACCTTTCGCTGTAGTTACCATGAAACAGTGGTGTTCAAGATCCTGAGGGAAGTGAGGATGGAGAGTAGCAGAATACAGATTCCATGACTGCAGATTTTAGCCTGTTCAGGAAACTGATTAGTAGGATCCCATGGGAGGCAGATGTGGAGGTCAAGGGAGCTCTAGAAAGGTGGCAGGCTTTTAAGTACAGCATCGTCCAAGTGCAAGAACAGGAAAAAAGTAAATGTATCAATAGAGTGGTTTGGCTAGCTAAGGAAATTATAGTAGAGCTCTGATGCAAAAAGAGAGTGCACAGGAGGTGGAAGTAGAAGCAGGCTACAAAGGAGGAATTTAGAAACATTGCTTGAGCATGTAAGGAATGTTGTCAGGATGGCCAATAGTCAACTGGAAGTGAGACTTGGAAGAGAACAAGAGCTTCATTAGAAGGCTGACCAAAGGAAATGTGGCTTGTTGCTGAGTGAGATGGATGACAGATATGACTGAGGTGCTCAGTGCCTTACTTACCTCGTTCTTCATGAAAGTTTCTCAAGCCTCTGTCTTTAGTAAAAGGGTTCAAGGAGGACAACTAGAAACAGTGGATAAGGATTGAGTCAAGAATGCCTTCGAACAACTTGTACCATACAAGTCCATAATACCTGATGGTCTACATCTGATGGTTGTAAAAGTCCTTGCTAGGCTGATCACTATGATCACAGGTGCCTGAAGAAAGGCGAAGATAGCACCCATCTTTAAAACAGTCCACGAAAGCTCGTCAGTTTTTTTCTGTGCCTTGGAAAATCATGTAGCAAGTCCTTTTGAGACACATTTTTGGCCACACAAAAGAGAAGGTAATTGAGAATAGTGAACATGGATTTACAAAAGACAAACCTAACTGTTTACCTTCTGTGATAAAACAACCAGATTTGTTGACAGGGTGATTGCAGTGAACATCACTTACCTTGACACTGGCAAGGTTTTCATGCTGTGTCCCACAATCTTCATATATCAGAGTAGGAACTCTACATTCTGAAGGGATGGACAACTAAATAGGCAGAAAATTTACTACTTAAAGGGGCTTCAAGGGTTGTGGTTAGTTGTTCGTACCTTAGTTTGATGTCTTTGACAAGTGGAGTATCTTAGGGATCTATCCTACCTAAGAGACGGATGTTACAGATATGCAAATACAGCCAGAAAATAGCACTGGGGAAGCAGTAGCACTCAGATACAATATATAAATAAGAACAAAGGTGTTTGATTTTTCTGTCCTTGACCAATTTTTCGTGCTTTTTGTCCTCCTCACCAAGTATAACTTTTGATTGGAGGAATC
This sequence comes from Pseudopipra pipra, assembly GCF_036250125.1. Classification (NCBI taxonomy): domain Eukaryota; kingdom Metazoa; phylum Chordata; class Aves; order Passeriformes; family Pipridae; genus Pseudopipra; species Pseudopipra pipra. The sequence goes on from NC_087550.1 coordinate 50,926,187, forward strand.
CTTTATCAACGCTGAGTGGTTGTTTTATGGAGATTCAGCCTACTTGTTATCTTCCTTTGGTAGAGGATTCCTGTCATAGATATTTCTGTAAATCCGGGCACCAAATGTCTGTATTTCTATTCCAGCTGAGGTGTGAGCTTGAGCTCCCTGTTTAGATGTGGGTTTTTATAATCTCATATTCTTTACTACAGCTGTAGTCCTACCTCCAGCTCTCCTAACTCCAGACTAATAGTCACTTTGTGTTAGACAAAGCAAACGATCGGTGTCCTTGTGGGGTCAGTACAGCTAGAGTTCTTAGATCTGTTAGAGATTTTGAGGTATCCTCTCACCTTCTAGTATTGCCTGATGAGTATTGCCTCAAAGGGAAGGCTAATTCTGAGATACAGGCCATCTCAGTCGTAACAGCTGGTCTTGGATGTTATTTGAATGGTCACCATTTCAAAGAGACAGATTCCTCTTGATTTAGAAAATTCTTATATGAAATAGAAAATCTTTATAAGGAGTGGAAGAGATTCCTTTTACTCAGCTCTGAGTTTCACTGAGTCGGTTACAGCTTCTGTGGCATTTCTGAAACATTAATGGTTACCCTGCATGAAATTTATCTTGCCAATGTGCTCATGTTGTAGTCCAATAGTCAGTCTTTGCATGCTATAATTTCAGACTTTTTTCTAGCAAATTCTTCATCATTGCCCTTTTGCAAGAAATGAGACCTCTGTGTGAGATATTACCTTCTAAAGTTTATAGAAATTTACTTTCAAAGTATTTATAGCAGTACTGTGTCTTGTGGAACATAAAACCTCTTCATATCAGACTAATTTATGAATCCTATGACAGATACCAAGCACAACTATAGGTTTAATTTCTTATGAATGCCATTTAGAGGAATAATTGTCAAAACAACTGTTTGGTGAAAATATGACATATTTTGAGGCTGCTTTTTGGAAAAAATAATCTATGGGCATCTGATAAAAGTAAGTCAGAGAAGCATCTGTTTCTCTGGACATGTGAGTTGGCAGAACTTCAGGAATGAGTAGAGGAAGCAAGACCTTAGCTAAATTATAACAAATGTTCATTTTGTAATCTATTTTGAAAATTGCTGTCTGAGAATGATCTGCTTTTTTTAGTTTATTTCAAATGACAAAGATTGGGTAAAGTAAGCTCAATTATTCTGTCTAGTGGCGTAACACTTATCAGCCCTCTTTCTCTCTGTGTGAAATTATTACTAGGAAAAACTGACTGTGGGATAGCAAAGTCAGTTTAGGATAGTTAGCTAGTGAGATAAGAGTTTTCATCCTTCAGTTCTGATAGATGTAGAAATAGCACCCCAATCCACATCTCTATGTGTTGCAAGAATTTTATGAGTTTTACATGTTTCCAAGAGAGTTTGTGTATAGTCCTGTCTCTAAATCCAAAACTCTAAGAAGTTCTCCCAGGCTCTGACTATTTATCTGAGTGACTTCATGGAATGTGGAACTCTACAGTCCAGCCTTTTTAAACTCCAGTATCTGTAAAACAGAGGCTTCTGATTGATTACACATACTTTTTCACAACTTCCTTTAAGCTCTAAGCACTCCAGTATTCTAAAGTAACTTTGCTGAGGAGAGAATTCAGGAAAACTAGTTCCCTGGATTTAAAATAACTTCTTATCTATTCCCAAACAATATTTACCAATAACTCTTATTTATGAATCGGCATGTCCTCAGACATACTCTTCCCCCAGTCTGCTGTTGCTCAGAAGTCTGAGATTCTTCCATTTTTTAGTAAAGGAGAGCCTGCCATTTACTCTTATTCCTATAGATACTTAAGCCCTGTCATGCTTATTGTAAAGTACCAGAATACTTTAATTCTAGTTTTTACTTCCATTTTCCATATGTTCAGCTGGAAACTCCACAAGTATCTGTACTGAAGGATCATTTCTCTGTAGAAGGATTTGAGTCACAAGTGATTTCAGACTGCTTTGTTGATGGATTCCGTACTGAAAGTCCTTTGATTCAGCCTAAAAACAAGTTAAACCTGTTTCCTAGTAAAGGGAGCTTTAACTGAGGTTTGTAAATTTGGGGGCATTAATAGAAATCAAGCTTGTCTGGGTGAAGAGAAACCTTAAGTTACCAAGTCAGTGTTTAATCTCCACCTTATGCAGTAAGAATTAACACACAAAGAGGATAATATTTTTGCTGATCATCAGTTCCTGGTTGAGACCAGCTTATCTTGGGAAGAGCACAGCTGCACACTTGGCTGAAGAAATGGTCACACAGGATAAAGGTCAATGTCTTTTTTCTTTTGGTAAAATTTCTGAATTACTGGAAATGAGTATTAAAAAGTACAGCAAGCCTGAGGTAAAAATTTTCATGCAACTCCGTAGCCCTTTGGAAGCACTTCTTGGGTAGAGAATTATAAGTATGACCAGAAGGCCTGACTCATCACTGTCTCAGCATTAATCTAGTTACTAGGTCTTTTGAGGGTTAGTGTTTAGGGCTTGCTAAGACAAGGGTGAATGAGAACAGTGGATATAACTCGGTGACAGTAATAAGGAGATATCACTAAAGAAAATGTTTTATTTCCAAACGAGAGTGAAAATTATATGGCTCTCAAATTCCAGATCATCCCTCTGTATAGCAAGTAGCAAGTATATAGGCATTCTGTGCCTCAAGCTCCTTCTTAGTGGGATTGGTCACTCCAGTACAGGTTTAGGAAAGATACAGAGGATAGACTTACCCAAAAGGGAGTGCTCTGTAAAAAACTGTAGATGGGAAACAGTTGGGCAGATGACAGAAATATCAATCAGGATATAATGGGTGGGTTTCAAACCTGCATTGGTATAAATATTACACAGTGTAAGGTTTTACATAAATATTTTATAATGTAAGAGTACATGGAGTTCACCTTCTTGAAAATATATGCTAAAGTCTGCTGATTCATCTTTTGGAAATGTCTGAGGAGGTAGAAGACCAATCTATCACTGAAATTTTGTGCAAAATCATAGAATATAGGGCTAAGAAAAAGGGAAATACAATTCTAGAATTTTATCAGAAGGGATATTTCCATTGAAATAAGGCAGCATTAATGTTACTATGTAAATAGCGACTAAAACCTGTCTGTCTAGAATACTGCTGACAGCTTTGGCAATGCATTTGCAGAAAAGGTAAAATCAGCCTATATTAGTAAAAACCCTCTTACCAACTGTTTTGCCATAGTCAGAGAGCTGATTTACTTGGCCTAATAAAATAGGAGTAGATGGAATATTAGAAGGTCAGCAGAAGGAAGAACTGTGTAAACCTAAGGGCAATGTTTGCATAAAAGGGAACAGTAAAGGCTGCTCAAGAATACATTTGGATTGGAAAGTAAAAGGGTTTTAATGTTCTGAGACCCTTCCAAATCTGTGTTGGAGTCAAGAAACTCAATCACATTTTCATATGCTGAACACACATTTCATGAGCTAGATTTCATGAAAATGGCTTTAACAAGCTAAAGACAGTTAATTAAATAGTTTCTATGATGTAGCTGTGTGTTGCAATGAAGGGGCAAATTTGCTGACCTAGAGGTCCTTGTTCCTTTCTCTTAATTGTAGTGTGTGAAGGAAAATTTTTATTTTTATTTAATGTATTGGCAGTCTTTGATACTACTGAATGTAAGATTTCTCCTGGTTGAGATTATTTCTGAATAATTTCTTTTTTTTTCCTGTGAGAATCCAAAAATAGTTGTAAGCCCTTATTCTCATGCAAGAAAAGTCAGAGGTTTCTTTTTTTTTTAATTTTAATCTTATGCCATGCATGTGATTGAGTTAATGAGGACTTAGATAAAATGGTTAGTATTCAAAGGATGGTGACATTAACATGCATGTTCACCACGTGTAAACCAGTTAGGACAGTATGCTGAGTAGTGCTGTGCCCATATGAATTTGAGATTCAGAGTTAGCTGGCTATGACTTAATCCAGATATAACAGTAATAACACTTTTGCCATCTTTTTCGTAGTAGAAATGTAGTTTGAAAATACATCGTAACTTTCAGTTAGAAGTAAAAGTCAGTATCAAAAATTATTTGTAAGTAGGGGGTTTAAAATTCAAAAAGTAACAATTATCCTTGAACAAGTACAGCAAGCACAGAAGCAAGTAGCTTCGCAAAAATGTCTGTAAGACATTGCTTCCCTGACCTTGTAGTAGCTGCCTCTCAATGATAAGATGACACATTTAACTGCTTTAACTTATTATGCTTCTGTTTTCAGCCCTACATTCTTGCACTTACAAAACAAAACATGCAGGCCAAGATATTTTGAGGCATTTTGGAGGCGTGCAAGATTTCTGAATGATGGCCTGGATTTTAAACCTTCCCGTTTTTTTCAAAAGTCTGTCTGACAAGGGATTTTAAGACTAATGTGATTATTAATGGTCTTCTAGATACAAAAGCATAGTTTATCTAGTCTTTGGAGTTCTGTGTTAGGTGCATACAAGCACCTAAGGTAAATGAATCACAATATGTCCCTTACTAGCACATATTGATACAATATTATCTAGTGATTATATAGTGTTGACAGGCTGTAGCTTCACTTTGGTCATAATCCCAATTTGTTAACTACCATACAAACAATTTTTCATCTTTTTCTTGAAGAAATTGCCATCAGTGATAGAGATATGAGAATGCATGAAACAACTGGCAAGACACAATTGAAATAATACTGAGATACCCATAGATAAGACTTTTGACAATAAACAAAAAGGGTGATAGCATAGTTTTCAATGAAACCAAGTAGCTTGGACTGGCCTTTGTTCGCACTGCTTAAGGTTAGCACTTGCTAGAGCAGAGTGTCTTCATTCATCCTACATAGCACTTAATCCAGTTCTTCCCTGAAGCCTGTGCAGTTCCTGCTTCACCATAAGATATCATTATTATTTTATCTGTTTAGTTCAGATTGTTTGGATTAACATGAGGTTTACTCTCTTGAATGATGTGTTCCATGTGTGCTGGGGTATGGCATGAAAACATCTGCAGAACTTTCTTGGGTAGCATTGGTCTGAGTTTAAATTGATTAGGTTTCTTCACTGTGTCTCCCGTCAACTGTTCTTTGGATGATGACTATATTTTCTGGATTGGAGTGAGCCAAAAAATTGAATGGAGGCTCAGCTAATGATTTCAGTGCTGTAGGCAGTCAGGACCCAGTACTCAGGCATGTTCCTTGATCACCTCTTATTTGTCATCTCCTTGACTTTGGACCATGAAGACCTGTGGCATTTCAAGGTTACCTGAGTATGGCTTAGTTTGGCTAATGTACTGTCCAAAAACTGCAGCAACTCCAAAGTTATTCTCAGATGCATCAGTTCTCTCAGTCTCTGCAGCAGAAAGGACCGTTAGAGGGGTGGGAGGTCAAACTGAGGTCACCAGCAATTTTAGCCAGCTGGTTTGAACCTGCTGCCGCATGTCTATAAAAGTTTTCTGTAAAGCAGCCAGAGACTTCTCCCTGTGTATTCCCTGGCAAGAAGTTTATTTATAAGTTATGCAAATTAGCATTCTTTGGGCATCCATTTGAAGTCCCCTGTAGGTGCATGAAAGGGCACAGAGAATGTGAACACTTCTTACTACAGATAAATACAATTACGATGAATATGATATTTATTTATCATTGCTCGTGAACAGAGGCAGCTTAGATTTTTACGTATTTGTTTGTTTGTTTTGTGGGTTTTGTTGTTGGTTTTGGTTGGGTTGTTTTGGGCTTGTTTGTTTGATTTCGAGGTATAAAAACCATGCTCAGATGTCCCAGATAATAAACCCAGTGGATTGGAGTTAGTCTTCATCTTTTCTCATCAGGTTCATGGTGGTAGGGAAACCTATAGCCATTCACCTAAAACTATTTAGAATTAGAATTCTTGTCTGGACCACAGCTGGACCATTTGCACTGTGCTCTGTTTATTCCATAGGTTATTCATTCAGGAAGGAATGTGCAGCTAGTAGACACTTGAAATCTATGTGTTTTCAGTTTTGAAAGCCTAGCTAGTTGCTTCCAGGTCATTAATGTCATGTGGGAAAGTTCAGGAAGACCTGTGATGCAAAATATGATTAAAGATGTTAAATACTCAGTTCTTCATTTTAGAGAAGCTTGTTTATGTCATGAATCACGGAATGGTTGATGCTGGAAGGGACCTCTAGATATCATCTAGTCCAACCCCCTGCTAAAGCAAGTTCACCTAGAACAGGCCACACAGAATTGTGTCCAGGCACCTTTTGAATATCTCCAGGGAAGGAGACTCCACAACCGCTCTAGGCACTCTGTTGCAGTGCTCTGTTACCCCAAAGTAAAGAAGTTTTTCCTCATATTCAGCTGTAACTTCCTGTGTTTGTTCATGTCCATTGCCCCTTACCTTGTCGCTGGGCACCATGGAAGAGTCTGGCCATATCCTCTCGACACCCACTAATGTTCACTCCTAATCCATATCTGAGGGTGCTTCTACGCTTACCTCTTAACAATAAAAATCTGGACTCTTAACAGTAATAAAACACTGAAGCATATTTTCCAGCAGGGTAGATTAAAAAAGCTAAATTTTGAAGACTACAAAGTCAGCAACTTTAGTCTTTAGCTTATAGTTTGCAAAATACTTTTTGCTTTTGAAAATAGCAAAGGGTTAGATAAAAGCATGAATGCCCAATGTGAAACCTTGATCCAAGCTTGTTTGTCTTCATCTCTAAAGAGAGGCCCCTACACTTACGTCTTCCCTTGCCACACACACACATATTAAATATTAGTTCAGGGTAATTTCCTTCCTTCACAGATGGTAGAGCACACCAAAGAAGGCAAGAATAGAGTTCAGATCTTTCCATCTTACAGGTGTATGGTCCACTAATCATGGCTTTCATTTCTAATAATTATAATTTTCATTTGTGGTGCGTCCAACAGCAACACCAACCTTAGGGTGGAATTTGCTAGAAATCTCACATTCTTAATATAAGAATCTCTGAAATTCAGCGTGTTTCCCTGATGCTGCAAAAAGGAAAATCCCAGACCATGATCCAACTTGACACAAAAAGAAACAGTTCTTCCTGACACTAAACAGACCTGTTGGATCATTTAATCCTAAAAAATATTTCCTCCCTGCTGATAAGAAGACCAGAGTAATTTGTAATAGAACGGCCAACCCTAGATATGGACTATAGGGACGAGAAAGCAGTTGCTTCCATTATTGCTGCCCAATAAGATGTTAGCATTTTTAACAACACAGTGTTGTTTATGCTGTAATTTTATTGTGCATCTCATGGTATTTTGTGGCTTTTACAAAAGTCTTCATTTAAGGTGTCTGACTGACATCCTCAGTCAGTCCAGTTTTAATCTATTTTTATCTTCTTTTAAAGTAAGATTTGTCTAGTTCTGATACCTTGAAAACTTGTAGATATGGTGCACCTTTCACTCTAGTGTTTGAAAAACATGAGAACTACTAAAATTATTTTGCAATTTTAATAGCACTTTAAATCTTCAGTAATCTCATGATTTTTTAAGACTGAAATTGGAATATCTTTATTTAACAATATGATGGTACAAATAAAAGTTTAAACAGTTGTCTTGATTTTTTTAAATGATAGTCCGGTACTCATATTCATATTGAGACTGTTGTTAAAAACATACTCAAAATATAATACTTCCATAAAGAACTTTCCCCTTCAATAATAAAAACTTTCTTCAATTTAATGTAATTTCTTTATGCTTTCACCAATGCAGAAAAATTTGGATCAAATTAATTTTTTATGTCAACTAATTTGGCAATTAAATTGCAGTAGTTTCATTTATTTTAATTTTTTTTTCCATTTTAAGTAAATCTGATTAAATAGTTTATTTGAAGTACATCGAAAGGTTGATTTTGATTTTTCTTATTTTAGATTATTATGTCATGCAATGAAAGACCATATAGTGCGTGTTGCAAATGAAGCAGAATTTATTTTGAACCGACAAAGAGCTGAAGATGTCCACAAGCATGCTGAGTTTGAGGTAAGCCTGAGAGCTGGTGCATTTCTGTTTCTCTGTTTTCACTCACTTGTCACCTAGACTGTAACCCCATACAATAAGAATTTTTTTTTCTTCCAAGGAAGAAATTTACATTGAAAGCATTTCAAAACTAGATTTTAAAAGCTTTAGTAATGGTCAAACACAAGGAATGAGTTTAATTTCTCATCTTGTCACTGAAATTCATAAAAGTATTTACAGCTTGAAGAAAAGCCTTAATCTGAATGTCTAATCTGATATGGCGGACAGTTCACAAAGAACTTTTCTGATTTATTGAAAATAGTAATGCAAATCACATTAGTAATTTTTTTTTGTTGAGTTTTATCAACAGAATATATGAGTTGAGTAAGTAAAGCAATTAATACACTTATGATAATTCATCAAAAATAAGAAATAGAAATGTTTTATCAAACAAACAGTATTTTAAGGTCATTTTGTTAGAAAGTCTCAAAATTTGGAGCACTCTAGAACATTCACCTGCTATAATTTATATATTGAAATACGATATTGCATATCTTTCTTGATAGTTAGGAATCATTGAACATTGACATTAAGTCTGTTTAAAATGTCTATTCAGTATTGAAAGAAGTAACGGAACAACTGACTCCAATAACTCTTTAATATCTATAATTCTTATTCTGAAAAGGAATTAGCATTCAATCGTTTTTTTTCATCAATGAATGTTGCAATATACAATTTAAATTACATGGTTTGAAAGTGATCCAAATGTAAAGAAAAACTGTTTTAAAACTCGTTCAGTTTAGCAGATTTTCAACTAATTATACAGAATTAATTTTGTTCCTACAAGAAAAAAATCATGCGGAAGTAACGGGGCAAAGTTAAAACTTCATTTTTGACGTGACTTTATCAAATATGGGTTTGCATTTTTATGGTGTTTTATACATTTCAGTATCACTGGGTTTTATCATTTCCAAACCTGCCTTGTGTTGGCATACATTTGTGTAGATGTAAGTATAAATGTGCAAGCATACATTTCCATGTTTTAATGCTCAAATGACCTAACATTAAGATAGACTGACATAGTATTTATGATAATAAATAGCTGTATCAATTTATTCATCTGTCAGAAAATGTCAACAAGCAGCTGGTGGCTAGAAATAGGATCCAGTAATCTTAGTTTTGATGAGGTTTTTATCTTCTTGAAACAGCTCTCTTAAATGTGCACTTTGATGTACTAGTTCTTGTGCTCCTTGACCTATCTGAAAAGTGTGAGACATAGAGATATCTGTTGTCATTTTGAATACACATAACCTTTACTTCATTTTGTCAGAGCAGACAGCAGACACTTGTCGTATGGGATTGCAACAACTTTATTACCAAGTTTATACTGGATATTTTGAACATAGGTAAAATCACATTTACAATTAAGTGTATGTCAGAGTGAAGTTTCATATTGCCTCAACAATAAATAACATTTGATATTTATCAGAGCATCATGCAGTAACCTAAGATGACAATGGAAGATTGAGTTATCTGCTCTTTGAAGAATACATTGAGGTATAAAATCTGTCAGAACTCTAGACAGAATGAGAATATTCAATTAACTTCCAGCTTCTGTTAGCAAATAGGATTTAGAATATTAACTAAATTCCCTAAAGGAATAGACTTAAGTCAGTCTTATTGTCTGGTGAAGAAACCAACATTTTTCATATATGAAAATTTTCATTACATTTGTCACCTGAAAAGCCTCAGATAAACATTTTAGATGAGTAGGATAAAAACTGCAAGTCATAAAAGAAAATTATGAAATGTAGACTGTGTTAAATGCGAAATTCCCAGGTACTTAAATAAGGTGATGGTTAGAATGTTTTATAGATTGTCTTTAATAATGGTGTGAATACAACTGAACATTTTACTATTCATCTACTTGAAAGTAGTAAGGACAAAGAAATTTCTGGTAGTTTTCTGTTACGTAATTGTAAATCTGTCCTTTTGTTTTAATAAACTGTATTGGTATATGTTCTGGGGTTTAGTACATGTTAATAATTGCTCTCAGCTAGAGATGTGGGGGGATATTTTATTTTATTTTTATCCTTTAAACTTTAATTGAATCATTATGGGTGAAATTATTTGGTCCAAGCTGCACCAAGTTACTGTGTAGTGGGGAGGCCCTGAACCAGCATCTAAAGTTTATCCCGTGACTTGTAGTCAGAGCCAGGGAAACTCATCCCAGAGTGGTTGCTTCACAGTTAACTATTGTTTTGTTGACCTTTGTAATTGTTCAGGAAAAAAATGAAAATTTAATTTTACTGTCCAATGAGCTGGTGAAATATTAACCTCATTACTAAAGCAGATCATTGTACTAATTGGTGCTTCACTGTACAAGAAGATAAATTGAAAAATGAATTAACCCTTTATGAATTTGTGTAACCATTGTTCTTTTCCAGATAGATTACTTGAAATAATGTCTGTAAACACAATGGAAAGACCACTGTTAAAATCTTACTGAATGCTAATGTGATCTGTACTAAAACGGTAGCATGCAGAAATATGAAGAATAAAATACAATTTAGTATGAGGTTAATTTTAATTGCTCTTTTGAATCCTAGAAAATTGGATTCTATTTAGTACTGTGTTACAGCATTGAGTGTTGGTTAAACATGGACAATAACTGAGTGCAATAATGTCCCTTAAAAGGTATTTTTTAAATTAGCTGGTTTGAGAATAATCTAGCCTTTTAAATTTATACCTAGAAAATCATAGTGGATTTTTTTTTAATTACTCTGGCTGCATTCCCTTCCTTTGGACATTTTTAAAGAATTTTACTAGGAGGAGAAATTGAGTTTGAACTTAACATGATTTTGACAAAATAAATGGAAAAATATTGTGTTTATTATACATAAAAAAAGGATTTATCAAAAAAAAATACACTATAGAATGTTTACTGTTTAGAAACAAATTTGCATGAAGTCCGATAACCACAACATTTATTTTAGAGGTAGTTTTCTCTTAAAGGAAACATGATGAAAATATTAGATTTTTTTCAGTTTAAAAGATGAGCAATTTTTTATCCATTATGGTTTTTAAAAGTGGTAATATGTTATGAAATTTTTTCACATTGCGGTATGAAATAGAAAATGTACTCCTTAGTTTTGTAGTTAAAGGAGTTCCTATTTAGCACCCTTAGTAATAAAATAATCAAATGGCTTTTTCATTTTAGATCTTAATGTAATTTAAAAATCAAAACCAGTGTATGTAATTTTTTCTTGTATATTTTGCTATGTATGTTATACCTGTATTTATACCTGAGAACACATGAAACATTTCCCACGAGACGCTAACTTTTAATGCATATCCTTGGTCACACATATACACACAGAGATATATGGCTAAATGTGGTTTTTTGCAATTCTGTTGTCTTTGCCCTTGGTATTTCAATTTTTACGTGTTCTAAGTGAATGCTTTTTCATGGATAGTATATACTAGGAGAACCATTTCAATGGAATGGTATGACCTTGTCCTCTGAAAAGTATTTTAATGAATTCTTGTAGTATTTAAAGAGTTTTAGTAAATAATAATTTTAAGGCAATTCTAAATATCCTGTCTTTTATGAAGTGGATGTGCTTTCATTCCTAGTCACAGTGTGCTCAGTATGCTGCTGACAGAAGAGAGGAGGAGAAGATGTGTGATCACCTCATCAGTGCTGCTAAGCATCGAGATCATGTTACAGCCAATCAGCTGAAACAGAAGATACTCAACATACTAACAAATAAACATGGTGCCTGGGGAGCCGTTTCTCACAGGTAACTTGCAAATGTAAAATGTGTGCGGCTTTAATCGTTGCTTTCAAAATTTAAGAGAAGCAGGCATTGTATAACTGAAATATGAATGTATTAGGAACTTTAATGTACTTAAATGTAGCACGTGCAAAGCTCAACATAACTAAAGTGCAGCTCAACTCTGCAGGTATTCCTGTTTAAAAAATTAGTTTAAAAAATATATAAAATATATAATTTCTTCCATATGTAACTGGTGTAGTGTTTGAGGTTTTAATCAGAACTGTATTGAGTACTGTTTTTAAAAGTGCATTCTATTCGAAGGTGAAATTAAACGTTTTCATATATCATGCAAAAAATCAGAGCCTTGCTCTTCTGAATCACAAAAATAGCCAGTGGCTAAGGTGCTGACCTTCATGTGGAAGACTTGAGCTGAAATTGCTCCTTTCCTTCATTCAGAGCCAGGTCTTGAACCTGGGTCTGTCATGTGAGTGCCCTGTCTGCAAGAGTAGAGACTGCCAAGTCTCTCTCTTGTTTGTCCATTCTATCCACAAATATTTGATTATTTATTCAGAGTGAAACAAACAAAAGAAATCAAGGTAGTCCTGCTCCCAGATACCCAAAATTTTACAGCTTGATTGTCTACTTAAATCCTATTTAAGTCTGCTCTGAGTCAGGTAGAGCAGAACAGAAAGTTCCCTCATTCCTGAAAAACCTTTTCAGTAACAAACTAGTTGAAATGGATAGACTAATGCAAAAACTTTTTTTCTAGATAAATATTCATTAAAAATATATTTTTGTTTAGATTGACTACATATCTAAGGTTTAAGCCTATTAGAAAAGTTGCCAAGTAGTTTATTTGACATGTCAGAAAGAAAGTTTAATAAATACCACATATATTCTTCATTCTTTTTGTAATTCTGTCTAGTTGGTTCTTGTAGTTATACAGTGTTTAAAAAACCCTGAAATTCTTCATATTCATTATCTAAAGGAATCACTCTTTCCTGGATGATGATGGAGATGTATTTATTTTTTAAGGTGGGAAAAAAAAGTGTGAAAATTCAATCTTACAGAAACTCTGCAGTCTAACACCAGAAACATTCTGATGGAAATTACAAAAATGACGAGTAGAAAATTGTGATATGGTTAATTCAAAACAGTCTTAGTCCATAAGGGATGCTTATGTTATCTCTAGTTGAGGCTTAAAGCTGTGTGCCTGGAGAGTTGAGCATGATGAAAATAAATGCAATTTTCAATCCTTTTAATGTCTTTGAATAATGAATAACAATTTTTTAATAATGTTGTTGCTCAAGTTTGTGAATGGCTGCAGCCACTTTGCAGGCTTAAATCAGTTCCTGGTCACTAACTTTTCCATGAAACTATCTCTTCCTAGGGCTAGGTAACTTTTATCTTAAGGATTGTTTATGGCATCCTTAAAGGGCAGGAGTCCACTGCTGCAGCTTTTTTTTCTCTTAAGTCCATGATAGTTTTTGATGGGCCGTAACACAGCTTGACACCTGTGAAAACCCTATCAAATTTCATACACCAGACAAAAGAAACTTATTTTATCCCTGTCATGCCACTTCACCAATGCGTCTGCTTCTCAGTTACTGGCAGGGCTGCTTTCCGTTTTGGTGCTTGCTGTGTTAGGTGAAGCTGTTGGCTTCATTATGTTTTAGCTGCAGGCAGCTGCTTAACCTGGAGAATGGGGGACATGGTGACAGCACAAGGTCTCCAAGTGGGGTTCCCTCTTCGAAGGAGCCAAGCGGGAAGCAAATGGCCTTGCACTGGAGGTTTTGCCATGTGTGCCATGGCAGCTTTGTGATCCAGCACACAAGTGCATCTTCTGTCATGAGACCTAGTGGATTGTGAATGGGAAGGACTAGGATGACAACAGGGAAAGGGAGATGCCCAGTGGGAGAGCTTCTGAGCCTTGTTAGGGACTGAGGTCATTCATTCTTAGTGGGCAGATCTGAAAGGCATCAAGGGCAGAAAATGGAGAGAGGTCTCATTAAACTCCTCGGGCACAGAAGGCATAAACTGTTTTTAGTTAGGTAGCTCCTCCAATACTCCAATATTGAGATGGGTTCCAAAATCATACACACCTCTGGTCTTGGCTGGCAGGAGACAAAACAGGACTCAAGTCTCTGGTTTTAGTTCCTGACAAACATTTGCAGCATTAGCAGATTCTTTATTGACTGTACCCCAGGAGATACAGCCTGACTGGAATACTTTAAAACAAATGGAAAAACCCGGGTTATCATTCCAGACCTCTAGACCTCTGTAGTGATTCCATCATTTCTGTCAGGGAAAGTGTTCTCAGTTCTGAAAGTGCACTGATGGTCTCCTGTTCACCTTAGGAGCTGAAGACCCTTCATTGAAATGGTGAATTAAGGAGATTGTCCTCAGGCCCAGAAGGGGCAGGGGAAGAAACAGGCAGCCACTTCTGCACAATAAATACTTGGGTAATAGCAATGCCTTTGACATCCAAAATGGATAAGATAATGGTAAGAAAATATTTGGGCAAACATGAGTGTGATTCTTCAAAGCTTCAGTTCTCTATGGCATACACAGCTGCAGCTACTGAATTACTGATAATTGTAGCATATGGTACTCATACATAGAATCATAAAATCATTTAGGTTGAAACGGATCTCTGAGATCATCAAGTCCAACCATTAACCTAACACTGTCAAGTTCCTCACTAAATAATTTCCCTAAGTGCCACATCTACAGTCTTTTAAATACCTGCAGGAATGATGGCCCAACCACTTCCCTGGGCAGCCTGGTCCAATGTTTCACAACCCTTTTGGTGAAGAAATTTTTTTCCAAATATCTGATCTAAACCTCCCCTGGCACAACTTGACACCATTTCCCCTTGTCCTATATGTTTTTGTTTATCTCTTCTCAAGATAAACAATTTTTAACTTCTTTAACATTGTTGCTCATGTTGCAAAATGTTACGTTCTTATTTTGTTAAATATGACCCAACTGTAGGGAACCTTTTTTCTTGTGTTTGCAGTTCAAGGCAATGAGCTTGTAAGCCTCCCCAGCTTTTGTATCTGTGTGTTTTGTCTTTGCAGAAAGCAGCAACCAGCATTTACTATTTAATCTGTAGGTGCCACAAAGTTTACTCTTTGTTCATTAAGAAACAAAGAGACTATTAAGAAACACAGAAGGCTAGTACTGAGAGGAAAAACAAGAGGTCTGATGAATGAAATATTATAGTATTTTTAAATTATGAAATTTAAATATATTATCATAAACTATTCTCAAAATCTTTGAAGAAAAAAGAATGAAATTGAATGGTATGAGTCAACAAAATATCAAATGAAACCTTCAGTTCCAAGTTCCATTATAGTTACATATAGATAGCTTAAATAAAAATAACATAAAATCATAGGTGACTTGCATTTCAATTAGCTTCCTGATTATCTATCAATTTATGAAGGTGAAATTAATTACAGGCAAATACTCAACAACTTTAATAAATTCCTACAAATGCAGTAACAATGTACAACCAATCCATGTCCATACATTAATCAATCAGTAGAGTTTGAGTTGGTCTGAAAACCTCTTACTCTTTCATCTTCTGAATAGAAATAGTAAATAAGAGTTTTGAAAAAAAAAAAATTAGTTTTTGTTTCTTGTCAGTGCTAGCATGTTTCCTTTATGTCTTAATGTGAAAACCAAAATTCTTTTGGCTGGTTCCTTGCAAGTGTGAGCATCAACTCCTCTACAACAAATGGAAATTACTGAATCATCTGATTTTCCTCTACATATCTCAGACAAAGAATAATAGATTTCAAAATAATTCTCATTATTTTGTTACAAATCCTCTTTGTGCCCTTAAACCAAACTAATTCTGTTTTTCACATTTTGGTAATTTGACACTTTTAGGTATCTTCATAATAGCTTACCCTAATCATACTGGTTTTCCTGTTTTTAATTTTAGCATTATACCAAAATTAGAATTCTGCAGGTTTTTCCAGTTCAGATGAGAAATTGATTAGTTGTTTATTTCTTTGATGCATTGCCACTTATTCAGAGTGGATATGCAACATTCTATTTCCTTGAACTCAGGAAGAATCAAATAGTGTGTTTCATAGCTTAGCATTCAAAGCTTCCTTAAGCCAGCACTTACCCTTTAGCTTTTTTCAGGGTTATAGTTTTCATGTCACAACATATGCTTCCTTCTGTCTTCTCTGTCAGCTTCATATGGCACTTCTCTTCCTCCCCATCTGCTTCCCTCCCCATATACATCTTTCTTTAAAAAAAAAAAAAAATTAATGAAACTTGTCTGTACACACAGTTCGAATTCCTTATCAGCCATATGCATGCCTGTGTTTTGGGCCATAAGCTGTTACTGTATTACTTAAGCTTCTTGGTTTTATCAGATATCTCAACTTTTCAAACACTTTTATTCAAGAATACTGTATATGAAGCTCTACCTTACAGTTTCTGTAGGTTTAAAGCAATCTGGGGCAGTAAGAAGAGTTCAGCATTCCAATTAGTGTTCTAAATCTAAATATGAAGTGCTTATTATAGATATTTTCACATGATCAGTTTTGATATTCACAAGAGTCCTACTATAATCAGAAAAATGATATTTAAAAATGAGACTTGGTTCTCCTGCTTTCTGTGATTTGATGAACGAGGTTCCACCTACATTAAAGCACTTTACAAAGAGCAAGTATACAAGGGCTTTTTCTGTTCAAATCCATCTTTGGTTAAACTAGACACCCATAACAAATTAATCATTCATGGTGGAGGGCAGAGCTGTCAAACTCATTCTGTGGTGAAGACCAAATTCGTCTGGGGAGACAGGCTTGAAATAAAAAGTTTCTTGCCAGACAGCTAGTTCTGCCTCTCACTACAACATGTGCTTCTGCAGAGACTCGGTTCTGCTGGGGGCTGAGAACAGAAAGAGAACTTCCCTTTCCCAAGCCTATGGGGCTTGGTAGTTAAATAAGTTGATTCTGGCGCAACACTGGTTCTAAACCAAATATTTCCATTTTATAACAAAGGAGGCCAGATCACAGGAATTTAGTATGAAATTGTTTCTCTTACAGCCAGCCTTTGGCATTCTCTAATTCCATCTCTATACTAGCTGCTGTCTTAGGAACTTCAGAGAAGCACAGAACCTATCCTGTCGCTCACTGCAAATCGGCTTCATCTGGTTTATCTATTCATTCAGTTCTGGCTCGTTTTAACTGCTAGACATAAATTACAAAGGCAGCTTTAGAAAGTGGAAAAGATGTAGGACCAAATCCTGTCTGCTGGATCCAGAAGCATGTTTGACATGCCCATTGTTAGAGGGCTTCTTAAGGTTCTGCACTTTTCCACATTCTCTGTAAGGACTATGAATTTTTTGTTTCTGGAATTGGTGGGATTTTTTTTTTTCCTCTGCAGAATATATACTTTCAGATTGGCCTAATAGAACTACACACTTTAGCTTGGTCATTACCTATCCTGTTACAAGTTCCAGATATTTATTTCTGAGATGATTTCATCACAACAAAAAGTTTAGAAAAGGCTTTTCTGTCTTCTGTTGTTTTTACTTAGCTGCACTACTTGAGATACTTTGAGATCAGGAAATTTGTCAGCAGCATTCATGTTTTCAGTCCAGTATTAGTCATCCTTCTATAGCAGGATTTAAACATAGATATGAGTGAGATGATTTTGCTAGTCTGATCACTCCTTTGTAGTATTTGACATTGCAATCTACTCTTTCTTACTATGCTTTCAACTTTGTGGCTTCTCTAAACCCCCTACCTATTGCATACCCTCTTTCTTCCTCTCTCCCTGAATGCTTACCACTGTGGTGGAAGGCAGAGAGTATTTGAAGAAGTTCTTGCTAATGGTGCTGTGGCATTTAACAAGCATGATGGAAAAAGGGGGATAGAAGAATACTGTATTCTTTTCTAATAATGGGAGGTTAAGTGTAGGGTGCTATTTACAGCATAGAGATACCTGCCAAGAAAAGAGTATCGTATAACCAGAGATGGGCTGTACAAGTGATTGCACAGTTTGCTTATGTGAGATTTATTCAGTTCTGTATTTGTGCAAGGTTACTCAGTTAACTGTTTCGAACTGTGGTGCTGTTCTATGGATTTTTTCCCACATCTGGAAGAAACCTCTTAAGAAAACATTTTCTTTGGAAAGAGGTAGTGTTTTTCGATGTTGAGAAACATGTGGTACTCAGGGAAGACTTGTTCAACTCCACGGAAAGACTTGTTTATCTCTAGGAAGTACAATACATTGTATTTCATATTAAAGAAGGAAGGCTTCTGCATTTTCTTTCACATTATTACTTCTGCATTAAGAAGATTTTTTTTTTCTTTAATCTGTTTTTTTTTCTACTTTGTTTCAAAATATTCTCTGTTTCTGCTTAACTTTGGTTTTCTCCTTTTGTTTCATGGCAAACACAAAGCAGAAAGTTTTGTGAATTTTGGTTTTCTTTATCCTTAAGAACAACAGATCTTTAAATGTCAACTAGGACAGTAATCAGAATACAAACCCAAATTGCATACAGTCAATTTACTGTGCATCTAGTGACTGGTTTATTAAGGAGCTTGCTCCTTCTGAAGTCTAGCCATAGAGCTAGCATGTGCATGCAGTCACAAGACTGCAGTCACAAGAACAGCCATAATGGTTCAGACCTGTGGTCCATCTAGCCCTGTAACCTGTCTTCAGCTGTAACTGAATGATTAAGAAACAGAAAGACAGGACAAGTATTAGGTGGATAGGTCCATCTAATACTCACTCAGAGTCCTTGAATTTTCCACTTAGGATTTCCTAAGGAATCTCAGATTCAGGCAGTTGATTTTGAAGTTTCCATATCTCAGTAGGCCCTCAATATCCAGCTGCCTTTCTTCATGTTTTCCTCTAGTTCCTGCAGCAAAAAACAAGCTCTGCAGTGGTTATCAGAAGACTGGACTAACAGTTGCCAGTACTGGACAATGTTCCTAGCATCCGTGCTCCTTCTTTCCTCCAATTTAGATAGAAGTAGAAACTCAGTAAAAACCATGAGGTAGATAACACTTTCCTCACATGATTATAATATTTTCTCACGTCTATCCAGTAATATCTGTGTAATATAGCAGCGGATTTCCCATCTTCCCCATATGTAAGAGCAGAAAGCAAAGAATAAAAAAGGAAAAAAAGCCATAGATGTGAAGACTGAATAAGAAAATTTTATGCTTTTAAGAAAGCTTTATTTGCTCAGAAATGAAAATTCTGTGGTTCGTCCTTTATTTTCTGATATAAAATGGTTAAGAAAGATCCTATTTTTAAGTCACAATAGGCTGCTTACAATACAGGGTTCTTTCCCATGAGATGCTTCAAGTAGATTACAGAAGATGAATATAAAGCTATTTTTCTAAGAGAAATATGTAGTATTTCGATAGACTTCTCAGACATTTTTTGTTGGAAACATAAGAAATGTGACGTTTAACCAGGAGTGAAAACCCAGTGCAACAATTTTGATTCCCTTTGTCTCAAAACCTTAATGTCTTTTACTTTTTTATTTGAAATGTATTTATGTCCAACCATACCACTGTAAAATAATTTGAGACATTCAGAAGAGGGTTTGGAAATGAACTGGAGATTAAATCATCTTCGGACACTGAGGAAGGTGTAGTATGGTACATCCCAATTGCATGCTTTGAATCTCCCTTTCTTTGAGGGAGGGGAGAGTGGAATTCTGCAGACACCTCAGAAAACCTGTTCCATTTCTTTGAGAGATTTATAGTTGAATTTGTGCATTATAGGATCATTTTCTTTGCTAAAAATTACATTAATTATACCTGGCTTTAGACCTAGCCCTTCTCATAGTTGTGTCTTCCTAGTTACTTTTTCCTCATGGCCATGTAATCAGCTAAGATATGTAGTAGACTGATCTGTTTTTCTTGTCTTAGTTGCTCGGACTTTTTTTTTTGTCCTCCTCTTTTACAGCGGGCTAAAAATCAACCTTTGTGATGATTTTCCCCCCCCATTTTTAGTTCTCTGTGGTAAAACATTTTCCTTCTTCAAACTAGTTTAGAGCTTTCCTAAGTCAATGTGTCAATAATATGGCTCATCTGATGCTAAAAGAAAATATTTTATCTCTGCTTAGCAGGTTTTTGTTTCCTCATCATGTGCAGTCTTCATCTATCCATACTTTTACCATCAACCAGAAATACTCTGTGCTTGTGCCTATTTCACTTTATCTTCTCTTGCTTTGTCTGCAGTAATTTCTAACCTGCTGGGAACCCTATCTTGCAGTATTACTACAGGGGGAGTGATGGGCAACTGCTGCTCCCAAGCACTGCATAAGAGGTCCTATTTTTGGGTGTATAGGGAGCATGGACACAGAGGCCAGCAACCAGAGCTTGGTGTTTCTGTATGCATTTTGTTAGTACAGTCTGTATATTCATAGATACTAAACTGTGAATATCATCTTTGGACAATTCACATTTCTGATTTCTGAAAAAAATTGCCAGCAGAAATCTCTCTTTCAATTGATCACTTTTGGTTGCGGTTTTGAGGTGTGTTTGTTTAATTGATTGATTTTAGGTTTTTAAAACAGTGAAAAAAGACATTTACACAGGTTTACTGTGACTGATTCAGAAACACGATGTCTGTCATAGATGTCACATGACTTGAAGGAGGTTACTATACTTGGTTATACTACTTTCTTCGTTGGTAAAATAGATATGGTAATGCACAATATAATTCTAAAGACTATTTACATCACTCAACTTGGTGTTGAAAGTACTGTGTAGGCTTGGTTTTATTACCTATTTTTTCATTTGTAGATTTGGTACATTTGTTATTATAGCATTTACTTTTTCTATATAACTGTGTTTTTAAATAACCTGTAAGATCTGGGGTTTTTTCAGCAGTAATATCTGTTCACGCAGAGGTATGATCTCTGTGTGGATATATTTCTTGTACACTTACAGACATAATATTTTGATGATGACAGATTGCAAGCTTCTCCCAATATTTGGGCTCCCCAGTATATTGATATCTGCTGTCAATAATATAGATTGTTGGTTGGGCTGTAAAACTTCATTGCTCAGGAGTGTTATATTTTGAAGTCATCTGTCATGGATGTGTTATAGAGATGGGAGACTATTTATGTTGTGGCATTTTAAGTAACTCAGTAAAACCCTTTAAAATATACAGAAAAGGCTTATTTACTGTCATCACTGCTCACTTAATCCTGTGACCTTGACATGATAGTATACCCATAAGGCTCCCTGCAAGTAGTTCAATAAAAAAGATGAAAATCACAGTCTAGTGATTGTTTCAGCTTCATGAATATACTGTCTCGTGACATAAGTATTTCTTAAACATTCAATAGCACTGAATCATTTTAAAACACAATAATGTAGCAAATTGTCCAATTGTCTAGATTACTAGAAAAAACACCAAAAACTTCATAAGACATGGGTACTTCTTCTGTTCAATTAGAGAATACTAACCATTGTTTTGAAAAATAGTCTGCATAAGCAAAGCTAATAGTCTAGTATTTAAATTATTTCTTAAAATTTAAGTGTACCTACTTTTCAGATTTCCTTTTTTTTTTTTTTTCACTTTTCTCCTAATATCAGATTATTTTTATTGGAGGGGGAATGCTTTTTGGTTTTGTTACAGTCATAAGGTGAATCTGGGAAAGATGCATGTATAAGAAACTTCTTTAGATGATTTACTAGAAACTATGTTTGCACTAATGGTAGGAACCAATAAAAATATACATAAAGAGGAAGGTAAATTTGATGTCTCTTAGGCTCAATTTAGAAATACTACTGAAGCCTTTGGGATACTTTGCCATAAGAGTATGTTAATTTTTATACATCTCGTGTTATGTGGAAACATGGAGGAAAGTAAAGCATGAAATATTTGCCTCAAAGTGAGTGGAAGTGTTGTTTTGGTATTAAAAAATGTTCATTTGCATTTCCTTTAATGTATAGACATTCAAGTTTCCAATTTCTGTTAGGTAACAAGGCATTGTTTTCGGTCTTTTACACTGAATAGTACTCTAACCTCTTGTGCGTTCTTGACTAAAAAGTGGAGTTTTCAAAGTTGATGACAGCTTAATAGTAGAGGAAATTTATTTAGTGAACTTCAGACAGTATTTTCAGTGGTAGAGTTTCACATTGAACTGTTGAGCTAAAAATCTATGAAAATTAATTGAGTGAAAGCTGTCAGAAAAGAAGAGCAGCCAGGAGTAGGATGTGATGTGTATCCACCAAACCAAAATGGACTCTACTGTCCTTTCTGATTTAATCTCAATTAAGTACCACTGAAAAGCATGAGAGAAAATAAAAATCTACCCCACATTATTTGGCTAAGTGCCAGACAAGGTTGAATAAGAAAAAAATAGTTTCTTTCATAACAGTCTTTCCATTTGAGATCATCATGATGGGCTAATAAAAATCTATGTTTGCATACTCTTAGAGGACCCAGAAAGACAAACTGTTTAATTGTTCCCCAAGTATACATCACCTTTCATTTTTAACAGTCTTGGAATTAAAAATGTAGAAAAAACATGATTGGAAATTTGTGGGAATGGCAACCAATTTCTCTGGTAATGGCCTCAATGAAAACTATATGGTCTGTTAAATTTTAACAAAGTATGTGTGTTATAAAGGTTTGAAGCCTGATGAAATAAAACCAAAGTATTAAAATTAGTATAAAAGACAGATTAGAATTTATGAACAAATCAATAATGCTAGAGAAATATTACCAGTTGTCTTAAAAAAAAGGAAAACTACTTTTTACATACAAATTATGTTTCTCCACTAGGGTAAATGATCCTTTAATATATCAGATATGCTCAGGCTTAGTTTTTGACTGGGTTATTTGACTAAAGACACTGTGTACGTTGTTGCTGTAACTTGGTGATGAATATATTATCTTCCCTGGAAAGAAATAGATATGTTTCTTCTGCAACACAGAGGTTAGTAACACCTTTTTTATTATTTTGAAAGCAGAAAAGAAAGGGGTGAATCTTCTCCCTTTCCATAGGCATGCTCACCTCTTTTCACTTTGTTTTCCCTCTGATGGTAAAAAAAAGCCAACCAGCAACAAAATCAAAAAAATTTTGCTTATCCACCATCAATGCAGAAACATTAAAGTCTGAAGTCCTTTATGAGCTGAAATAATTTTGGAGAATTCCAGGAAGGACTAATCTCCTAATGGAAATTCTAAGTTCTGATATGTCTTCGCGTTTTACAGTTTGCATCAAGAAGGAGAAGAGCTCTTGGGTTCTTTGTCTGAAGGAGGGAAAGATTGTTGGTATATTCCAAGATTTAGTCTATATTTACATAATGACTTAATTTCTTTTCTGAACCAGCAAGCAATAACAAAGGGGGAACATGGTTTACAGGATTTATAGTCACAAGACCTGTGGATCCTTCTTCAGATTTCTCCCTAAACACAGTTGTCTGTGCAATTCAATCTAAATCCAGTTACCTGCCTCCATTTACAGTATCCGGGTGTTTCCTACCTTCCAAAACTTTCCTGTAGACTTGGATCATGGAAAGGTTTTTCACTGCCACTTTACTGAGTGCATTCAGTAGTTTATACTCTCCAGTATAAAGAAGACAAGGGAATGTAAAATTCATCTTCATCTGAATATTTCATGTAATGAAATCAAGAATTAAGATAGAAGTACGGCAAAATGCTGTTTCATTTGCTTATGCATGCATTTGTCCTATAGTATGAATTATGTCACAGAGTATAGTTTTTGAGATTTTCTTCAGCAATGTTGCTTACTTATTTTTAGTTTTGTGATGTAACTATTTATTTGCATTTTCAGTCTTACAGATTATATAATTGGGCATATTTGTCAAGGAACTGAATAATGCAGGAATATTTTGCATGTGATTTTGAGGATGGGTGAGACTTGTTTATCTGTGGGTCAAGAAAGCAATAGCAGTGAAAAAATGGTGTGTTATTTCCATGATCTAAATGTTCTGCAGCAGTAGCAGCAGCTGAGCAGCTCACTGTTATTCAATGCTACATTAACTTTTCCATTAATGCTGGTGCTGTAAAATATGAAGCCCTTAAGCACTGTGAAGTTGCTGCCTGATTTTTGTTCCTTTACATGGCTGCTATATATTTGCATGCTACAACCATTACATGGATAATCACCATCATTACTTTTTAGAAGGTCATTTTCTTATTGTTCTGCATACTGTTAGATACAGGAAAGCCTTAACAGAAGAAAGGATCTTTAAACACATTCACTAAAAATGCTGTCTTTTTAGCTATTTGTTACTACAATTAGATGATGGCAGCCTAAATGTCAAGAAGATATGATCTAGGTTTTTCTTTATTTATTCAATAAATAAAAAACAAAACCAAAAATAACCACCACCCCCCAAAAAAAAACCAAACAGAGACCACAAAAGCTCTGTTTTTCCCTAAAAACAACATTAAACAAAACCGCTTCATTTCATTTCCCCCCATTAGGAGGGAAATTATTAAATGTTATTTGCACCAAGGTGAATTTTTGTTATGTAATAAACATTATTGTATTTTCAAAATGCTGTATTTTTAAAAACCTGAATGACATTTGGAGATTAGAATTATGATTATTCACATTTGAAATATTTTAAATATTTTTTGAAAATATACACGTTTGTGAAAATAGTGGATTTAATAAGCTTCATTAACAAATCAGAGCAGCAATTCAAGGCACTTCGAACCAAGACATATTGACCATTCCACCCACTCTCTCCTCAGGATTCACAGTATAGTTTATATGGGAAAGCAAGATTCTTTCTTCAGCTATGAAAGCAGTCACTTTATGCCCTAAATAATGAAGTTATAATCTTGGTGTTGCCAGTGAGGTGACACCTCAACGCTGAATAAATCATTTCAGTCTTTATCTATGCGCCTCATTTTCCCCATCTGTAATACATGAATCATTGTACTTTGCTAAAAGATTCGTTCAAAATCTGTTGAAGGAAGAAAAAGCCCTAAAAATAGTGCTTTATTAAAATATTTTATTTTTAGCTTTATATTTATATTTTATATTTATATTCGTTATATAACTATATAAAATTATAAATATATAAAGATATAATATATAATTTTGTATTATTTATATTTACATTTTATATTTCGTTTTAAGGTACTCAGTGCTGGTTTGCTTTAGTTTTAAACATGCTTTCAACGTGCAATTCTTTGGGTTTTGCAATGTCTCAGATTCACTCTGTTCACTGTTTTGATGGTAAAAATCAGTGGCATCTGAATTAGCATCAGAATAATAACAGGATGAGTTTGTGTGATGGCTCATATACTGTCCATTCTAGCTGCATAAGCCATTACTGTTGCACTTAAGATCTGTTTCTGGCATTTTTGGAACAGGATGAAAAGGCACATCTGATTTGACTAGCAAGTTCTTACTTCTATGTTCAGTTGGATGGTTCTGTTTCTTTCCTGTGGTTTTCTCTCCCACCTCTCTGTCTTACAGAATTTTTGTGATACTAATTTTTTTTTTTTAAATCCAGGTATTTTGATGTTTGCTATTATTTTATTTCAGGTACGTGTGAGAAGATAAATTTAGTATCCAAATGCTAAAAATAACATCTTATATTCTATAAAAGAAAAGACTATCCATATTGAGCCCTAAATCTACAAAGAAATTTTACTCTGATTTCGTGACATTAAATTTACAAAAAAAGTTTGGAATTTATTATAGTCTTTCCATTATGAAAATATTGCTTTTATTTCAGGAATTTCACTTAGTTTCTAACTTATTAATTTAAGAATTTTTTGCATTTCTGTTTAGTAAGCAGCAGTCTGAGTGGCATTTTTTCACCAGCACAAGTTCCGAATGTGCATTTACCAATCTAAACCCTCTTGGGTCTTGCCTGAATCTCATCCCTGGACTGTGTCCTTCCAACACAGGATTATGGGTTTTCTCAATTATTTCTCTTATGCTGCTGAGAAAATTATTTTACACTTCTATCCAGGGTGTATTTCCTCCGGAAACCTTGTTAAGTATCTTCCCTATATTTCTGCCCTTGCTGGAGAGTATATCTGTATTTACCAGTAGTAATGTGGCACTTAGAAATGTTTTAAGCAGCTCATAAAGGGTCTTTTGGGGATTGGTAAAAAAGGAAGTAAAGAAAGTAAGTAATTGGTTCAAACTTTTAAATTATTTTTAAGCTTCTTTTTGGATTGAATAAGATATTTGGGATGGATGAAATAATTCAGAAAAAGAAAAGCTGTACAATTAAAAATGTCTTGAAAAATCAAACTTTTTTTTAATGAATTCAGTATTTCTATCAGTTTGAATGGGCTGGCGCAAAAATTAATAACTACATATGATCAAATAACATATAAAATATAGTATGTTTTGAATACTGAAGAACAACAAAACTCTTAGCACAAAAAGCAGATCAGAAAGCCTAAGGTAGATAAAACCAAATATGCTTGTGTAAAGAGTATTGTTATGTAAATGTGAGATAAAGATCTTTGTTTCATTAAATAGCTCATTCTACTTTGAGAATTTGTTTTTTCTTTGATATATTGAAAAAATAATCATCCTCCCTGAAGCATTAAGTGATTCTAAATTTGGGAAGAAAAATAGCGAACATTTTAACTTGAAGTTCTAGTTTGTTCTGTTCATTAAAACTGAAAGGAATCTCAAGAAACTTGATCAGAAAACAAAGGGAAGTTTTATGATCTGACTTGGTATGAATCCAGTTAAAGGATTAGCAGTGTTAGTCAGACTCTGAAATGGAAAGGCAAAAGGATATTATTCAAAATACATTTTAACAGTGATTAGCTGTTACCTGGAAAAATAGATTTCACTCAGTAGAATGCTATATTTTGCTGAAAATCAAAGTTTACAAAATAGATTTCAATATTTTTTAGTATGGCAGGTGATGAATGTTCTCCCACAGAGGCTATATCAGAAAATCAATATTTGTAAAATTGAAACAGTATAGGTTTGTATTGATCCATGTGGCTAAATCAAAATGAAAGGCTTTGTAACAGCTTTCTTAGACAGCCTGCTACCCAGTAATGGCAAACTATCAATTTTAGCTTTCCACTGATAAATCAGCTTGAAAATTGGATGTCAAATTTTTTTTCTTACTTGAAGTAGTGATTTTTTTCTTCCCTCTAACCTTTCTTGATGTGTTAGATTGGTTTATAAGACTAAGCCCTGCCTTTTTGAAAGCAGTTGTCAAAACTGACATTTAGATATATTTTGAAACAAAATCTAAACTCTTAAAGCCCAATTTTTTCTACTAGCTGGCTTGATGGTAATCCTATATGTACACCTCTGTGTAAACAAATATGAATATGTGTTTAATACTTGAAAATTGCTTTGGTTTAGTACTTCAGGTATATATGTTTCTCCCTTTTCTGATCTCTGGAATTCACAAAGGTCAGGTCTTCAACTGCAGCTTTTAGAAACTAATACCTCAGAAACTATTTCAACTTTCAGTGGTTAGGAAGATTGATTTTTCTTTAATTGACTGATTTTCTTTTTTATTTTGTGTTAAGTGAGACTTTATGAAATGATAACAAGAATATCAGTTTCAGCTGCAACTTGTGTGGATGCTTGCTCATTGTTTTTAATGATAGAGAAAACAGGATACAGATTTTCTCAGAAAAGAGCAAAATCCGTTATAATAGTGGGGGGAAACCCTTTAATTTGGGTCAAATGCAGTAGTTTTCAGTGGCAGTTAACAGTGCCATACCTTCATGTCTGTACAACAGAATATAAGTTAGCTCGAGTGGGTATTGATCGTGAAGTTTGCTGTTGTATAATTACTTTTGGCTGTAGAAAAATGTGGTGTCTATTGATCTAGATGGAAGCATTTGACTAGCAGTTTCCCTTGGCTAAGAGTGAGTGTCATCTTTCAGCCATGATAAATGGTAACACTCTGGGTCAGCATAATTACTTGGTGCTGAAATGAACCTCCTGTACCCTTCTCCTCTCACATCAAGGAACCGCCATAATCATCTATATCTGAAAGCCATGATTTACTGAACTAACCAGCCCCTTAATAAAGTCCTTTCCTCCCCTTCCCACAGTACGCACCCACATTAACTGTGGCTCTATACTATTATTGTAAAAACTAAGCTGTTCTGTTCTGAATTCACAAATAAGATTAATTTTTTTTCCCTAACCCCTGTCAGTTGACCTGGACCTGCAGGAGGCCACTCTTGCAACACTCTTTTAATCTTAATGTTTAGTATTTATGTAAAAAAAAAAAAGGGAGAAATATTGAGGTGTTCATAGTTTTGATACACTGCTTTTTAAGTCTTGGAACCAAATGTTATTAATGCACTGTTAAATTATTAGTGTACTGCAGTGAAAATTGCTGTATGAATTTATTGTCAGTAGTCCTTTAATTTTATAGAGTAATGTGCACTCTGGATGTGATGTCTTTCAAGAACAGATGAGGATATCTTTTCACAATTTGCTGCTAGAACAGCTTCATTTAAAATAATTTTGACACCTCATTTAATAGCAGTTTTATATGTAAGATTTTTAAGCCATTTTTCTCTTTGCTTGTATGTCTAATAGGTGACAAATATGTTATTAGAAATAAGAAAATAATATTTATTGCTAGAACAGAAAACTATGATGATTTGTCTTGTTTGGCACCTTTTTAGTGGGGAGTTTTCCATTTGTTATCAATATTTCATTAAAACTTTGTATCACGTTGTTGAAAATGGATTTGTGTTTACTTGCCAGTAGTATAATATGGCCCTGGGGTAATGACTTTTTGTTAAGTAATGTTAGTTAAAGAAAATCTGGCAATAGTTTTAGATCATTTTAAGACAGCTGTGAAGGGTTTGGATAAAGGTCATTTTCAATGATTGTGCTTAGTTAAATAAATGTGAAGGGTTTTACAATGGGAATCTTGCTTTTCAGTATGCTGTCATAAATTTCCCCTTAACACATCTGGGAATATGAAGTAAAATGTAGTTGTTTCTGCCTTGAAGGCAATGTATTTTATACTTTCCTTTGCTTTGTTTGTTTTCCCCTTATAATGCTGTTTATTCACATAACTAGAGTTCAAAGGTTTTACTTTGTCATAAATTAAATCTTCTATTCTCTGACAGTTTGTGGGACCCGCTGGATATAATTTTCAAGTGGTTGTAACTCGAAGATTTTTTTGCTGAGATTTAGTCGTTAAAAGTGTTAAAATTTCTGACAACTCAGCCTCTATTGTGACCCTGGTTCATTGCTTGCTCTCTCCCTTGGCCACAGCTGGCCTCTTGCTGTTCACAGCTGAAAAGTGAAATCAATGCTGGGTCTAACAAAATGCAGATGAAAGCCATTCTGATCATATAGAGTCATTTCCCGTAATTTTATCAGCCTTCAGTTTCTTAAATGATCTCTGGAAATCATTGTTTGTTCATGTGAATACAATATTGAATTTTGTGATAAAATGTCCTGTCTTTCTAAAAAGTAATACTTTCTTAAACATTAATAGTGAGGTACAGCTCACATTGCCATAGCACAGTCTTTTAAAATATCAGTCCTTCCCCTGTTCCCTCCTGAAGGGAAGCCTGTCAAAGAGCTGCTGGCTGAATCCTGCCGACTGAGCCTTTGGAATCTTACGAATTGAGATTTTTATGTTCTACAAGGCTCAGAGCTGGAAAGTAAGAACTCTTACCACGTGTCAATCCATATTTCCATTCATCTCACATCCTTTTTATTTTTATTTGACCAAGATTGGTAGGAAAGCTATGTTGCAGTTAGAGGTGGCAGTGTATGATGTAGCTTAATGCTGCAAAGGTCACAGAACTACACTGAGTTTGATGGAAAACAGCCTTTCTCCTTATTTTAAATGGTTCCTGCTTTGATTACAGGCATTTATTATAATTATCAAGAGATTAGTCTGTTGTTATAGAATCCTTGTAATGGAACCATTTAAAAGGAATATAATGGCAGTTTATTGGATTTTGGAAAGGAAAAGAGAACAGATAAAGTGGTGGGTTTTAAATGGATCAACTGCTGCCTTAAGCATACTGATTTTTTCCTTTTGTTAACTTCGCGTTTCTTTTTCCACAGTTGTCAGTTACATACTAAAGAAACCACTTTTTTCAGATTCTGAAGATATTTTATTTATAACATTTTCATTGCAGTCTAATCCCATGGAGTTTAGTTGTTGTAGACATTCCTTCCAAAATGTTCTTACACTATACGTATCATAAAAAGTGTACTGTCTGGCACAGCTGCTTTGTGATTTTGTTAATATCTCCATTGAAATAATAGCAACAAAAAAAAGTATTTTTGATCAAAAATATGCGTAAAAGAAATTATAAATTCTATATTTTATCAGTTGCAGTGCAGCTAGGGTGATTTCTCTTTCATATTAGCAGAATACCATAATATTGATGAAACCTGGTGAATTTCTTTCATGTTTGTATCAATTTCCCTTTCTTAATAGTGTACAGTTATATTTACTGCACTTACTCCAAAAGAATAAATGTTAAGATTATAAATCAGTCATCTTATTTAAATGTTACAGAATACTATTTGTGACCTTGCAGTGGATGTAAGAACGAGATGACATTGGAAAAAAAATAAAAGCTCATAAACTTGGGGAGTTTTATACTAGAAGTTAGTTTATATTTCAAGACCTATGAATTTTGCAGTCTGTGTAAGTATGTCTTATCCTTTGTATTAACACCTTCAAAGGTTACATTCTGCTAAAGAATAATTACAGAGCCTAAATCCTCCTGCTGAAAACATCATATGCTCGTTAGCTGAGCAATGGCATGAGTTAGTACTGCTGTTAACCTGGGGAAGAAAGTTAATTGACTCAAACTTAGTTGATATGGGTCTATTTAATAACAGTGGGAAATTAGCCCCCCAAAACAGTGAAAAACAATATAACAGCAAAGTACACGAATAGGATTACAAGTGTACTGTTTCAATATTTGTTGGCTGCCAACAGAGGAGGCCAGGGGAGGAGTGTAGTATTTCCCTAGGTGACTTTGTCGTGATACTCCCCCAGCATATCCTCCCAGCTTTCAGCAAATTGTAGCTCAGGGACTTCCTGAGCCAGAGGTGATATCCGTGAGTTTAATAACTTCTGGTGTTTTTTCCCCATCTGTGAAAGGAAATGTCTGATCCCTTTAAGAACTCATTTAAACTTCTGCTGTCCATGATAGTGTTGAGTTCCATACCTTGAGTATGTAGTGTGAGAAATTCACACAAAGTGCCTCATTGTTTGCTTTGAACTTGTTGCTTGATAACTCTGTGTTCTCACTAAGTCTTTTCTTATGAGAAATAGTGAGTCCTTGTTGCTGATTCACCATCTTGGTTCCATTCATAATATTAAATATCACTGTCACATCCTTCTCAGTTATGGCTCTATTCTTTAGCTGTGGAGCTCTGAAATGGCCTTTTTCACCTTCCTGGAGGCTCTTCTAGCAGTCAGTATCTTTTTCTGGAGCAAGTCTCTGTTAATCCTTCCCGCTGGAGCTATTTTACTTTGTGTAATAGCCAGAGAGAAGGGAATGATACACATACGCGCTTGCTTATGTCTCCTTCCCCATCCACCCTCCCTCCTGCATCTGTAATATGGCAGCCAGGTTGTGGCTTTATTGCCAATAGGAAGCCAGCTGGGAAGGACCAAACTTACCTACCAAATCCACAGTCCTACACTGATTCAATATTTTCAAAAGGGGGAAAATGTTAAAGCCTTGGATTCTGAACTAGGGTAATGTGGTAAGAAATGAGCCTGGTTCTGAGCCAGATTGTAATTCTATAGTTGTAGCCCTTTCATTCCACATTCCAATTAGTGTTTTATGAGCTAACATCATCAGAAAAGGCTGACAGTGTTCCATTCCATGAAACTTTGGTGATTCATGGGGAAAGCCTGCTGTGTCCACCATAGCTTTTCTTGTAAAATAATATTTATTCTCAGATAGAATCAGCTGTAATGGTCTAGGCAAAAATTATTATTGATATGTATGTTTGAGAGATAAACACTTCACTGGCAAAGCCTGAAAAAATAATTTTGATTTGCTGTCACAGGCTTTGAGTATCACTGGAAGATTGCAGGTATCATGTTATATAGTAAATGGCATTCTGGTGCCTTTAGCTGTTGGTGTAGTTAGAGTGAATAGTGGTTCCTTCATTTTTTGATATACAATGTGCAAATTAAAAAATACTTTGCTTGCAAATATAACTTGAAAATTGACTGTGATTCTTCCCCTTGTGGATACACCTTGAGCACTGAATGACACATAGCGACTCCTGGGCAAAAAATGAATCCAGGGAGTAAGACTTCTCAAAGCAGGAAGAGATTCCTCTTTGTCTTTCTACAAATTTCCATATAGTCCTAGTGCCGAGTCTACTACTGCTTTGGGAGCATTATGACTGTATTATGCTCATTGTATTTTGTTGTTTTGATATGCTGTCAATATTCTCCTATGGAGCAAAAGTAGAACACAGATTTTATTTTATTTCTTTCAAAATTTTTTATCTCACACCGGAAAGGCATTTAATATCAGAAAGAGCAATGGTCTAATCTGATTGCTTTCTTCCTGCTTAATTTCAAAGGCTTGCTGCAGTCAAATGAAGGTTTTGGAGATGTTCACTAAACAGTTTTTATAAACATTTGTAGTGAAAACGCCAAGTATTATAAATAAATGAGCTATTAGCAGCTCAACCAGCAATCCTCCATAATGTTTCCTGGTTTTCCCTTGTACTCTGAGTTTTTAGTGTTTCTTGTGAATCTGCTCTGAAGGCAGACTCTGAATGGTTTCATGCCATCAGCCATTTGCGTGGTGGCAGAGCAGAACCTAAGGGAGGAAATGTCTGAGACTATGTGTTTGTGACTATTAAAACTCTAGCAAATTAGTGTCTGAGAAGAGTGTATTACTGAGAGTCGGTTCTGGATTTTGTGTTTCACTGAGTGTGAGATTTTTAGCGTGTTTCTTTTCTACTGCATTGGCTGTGCTGAGGGCTACACAGATATTTATGAGTTATCAGCACTGGGGTTTTGGTTGTGCAAGGACTAACAGTCCTGCTGCTGCCCAAAGGCTCAAGACTTTCTATCAAGTAAACAAATTTTTGCAAGGGATACAATTACTGATAGGGAATAAGTTCTGAATCATACTGTTTCTCACTGCTCACCAAATCACTACAGTCAGAGATATACTGCAGTTGTTAGCGGTGTTTTTTTCATTACCAATCTGTTGAGTTACACTGCCTGTTTGGGAGATAATATTGCTCATATCAGGAATTAATTCATAACACAGTGTTGTAAGTGTGGTGGAAGGTAAAACTAGAGTATTTTCATAGCATTTTATGTAGACATGATGGTGCAGTGTCATTTTCCAAAGCTCTCCCTGAAGCTAAATAATGGAAGTATTACATATATTTTACAAGGGATATGATAAATTGAAGCAGAATGCTTATTTGCTTTTAACAGGAACACATTTTTTTGTGTGCCTTTTTTTTCCCCCCAAAACCCCACAAGAAACTTTTGACAGAGTTACTGTTAAACTAGAAAGATCTGTTCATTTCATTTCCATAATTCAGCTTTACTGCTCCATGGGAGGATATTGCTATTAGAACAATAGTAGATCAAATATATTTGATGTATGTGCAGTTTGTATGTGCAGTTTGGAACCACATCACTAACTGCAGAAATTACAGAACATCTACAGAAAGACAAGGATGCTTCAAATCAATGATTATATGAGTATGACTAAAGCATCTTAACTTGGATGGTTTGGAAAGACTTACGGAAGGCCTTATTCTATAAATATCCATAGGCAAAACAGTATAGAGGAAAGAACTATTTCATCTTCTGCTGATAGGACAAGGAGCCTTATGCTAGTTCAGTTAAACATTAGGGAAAAAATAACAGCTCTTGAGCAATACAGAGTACAGGCCTGATGTGTGTATTCACTGACTTAGTCACATGTTGCCTTGGTTGCTTAAGTAAAATCTATATACTAGACAAAAGCTACTCTAGGACTTAGAGTTATTTATTTAATTAAAAGTCCTGTAAGTCATGAGATGAAAATAAACTCTACATTCATTTTCTATATAAAAGATTAATAATCTTTCTGAGTGATTTAGCAGCTCTTCCCACTGGTGTCACTTTGTGCTACAGACAAGGGAAAAACCAGCTGTGTTTCCTGACTATCACACAGAATTGCCTAACAGATTAATTAGCTAATAGGAAGTAAAACATTAAAAAGTATATCCAGAATAATGGATTGTCAGATACTTTGCATGCCAAAATTCTTTAAAGCATATAATTATTGTTTTCTTGTTTTTTCAAAACCCACAAAAATAGAGATTTTATTTCAAGGCAGAAAACAAGGAAGTTGTACCTTGGTGTCACCTTTTTTTTTTTTTTTTTTGTCATGTCTGCTTCTTCTCCTGTGAGATTTTCAGAGCCCAAAATAAATCATTAGGTCATGCTGATATATTTTTGGATGTTTTATAGAAGACTGTTTCTATACTTCTGAAGAACCTCTTGACTGTCAGAAATAGAGTATATATAGAAAAGTTTTGATTTACTTGCCAAGCTAGCTTTTTAGCTCTCACAAAAATTCCCAGGAACAAAAAGATCAAAGTTAAGATTACTTCAGTACTTATTTGATAGTATTGTAAACATGGTCTCTATTAAAAATTGTATAGCATTCATGGCCATGCCACTTGGCAAGTGTTTATTTCATCAATACAAGTTGCATTTGGGGATAGGAATAACTATTTATACTCTAGACAAGACATATCCACTAACTGGGCCAGCATGTCTTTGTTTCAGTTCTTAAGAACAATGTTAGGTTTAAAGCTAAATGTGTGCTTTCTCTTAACTTATGCTGTACTTTTGGATGATACTAACGAGAAAGAGAAATCTGTCCCAAAAAAACTTTCAGGATGCATAAAACTTCAAACTTCTCCAAATTTTGAATTCAGATACTTCCAATTACCAAGCCTGAAATGGCATTTTGCAAAAATAATCATTCTGATTAAATAGGGTATTATTAGACTTGCATTTTAATAAACAGCTCTGCATGATGTCAATTAAACAATTGTCTACGTAAAACTTTATTATTTATTTGTTAGATTTTGGTTACTGTTGCTAGGCCTGAAGGAAGCTAATTATTTCATCTCAATGCCAGGTTTATAAGTTAGCTGTCTTTAAACAGTTGCAGCTTGAATAATTTATCAAGGTTTGAAACAGTAATTCATTATGGATTTTTAAGAAATAGTATATATAAAAATAAAGCTGTGTGTCTTAGTTTTAGAATAACACTTTAAAATATTTAACTAAAACATTTTCTCTTTCTTCTAATTAAAGATTTTGAGAGACTAAGTTTCTATTCCTGGATGCCACAGCCTTTGAGCCATGACTTACAAACAGGAGTAACTAATGAGACAAGTCCTAGCTGTCTACCTCAACTGTGCTGTTTCTGTTAAAAGCACAGCTCTAGATTTTTTTGTTAAATCATTGCTGGTTTGTCTTGAAACTGGACTGTAGTTTGTATGCTCAGTAACTTCTTCAGGAGTTCTTTCACAAGAAATTCAGACACCTTAATCTGTGCATCTGGAATGGAGCAGACACTTGGGACAGCATCCTCATCAGCGGTCACATATGTTATCCCTTCTTAAAAGTCTGAGCCTTTATTGTTTGACCTTTAAGTAAGCTAATGAGGCAGCAAAGTTTTCAAGAGCTTCAACATGCTCTTTTACTTTGAAATCTGGAAACTGTTTTTTCAGTTGCCCAGGCAAACCAACCCAAACTGAACCAAATTTTAGCTACTGTTTAACTCTTCTAGAGTTGCAGACAAGTCATAAAAGCTCAGATTTTTTTTTTTAGAAGCTAGGACCCTGCTGTCCCTATATATATTTTTAATATGATAGATAAGATCTTGAAATACAAAGTAAATTGTTTTTCTTGTAAAACGTCCCTCCTTCATCAGACCATTTTCAAAATCTCAGAACTTCTGCATTGTGCTGATGTAGACTGTATGGGGGTGACATTAAAAACAAGGGAGGGATCCCAACCTCCGGCTTTGTTTTTTGGAGTTTCTTAATGCAGTGGTATTATTGTCATTCAGAATTCAGTAGGAAAATGGATTGTTATATTTTGGGGGTTTTGGGGTTTTTTTAATTTCTCTTCAGAAAAGGTAGAAAGAACTACCTAAAGAATCTAGCTGTGTTCATTCCACTCAGGAATATCCTATCATCTACGTAAGTAGAGTAGTTGGTACTCATGCAGGAGGCAAAGGAAGAGGGGTCTCTGTGAGATTTGAATTAAATTGTTCTTTCAGTCTTCCCTTTTCAGTATTATAGCTGAACCAAGCAAATAATACTACAAGACAAGACCCCATACAGAAAAATGTTGTTTTTCGGGGAGTTGAGATTGGGGGTGTTGTTTTGGGGTGAGTTGAGATTGGGGGGGGGGGTGTTAATTAATTTCTCTGCAGGAAATGAGTCAGACAACAAAATGCTATACTAGAGGCAAAACATAACTACAAGAACGAGTTCTCTTACTTTCCAGTGGTAATAACACCAGTTTATTTGGTTTTTCTGCAACCATTTTTCACCTTGCCCTGGCAGAATTGAGTCTCTATGCTTACTCAAGGGCACTTTCATGTTCATGGTTGAAAAGCTGAACAGAAGTAGTGATCTATATTATCAGATGAATCCTGTCTACAGTTGTTGCTGGAAGAATATTTATTTGAAGCTCAAGGAATGAACTATAATTGAATATCTGATTTAAACAACGAACCAAACAAACAAAACTTAATTCTGTAATTATTTTAGGTAGTATCATAAGGACTGTATTTATTAAAGTTAACTTTGTTCAAAAAACAGC
Organism: Pseudopipra pipra; assembly: GCF_036250125.1. NCBI lineage: Eukaryota > Metazoa > Chordata > Aves > Passeriformes > Pipridae > Pseudopipra > Pseudopipra pipra. The sequence goes on from NC_087550.1 coordinate 50,962,733, forward strand.
ATCCTTATGGCAAAATTAATAGTTGTCCTAAAACTTTTTCCATTTAAGTTATTAAATCAGCATTTCACTGTGTTAAAATTAAGATAAAGAAGTTATTTTCTGAGATGCTTTTCTGATTTTTTATGGATTATAGCTGTAAAATCACAGAATACTTTCCAGACAATTTTGACAGAAAGTCATGTTATTTCATGAGAACTTCTGGTTCTGTGTTCAGAAGACACAGACTACTATTTTTTTTTTTTTAATTTGACACATAATGTGCTTAAGAAACAAAATAATATTGCTACCAGCAGGTTATATGCTTGTAAAAACAGTAGAAGAATTGAATGGAAATTTTGTTTTAAAACCCATTTAAATCAGAAAATATTTTGATCAAATCTTCTGGTAAACAATTATGACGTTGTAAGTTCCCCATGAAAATGCTTAATTTTTTCTCTTTCATTTTTCTAAATTAATAAGTTCTCCAAATTTTTTATTTTCATGTTGTATTTCCTAACAGCAGGAGTGTGTATGCTAATGTCATGGTGCCTATTTCAGATGTGATAACAAACTCAGTACTCAAAATATAAAGTAAATGGATTTTTTTTTTTAAATTGGGTGATAATTTGCTAGATCAAGTTTTGTGTCAGTGAACCTGTGAGATATTTCTACATTTTGAATAAGAAAAGCTGCACATTTAGCATAGAATACATTGTACTTAATTGTAGCCATTTACAATTATGCTTCTAGTCTAAGCCATTCTATCTGTCTCTTTTTTGCAGTCATTTAAGAAAGGCAGAGGCAACCCCAATACACTATTTATTCCATCTTGGAGCTTGTTATACTGTGGCATCATGGTAGTACTTATGAAATCTTACTAAGTGCCCATTGTGCTGAGATAGCATGACATAAAAAAAGTATTAAAAATAAAAATATTCTAAAGCACTCTATGTTCTTTCAAGGTATTTTCCAAAAGTGAATTTTACCCAAATTTTCATTTATCTGAAACTATAAAATGGCTTTTTGGGCTTTGGGGGGTTTGTTTCTTCTTATTTTGGAGTGATGGTAACACATCGCGAAATAGAATAAAGGTTCCAAATCAGACATTTGAGTTAAGCCACAGCGTATTGTTCCAACCACTTTCTCTCCTTTTTTTTTTTAAGATAGTATGTCTTAATTTTAACCTTAAAATTTACTTCATTTTAGTGTTTCTAGGAGTACAATTCCTAGAATTTGATGCAGTTTCATTCAGTTGTTACTGATAGTTTGTTACGAAGCATATAGCTTTATGCATGGTTAGTCTTATTTCCCTAGAACTACTGCTTCTTGGTATAAGTTTACTACTATTTAATAATATATCAGCCATTCCAGATTTAACATCTCATTCTAAGCTTTATAATTAATCTGGGCAATCAGTAAATTGTTAGTCCTTGTTTGTTTGTATATTCATTATCAGTTTGTTCCTTCAGACTCTATGTAATATACTAAAAGCCACAATCTCAGGAATTAACTGCCTTATAAGTTTGTGGTTTAAGTACTACCATAGCTAAAAGAAACATCCCTATTGTCACAGCCTCCCTTTCACATCTACTGACATTACTCTCCTTTCTAACATCTCCTCTAACTGAAGATTAATACGAATGGAGGGATTTCTGTTTGCAGCTTTCTCTTTCTACTTTTTGTCTTTTGAGCTTCAGTGTCCTCAATTTTTTCACCAAAATTAAGTCACAGAAGTTTCTGGAGCTGGAGAGTTTCATTAAGAATGTGTATTAACCATACCTTTTCCCAGTCCCTTAAGAAGAAAATAAAAGCTGTATAAAACACTCCGTCTTTTCTGGCAAGGATGTTACCCTTTAAAACAGTTCTTAGAAAATTCCTCTCCATGAATTTGGTGGATGTCTAATCGATAGTCATCTTCTGATATTTTTTGCTCTCTTTTCATTTATAGCCAATTCTCTGTTCTCTCAGCTTTGTCCTTCATTATTAATGCAAGACCATTAGTAACATAATCATAGGAGAGAATCTGTGTCGGCAGTTTTCCTTCTGCTTTTCAAAGGTGACTCCGCTGCTCCTATTCTGATGATCTATGGTAGTATTCGCTGTTACTTTGAGTTCCTCTGTGCTCTATTTCACCCTTATTTCGAAGTCCACATGGAAACCCTTCTCCTCCACCCAAACCGCACAAAGCAACAACACACAAATACCAATCTCTGTAAAAGTTTGCAGGTTTATGAATTGCAGCCATCCTTCACAGGTGTAAACAATTCAAAACTTTTTATTTCCTCTTTTAAAAACTTTGGCTATCCCACAATCTCCTCAGGGAAACCTGTGGGTCAACTGGTATGTAATCTGCTGGTAACTTGTGCTGCATTAATTGTGTTGAAATGAACTATTTCCCCCTTTTTCTGTTCATAAAGTAATCACAGAACCCCACAGATCAGCCCAAAACTTCACAGATTTCTAGAGTTCACTGCCTTAAACAAAACTAGCTCAAATTCACAAGTCTCAAAATATTATAGAATATCTAACAGGTATTCTTGATAACCCACTATTCATCCATTTATCCATCCATGATTGACATGGATTTATTTCTCTTCCCATCCATTTCCACATTTGTTTCTCTTCCACTAGTTTCCATGGTCACTGGATTTCTTCTCACATTTCTATTTCTTTACTACTTCTCCATTTTTTCCTGCTCAGTGCTGCTTTTTCTTCACAATTCAATAATTGCATTTCAAACCTTTTATGGTTTTCCATTTCCCAGATGATGAAAAATATTCCTAGAAGAAATCTTTTAATCTGTCCTTCTGTTCCATTCCTGCTCCAGTGTAATTATTCCAATTAATATTATCTGTTGGTTGGCCCCTGTAACTTTTCTAATTCCTCACTGCCTAACTCTGGACTTTTCTATCAAATCCTTTTTTCATTTTTCAGGCTCTGACTTCATCTACATTTCTCCTCAAATTCCACCAGTCATTCCTGTCTGATGTATCTTCTCATTTTAATTTTTCACGTTTTGGCAGCTCTAAAAAGGAGGTACAAAAATACCTCTCATCTCCCCTGAAAATTCTGAATTTTATTTGTTTGATATTATTCTTATTTTTCAGTATTTCTAGTTTTTATTCTGGGATTCTCTAGCATACCCTTTGGAAAAAAGAAAAATTTAGCTCAGTAATTTTTGTAACTTAAAAAATCTTTTAATGTGTGTGTGGAGTAACTACTGGAGTAACTATTATGTTCATTGATGTTTCTGATATTTGTTTCTATTAATGTACAACGAGGCTTTTCTTTTAGCCTTTATAATGTGGAATGTTATATTTGCATGCTTGTCTCATCATCTTGATAAAATCAGCAAATACTGTGTCTGATTCAAGCAGAATCAGAAAAACCTTCACTCTAAAACAGTGACTGTATATTGCTATACCACTTCTGAACAGTGTTGGCTCCTTTGTTGTTACAGAAGATTTTTGCTACTTGAATCTTCTGGCAAATAGGTTTATATATTGGCCTGTACTTTTTAACTGTTACAAATATTGGATAAGTAATAATTTGTATTTTTTATGGTTTAAGTTTTCTTTTACTTACTTTTTTTTAATGTCACAGATTTTCTGGTCTTTATGTTATCTTAGGGAAATGCTGTATACTTTCCAAATATACTTTATTTTTCTCATTTCCAAAACACAGAATTTCACGCTGTGACAAGAATTATTTTTCCTTTTCAAAATATGTAACATAAAAAGCAACCAGGACTAATTCTTGAAATTATAGATCATCAATTCCTTGCCTATTCTATGTGGTTTCCCAGTATTACAAAGACTATGGATTCTCTGAGATCCTTCCAGTTCTGTGACCCACCTCTTTTTCAAAACAACTTTTTCCCCTCCCCCCCATGCCTGCAGGCTTGTTCCTCTTCATTAACATACTCAAACTTAATCTCTTCCATCTGGCAGCCCGTCCTTTGGGCTGCAGTCTGAGGATCTTTTATAGACATTTGTGCTGCTACTCTGCACTGTTCATATTTGCCTCTAGTTGCTGTAGCTATAAGTGACATATAGCAAACTGCATTTGTACATGAACAGGGACTGGGTTTTACAGCCATGAAGCTGCTGTCACGAATGCTGACTGCCCACAGGGTGGACAAAGACCTGCTGTTTAGGAGAGCTAGTATTCATAAGTTAAAGAAACAAACCATTCCCATACACTTCACTGCAGCAATGGCCATAGGAGTTAGCAGAAAATCTTTTCAAAAGTTGTCTTTTAAATGTTCAAGCTATGGAGATGTTGTGAAAAGGTAGGAAGAACTTTGCTGACATTCCTCTTAGTTGTTTTGATGGCAGAGCTCTTCACAATTTCTCCTCCAAGAGGGTAGTTGAGCTCTTGGAAACACTTTAGTCTATCTCTATAATCTTTGTCCCTAAATATATGGAAGAGTTGTTTGGTATTATTGTAAGATTATTGTGCAGAATTCTGGGGAGATCTGAGGTTTAGAGCACTTGGGAGACTTCAAAGCTGTTTGCTCTAACTTGTCGAAGTCCACCTTGACTACCTAACACCACTTTGCCTTTCCATCCTGTGCTGGCCTTTAACAAGAAAAATGTTGTTTGAAGGAGGAGAACATATACATCGAGCAACTGATGATGACAGTGGCAGTGAAACAGAATTTGTAACCCTCCAGTAACTGTAATAAAATAGACTTTGTTCCATTAAAACATGTACTTTCTTTGTATTAACTACATGAAATACTACACATCTGAAATTTGGGATTAAATTGCTGCATGCACACTATTCCAAATAAAATTTTTCATTGTTAGTAACCTTGTAATATAACTATTTTTATGCCAGTCCTCATTATGATGAGAAAGGTTTATATTGGATGATACTATGGTTTATAATGAAAATATCTGGACAGTTAAACTCATGATGTGGACTTCCTTGAGTCATGTGTTTTAGGGTGAATTTTAAATAACTGTTCAGTTGAAGGGATATAGATATATTTCTTTTTTCTAAAGTCTGTAGAAATAGCTCATGAATGATGCTATAAACTTTTAGTTCTTAAAAAAAAATTCATTACAGTGTGCTTAATATGCACTTCTTCATTCAAACAAGCCTGATTCAAAATGTCACTTAACTGGTATAAGATATGGAGCAATGAGAAATTACATATAATCTAGTTGGCTGTAGAAATAAGGATTATTAATAATATACATTATTAAGTAAAGTAAAGCTTATTGAAATATTGTACTTGTCACAGAAATAAATTACTAAAATTACTTGATTTAGTCAAGTCACTTCTAGGAAAAATGAATTGTAGCAGAAAGAGATATGGGTGATTTGCAGACGTGCTCTCTTCTAGGACTGACTTGTGCCTAGTACATAATAAGAAATGTAGTTCTGCTGTTTTACAGCCATCATTTAGAACTACCTAGAAGCTACCTAAAGTCCTGAAAAATCTTAAAGCCTAAATAATATCCACAGGATTAGAATATAAGTATTTCTGAAGCACTGTAGTTTATGGGCTAGACAATTTAACACTGATTCAGTCCATAGCACTGCACTTTTAAGGCAGGCTAAATTCTTAGTTTTAGCCTGGAACTTGTGGCTGCAGTCTTCTACTTACTAGTATTTTTTATCTAATCCAGAGATGTAATAATATAACTTTTTAGGAAAATCCCACAAATTTTTCTGTCTATAATGCAGATGATGAAACTCAACCACTCAAAACTTTATGTAAGTATAACCATCAGTTTTTCAGGTGTCTGCTCTCTTTCTAAAACAATGTAGGAAAAGTATCTTGTCTTTTTATCAAAGATGTTGCTCAAAGAGTCAAAAATAAATCTTAGAGTAACTAGTTAAGATTCAGAAACCTTTTCTTTAGGGTTGAGATACCATCTTCTAGTATCTGGAAGTATGTAATAACATTGTAGGATAGACTTCTATAGAAAACTGTGGGAAGAAATTTCCATTCTGTTTAAAAAAGCCATATATATAATGTGTGATTAGGAATAATGTTTGTGTTGTGTTTTCTCAAAATTTTAATTTTGGACTATTATTATGCGTTTCAAACTTCAAATAGAATTAATCCTCTGACAATTTCATTACTTCTATACTTAGCACTTCATTAAAATAATGGCTTTAAAATCTCATTTACTTTCAGCTGAGAATATACAGTATTCTTCAGACTGATTGGTCAAAGTAATGGATAATCAGATTAAACACAGAACAAATTTAAAATGTAGTTTTTTTAGTCTTTGAATATTTCTTAATTTCATAAAAATGTTTTCTTACATAGTTGTATCATTCTTATCAACCTAAGAGTCTTTTTTATTAGTACTGTCAAGACACATGCCATTTCAGAGAACTCTTGTGTTCAAAAGAGTTTCATTGGTATCTGTACTCCTGCTCCATTATGACTTAATCTTAAATGGAAATAAAAAGGGAAAGTTTCTTGCCTTTCAAAAAAATCACTATGATAAGAAGCCTTTAGTATTATCTTTGATATCATCAGTTTAAAATACAGACAGAGAGGGCACAAGGAGACTTTCAACTTTGCCTTTTAAACCATGGGGCAGTTGTCTGCCCATTTTTTTATTCATATCACATCAGAGTCAAGAGGATTTAACAGTCACAGTAAAATTACTCAGTACTCAGCCTAGGAGGAGAAATGATGGACTCATACTTCAGACTAACACATCTGTGAGGAAAAAACTGTATTATAACACAAAACCAAAGTAAGCTATTTTACTTACCAAAGATAATTGGTACTCAAGATGGCAAGATAGTTCTATAGGACACAGGCTAGGCCATTTATGCTGCATCTTCTCACCTGGGAGCTCAGAGGCACTGCTTCAGCTTTACACAAGGTGCTCTGAATTGCTCTCAGAGAGGAAGCAGCTCCCACTGAACTCCTGAAGTTGCCTCCTCACTACTTTTAAATAAGTAAAAGGCCTGTTCTGCAAGGCAGCAATGAAAGTAGGACCTTCACACAAACTCAAGAAGCATATAGTGAAAATACCCTTCAGAATGCAAAAGCCACCAACGTTGACTAAAAATTATGGTGTGCTGCATCTGCAAGTTTGTAAGTACCTGGAAGTTGGGCTGCTAGATCCGCTCCTCTTGGTGCTCTGCCCTCCAGAACTGATCCAGGTCTCATTAGTGGTAAAGTTGGACAATAACTCATGAAAGCATTAAAAAAAGTGGTTAACTGGACTGTAAAAAACAGAAAAGGTCTGTTCTACCTTAACATATTTCTTCCTTTCCTCTGGAAGTGGCTACCAGCACATAGCTTCTCAAAATTAAGGCTATATAGAAAATAGTGCTTGAAGTAATATCTAGAAAAATCCAGCAAAGATATAGCCCTTATTCATGAGCAAAAAACTTTTATCTTTTTTTTTTTTTTAATTTGCCTTTTGACCATGCACCTCCAGAGTATTTCAATATTGCAGATAGATTGAAAATGACTGGTTCAAAGCAGTGGTTCCATAGTTATGGTCTGCAAGGTCATGATCTGCAGAATAATTTTAAGGATATAGTGTTTAATTATGAGTTTGATGATAAGGATGCATCCACAAACATTTTGGGTGATCCAAAACATGTTTAAAATGTTGGTTTAAAATACAGCTTTGCCCAAATATCTTATAAAAACATGCAGAAGGTTTGTGTTGATAAGATCAAGAAGTCGTCTTAAAGTGAAGCTGGTCATTTTGTTAGAACCAAAGTCAAATACCAGATGATTATACATGTGTATGTTTTGACTTTAATATAGATTAACAATGGTTTGTATCACTCTACAGGAGTTTAATATACTTCTTAATATAAAAGGCAATGTAACACAAAGATGGCCATGGTTCTTAATGGCTTGTATTAGCTGGAAGCTATAAAATCATCCTAGTACTCTGTTAGAGCTGGAATAATAATTTACCAAGACAATTACCACATGGTGGAACTTTTTTTCTGCTCTAATTCAGTGTTATTAATAATGAATAAAATTGCAATTTTCTCAGGTTGCTAGGGGCAGTAGGGAATTATTTCAATGAATATTTCAGCACATTAGTTTAATCATAGTTCACAAAATTCAAGTGGGCAATATTTTATACTTCTAAGTTCAGTCTGCTAAGGGACCATAGTCATTAAATTGCAAACTGTTTGCACTGAGGTCCATTCTATGATTTACTAGCCTTGTTAAAAACACTGTAAAAGAAAGCAAGCTGTGCCATTAATACTTGTAATTTGATGCTGCATTTGTTAATGGGCTCAGTGTGATTAATGTTTTTAGCAGCGGGCAGAGCATTTTGAGACAGGCAGTGCTGGGGCTTATAACATATAAATGCATGTAAAGAAATGCTAGAATATTGTAAGTTTTAGTAATAAATGGTTTTAAAAGATTGTATACCCAAAATGGAAAAGCAGCAGTGAAATTATACTGTAATGCATGTAAATACAGTTCAAGCCATGGTAGGTGCTGATGTGTGTGTTCTTTATTTTCTAGCCAACTGCATGACTTCTGGCGCTTGGATTACTGGGAAGATGATTTGCGCCGACGGAGGCGATTTGTTCGTAATGCGTTTGGGTCTACTCATGCTGATGCTCTCCTAAAAGCTGCTGTGGAATATGGTCAGTATTAGCTCATGCTTAAATATATAGCTCATGATGTTCTCTTGATGTCCATGAATCTCTGAGAATCATGTCCCTTCTTTTCTAGTGACAGTACTGAGAATTCCTAGGACAACATATTCTTAGAAAAGTGATTCTGTCAATTCTTATGCTGTAATGAACCAGAAGGCTTGAGCTTGTGGGCTGTTAAATTCTCTGATCCCCAAGGGATTCACATAATACTTCTCTAGCGTTCCCAGACACTAATTTTGAGACACTGGTAAAAGCAACTAACTTGTCTCTCCAGAGTGACTGAACAAAACTTTTAGGTCATCAAACTAATGTGTCATAACAGTTCCACTGGAGACCTTTCATGAATGAGGAATTAAAAAATATCAGAATTTTTATCCTGGCATGCATAATTTCAGACAAAAGTATGTTTTTTCCTGCAAATCACAAAATGTGTAAGAACAAGTTTAAAATAATTATTTTTAAGGATAACTTGTGATTTGAGTAGTGAACTGACTACATAGAAGCTTCAGTCTAGGAACTGAAGAATTAGATGATGTTTGATTTTCATGGAGATGTAGATAAGTATAAAAGAGGAAGAAGGAACATGCTTACAAGTTCCCTTATATCATCTACGAGTTCATATGTTAGTGACTTCTGTACAGCAGACTGAGTCTGAATACTCAAAAAATCTAAAGCAAATTTATTTCTTATGTTTGAGCTGGCGAACCTCTCTAACATATCAAAGTCAGGAGTTTTTTAAAGAATGTTAAGATGGTGGTTTTCTGTCCTTTTTTTTTTAATCTGTAATGCTGAAAAGAAAATGCTATGATTTGTTAGCATTTAGGAGTAAAAAATGGAAGTAATCATTCACAAAGCAAGTTGAACCTTTCAGCTGATGTGTAGCCAAAGGCTAATGTTGCCGGAAGTTCTGAATATGATAGATATAAAGCTAATTCTGTGTGACCTACATATTTCACCAACTTTGCAGTTGTTGAAGCAAATAGTTGGGATTCAAACAAGCTTAGACATATGAATTAATATCTGTGTGTGCAGGTATACTAGCAAGTGTAACTTAATACTTATTTAAACACGAAGGCTATCATGTGCAGGACTTCAAGTCATAAACTGCTCACGAGTTGGGTTAAGGAAGCCATTTCCCCCAGCGGTATGTAGTATTTCATATTTGACAAAGGGTTATTTTCTCCACATAATTCTAAAACATCAAAATAGAGATTTTATGAGAGGCAGGTACAAAACTGTGCTAATTTCTGTGCTGCTTTTGAAAGGCAAATAATCATCAAAAGCACAGACTTTATATAACACCTGTTAGTGCATTCAGCATACAGGAAGATTAAAGCTCAGGTGTGTACACAGGTGGTGCACATCAAACTTAGTGGTGAATAAAAATTACAATAGACTGAAGTTTGCAGAATTAAAATAAATAATTCTAGCTTTACTCATATCTATTAAAATTAACATGGAATTTTAAGCCAGCATGCATTAAAGTTATAATTCATGGTTTCTATCTAGATGTACTTACTTTTCAGAGGCTTAAGCTTTTGGATTTTAATAGTGAAACTTTTAGCTGACCTTTTTCTGTAAGAAAACATCCTTAACACTGATGTTATTTTTATGCCTCTTGGTGTTACTAATGAGTTGAATAATTTATGAGGTTGTCATGTGAAAAGGATTTGGTGCAGTTTGATGTACTTTTAGCCTCTGGTGTTGGAATGTGATTAATAAAGAGCTAGAGGCAGATTTCTTTTTTTTCCATAGGGTTTAACATTCATTGTGGCTGGGTTTTTTTATTGGCTTTGTTTTGGTAATTTTGTTTGGAACAGTTTGATAGTAAAATGCCCCTAGCTTTTAAAACTGAGCATATCACACTACAGAAAGAATTTAAAGCATTTTAAAAAAAATCGTACTGCATAGTTTTCCAGTAACAAATTTTATTTCCTGACCTCAGATACTTTGTTTCTGAGAAATAAAGTATTCATCAAAGCAAAATTTGTTTGGCTTTTGTTTCAGTTTTTCATCTTGACTGATACCTCTAGTACAAGTAATGCTATTTTGAGTATCAGTAAAATAGTGAAAACATCTTAAAAGTTTTTGTTATCTACATTGACTGTCAGTTATCATTTAGGATTCTGTGCATAAATATTGCAATGGAGGAATGTTTAGTCAAAGCCTAAGTCAGCAAGCTTCTCAGTGTCTACGATCAAAGGCATCAACTTAAATAGGTCTGATCAGGCATTGCAGAAGAGGGCAGGCAGTTTCAGCTGAGCAAAAATCACAGAGCAAAGATGACAAAATTAATCAGTCATTTCTTTGGCAGTAAACAATAAGATAGGCTGAGGGTTGCAGATGAGAGAATTTTGAGATTCCTTGGAGATGTGCCTGCTTAACACCTGATTTATCTGAGCTTGTGCAGCCATAAAGATATGACCTTGATAAACAAAAAAGTGCTTTACAGCTACTCTAGTATTAAATCAGAGTCAATGTTGGATGTATGGTTATTGTAATTATATAATATTTGCTATCATCAAGGAATAGAAGAGTCTTGGAAATTAAAACTATATCTATGATCTATGTGTTTGTTTTAAAGAAGTAATAAAAAAGGTTAAATTCTACCTTGAAATGCTTAAAAAAATGTTATTTTAGCTAATAGTGACTTCTTTCTGTAAGGAAACATGCTATGTTATCTACTCCTGGAAAATAATATTATCTCAAAAAAATTCTGCTACAGTGAAGTTTCTATGTAACTACAGTCTGTTAGTCAACTCTGTATGCATGTTTGGATGTCCATCTTTTATAAAATAAAATATACATACATATTTGTATATGTGTGTGCATATGCATACATATGAATATATGTTCAAAGTACCTGACAAGTAAAAAATATTTCAATGAGAAATTATGACATATTTCTATGGCTGTATAAAACAGTGTGAAAAATTATAGTTTATTCTTATAGCTATATACTTAGCTGTCCTTAGAGACTGTATGTATGTCAGAGTCATAGCAACATTCTCCTTTGAGATTAGTCTGCTCCACTTCTAAGAATTTTATATTAGGCATTGGATTTGTTTGCAATCTCTTAAAATTACTTTTATACCCAGATTTAAAATGAAGGCATAATTAGTTCAGCATTGTATCTGCTGTGCCCTTTCACTTTAGTTAAATTCTTACTTGAATCGAAATATAGATTCATTTCTTCCTTTTGTGATGCTAAAAGGATGCTACTTACTGCAGTATCAAAGTGCAAGCTGTAATGGAATTTTTAACTACCTGGAAATTTTTAGTAGAGTTTTAATTTTGTAGTGTCAGTAACTTAAACAGTTCTTATTCTAAGTTTAGATGGAATTTCAATATAATTGATTAAATTGTAGCCTGAAAAGAAAGAAAGAAAACAGAAAAGATTGCATAAATTATTATAAACTCTACTTTTCCTCCCCAAATTTTACTGCAGTAGATACGTGAAATATGCAGATATGACCCACAAGTCTTCTGTACATGCGGTGAAAGAACTGTCTCTTCGAGTTAATCACCTTAACAGTTTACAGTCATTGGAGATTAGTATAGAAGAGACACTACTGTACCACCCTGCCAGTAAAACAGAATACAGGTCCACAAAGGTCAACTTAAGAGCAAAGTAGTTACTTTATTAAGCTTTGATCCTTCAGTCTTTAAAGATTGTGATCTACAAAAAATTTGTATGTAGATGGATTACAAGAAAGGCCACATTTTCTAGACTACACTGGAGAAAATGGACATGAACTCAGTGCCCATGTTCTAAACATACATGTGTAAGCTGGTCAAATATATCTAGTGTCTGTGCTTGAGAATATTTAGCCTGTTAAGCTGATTATCATGACAGATCCTAAATGCTTAGAATGGAAAAAAAAAAAAGGCCTTCGTAATGTAATATGTAATGTGTTCAGGTTTTGAAATAAAGCTACATATGTTTTATATGTGCGATATAGCCACATATGGCTTTTGAACTTGCTTATTTTAAGATGCTTATTCCACTATGTGTTTGGACATCTAATTAGCAATCTTATTTCAAGGGCAGTTCTAGCTGAAGCAGACTGCAGATGGCTCCTTCTGGGATTTGTCTTTAGTGTTGTAAGCTTCACCAAAATACTGTGTGTGCTTATTATCAGAAATATGGTCTCATTACACAAGCAGAATTAAAAAGCATCAGGTTTGGAAACTGAAATGTTCAGAAACATTGGAATATTTGTAAATCTGAAATCTGTTTTCATGATAGCAGATGAATTTTAATGGACCATCAAAGATTCCTTCAGGCTTCTGAAGAACTTAAATTCCCAGAACATTTAGCTTCAAACAAGTGCTACCTTAAAAGAAAGTCTGTGTGAGTTCCCTGCTATGAAACTGGGGAGCTGAAATACATGGGAACCCATACTCAAACCCATACTCTTCAGAATGAAGTATCTGCATGTCTCAGGGACCCTAAAGGAAGAATCAATTTTTTTGAGGTCCTCAATGTTAGAGAAATGTCTTGAGATGAACTTTCAGAAACTCTAGCTCTAGAGCAACCCCTCAGTGCTGAGAAGTCCAAAGCAGTTGATTCCCACAGCTTCCGAGTTCTATCTCATGAACTGCTGGGCTCCCTACCTTCTGCAGACAGTATTAGAAGACAATCGAGGGAGGAGTGTCCAGAGAAACTGTTAAGAAGCTAGTTTCATTTGGTATGCACCAAATGTTGTTCTAGAAAATTAAGTCAGTGTTTTGCAAACAAATTTACCTGACAATTTCACCTGATAAGACATTTGAAGAAATCATAATCTCCCATGAACTGGAGATGCTCAATTTCATCATCTCTGTTCAGAGGCTGTGTTGTAAAATCAAACACGTTATTCTAGGAAGTCTGAATGTCCACCTAGAAGCTAGTCTTCATTTCCCTCCTGCATTTTAAGTTTTACACTTTGATTTATTAGATTGTTGACACTAATGACATTGCTAATAACGTAGAGGTGTCTTTTGTCAGTTGTTACAGTAAATTCAAGACTTTCTGTCAAAGTTACTGCATAATTTTATATATCTGAAAAAGTTAGTTTACTTTTTCTCAGTCATAAAGATCTCAGACTTCATTGTCTTCACCCTGTCTTTTTTCTGTGCTTATTGAAAATGCCTAATGTATTTCCAGAACAATTTCAATAACACTGATTTCAGAATCATCTATAAGAAAGAAATATATTTTTTCATTAACTGATTCCAAACTGAAAGCAAGTTGAAGACAACTGACACTGGATCATCACTTATCATAGTTTTGCTAGCAGGCCCACTAAATACATAAAACGCAGTTACTTTTCTAAGTGTATCTGCAGTGAGAGCATTCTGTATGTACCATCTAAGAGATTAAAGACCAAATTATGCTTTCAGTTTTGTCTATGAAATATTGTTTTCTTATACCATGTCTACATGAACAGCCTTACTGTCCAGGTTGAGTTTGTAGATCTTTTTGTTGGATTCTTTAACATTTACTTTTACTTATAAACTGATCCAGATATCTGTTGATCGCTAGTGACAGGACAAAAGGCAACGGGCATAAAAATTTTTTTTAATGTCATGGTGGACAAACAATGGACAGGTTGTCCAAAGAAGTTGTGTGGTCTCCATCCTTGGAAATAATGAAAACCAGCAGCTATATTCCCCTCTTGAGCCTTATCTTTCCAAGATAAAGAAAGAATATCTACAGAATATCTGGATCAGTTTAGTAGTAAAAGTAAGTGTAAAAGAATATCTATGTCTCTCTTGTACTGGGAAGCCTAGAACTGAGTGCAGCACTCCAGGTGTGGCCTCACCAGAGCTTAGCAGAGAAGGATGACCTTCCTCAACCTACTGGCAACACTTTGTCTGATGCAGCCAAGGTTACCATTCACCATTGCTGCTCGTGTTCAACCTGGTGTCCATAAGGACCCCCAGCTCCTTTCTGGAGAGCTGCTTTCCAGCTGGGGGACCCCCAGCATATACTGGAGCCTGGGGTTGCTCTTCCCCAGATGCAGGACTTATCACTTCTTGTTGAACATCATGAAGTTCCTGTCAGCCCAGTTTTCCAGCCTGCTGAGATCCCTCTGGATTGGCAGCATGACCCTCTGGCATATCAGCCACTCCTCCCAGTTTCATGTCATGTGCAAACTTGCTGAGGGAACTCTCTGCCTCATCAGTCAGATCATTAATTAAGATGTTGAACAGGTATAAACCAGTTCTAATATCAATTTGCTCATGTTTGGTATATTTATTAATACTGAAGTTGAGTTTGTTGTGACTGCATAAGCCAAGACAATATTTTCTATCCTTTTTCTTTCCCCCCTTTAGTTAATGCACTAATTAGCCACGCACACACACAATTTCATAAAATATGTTGCTCTGGGGACATACAGGTGATGACCCTTATCTAAGATAATTTCCCAAACTGATATTTAAGTAATATCTTAGGTATAAATACATAAGAGAAACTGAAGAATGAAAGCCCTTGACTAAAAGGAAACCCTGTTCCCTCACCCCATTCATGCACACTTATTTTAGCCTGTAAGTATATACAAGTTGACCATTAATTGTGAGCAGTTTTAAGAAATAGCATCCACTTTATGGGCAGAAAACACACATATGTTACTTGATGTTCAGTGGTGAGCATTTTAAGAATATGTATGCAATCATTAAATTAATCCATAACAATGCTTCCATTTGGCAAGTAAGTCCTCTTTGTTCTTTAATCTACCATGTGAGACAAACATTCTGCTTCACTTGAAGCACCTAAAATAATACTTCTCCTATTACACAACTTCCTTTCAGTATATGAACTAGCTTCCACATTGATTGTGAAATCTCCAGTGTACTTTGAATGAGTTTATATCTGAATTGAGTGCCCGAAGGAATCACAAAAATCTGTCTTTTTTTTTAAGTGTAGCAATATAAGATTTTCATCTACAGCCTTATAATTGTAGCCCAACAGTGCCATCCACTGCTTCTCCAAATAATCTTCCAAATATTTCATCCTCACAGGATTTTAGGGAAAATATTACATATTGTGTCCTGTTAATATTTTACAGGGTAATTGCAAGATGCAGTTTTGTTTAAAGAAAGTCTAGGAAGAAAAGCTTGCACTAGGTAATAGAAGGATCTGCAAAGCACAGTCTTAGTAGTGAGAATAATTAAATCTAAAATACTAGATTTAACTTGGTCTTATTTCTAATATTTCCTACCCTCTCAGTCATAAATATATTCTCATTAAACATATCTACTGCTGTGGTAATCCTTATTGTTATAACCCACTATAATGTAATGAAAGGCACCTTCAAAATGTAAACAGCAATAGAATTAGCTTAGGTAGAGTACTGAACACTATTGTGCTGAATTGTACTGAACACTCAGTGTCTGAGCTTCTGCTCTTTGAGTAAGTGATGGAAATGAGTTGCAATTGCATCCTAGTAGTACTTTGCAGTCTCTAAATATCTTCGTCCTGTTATATGGTATTTCTAGCATAGAAATTTTTGTGGCAGCTTTATAATAAGTTTTAAGAACAGTTTCATTAAATGGCCATTTTTTTTCTAATGATTTCCTCAACTCTTGAATGTCAGAATCTCTGTCTTGATTCTAATTCAAACTTTTCACAGAGCCAAATAGGATATGAAAGCTTTTCCCTCAAAATCTCCATGTTGGGTTTCAAATGCCTTTCCTCAGAGATTTTCAGGTTATCTGGCATGACCTGAATTTTAGCTGCTGTTATAGGTCTGAGCTAATAGATTTTACTGCAGAGTTTTCTAGTTTTTTACCAGCAGTTAGTATAACTAACTCTGTTTCTCACTTCTTCATCTGAAAGTATATGGTGCCAGAGTGTTCTTGAAGTAATCAAATTGGACTGGAAAACCATTCCTAAGACATAAAAATTGCAACCATTGACAGTCTTAGAATTCTAGCTTCCTTTTTCTCCCTTCCGTCATTATATTTTCATGTAAAAAGAATACACAATATCTCTCCATTCTGCCAAATGAAAGTAATTTATTTACCAAACCCCTATGATTACTATGATGATAAATATTTTCAAATCCATGTGATGGATGTATTTTATCTATTTATTCATTTCTATACTTAACTGACAAAGAAATAGAAGTTCTTGACCCATGTATATTCAGTGAATCTTACAGAAACATTTCAGAAGAACATTCTGTCAGTGAAAGTCTAGTAATAGTCCTTCAGGACAGATTTCACAGCTGGGTCAATTCAGGTCTCAGGACTCAGGTTTTAATATGTGCTTTTCATATCTCCTATTTTCTATGCTTTAAATCTCCATATTGAGGAGTAAAAGCACTTTAAATCTCCATATTAAGGAGTAAAAGCACTTTAAATCTTCTTTGGCTATAGATAAAACACAAAATATTCCTTTTCTAAATTTTCTCCAGTCTTCTTATTCTTGATGTCTTGACTGCAGGACTTTGTTCTCCACTTTGTATGTAAGTGGAAATATGTATCGTTTGTGTTTTCTGAAGACCTGGCTAGGACAGCCTCCGTAGCACGCGGCTGGAATGGAGGGGCATTATTTCAGCAGTGCCTCAACCTTGCAGCCTAGAGTTAGGAGATCATAGTATAGATTTTAAAAGACTTTACTGTCCCACTCTTTCTGACAGTCAATAGGAGGCATGACAGGCTTTCAGGCAATTGGCTCAGGTTTCTGCAAGTCTTTGGGCTACTTGCAAGGGTTAAGGCAACAGGATCAGACTGTGGGAATCTCTTCAATATAGGTGATTCCTTGTCTTTCACAAAACAAATGGAACTGGTATGTATAGATTTTGAAAATAAAGGAATTAATTTTCAGAGACAATACATATTTTAAGATACCTAAGTGTTTTGACTTATCTTTTTGCGCTGTTTAGCATTTATCACATAAAATCTATTTCTATTATATCACATTAACATTACTGTAGACATCTTATGTAAATAGTAAGATTTGTACACAAGAAACACAAAGTATGTGTTCGCTAGCTATTCCATATCCTTACAAGTAGAGTGAGTTCTTCAATACCACTTATTTTGTGCATTTCATTATTTTATAGTGCTAGCTTTGAGATGCACACGAAAAGCATTCAGTACTGTGAGTTTCAGTGTGGTGCAAGTTACAGGGCAGGGATCAAGAAACACCTTGTGAAAGTAGTGTATTAAAAGCCAAATACATTTTATGGAAAAGTTAAATATACCACTAACCAGCATGATAAGGAAGACACCTTGTTAGGAATTGCATCAGCATATCATGCATGTTTCCAATTATTTAATTTTGTTTTTCATATCATGTACATTACATCATGGCATGACCTTTTTCTTATCCTTATTGTGTGCCTGAAGAGTGTATCTCCCAGAGTATTTATATAACGTCCTGAACGTCATCTACAATAGATATACTTTCCCAGCTGAAAGAACTGTGCATAATGCTTGTGTGTTTTATTGGTGTCTCTTTTGCCATATAGCACAAGTCATTCAATCCTATGCCCATAAAAAAGCTGATCCTAAATAGCAGCTCAGCTCTCATCTGAATGGAAAATAGTGTTGCTAGTGTTTCCAAATTTAACATAAGCATAGAAATTTTGCAAGTATCCCTGTAGTTACATGGAATGTTTGTGCTCCTTGTAATCCTTGTGAAGCGGAATCAAAGATGTCACAGACCCCATGCAGCAACTTAATGGAAAGTGAAATAAAATACTGCTCTCCTTTTTTCTTTACTGCTGACTGCTGCTAAGATTTCTGTGAATTAGCTTTCCTTAATACACACACAGGCTTTCTGCCTGGGACAGTGATTACCATTCACCCATTTCAGAGACAAAACAATGGAAATCTTGTCAATTATCTGTTGATTGAACTGTTTTAATTACAGACCCTCAAAATCTTTTTATTACTGATATTTTGTGTGCCACTACTGTTTCACTTTTCATCTTCTAGGCTGCATGAAACAAAGACATTTTATAACTGCAACTACTTTTGGTTAAAATAAGAATTAAAAAGAAATAAGTTTTTAAAAAGTGCAGAGTAAAAATCTGTTCTAAATCAAGGAAATAGCAAAGCTTTTATTTTCATTTGATAGATAATTACTATCTATGGATAGCAATGGATAGATTACTTTGATAGATAATTGCTATTGCAAGATAATTGCTAACTCGGAGGAGATTATATATAGCAGCCTGGCCCAAACAGAAGTGCTGTCTGTTGTTACTAGAATGTGGTCGCTTAGCAGCACTAAGAGTTAAACACAAATATCCCAGTGTTAAGGCCACATTGCTGCCTCACAAATGTGTATATCCTGTAGGTGCTGCCCTTTGTCTAGTGTTGCTATAGGCATTGATCGACCCTGAAATATAAGTTGTTTCTCCCACCAGTTACTGCTGAAGTGAAAATATGTAGACCACTTCTGAAGATGTGGTCATCTGTGTGAGGACAAAATGAAATTTGTACAGATAGAAACCACAGTGCAGCATACTTGAAACAGTTGGAACTGTACCACAAAAGGCAGCATAATGGAAAGTAAATCTAGATGTTCTAATGACATTTTTACATTTACAAATATATTTATATATAATGGTGACAGTCCTTTTATGAAACAATTGCAGGTGACATTATGTTTAGGAGATTTTCTCTGTGTAAACACTGCATAAGATGGTCCTTCTGTATGTCTCAGAAGAGCAGAATTTCACTTGAAAAGATTACCATTCCAGAAAGCAATAGTAATTTCGGACATCGGCAAATGGCTCTCTCAAAGTACTGATCGTGAGCTGTTGAGTCTTTCTTCTGTAAATAAGTAGTCTTGATAGAAATTGAAATGGTTACCTAACTACTGGAATTACAATAGCTACTATAAAATAATTTTAAACTTATTTCCTCACCTTCATTCCCTGCGCTAGAGAATGAATTTTTTAGCTGTCCTATTATGTCTCTGTACAGCGGCTGTTTCCAAAGAGCTGATCTGTTTTGGATCTGATAGCAAAAGCTTAAGTGGTGAGGGGCAAAATTGCCTTCTAGCAAAGACATAATCACCCATGCTTTTGCCACAGAGAGGGAGAATTGAAAAATTAGAAGACAGACCACAATACTACAGATACGTAGTATGTACTTTCTTTTTAAAAATATTCAGGTTTGGACCAATCCCATGGTTTGGAGGCACTAATTGTTAAATATTGGGTAAGGGTTAGAATTTTTGGGGTAGAATACCTAGTATGGGAGTTAGGATCAAATTTCTTAGAATTATAGAATCATAGAATCATAGGATAGTTTGAGTTGAAAGGGACTTTAAAGATAATTTAGTTCCATTTCCCCTTCCATAGAGAGGGATGCCACTTCCATTTCATGGAATTTGAGAGATGCCATGACATTCCTTACATGCCACTGCTTTATCAAGTGTTTGTATTTCCAAAGAGAATTTCATTTCTTTGTCATTATTAGCCTTTTCAATTAGAATTTTTGGGAGCAGGGAGCAAAATTAAGGCCAGCATACGTGGGTGCAGTTCTTCAGTATGGAGTGTGCCACTTCAGAAGTCTGACAACATTGATCCTGGCTTTAGGGTCTGCAAGCAAATATAGTCAGAACATGGCTTTTTCTGAAGAATGTGTGCTTAGGAACTAATCTAAAACTTTCCAGACATAATCCAGGCCTGAATGTTAAGACATGACACAGAGGTATTTTTCACTTTTATTTCATCTTAAAAAGGTTTTATTAGATGCTATTTCAAAAACATAGAATGCCTCGTTTAGCAGATTTATTTCATTATTTCATTATCATGTCATACATATTTAAATTCAATCACCTTTTGTTTATCACCTGTTAATTGAATTTTTCTATTGAAATAGTTTAATTACCCTCTTCAGTGGCCTGTCTTAAGAAACCTTTGCTTACATGTGAATATTTTGAATTAAGGATAAATGAAATCCCTTTTTGCTGTCAAAACCAAATTGTGAAAACACATTGCATGGCTTTGAAAATCAGTACACTCTATTAGCAGACCTGTCAATATAAAAAGTGCATTCCATTTCCACCTCTTGCTCTAATAACCTTTTCTATGTTACTCAGAGGCAGTTCACATAATCAGAGTATATTGTCAGCTTACTGGAGTTGGGGAAGCATGAAATGAAAATCACGTTAATATTGATCCAATTCTCTTACTTGCTAGTGTCCTTGATGTCCTTTGCACTGAGCAATAACTGTTGGTGTGATGTAGGTATTTTCCACTCAGCTTTTACTGTACTTTTGTAAAATGGCTTGAAAGACATTTAGGAAAATTTAATTGCTCTTAATTATTTTGCTTGTGTATCATCCTTGCCTGTTGAAACAATCCACAGCAGAATTTGGTTTCTTTCTCTAATTTATCAGAATATGCCAAGGTGCTGCCTTTCAAACTGTCAGGGATTTGTAGAGGTCACCAGTCATGAAATATGAATCCATTCTTGTGTGTACAAGTTACAGTGGCAAACTACATCTTAATCCAAATATAAACATTTGACTGTTTAAAGTTCCCATTAGAGGGACTTCCTCTGGTTCCAGTCAGAATGAAGACTGCCTTTCAGGAGCCTAAAATACATTGAAATGTTTGCTGGACTGGGCATATCTGACTCTGTCACCTGCTGGCTGTTTGCAGTCAGTGCTGAATCACTGCAGGGTCCTTCCTCTTATGCTCTGAATTCCTGAAATCTCAAATATATATAATGGCAATATTGACAACTTCTAAAACTTAATTTCACAACCACTCTGAGTCTGTTTTCCTATCTGTAAACTAAAAAGTATAATGAGTGCCCACCATAGTACATTCACCTTTATTTTTATGTAGGATCTTTTTATTAATATACAGCATTCTGACTTTAACTACAGGTATGTGTTGTTTAAAAAGCCTCAACCTCATCTGAGAAACATGTTCATTCTGGCCTTGCCTGTATTTTCAGTCTCCTCAGTGGCATAGCTTGTGTCAGTCTCATTTTACAATGCAAAATATCTGAGAATTTTAAAGAGGAAAACATATACAGCAGTAAAGTACTTATTTATAAATGACTTACACGAAGAAGATAATTTGGTCAGATATTAGGTATATAGAATGTCTATGATTAAATTTTCAGGTATTTATTATAGAAAATAAAAATGTGGTTTGGTTTTACTTCTGGTGGAAGTATTTTCCAGTACAAATATATGCGATTTTTAATTTCTATGCAATTTTCATAGTTTTTCTCCCTCATTTCTTCAAAGATCTTTAATAATGAAAATGTGATTTAGATTTCTCTGGTTTTTATTAAATCTATTAAAACCAGCCTTCCTTTATTAACAGTCCCCTCTCGATTCTCTGGGGAAACTAAATTATATGCCAGTCAAAGCTGCCAGTTCCAGAAACACATTGCAATTTAAATAGCAACTCCAGCAGACACAGGTGGGGACAGTTCATCGTGATATACCAGCACCAGGCTGCTACACAAAGCCAGATTAGTCTCTTGAGCAGACCCAAGAATACCTGGTGCACATTTCCCATGGAATGAGCGCAGTCCTAGGAGGGCTGGCTCTGTAGTCGTATGGAAAGATACTAGGCTGAGATGGAGTGGTCACCATGCTGATGATTTAATCTTACTGGGTTTTGTAGAGGTCAGTTTACAGACTCCTAGGCAGCTGCTCTGCATAACTGTGACTGCTGAAAGGGTACTGGTACCTAATCAAGTTAGGAAAGATTAGCAAAGATAGCAGGGGTTTAAACTGTTAGAATATATAAAGCAAGAAGATTATCTAGCAAATCTTTTTTCTAAGTATTTTAAACTATTATTAATGTCAAATGAACAAAAAAAGGTAGATAATAGTGTTACATTTTAATTCTGTGCATAGGTAAGCTCAGTTCTTCCTGTAAAAGAAAAAAAATCTCTCTCAAGAAAAAGCCTTATTCTTTCAAACTCTGTTGATAAATTATATTTTACCTGTGATATAATTTCATGGTTCACATCACAACCTGTCAGGTAGCCTCTTGTGAGAAACTAATTCTGAATTCCTTTATTAATAAAATACTAAAAACTGTCTTATGGGATTAAAGTTCAGCAAGGAAAACAGTGTTCTACAGAGCAGTACATTCCAGTGATCTGTAAGGAGTAGAAAGCAAGTTTACCCTTAAAAGTTTCTGAGGAGAGCTAAGCTTCACAAAAACTCTACTTTAGCCACTATAAAAGAGAGTTTTTAATTAAATGCAGAATTTTACTGTAAAAAGAACAGACTTTACTTATGTCAAAATGCTCCTTTAGAAGCCACATAAAACTGTAAAAGACAGTATATGAAAAAGATTTCTTATAGAAAAGAAGAACACCATCCCATGAAGCAGATTTCCAGATGTTTGGAAACATTAGAATTTCCTGTCAGTATATTTAGGTAACATTAAAATGAGGTTAACTTTCCATTCTGCCATCTCTCCTCAAAGATCAAAGAAGACTCACTGCATAAATTGCCTTATCGGTAGTTTGTTGAAGTAAACTATGGAAACAACTTTATAAGAAGCAGTAGTCTCCTTTTGTTGGTTACAGTATTACCAAGCAAATGTTTCTTAAAATTAACCATGTTTTTAGCCTCATTTTTACTAAATTCAGAGAGGAAAAGTATAATACACCAAATTTGAATATATAATAAATGGATAGAAGTAAAGAGAGAACAGAAAACTCCCTCACTGTGTTCAACTAAAGCATATTAATTAGTGTAATGTCTAATGAAATACGTGTACATAAGCATAAATGTAATCAACAATATGTTTGTACTGATAATTTTAAAGTTTTATTTAGAATCAGTTTAGGGGGATCTGGGCACTTACAAAGTCTTTGAAAAGTAGATTGCATCCGTAGAAACCTGTTGTGACCTACAGAACCCAATTGGGAATTCATTGACTTAAATGAAAGTAGAGTGGCAAAAATTCAAATGTTACAATAAAAATACCCACCTGTCCATCCCCAACTGATTAAATATTACCTGTATTAAATACTTCTAGGGGCTGTAGTTGCAAGTTAGCGTGAGATTCTCCTGTTCTTGAGAAAGTATGAGGTTTTGAGGGATTTTGGTAATGGTTTTGTGGTTGTTTTGAGGTTTTCTTGAATGCTTAATAATTTCTGTTTAAGGAAAAATAATGCTACTGGAAGAGAGATTAGTAAATTCTTGGCAATACTGTACAAGTTTACTGTGCAGCTCATACAACCTTTCAGATATATAAAATACACATCCTTCCATGGAAGTTGAGGTTTTATAAAAGAGCAGTGGTTGGTTTCTTTAATTTCTTCTAAAGATGAGCTGGTTTCGATTATCCTGAAGTTACTGTAGGAAGCCAGTTTGTAACATGCATATTTACAAAAATAATCAAGATGAAAACAGGTGTAACAAAAGAGGGATTTTTTTTTTTTTGATAGCTTATCTAGTCCTATACGTACATTTTCTTTAAATACGTTTAAGACAGAGCCTTTGAGTTTCAGCTTCACCTGGACTTTGGTGCAACCTGAGTGATTTATTTCCTTTCATTTCTTTGCAAAATGTATTTTTAAGAAATAGTTTGCTGGTTATTTCAAAGCTCCTTTCCAAATCCCAGTCTATCCCTTAAGTTTATCCCTTAAAACATCCCTTCAGAAGGAACTTGACTAGGACAAGAACTGATAGCATCTGCCAATTCCAGTTCTCTGTGCTCCAGTGTCACAACCTTGCTTTCTTGAAATGACATCTAGTTTAATTTTATTTTTTTTCTTATTTGAATGAGTTTGAAACATTTTCCAATTAGACTTAGGAACTAAGTCTATTTATTTTCATATTGTGTCTTTAAGACACTCCTTGTGTGTTAAAGAGGTTTAAATATCTGGACATGGATTTAATTTCATTATAATTTTGCTGGGGCTCTGAAAAAAAAAATTAAGTTTTGATTTTTTTCAAACACACTGAAATATCAAGTACTCATTTATTCATCTCTCCTTTTTATATCATTGTTAACAATACTAGACATAGTTTTATGTCATATAATTTTTTATTCAGTTTGTTGTCTGGTTTTAAAGAGATGAGTTGTTTTTCTTCTTACTCTTACTTGTAGAGGTTCTCTTTTTTTTTAAACCTTTTTGAAGTCATCTTGAAATATAAAAATAGAACATCTGTGACAGATCTGGTTTGAACGTATTTCACATTTCAGGATCCAAGGAGATCTGGTGGTCTGTGGTATTCGCTTGTTAATTTCTTGATGAATGGGTAGAAAGGCCACGAAGTGCACTCAGTACAGCACGTCTTCCGAAGATAGATGATCTCAAATAAATTCTATTCCCAATCACTTTTTGATTTGTTAGGTGTTAAACCATTTCTTTGTAAGGACAGTGTTTACAAGCCTTGTAATGAGACAGCCCTGTGAGACCTTACTCCTCTTGCTGTAATTTTGATAAATGGAACTCTAATTCATAAAGGATATAGTGATTGAAGGGCAACTCTGGGTCTCGTACACTTTCATTTAGATAAATGTTTGGTACAGTATAGCAAAACTGAGGTGCACTCAACAAAGTGATAAATTTTAACAACAGCCAAACCAGAGCTTTTTTCCATCAAGACAAAGAAGCACTATTTACTGTATTTCCTTTAAATAAATGTATTTTTAATATTATGAACCAGAATGGATTTTAGAAACATTTGTCTTATTACTAAGCTCCAAATTTGTGAAACTAATTTAATGTCTTCTATTCCACCATGTTTCTTATACCTGTGTCTGGCAATATTTCTATAACCTCATACCCTCATCACAAGGGATTTAAAATACCCCAAATTTCATGTTCTTATGATGTTATTTTGAGTGTTAATAATAATCTGGGGGTTTGGACTTCTTTTCTTGTAATTTTAAAAATATGTTTTCATGCATAAATAATTTTAAAGAATTGTCATAATCAGTTACAGAAATGGTTGACTCTACACCAGATTAGTACTTTTCGAGTAATTAATTTGAAGATTATCACATTTTATAAAGCTCAGAAACTTACATAACACTCACTAGAACTACCAAAAAGGAAGAGAACACTGTTTTCATGCTTTCTTCCTTCACTGTGTTAGTTCATCTCAGGCCTGGTCTTCTCTAATGTCACATGCTTCACAACAGGAGCTGTTACTTGTGTCAAACTCCCGTGCTGTAAACACAGTTTTAACAAGATCCTGACCTACTGATTAAATACTCAGGACGATTCTGGTGTATTAAAACTGAAATTCTGTTACAGCACATTAATTCTTTGTGTTTTTCCAAGCTCCTACCTTTCTTGCTTCTTTTTGTGAATTAGAGACAAAAAAAAAAATACAAACCAAACTGAAAACTTCTACAACCATTAGATAACTGATCCGGTTTTATATTGGACAGATAATTACAGTTAGTTGTATTAAGTGAAAAACCTATGCAAGTGAAATAATGATCACAGCCTAATAACTGAACACACCAAAACACAGCATATTAGTATAGAGCAGCATTGTCTTAATCATTATCAATATGGACGTAATGGAGTCAGCAACAAACAGGAAGACTAGACATCCTGTCCTTAATTTTGAGCTTTGTGAAAAAAAAGGGGTTTTGCTTACTTGTTTGTCTTTACATTTTCAGAGTTTCAGAATATAGTTTCGGAAATAGCGATACTGAAATAACAATACTGAATAAAAGGTTAATATTAGGCAATGTAAACATGAGTTATCTCAACCTGTGATGAAGTCCCATATCAAGTGGCATGTTAACAGTGATCTTCAAACAGAATAAACACACCTACAGAAAAATATGCCTCTAGCATTTTTATTTATATCCTGTGACTCTGATGTGCACAAATTAATTAAAAGACTCTTACTAATTATAAGAGTAGGAAGTAAAATCTTAACACCTTCACGACTGTAATAACAAAACTGCCTGACACATCAGCTCCATTTCATGTATCTATTTTCACTAACCTATCTGCTTACTATATTCCTGTTAGTTGTTCTGTATTAATAGGAGGCCATGAGTCTTTCTGGGCTTTACCTCAACATTTTACATCTGCCATAGTAGTGTGCACAGAAACAGAATCACAGAATATTCTGAGTTGGAAGGGACCCACAAGGATCATCAAGTCCAACTCTTAAGTAAATGGCCCATATGGGGTTTAAACCCACAACCTTGATGTCATTAGCACCATGCTCTAATTCATCCTGTTTAAGTTCAGGCATTGTGGAAAGCAAACAAAATCCACATGTGCGTGGTTTTGCTCAGATTTCACACATCATTCTGTAGTTTACTAGGAAGCAAATTTCCAAATTATCCTATAAAAAGGAGAAATTACTTTTGGATTTTATTCCTTGGTTAACAGAAGTGGAGATGCCCAGATCTTGTATGGTCCAAGGTGAAAGTGCAGCATTTTCTGTTTAAGAAAAAAAAAAATAGAAAGCTTTCTTACCTGATGCTACTGTGAATCCATAGTACTGAAAATAAAACTTATGACCTATCCCCAGCTAAGAAAAAAAATCCTGTGAGGAAGTCACAGCAGTTACATGAAAACTATTCATTATATGAAAAATACTTATGATTCTATCATTTGACCAAATAATGATTAATTTTTTATACCATGAGAATAAACTCTTGATCTTCCCAAAATGTACTAAGGTATATCTCCTGCCATAAGGAACCATCAAGCTGAATAGAAAAAGTAAGTTGTAGTCAAGAAAAATGAGTATTACCCATGATAACCTTTGGGTAATTGGCACATGTCCATACACTAACATTTTTACTGTGCTCCTTAAAAACACACACACAGATGCGCACCAAAGTTCTCTCACTGTGCTTGTCTTTTTTCTGTCTTTTCTGAATCTCTGCATAGCCTCCCTTGTTGTTACTGTATATTGAGATAACCCATCTCCTACTTCACCATCCTGTCTCACCTATCTCAAAAGAAAAAAATCCTGACAGATTTTGGATTCCTGAAAGCAGCTTCTTAGTTTCAAGTAGGTGGTGTGCTCTCCCAGAGATCAGTCAGAGTCGGGGCACCAGAAACCCAAGAGAAACTCCTGCTGAATTTCTTGCAGGTGGAAAACTAATGGAACAACACTGAGCACAAAGTAAATACCAATTATTAAAACCAGAACTTTGGTCTTTGCAGAACAGTTTGTATTTTATTCAGGACAGGACAGAAAAAAGAGTAAGACTGCATATTTTTTAAACCTTGGTAAAGTTTTAGAAAATGTTTCTTCCCTTTTTCGATAAAGATGATTTATACTGTATTTTTTTTACTACTTGACTGTGGTTGTTTTATTCAGCTAAATTCACAACATTTGTAACTTTTTTAGGCACTGAAGAGGATGTAGTGAAGTCAAAGAAAACTTTCCGAAGTCAAGCTGTGGTAAATCAGAATGCAGAAACAGAACTTATGCTGGAAGGAGATGATGATGCTGTTAGCCTGCTCCAAGAGAAAGAGATTGATAACCTTGCAGGTAATTATACTTTTCATTAGAACTAAGATATGAGCCAAAAAGGCTCTTTTAAACTTGTTAGCTCTTAACCTTTATGGTTAGTGTCTTAGTATTGACAGCTAAGCATGTAATTGCAGTATGAACAGATTCTTTGTATTCTAGATTTTATTACTCCTTCCCTACTTCCAGGAACCGATAATCAGGGGAACTGATTACAAAGCATTTGCCAATTGTACAGTCTTTGAGCAAAGATGTGAGAAATAGCAATACCTCAAGTGCCTTTATTACTGCCTGTGATTTGTTCAAAAGTCTGTAAAAACCACTGTGGAAACTCTCTTTTTTAATTATCTTTTTAAATGGAAATGCAGACTAATTTTACAACTCAGTTTTGTGAGTCAGAGTGTGGCTGTGTGCATTCATGACCTGCTCCCAAGTGCCACACAGCTTGTGGAGAGACACCTACACTCCTCCTGGCCTCCACTTCTCGCAGTGATGGAGTTTAGGGGGATCTGTAGTATCTCAACCCATCTGTCATAGCAGGAGAAAAAGTTGCCCATTTTGAGCGAGGACTAAGACAGAATGAAGCTGTAACCAAACTATGAACTTTGTTAATTAGCATACGAGCTGGGAATGAACCCTCCATAAATATGCACACGAGACAGCCCTTCTGGTCCTTTCTCCCTTGGTGAAGGATGCAGTGAGATCCCAGTTTCATCCATCTTCTAGAAGGTTCTGTTACAGATCTGTCTTGAGCCAATACTACCTTTCCTGGGGAAGTACTCTGGAAATAAAGGCATGTTAAAAGTCAAAAATGCACTCTCAGATGGGATAAAAATGTGAGAACTATGAAATTCGGTATGAAATTTTTTAGATTAATTTACTTTGGAATACATTTATTAAACTACTCCACTGAGGGAAAGTTTTGTAATGTCATGATTTTTTTCTTCATAATTGAATTTCTAAAATATCTGTCTTTGCTCCTATGCTTTCTTCTGATTCCATAGTGGAAGTCTGTAGCAAAGCCAAGATCATAAATGGATGACTAAAAAATAAAAATAAAAACAAAACAAAAAGAAAAAAACCATCCAATCAAATAAAAAAAATTGCCTCTGTGGAAGTTAGTCTCATACTTTGAAACTAGAGCAGAGGAGAGGGGGGAAATAAATGCTTTTATTTGGGAGCAACAATCAGTATATGTTTATCACAGTTAATATGTCAATCTGCTTGCTTTCTCAATCTGCAGCTAACCATTGCTGAGACACTGTTGTCCAAAGTCAATAAAGTAGTGCATCAAGCAGGACTATGAGTGGGAAAATTTGATCAGAGTCCCTTTCTCCTTTAGAAGGAAAAACTCAGTACTGCTTTGGCTAAATTCTGATATCTAAGAACAGTACTTCCAATTAGTATGCATAAAGTATCTTAAAAAGCTGTTTAAAGGCAGCAATATTCATTTACACTGAAATATTGATTAAAACTGCTAAGTGGGCATGAAAAATTCTTACCCTGTTTGGAAAATCTGTCAGCTATGATGTTCTTCTCTGTGTCTTAACACTGCAATTTTGTTCAAACGCACTGATGCAATACAATCCTTATAGCTACCTCCCTCTGCAAAGACCTAGTATTTTAATGTGTCCTTAAGTATTAATGTGCAATGTATCCTGTTACTGGAGATCGCTGCTGGATGACATTCCCTTCTCCTTCAGTACATGGCACAGTCATTCTAGTCCTTTGCTTTTACAGTTTGTAGACACTGGGAAATATTGTCAGTATTGCAAAAGCAGAAACAATAGTGAAACAAATCAACTTTTGAAATATTGGCAGGATGACTTTGTGTTCCCCATCAATGCTAATAGAGCAAGCAAACTGCTTCCAAGTGTGGTGAGGTGATGGGATAAAACCAAAACCTGTGAACTTCTCAGAAAGAACCTACATTCAACTATCTGATTTTTACTATTAGATTAACTGCAGCCTTTGCTACTTGACTCTCACTCATTTTTGGAGCTGAAGTGATTTTGAGAGTTAATAGTCACACACAGTATCATATGTGTCTTCTGTAAATTTTGCCCACTGACCAAAAAAACCTGAATCCCCCAATACCCCCTGTTTAGCTACCAATTTTGCATGATTTTGCATATAGCGATGTCACTGTTTTTCACAATTTTCAATGTATAGAATGTGACTCTGAAACTTGAGTCCAATAATTGAAATCAAGAAAACAGTAGGCAAGGAAGTTAGGTTTTATGCCTAAGAAGATTAGAACAACTTCTGATGGCTCTGAAGAGCCACATTGTCCATTCTTGTCTAATTCTAAAGAGATATATAGTTCAGTATACACGATCAGGAAATCTTTGGGATATATCAAGTTATGGTATAGCACAGCATCATTTATATCTAGTTACTTTTCAAAGTGGAATGACACATAGGAATTTCTATATTCAGATATGCCTCCAGTTTAACTTTAAAGCTTAAATCAATTTAAACCTGGTTTACAACGATTTGGACTGTCTCAGTAAAGGACAGGAATTAAACAAAATCTTTATAAACCAGGTTTCAATTGATTTAAGATTGCCCACGTTTTAGTAAAACAATTTAGCATTGTTTATTCCATTAACTAAGGCACATTTTAAACAGATGAGACCTTAGGTTTCAGAAAATTTCTAACTAAGAGAATATAAATAATAAAATATTTTTATTTGTGAACTTAAAACTGAAATAAAGGAAAGTTTGAAACAGATTGAGATCATTCTTAGGAAGTTATCTGTGCATACCTTTTGTTCCAGAGACTCTTTATAGTTTTTCATCAACCATGTGGCACAAATCAGTGTAAAGTTCTCTTTGATAAATTGCATATGGGATGGAGAATTTTTAAATAATTATAGTCTGAATATTTGTATTATATAATCTTATATTCCATATATTGCAATTGCAGTTGGTCAGATTTCATTATATTAAGCAACATTTTAATAAAATATAAAAATCTGATTCCATGTTATTATAGTTATAAGTTTGCATCATGATTTTTAACCAAAGGAGTATTGAAACTGTCTTACAATATGAGTTAGCAAAAGACTTTGTTCTTGTTTCAGCATTTACATATTAAAATATTTCGCATGTTTCTGTTTCAGTTTTAGCTCCTTTTCTTCCCAGACTGTTCACTTCAAGAGGCAAGTCACATCTCTCTTAGAACTAATGATTGAGATAGCCCAGTCAATTTTAACAGTTTCCTAATATATTGTGAATCTGTGGGTAATACAATCAAACCCACTGTAGTGAATTGATACTACTAACTCTTGGCCTTTTCTTTTCTGCTTATATTTCCTAAAGCTGCAGTAGGGCTCTTAAATACTTACCTTTTCTCTTAAGATCCTGAGAATGTAAATTTGCTAACAGTTTGTCTCCTGCTTAGTAGGTGATTTTTTCAGAATGAAAAATATGTGGATGTGTTCTGATATTGTAAGCTTGCATTCTTACAGGGGAATATGTTCTAATAGATATTGAATTTTCTTTTCCCAAAGTTGTTTTTTTTAAAGCACCAATCTTGTAGTAAACTAGATCATTAAAAAATAAAATAAATGTTGATCCACTCTAATTTTATGAACTTTACATTTTAGAAAGACATTCTCTTCTCTTTTGCAAGGACACATTTGACTTGCTGAGACTTGTTTGTGTGCATTTCAGAGCAGAATTTAGCCTTAATGACATTTTTGAAAGATATATGTTCTTAACTGGAGAACGTTTCATCTATTTTGTCATATAGCTGGTGATAACAACAAATATATCCCAGCCAAGCAAAGTAATCTTGACAGAGTCTTTTGCTACCCTCTAAAAGAGTAGTTTCTAGAAAGAAAGAAAGGAAATAAAAATAGGAGGATATGAGGCTTTGGGTTATTTTAGGAAGACAAAAGGCTTTGGAAGGCATCTGTCTGGTTACTTGCGTGGGCTTAATCAACTCAGAATCTGACTTCCTCATCAGCCATGGTGAATTACAGCCTCTCAACAGTCTTGCAAGAATAAATATATGTTATTCATTCCATTATATGAGCAGATTGAGCAATTCATCCAGGTAAACACAAAAAAGCCACTAACTGCCTTTAATGCACCTTAGTCTTAATGTATCTTAACCTTCACTAGAGAACCTTCTCTTCTTCTTGGACGTTTGTCTCTAGGTGGAGACAATGCAGATGTGCTAGGAAGGTTTGAGAGAGCTGCAACATCCCATCACTGCCCTAATTTTAGAAACTCTGAACTTCAGTGTAGAAATATTTCTAGAAAACAGCATTATTACTGTTAAACAAGAGCTGATGTTCTGTCCAAGCCAGCTAGGGTAGCTGGCCCACATTGGCTTGAGAACTAAATGTGATAAGCCTTCTATCCAGACTTCTTGAGAGTGTGCTGAGTGTGTTGGCTCACTGCCCTGTGCTAAAGAACACACTAGGTCATGAGGATTTGACAGCCTATATTATTATTAATGGGATATAAGACCTTTCACTTCCAGGTCATCTGTTTGAAGTCCAGACAAAACTGGTGGTAACCAAACATTTTCAACATCTGTTTTGTGGCCTATGCAAAATAAGCCTTTTGTCTCATTTCAGACAAACTAACAGAAATCATCATAATTTTGAGCACTTTCCAATTGAAAAAGTACTTGATGCTGTCATTAGAGAAATTGGAAGAGTGCCAGAAGTTTACTACATAGAGTTACAGTTAAAATTGCATAGCAGTTCAAAAAAAAAAAAATCACTTAGCCCATAGGGAAATTTTCTATTCCTAGTTCTAACAAAGAACTCATTTACATTTCTGAAATTATTTTGAAGTCTTGCATAGGACCAGATGCAGTAATAAAAACACAAACACACCAAGGAACTGCATCTAAAGCCACTAAAAACTTCCAAATTAAGTATTTGTTGGAAAACTTAAACATGACTGACTCATCTTTATATGTATATTATGCATTTCATAGTTGTACGTTTATATTTTGAGTTACGGTAATATTTCTTATGGCCAAAGTCTGACATGGAATTTTCTTTACAAGACTTGACCAGTGTAGACAATCTCTGGTAAGCAATGCTGTAGTCACCTTTTTTTAACCTATTCTTAAAGAGTAATGAAGGAGCATATTTTCTTGCATTTTCTTATGTTACCATCTCAAAATGATTTTAAGATATGTAGGATTATTTCTCATGTTTTTGTTAATGGTGTTAGACAAACAGTAGATTTTCTTAATTAAAAAAAAAAAAGAACAAAAACTAGAGCCTCTACGAAGAAGGCAGAATTTCTAAATTATTAGATTTTGCAGGAATATAAAAAAATAATTTGTTTGGGGCCAACCAGAGAAAGTTTTGTTATGTTATCTGCTGTTAGAGTAATAGGCTTAAAGGACTGAACAGCACATTATATTATCTCCAGCAGTGACCACAGCCTGTCCAGGAAGTTTAGGAGCAGAGGAGAGGAATCATTGTCATCCCTCTCAGCTCCTGGAGAGCAAAGAATGACAGTGGTTACCAGAGTAATCTCATCTTTCCAACCCTTCTCCTCCCTCCCTGGTGTGTCCTCTCCCAAGAGGCTTGGAGAGCCCTGCTGTCTGCCACGTGCTCTCCTTCTACTGCAGCAGTTGCCATCCATACACCAGGGGCTCTGATGGTCTGGGGTGCCCCAGGGGGCAGAAAGCAGCAACCACAGGGGAAACCCAGGAAGGACTGTAGCAAGTACACAGTGATTAGCTTCCTAATATTTCTCTCTCAGGCTCTAACAGCTTGCACTTCTAATGCTTCCAGAGTCAGAGGTAGTAGTTATTAGCTTTCTTTCTTCCCATTTTCTCTCTCTCTACTCTCCCTTACACTCTCTTTCTCTCACATTCTCTTTCTCTCTGAAGGTGACTAAAGTACCTTAAACTTTGCCATATTTTATGCCTTTTTCTTTAAGAAACTATGTGTGTATATGTGCACACACCAGTTAAACAACAAATTTCAAAGTTTCAATAGAAAACACCAAAAAAGTCATAATATTTCTCCTAGTTTTTCAAGCTTCTTGGTGAAAACTATTCACTGAATTCAGCATGCATTACTGAGTAGTTCTCTCCCTTCAAACTTCATTATTCTTGCAAATTAGCATTCAAGATAGGAATTTCACTGGGGGGGTTTCTTCTCTGGGAAAGTGACAGGAATGTGGAAGAAGAGTGATTCCACTTCCCATTCTATGATACATACGTAACCACACAAACCTTGTACTTCCAAACATGGAAATTCAATTCAGCCAGCTTTCTGTGGTTTCTGGTATTATGATATTATATATTCAGATTTTGATCCTCAAGTCTAAGTATAAAAAAGAAAAACATATTTGTATGAGTTTAATTTAGAATATAGATTGAAGCATAAACTGAAAGCAGTTATACTTTTGATATGTAGTTGGCTTTCACATTGAAAAAGAAAAAGGCCCAGTTTCTATAACATACTATTTTTAAACATCTCAGTGTTTATTCTAGTCATTTTTTCCACATTACTATACAGAATAGCTTAATATTTTATAGGATGTTTGTCAATCACATATGACAGTGCTTCTAAGCACAGTTTTAAGACCTTAGTACACCCACTTAAGATCTGAGCATCTTCAACTTTTAAAATGGCAGCCAAATTTCTTGCTTTCCAAGCTTTAAAATTGTATTTATGAGTCGCTCTGAGAGTGCTTCATGTGCTCTTACTGTCCACTGATATGTCTATTTAAATTTCCTTTTTTTCCCCATAACTTGAAAAACTTTTTATTTGAAATTTCTGAGGCTGCAAAATTAGACTACAGTGGAGCCTACAACTTCACAGATCTGTCTCCCTTGTCCCAAGGTACCACACCCTGGATGGAACTGGTTAACTGATAAAAGATCAAGCTGATTAGCTACTTGATATATAGGAGACTGCAGAAAGACAGACCTAGGCATAGAGACTCCACCATTTTGCATCTTTTTTCATCTTCACTATGCAACTGGTTCCCTTTCAAAAATCCCTGTAATCTTCATAAAAATATATTGGGACTGGCCAACATAGATTCATGATAGGAATGTACCCAGAACTGTATTAACAGTACCTATGTTTAAACTAAGCACTTTCATTGACCTATGGAAGGATTTTTTTCCCCCCTCTGATGTTATAGAAGCAAACTAAAAAATCTATCAAGAAGACAGTCTTGGTTTCGTTAACCAGAAATTGTACCAGAGATAGCTTCATCCCATGCTTTTGACTTGTCTTTCCAAAACGGTTTATGTGAACATCCTCTGTCAGCCTCTCTCTTTGTAACTTCTGTACCTGGAAGCCATTTTGAAGAAACTTTTAAACAGGAGTAAGGACTTCGGAAGCAATAAAATTCCACCAATGGATTCAGGCTGTTGAGGAAAGAAGTCTTCATGACAGAGCCTGCCACATCACTTCTCCTTTTATTAGGTACCAGAGAACCTTTGTGGAAGTACCACAACTTTGGGAAAGCAAAACGTGCAGTCAACGAGTAGACACAGTTGCCCTAGAAAATATTCTCTATATGTTCTGCTGTTGTTTAGAGATCCTCGTAGTTTCAGAAAATTTTGAAGTTACAACTACTGCACCTCAGGTAATTTTTTCAAATATACCTGTCAAGTTAGATGCTGACCCAACAATTTATTTTGTTGTTCCCACGCACATATAGGAGTTAGTATCCAAATAAGTGAACTTTAAAGTACCACAAGGTACCTGAACATAATATTTCTGTTCACTATGGTCTGAAGAAGTACAAAAGCTTACACCCTGAAGAGCTTTTCTAGAATGGAGACCAGAAGAAATAAAAGCTGAGAGGCTCACATCTTTCCTTTAATTTCTAATCAATTGAGCTCTATTGGCTTGACAAGGTGCACAAACTGGACTGTGTAAGAATCTGCCAAGTCTGATTCACTCAGGCTGTGAACTGGGATTTGATCCCTTGTATTACTGACTCATTATTACAATTTCCTGTTTCAGTGGTATACTGTTATAGCAGGATGCTCTCTCTGCATTCTCTTTTCTTCCTTGAACATTAAATATGCTTTTCTAAGGTATGGTTTTGTTACTTTTTGATTAAATAGGCAGCTATAGTGATTTTCTCAGAGAGAAAAACTGTCCCTTATGTGGGCATGTTCAGCATCACTTAAGGTTTTCTAGGTTGAAAATGTACCATAGGTTTTACCTGAAAATGAGGAGGAAGCTAGTGCAGGTCATACTGCATTTCTGTAGTATACTCACATCTGGATGCACTGCTTAGCAATCAAGTTCTTACTTTCTAAAACATCTTAATTTACTCAGTCCTTCCAAGGTATAGCTGCAGGCAGAGCACGCTGCATGAATCTAATTTTGAAGTGGCAAATGTGTGCATTGCAGTAGTGAGGTCCCTATCCCAAACATTTACATTTCTGGCCAGATGTGAATCATTAAGAGGAGCCTTGATTATTATTAATACCTGATCATCTGGCAGGTTGGTGCTTGGACACATCCTGGAAAAATACTAAAACCATGTAAGCCATTCAGAGCTTCAGCACAGTTCAAAGGTTCTCATGTGTGTCACAGAGCAAATCAGACTTTATCTGCAAAAGGGGGCAAAAGTTGCTTTTCTGAGTTGCTTTAGGCTGACACACAGCTAATTGTTCCATGCGACCTTCAGTGATTCAGTAAGATTGACTTTGATATGGTGTTGAGCTTGTCTTTGCATATTCTGTAACTGTTCTATTAAGTGGTTGCTTTCTATCATACTTTGAATGACACAAAGAGATACTTATTCCTAAGAATATTGGGAAACGTTTTCCCTTGGGAAGAAGTGCTATTTTGTATTTTTCTTTCAATGAGACTAGGAAGGTAGGGAATTCAAATATATAATATATAATAATATAAATCTATAATATAATTTATAATAATTTATCTGTGAAGGTACATATGTCTCAATTCAAATATATGGGAAAGTATGTATATGTTTGAGAGAAAATTACTGTTTTTCTTCTTAAGCAACACTATCTTTAACTATTTTCATAATCTCATCAAAACTATGTATTTATTTCTTACTGTTTTATTCATAGTTGTAATATGTAAGATTATTTTTACTTACATTTTCTTTTTAATCACACACGTTTGCTTACTGTTATGGCAACCACTTAAGAGAATTGAGTTGCTGTAATTGTTTAGTCACTGTTGCTGAAAAAGACCATTGAAGTTGATCTTTGATGTTAGTAGTAGTAGTGCTACATGCTTTATGGAGGAAAGGGGGGAAAAGTGGGGAAAATTTTGAATATCAAGGCCTATTCACACTGGCAATGACATTTAGACAAACAATAAAATTCAATCCCTCTCTCACAATATGAAACATATGATTGTGCAGGAGTAAAAAGCCAACAAAGTAAGCTTGGATATCTCTGAAAACAGGGGAGAGGAATTGGGGACGTTATTGAGTAGTGGAAGAGAAAACCAAGATTATAGTAATATTTAAACTTACATTCTGGTTTTCTGCATTTAAAAAGTTGTGCAAATTATCTTTATTGAAACTGTTGAAAGTAATGTGTAAAGGGAGCTTTATATGTACATTCTTGTAAAAGCCTTGGCTTGAGTGAAGGAGTTACTGCCTTTATTTGCTATAGAGAAGAACAAACTGGGGGCAACTATCCTCATGTAAGTTCAATATATTTACTGCAGAAATCTTTTTAAAGGGTAGTTTGAATCAGATTTATGATGACAATGGGAATAAAAATAACTAAATTCTGTGAATTGTTTTTTAGGAATCTTACCTTGTTTACTTGTTATTTACATGGTCCTGCATGTACTATATTAGTGTTGTTAGTTGGTTGAAATATTTTTCAGACTACAGAGCTTTTCTCAAAGGCTTCTGGTGCCTATACTTCTTTCTGTTTCCATGCTACGTGATTTATATTACATGAAACTGAAGTTTTTGTGTGCGTGAGCATATGTTACACCTAAGTTGCTTCAAGTATAAGAATTTGTACTCATTTTAAATACAACTCAGAGTCAGATCCATTTGGCTTTAAAGTACTGAGGGAATTTCAGTTGTCTTATTTCAGATACCTTGCAAGTGATTTTTAATAATTATTCATAGTATTTAGAATTCTTGTTTAAGTATCATATCAAATTACAAAATGTAATTTATGCAAACTATTTTACATAGTAAAAGTATTAGTTTCAGCTAATCTATGTTGAATATATGTATATATAAGAAAAGATTTATATGTTTTTTCTTTTAAAATAGCATCAGCTAAAAAGTAAATATGTTAATATCCACCACTTTTTTCAGAGTAATTACCAGTAGATTATAGAGTAATAACCAGTAGATTGTAAAATTAAAATTAAATTGATCTAACCAATAGAATATGATTTCAAAGTATTTGTCCAAGCAAATATTTTTTCATCTATAAGTTACCACCAAAATTTTATTTTAAAAGTTAGACTTCTAGGTCTGCAGCAGCTAAATTTCTTGGTTTTGTAAATCAGCATATAAAAGCATATGCCTTATCCTCCTTAGGAGTAATTGTGCCAAATTTTCTAAGTAGATATACCTGTGGTGTAATCTTCAGTCTCATGAACGTAACACACGTTTAGTTCTTACAGTTAAAAATGACAGTTTATGAAAATGTTTGTAATTACCAGTTCAAAATACCACTATTTGGGAGCTTTCCTTAAGAGGTATAATTTTACTGCTATTGCCCTAGGACATAGCAAACTTTTAAAAATAATAGAACCTTTCACTTGTCTTGAGTTGCTTTACTTGAACTTGAAAAATACAAGAGCTAAGATAGGAGAACTAAATGTAGGGACAGAAGTCTCTGTTTAACAAAATTACACAGAGGAGGAGGGAGATTATATTCTGCTTCTATTCACTGGGACCTTCTAATTTCACAATCATTTACTTTTGGAAAGAAAATATTATTTTAAAATGTATATGTGCGGTAGCGTTTATTTTAGAAATGTAAATCACATGTGCAGACCACAGGGATCAGGCAAAGGGGAAAATTCACAATTTGAACAGATTGCAAGACCTGTGGATATGGAGTGTTGTCTAGTTTCGTTTTAAGGCCAGAACTTCCTTGGTAGGTCGCTGCCTCTCTGCTGCGGGGTGCCCCAATCACTTCGGAGAGGTGTGGAAGAGACAACGAAAAGATCCTTAAAAAGAGGTGCTTTTGCTTAGCGTCCCAACAGCTGACAAGCGCCCTAGACGGGTGTCACCTCCACAAACCCCAGGCTCTTGGGCGAAGCTGGGCAGCCACAGGTTGGCTTTTCCCCCCAAGCGCCCTGGGTGCCGCCGGCGGCTCCTGCGCTGCGCAGGGAGCGCCCGGCAGCATCCCCAGGTGCCGCTCCCCCGGGCAGCACAGCCCCGGTCCCGTGCTTCTCCGAGGCTGCAGTTGCGCTAGAAATGAATATTTACATCCCCTGGAAAAGCGCAGCTCGCCGCCACCAAGGGGCCGGACTGAGGCTGGTAGCCGGAGCTCGTTATCCTTCCCGAATGTGAATGAGCCCGTCCCGCGGCTCTTGGCTCAGGTGTGCCCGGCTTTTGTTTCATTAGATTATCAATTGGCTTTGGAAAGGAGACCCAGAGCTTCCCGATAGCGCGGTGCCATATGGAAAATCTGCGCTATTCTGATTATGCTCTATGTAAACATTTTAATATCGGATCCTTAAAATCCAGGGACTATCCCAAAGGGGATTAAAACATAATCCTCTCTCTATATAGCTGTAGTGGATTAATTTCATATTCTCTCAGTGGCTGGCTTGCTCCCTGAAGGCTACAACAAAAAGACTCAGTGCTCCTTAAACATGCTATGGAATTGCAAGTTGTAATTGGAGATTTCCAAAGGACAAGTGTAAAAATGACACACTGTTAATACCGATTTTTTTATTTCATTTTGTGCTTTCAAGAGAATTTTTTTTAAGCTTAGTTTGGCACCCCCTTCCACAAAATCACATAATTTGACTGCTGTTTTTATGCTTTCTACCATTTTTTTTTTAACTGAACATAAAAACAAACACAAGGAAACGTTTTCTCATCTGGAAAGTACAGTAATGCTCATTCCTTGTTGCATTGTGATACCTCTGACATGTTTACATTGCAACAAATCTAGGGTGTCATTTGAGCACAATGCAGGGCAGATGCCAAGGTACCAGTCTGGGAGCTTGGAGCCTTTTCTCGGGAGGAAAAAGCCAGAAATCCACGATTTCCCCTGCATTCAGTAATGGGCTAAGAAGTGACTGTTCCCTTTCCCTCCACATCCGCCCCTGCTTTTACAGCTCTGCCCCTTCCTCCAGTCCGTGAGGGCACATCGCTGGCACATCCAGTAGCCAGGGTACACCATTATCTTCTGGATGGCAGATTATAAGGTTTGGCCTTTTGACCATTAAATACCGGTGGCTTTATTTTTATTTTAGCCATACAACACCAGGGAAAAGAGGTAATTGGATTAAATTGATGTTCTTCCTTCTGGAATTCAGCAAAGCCCACAAACGGCTCCTTAAAGTGATAGAATACCGGGTCACTTCCAGAACACATCTTCCAAAGATGCTTTTCTCACCACACAAAGGCCCGGGAGCCCATCACCGTGTGGCGGGCCAGGTGGACCCGGAAAGGTCAAGAAGAGGGGTAGGACGCTTTGCTTGACAGGGCAAGGGCTTCTGCAGGGCAGGGAATCGCTGGCTGCCCAGACCCCCCTTCTGTAAACACAAAGAAAGGGGGCCTGGGGAATAGAAACCCAAATCCACTTGTAATCGTACAAGAGAATCGGGCGTAATTACTTGAGCAACCTAGATGAAGATTGATGAGGCTTTAAAGCGGCGTTTCGGATCGATCATCCTGCCCTTTGGAGCCTGCTGCCGGGCTTCCCCGGCTCGGCTTGGCTCGACTCGGCTCCTTTCCCACCGCCAAGGGAGGGAGAGAAGATGGAGGCGAGACGGGGAGAGCAGCAAAGCTAACCCGGCGCATGTGATTCCGATCAGCTGACTGGGGTCAAGAGGCTACCCCGGTTTATTAGGAGATGGAAAACAATAAAATGAAAGAAAATAGAGTTTGTATCAATATTATCCCGTCTGCCACGCTGGGCTGCTGAAAGCTGTCACCGAAACTCTGCGTTTTAGCTTCCCCCTGTAGGCACAGTAATCCCTGCCTCTCTCTTTATTTATTTTGCAGCGTAAATGACAAAATATTGTGCAATAAGGGCTCAAATTGGGTGTTACAGTAAAGTAAAGCATTAACAACATGACAGTTAGATGCGTCGATACAGGAGTAATTTGGGCTAAGTGAGTAATTTGAAGTGTTGCTTGCAAGAGCTGGTGGTAAAGTGTGCGGGCGGTGCTGGGGGAGGAGGAGAGGGCGCATCCGTGGCTTTAGCCCCGGTGTGAGCTGCCGCCCCGGGCTCGGCTCAGCCGCGCCAGCCCCCGCACCGCGCTGCTTGGAGGGGCGAGCGGCCGGGGATGGCAGCGGGAGGCACACGGCTCTCTGCCCCCCGAGCAGGGGTTCCCTTGTTGTAGGGGAGATATTTTAGCTGCGAAAAACAACCAAACCCCTTTTTAGTATCCCTCGAGATGGTCAGTTTGCCAGTTTTGAAAGGTGCATCAGTCAGATGTTGTACCCAGCTTCTCGATACTGGAGCTTTTATTATTTGCATGTCAGATGCGTGTTTGTGCGTGCATGTGGCTGTGTGTGTTTATGTATGTGTATACAAATTGCCCTACGCGCTTTTGAGGTTAAATCTGGAAGACTATTCTATATATAATATTTTTTTCGAATTAGAGCAATTGAGCTGTAAAACACGGACACTTTCAGCTTTAACAGCAGACTGCATTCATATTCAAGATGCGATGGTGAAAAAGTAATCCTCTGTTGTTTTTTGGATTAAAGCAGAAGTGGTTTTTGGGGGGCTTTTTGGGTTTTTTTTGGTTGGTTTTTTTGTTTTGGTTTGGTTTTTTTCCTAAATTAAAACCTAACAATTTGTGTGGACAAGGCTGCCTTTTACAGCAGGTTTTCCCCATCCCATCTTTTCAATGCCCGTGAAAACGTCTCTCATAAGGAATATATTTGAGCGAAATATTGTAACGGTAATTTTAAATGGATAAGCGGCAGGGAGTTGAAACAAAAATGATCTTTCCGTAAATATATTTAGCGATGATAGCCTCTGTGTGCGTGGGGTGTTGAAGTAGGTGTAAATAAAAATAAATTAATAAAAAAACACAAACACCCCCCCCCAAGGAAAAAAAAACACACACACACAAACAAACTCAAAACCCCCACGATATTTCGCATTACTTTCGGAGCTGAGGTCTGGACCCAGAGTTAAAAATAATTCTGCTAGCCTTACAGGGTCGGTGTGGCGGGCAGGGGCTGCAGGCTGCCCTGCCCTGCGTCCCCGACCCGGCCTCGCCGCCGTGGGGACCCTGCGCTGCCAGGTCGAAGCTGCGTGGAACGAGCCACAACTATCGCACATAAACAGCGATAGTGTTAACGAGGAGCAAAAGGGCATGAAAAGAGAGGGAACCTTCTTCTAAGAGGCAGCTATTTTTAACCCTAACCCCTCTAAATTTCTCTGCTGTGATTTATCTCGCAACCCTGGAGCTCACAAACTCGCTTCTGCCCCGGCCGCAGAGTTCAAAGCGCTGGCCGCGGGCAGGGGGGGAATAAACACGGCGGTTTACAAACAGGGTTTATGAGGGGGCTCGCCGGGCGCTGGCTCGGCAGAGGGAAGGGGAAGGGCCACCAGGGATGGGCCGGCCGGGCGCCTCCAACCTGACGCCGCTGCCCTTGCTTTTGCAGGCCCCGTGGTCCTCAGCACGCCGGCACAGCTCATCGCCCCCGTGGTGGTGGCCAAGGGGACGCTCTCCATCACCACCACGGAGATCTACTTCGAGGTGGACGAGGATGACTCGGCCTTCAAGAAGATCGACCCCAAGGTGAGTGCGGCGTGCGGGCGGCCGCAGCCGCGGTCGCGATCCCGGTCCCCGGTCCCGGCACACGTGCGCCGTGGCCGCCCCCTCCTTCCAAACTCCGCTCCAGTCTGCCGCCTTTCGCTGCATTAAAAAAAAAAAAAAAAAAAAAAGGCGCAATGTATTAATGATGTTAAATCCTCTATTACGGCAGCGTGCGGGTTTTCCAGCAGCAGCATTTCGCGCGGTGCCTTTGTATGAACGTGGTCAGATTTAGTAGTTAAGCCAATTGCTCTGAAATCCCTGGAGGGAGCAGCAGTCCCAGCCCGTAGCCTTCCCGACACACAGTGCACACAGTGGAGAGTTTTACCCCTTCCGAGGATATCGGAGAATCCCGTTATTTCAAGAACGTTAGTTTCCATGTAAGAAAATACGGCGCATTTTGTAAACATTGTGACTGCTGAAATAGAAGTTAATGCTTATTTTCTGGGGGGAAAAAAAAGAGGGGGTGGGGGTGGAAATAGTCATGGACTCGAAGACTTGTTTCCTGGGAAAGCTGTTTCTTTCTGAAGTCATTTATTAGTACCAATGCCCCAGCGCCGCCCCCCTCCCCCTTCCCCTCCCCTCCGTGAAAACCTGCAGCCCAGCCGCAATAGATCAGGGGTGCGTGACTTGAGCGGAAACCTTTGCGTGGCTTTTTCCCCGCGGGAACGGCGCAGGGGCTGCCACGGGGGGAGGAAGGCAGACAGAAGGGACGTGTCTAACAGGGCTCTCCTCTCGTCTGCATCTCTTTTTATTC
Source organism: Pseudopipra pipra (assembly GCF_036250125.1). Classification (NCBI taxonomy): domain Eukaryota; kingdom Metazoa; phylum Chordata; class Aves; order Passeriformes; family Pipridae; genus Pseudopipra; species Pseudopipra pipra. The sequence goes on from NC_087550.1 coordinate 51,006,432, forward strand.
TTATCACTCTTGCTTTATTTCTTTGCTATTGCACTGGGAAATGTTGGCTGAGAGGAAATAGGGGGGGTACTTTTACAAAGGGTTTGGGGTTTTTTAATGCAGAAATATCATAAATAATTTCCAAGAAAATTCCTCGTCTGAATGTTTGCAATAAGGTGATTTTTCTTTGGCGAATAATTTGTCAAACTCGGGACGTTCTTCTCAGTGCTGGGGTAAAAAGTTTCTGTCAGAATTTCTGGATATAACGATTTCCCTAAAGTGCACCCGCTGGAAATAGTTGCTAATGGATGTTACATAGGCGATCGGCCTCTTTCAGCACTTGTTGACTGTTAGGATCCTAATCAAAATTCGCGTTGTTTTTCTGAGTTTTGATTTAAAAGCCGCTTTAAAGAAATGCATCCTGAGAGGGACCAGGCGGTGCGATACGGACAGGCGGGTTCGGATCGCTTGTAGTTTTGTCGGCACGCACATGTTATTCCCTCTGAATGCCCTGGGAGCGCAGGGACTTGATTTCTGAGAGTGCAACTGGCAATCTTACCCCATTCGTAACGGATTTGTAGGTCAGAAGTAATATTGTTGTTCATTTTATTGGTGCCGGCTTTCACCTATAAATTTTATTTTCTTCTTTATTAGTACCTGTACCAAATTGCTAGTTTTATCAGACTCACTGCTTACTCAATACACTGCTTCATGGATATGTTGTGTGTTCTCAGCTTTGTTCGAACCCGAACAGAAACAAATCAGCACCGCATAGTAAACCCTTCAAAACCAGATTTGTTTCTGACAGCTGAAAAACTGTAATTGCATTTAATAACCACGTTTGTGAATGACAGTTGCTGATGGTCACCTGGAGCTAAATTATAATATGTTTGTATCACGAATATTTCCCTATTCTATGAAACTATTCAAAATGCAAAATCAGGCGCCTGCCCTTAAGTTTTTGCTTTGCAGGATTTAAGCAACTGTCCACAGAAAGGCAAAATCCACTAAACATAGCTGCCTTTGGTTTTTCAAGTAGAAAACTTGACCTGATATTGAAACACTTACCCATATGTATTTTACTTCATTTATTAGCTTGTAATTAAATAAATCAGCAACAGAAATTAAAATCTAAATCACAAAAGGTAATTATCCAGTGTATTTCAAGTGCATTTTCAAATATATAATTCCAATATTCAAGCATTATTATATAAGCAGAATCCAAATTTCTTTTGAATATATTTAAATAACATTTCAAGTATATTTATGGAATGTTAGAAATAGAACAAGCAATATATATGAAACGAAAAATGTAAACTTGTTAAGTTCAGACACTTCAAAAGACAATTAACAAAAGTACTGTGATAAAATCTACCTTTTTAAATGGTATCTTCTCTTTAGCAGAAAACGTCCTTGAAGTATCCAAAATGGCAATTTAACTTCTGTTCACCAAATCACAAAACACCAACATCCACAATTTCAAAGACAATGTGAGATCACAATATTTGATACAAATTAAAAGGTACATTAGGGTTTGTTCAGGTGGCATATCCAAATAGCATTTACTCACAGAGGGTTTACATAAAAATACCGGGGTTTGTTATAATCCGTTGGTACCATTTTTAGGCAGAATGGTCACAATCGTGTTAAATTACGGCCAATTCTCTTTTCCAGGTAACGCTTTCCTTTTTTCTTATTTTTTTTTCCTTCACCCCCTCCCTCCCCCGAGAAACTGCAAAACTGTGAAGAAGAAGAACGATGCTTGCTGTTCTCATTTACTTTCTTTTTTTCTTTGTGAAGAGCCTAAGCTATATTCCTTTTTAAAAAAGAATATTATTTGCATTGTCAGGTGGAAATATTTGACTTTTCGAATAGGCAGCCTAAACTTCAATGAGAAATTAGCAGATTTATCGGTCAGGCTGGTTTTATAGTTACCCTCTAAAGTTTCTCCAAACTTTTCGGGTTGGTTAGTATTTCCCTGGCCAGTCGCCACGTTTGTTTGGCTGCATTTTCCAGGGCCGAGTGAGGTTTGCCCTGAAAGAGGTCTAAGTTGGGCAAGAAGTAGTGGGGGCACCTCCTGCACTGAAGGCAGGAGATGAGCTGCAGTAAAATCCCGTTGAGCCGGTCCCCTAGGCATGACTCGTCCCAGTCCGATTCGCGGGGATGCTTTTCGCATTCGTAGGAAACCAGAGTCTTCATGTGATAATTATTCAGGGGCTGGCCCGGCAGCTCAAGGTGACGGTCCCGTAAGGTTTTGAGGATGGAGAGGCATTTCTTCCTGCAGCCGCCCATCTGCAGTCTGTTCTCGGCTTCTGCGAACTGCAGCACCCAGGCATCGCTCTCGGCCGAGCTCTGCTTGCCGGCCAGAGAGTGGCACTCCTTGGACAAGAGGTTGAAGCCTTCCGCCTTGACCTCCGCCACCCGATTGGGTCCTGGCCAGGGGATGTGGGGAAGCGGCCAGTGGGCAGCACTCCGCGGCCAGATCCCTGTGCACTTGAAAGCCGGAGTGATCTGCACGACGTACCGATCCCTGATCCTCAGCTTCACTTCGCTGGTGTCCGCCACCATCTTTACTACGTCTCTGTAACTGCACTTATCCACGGCTTGAGCCACCAGAGTCTGGAATCTGGACCGGATTTTGCGAGCGGAGAGGTAGCCAGACGCCGTGATGAACTCCACCCAGAGGGACATGCTCCTCTTGCGGCCGTCGCTTAACTTTAACACAGCGCAGCCCGGCAAGGAGCCGTCGTCCACGAAGTTGAAAACCCCCATTTGGTTCAGATACAGCACGACTTCAAACTCCGTGGGGGAGATGACTTCCAGCCCCTCGTAGCGATTGTCCATCTCGTTCAAGGAACTGATGAAACGAGGCTCCTGCACCTCCACCTCCTTCAGCACGTCCGACACCACTTTGCAGACCTCTCGGATCGTTTTGGCGATGGCAGCTTTCCTGGCTTGGCATTTCTCATTGTAGTATTTATTCAAATGATACACCAGCTTGGCCTGGGCCGCGATCATGTTGGGGCAGAGATCCGGATTGTATACCGGAGTCTCGCAATAGGCTGTGGGATCCAATGCGGCTGCTAAGGCTGGAGCCAACTTCAGAGGAGAAACAGGCTGCCGCACTCTGAAATGTAACAAATGTTTTTCAAAATGCGCCGGGGCTGCTGCTCCTCAGATGCTCTCTTCCTGCTTTTTTAGATCAGCCGTCTTGAAGTGTGTGTGGCGGGGAGGGAGGGAGGGGGGAGCGGGCGGGGGACTGGAGGGGGCGATATTTTTCCTTCCCCTTTTTTTAAAGGGTCCGTGAGAGAGAGGAAAGCATCGAGAGCGGCACCTTTCCCAGCAGCAAGAAAAAACAAAAGTTGCACTGAGACACAGCAAGGCTTCCAGTAGTCAAAATAATAAAACCTCTTCGTATTTATTTATGTTTTCCCGTAGTAATCACCGTGTGTATGCAGGGCGGTTAATCAGCTGGTGGAAAAAAAGTGCCGTGTGTGTATGTCAGAAGAAGCTGGCTCTTGGTTTGTATAAGAGCCCAGATGCACTCGTGTGGAAATTATAAAGGCAGGGCCAGGCAGGCGGGCGGCCAATCGCCACTGGGCTCGTCACTGCAGCCTCTTTCAGCTCAAACGCGGCTAATTAATCCCACTCTAGGAGATAGATATGTATACACAGCCACACGCACACACACACGCACACGCAGACACATATAGGAAGGTAGAAGGTTACTGGCTGAAAAACCGCCCCGGTCCTCTGTACGCTCGGAAATCAAGAGAAATCGCTCTCCTTTGGGTGTAACTTGAAGGGTATTAACGTTTCGAAAGGACTTGGCAAAACTGTGCCGCTCCGCACTGAATCCCTGCGTGCCTCCCTATGGCCGCGACGTGAATGCAGGTGTATTAATGGGCATCCATCAACTAGGGAGCTACAGACTGGGCTGGCTCCGGCAGGAGCACAGGCGTAAATTCATTAACTCCCACTTGGCGTCACATCATGCTGTCCTTTTGCTCCTGATAGTTGTCTGTAACTGCAAGCGAGAAGTTGTGTTTGTTTGGGTTTTTTCTTTTTTTTCTTTTTTTCTCTCGTGAACCGCCCAGTGAACAAGGCAGCGGATTCACGGCTAATTTAGTGTTCTTTGGAATAAAATATTACGCAGAAGTCCACGATTTGTATTGTTTTAAAAGATCTTCTGACGGGCTCTAATCGATTTTGAAGTTTAATGCATTTCGGCGTTGTCTCTGCCTTGCTTTTTGTATTTGTACCTTATGAAGGGAGAATCAATCGCTAAACGTATCTGTCAGGTCTTTTTCACGTTCCCTCCAGAAATCAAGTAGCAGATACTGACGGTAAATCTCATTTGCCAATTCTTAGCTTCGTTTTTTGTATTCTGTATTGCGCTCTGATATGTTGTGAAGAGTGGATGTTCAACTGCTTTTTGAGACTCAGTATTTATTAATTTCAAACCTGGAGGATTTATCGTATAGCGAGCTCTTCTAGCAAGCTGCGCTTAGTAAATGTGCACACGGGAGGCACGCTAGAGACTGCAAACATGCTGGCTTGCTTGTCTGACAGTTTGGGGTTTCGCCTGTGTGATGTGTAATTAGCAAATTTCCCCTTCGGTACTTTAGGTGTTTGTAATCGGGACCTTTATTTGCAAATAAATTGGAGTTGTAAACTCCTCTGCTTCACAGCATTTACTGAGCTTCACTTCAAGAGAACCCTAAATTTTATATATATATTTAAGAAAAAAAACCAAAACAGCAAAGCTTTTGATCGCTTGGAATCTTTAATCTACTGACCGATTACCAATTCCTAAAGTAACTGTCACAGGTACATCCGTCGCTGAGGAAAAGTCATGCCACAAAGAACATTTCATGATATTTATTCAGCGTATGAATGCGACCAACTTTATTGCACACAGCGGAGAAGTTGTGATTGTGAGCTTGGCTCCCTTGGTCTGGCGGTTGTGTGGGTGTTCCCGTGCCGCTCCAGAGGAGGAAGCTGACCGGAATCTTTTCCTGCCCATGAGTAGAGCAGGGCTGGGGCTGTAGCTGAAAAGCTGCAGGTGACAGGTCGTCCCGAAGAGGCTTTTCCTCTTTCCGGCCGCAGCCCCTAAGCCACCGGGAGAAGGGCGACCGCTCTCCGGCTGTTTCGGGTGGAGAGGAGGTAGTTTCGGCCCGAGTTTTCTCCCTTCTACGTATAGTTTCCCGTCCAGGCGCCGGGCGGGACACGCGTGCCTCCCCCCGGCCGCGGCGGGTCGGGCAGTGGAAGCGGCCCCGGTCCCGGTTGCTCCGGAGCGGCCGCCGAGGAGCGCGGCCGCCGCCACACCCGAGGTCCGGGACTGCCGCCTCCCTCCTTCTCTCCCTCCTCCCCTGCGGGGCGTGAGTGGCCGCCGGGCTGTGGACTCCCGGGGGCCGGCTGCCCTCGCCTTCCCGGAGCAGGCACTTAGAGAGGTCTGGGCCGGCTCCGCGGGGACAGGCGGGCGCCTCCCCACCGCTCTTACCGGCGGCTGCCCCCGGCTGCTCGGGGAACCTGCCGCGGCGGGGGCGGAGGTCTGCCCTCTTCCTCCTTCCGCTGGCTCGGCAGCACCGCCGCGGGCCCCGTCGGCGGGCGGGCAGGGGGAGGCACCTCGCCAGCCCGGCACATCCCGCCCCGCTGCCCCGAGGATGGGGCCCGGCACGACCCCAGCCCGCCCCCCGGGGCCGGGGGCGATGCCGGTCGCGCCCTGCCCTCAGACACGGGGCGGCGTTGGCAGCAGCGGGGCGCGGCCCGCCTGTGCGGGGGAAGGAAAAGCGGTCAAGTTGGGACCAACTCCGGCGGGCGGGTTTCGGGGACCGACTGGTGCGAGGGAAGGCCCGCTGCGGCCGCGTTCCTGGCCCCAGTTCCCGCCCTGGGCGGCGGCCGCTGGGACCCAGAACCCTCCGGCTCGAAACCTCCGGCGCTGCCGTGTCGGGGGAGGCTTCTTTGGGATGTAAATGTTAAAGAGCCCCTTTCCCGCGGGGTCACAGACCAACGCCGGGTAAAACCGAAAGTTACAGCGGGCGGACAAAAGGTTGTCCCTCGCCGAGGGAACAGCCCTTTCCTGTGGAGGGAGCACGCCTCAACTTCCCAGCGTTGCGGCCGTCTCAGAGCTGCACTTTAGCGGTGGGAATGTTCTGGGCCAGGTTTTTCTTATTTTTGCCCCGTGGGTTTTGATTTGGTAATTTCAGTTGCTAAAGGCAAAAGTGGAAAGGTCGTACCTTTAAGCCGTCAGAAGTCGTAATATTCATAATGCGGCAAAATTAATTTAAATAAAAATTACATTTTATATCCTGAATCACAGCTTTCAATGTGTGATGCTAAGATTAAACTCTGATGTCAAGTAACACAGGTTATACATGTTTATTTTATCTTGGTGGCTGTGGGAAATATTAGCTTTAGCCGTGGCTAAAGATCTTTAGCACTGAAGGTCACCCTTCACTACAGCATTTCATTTCACACATACACAACAAACATTTGATAGTTTGAAAATTTGTGGATTTAGGCATCGCTGACACCAGTCAACCACTGAAATGTGACTGTTAAGTTGACCCAGTCGTTTAACAAGAGAAGTCGTCAGTGGCTTGATTGAAATGACGCTGAAAATTATTATCTGTATTATATATATGATATAAAAAAATGAGTATTTTTCAAAGCTTCTGACCACTTACTGCAGTTAATTTTTCTCTGTAGTTATTCACATCTTTTTTGTAAACTATAAAAGGAACACCTTTTCAGCACTGAATTTTATTTTTATTGAGTTTATTGACTAACGGGTTGTTTTGGAAAATTGGGATCAAAATCATCTCATTAAACTAATGATTGATCATTTGTCATGATAATGGTACCATATGATATTGGTGACTTACCAAATTGCTGTTTTCTGGATATTTCCCCTAATTAGGGGGTACTATAACAGTATTTGTTGAACTCTGCTTATTATTTCAAATCTTTCAAACTACAGTGCCTTCTCGTGTAGTGCTCACGTTAGCCAAAAAGTCAAATGGTATTGAAAATCTTTGGCTACGGGTACTTGCCCACATCCCCAAAATGCAATTTGGAAGAAGAAAAAAAAAAAAGAGAGAAAAAAAGAAAGTTGCCATACATATAAATTTAACTAATAATTTCATATGGTGAAAAGTGTGAGTTAAAATGCAGATACAAAGAGCTTGCGTGGATATCACTTTATATTTCTTATTATATAGTGATAGTTCTTCCACACACAACTGCTCATGAATTTTAAAGTTTTATTTTTAATATCTGCCTATTGCACTAGGGAGGTAGGAAGAAAAAGAATGAAGCTGAGTTGATTAAATTATTTATCCCTACTGCTGAAGTGAGTTTGAAGGCTCATTGAATGTATCTGATTTCTTGGCTCCTCTTTCTTCCCTTCCCCCCTCAGTTCTTCCTGGTTATTTCATCCATATCATCCTGCCAGCAACAATAAATTCACTTTTTTTTTTTCAAGTAAGAAGAGACAGATATTTGTGCCAGGTTTGCTATATGTGTCACATTATATAAAATAGGCAGCATAATTTTTTTGTGATAGAAGTTGATGGTACCTGCAATTTTCTGTATTCTTATTTTGTAGTTTACTTTTTGCCTCCACTTTCACATTTAGGAACAAATGAAAAACTGAGTTGCTATAATGTTCGCGAAAGTGCAATTTTAATGAATTTATACACTTCATTACTTAGATTTGTGGGTATAAATTTCTGTATAGTGTGGTACACAAACATTTTTTCTCTGTTTTCTGCAGTTTTCTGCAATTTTTTTTTAAAACTGTGACATAGCTTCTTTTAGAGTACTTAATTAACATTCATTAGTGTTAAACTTAACATGTGTATGTATTCTCTTCCTATTAAAACTTAAAAGAAAAACATGAAAAGTGTTTGCATTACTGTTGGACTTGGTCATCCCAGGTCTTACGGATGAACTGTTAATGCTTTAAATTCCTCTAATCTGCAATCTGTTAACAGAAAAACAGTAATTGATTTGTTTTCTTTAAAATCCTGTGTCTCAAAAGTAAACATGGAACTTGCACAACTGTAATTTTAGCTAGAACTGCAGAAACGTGCAAGAAGGAAAAAAATGCATTGAATTATTCATTTGGTTCACTTCTCCATCGACTTCTCCAAAGCCAGACATTCCATAAAGTACAACATTTTATTTAAGCAGTCCAGCATTGGTGTTTTTTTTTTTTTTAAAGATCTCTAGCTTGAGAATGTTCTTTTTTGCTGAACTGCTGAAGGAGTGTGGAATGAGTGGGGATTAGTGCCTTTTAATCTGCTACATCTGTAGTGGGTCATCCAACACTGCCGAACTCTCATTACTCTCTCATGCTATATATGATTAAATAACTGCAAATATTGAACACTGACCTTGAAAATAAAGCTTTATGTGTTGGATGAGCAGCTTCCAAAGGCTTCACATCTAAACTAACCTTTCCCCTTGGTAACTTCTAGTCCTGCAATATGTTGTCTGAGAGAGGACTAGAGTGTTAGAAAAAGTGAGTCAAAATTGAAGTGTGGGAACGTTTGAAATGCATCATTATATAAACTATGGCGTCCCTCAACTTGTTAATATTTTAGGAGTAACGCAACAACTCATTAGCCCAGTCAAAATGGGAGAGTGATATGTCTTGAACACACTTATCTTTGTGATTGGTGTTTTTCTGTAAGCTGATTTCATGTTGTCTAGCAAACTAAACTACATCATCTTGTAGGGAGCTGCTAGAGATATTGAAATTATCAGAAGATATGTTGCTTAACATCTTTGAACATTAGCCAATATGAAGTTATAAGTAAGCACCATCTCTTTTTATACATTTGATTATATTATGTGTTTATTGAGAATTTTCATGCTGCCAATACCTTGGGCATGTTATGTCCCTCTATATCAAAATGAAACTTGTATATATGTATGGTAAATTACCTGTGTAACTAATTTTATCTTGATTTAGCTATAAAAAGACATACCTAATATATTTCAATGCAGACTTCTATTTTTTAATGTAGTGTACAGCTCTCCAATATTTTCTTTCCAAATAATGGTGAAGGGAGGAGTTGAGTGAGTTGGTCATGAGTGATTAATACATTTCATTGAACCTTATGAAGGCCCTGATCCTGCCCATGCACACGTGGTTAATGAAACATTCAGCTGTTTCTGGTGAGGTCATGGGCACTTTTAGGCTCATAGTGAAGTGCACAGGCAGCTATTTGCAGGATCAGGGCCAAAGCAGAGTAACACTTGGAGGTTAACATTTGTAGAGGATCAAATACAGTGAGCCTCTACAATATCTAATGCATCAAATACACACGTTTGTGAGGAAATACGTTTTTGGCTCAATATCTACACTTCTGTCAAGCAGCACTTCCCTATTAATTTCATTATGTTTTAGCCATAGTTCAATTAGCCTCTTCAGAAAGGATGGTGCTATTTTGTCCATGCTCCCACAAAAATGCCTTCCCTAACCCACTCTAAAGCCCTTCCAAGGAGGGTGAGATTATTCAGAAAAATGAGTGAAAGAATATACTTTGAAAATTTCCATTAAAACTATATTTTTCATGTACTTCCACATATTTGGGACTATTTATATAACTCCCCAAATCTACAGAATCTTTTAACAGTCTTAAATGTCAGCATCGTACTTGCTAAAACACTTATTGTTCCTAAAAATATCCTAAAACACAATGAAATTAATAGGGAAGTGCTGCTGTAATATAAACATGTCAACCAACCTATTATTTAAGGAAGAAGAGGTGAGATCTGTTATGAAAAACTTGATGCTTAGATCTTTTGACCTTTGAAATATTTTCCCATCACCACTCTGAACTTTCTTCTTTAACTGGTGGAACATTGTCATTGTGTAGAGCACAATATTTTACCTAGGAGAAAATTGAATCTCTTATTAGGAGCAGCAAATCACTCCAGGGGTCTTCTTACTTGAATTTGAAAATTGATCCTAGATCACCTACTATCCTTCCTACTTTTCCCTACCAGTTTTTTAGGCCAGCTCTAAGACAGCATATACCGAACTAGATCCTTTGTGGCATAGTGCTGGTGTTCCTGAAATGAAAAAGGCTATAGAAATAGCATGTAGTCTTGTAATTTCATAAATATACAATAAAATTGTTGAAAGAGAAATATTAGCATATGGAAATATCTGTTTATCTGAAAGGAATAATGCTATCAATTTTTGTGATAGTTGAAATAGACTGTGCCTTTCAGGCATGTTATCATTTATAATAAATTAGTGCCATTGAAAAGAAGAAAAAAATTATGGTGTATCTGTCAGGGTAGTGACAATGTTTTCTCTTAAGTCTCTTTAGTTTTAGATGAGGCAATACTGATTTTAATGAGGTTATGCAGTGTGTACAGGCCTACTAAAAGAGAAGTTACTGTGATAAACATGATCACGTGTTATTTTCAGTATATGTTTTACCATCTCTATTTCTTGTTTTCATCTGCAAATTATTTCCAGGAATGAACTGGCTAATTTTGGCTTCATTTTTAAAAAAATAACCTTATCAAAAAGAAACAATAAGTTCAGAACTCTTACTAGCCCACTGAATCACTAGTACATGGCATATGCTAGGATGTGCCATAATGCTTGCCATTTTCAGCTACGCTTCAAGACATTGCTTCTTTAAGTAGGTAAAAAATGACAGCAAATATGTTGGACAACAGGTTTTCTCATTATATTCTGTGAGTACATTCATTATATTTTATTAGTCCTTAACTGCAAAGATGAAATAATATAACCATTTATCTTGGTAAGCCCATTATTTATAATCTCTACATTAGAAAACTGCATGGATCTGCATGGATGTTTTTTTCTACATGTAGTATTCCGATTTTTGACATAAGGGATGAGAAAAAACTTTTCAGGTTAAATCCATAGCTAACCTAATCTACTCTTCGTAGGCAAACTGTATCTCAGTGGGGTAAAAAAAGTCTTCTCTCCCTCATCCCCGCCCCTCCACCCCCTAAAATTCAGTTCTTCATTTGTTTTGTTCACCACGCTGCATTAACACAGTTTTCCCTTGTGTGCATCTGCCAGTGTACAATTTAGCCACGGGCATCTGTAGACCTTGTGGTGATCAGTATTGCAGGCAAAAGCCATATGTGTTTAAATAAAAAAAAAATCTCTTTATTTCATTTGCTGTTTTAACTGGATGGATAACTTCTGTGCCTCAAGACAGAGGAAGAGAAAATACAGAAATAATTAATTGCCTCTATTCTTGAGGCAGTTTCATTTTCCCTCTCCAATATGGAATGCTTGTCAGCTTCCCTGATAAATGACTGCATGTATTTGCATAGATTTTACATTAACACAAAAATTAGTTTTATTTGTGAAAAACTATTTTACATAATAATGCAAAATCTAGCATTATGGATTATGTTTCCAAATTTGAGAGGCTGTGGAGAAATAAGGGGTTTTTCTTGTTTGCTTTTTAAAATTCTCTTTGATTTGTGTGGATTGGTTGTTTTTGTGGTTTTTTCTTTCATGTCAAGGCATATTCATTTCTAGCTTTGTATTTTGTTTTTGTAAAAACAACCAAATCAGGGTCTCTTAATGTTTACAAACCATTTATTCAGTCTTTCATAGATTGGATAATTGATGGTAGTATGAAAACAACTTCTTTCCTAAACCTCTACATATTCCACATATTAAATACACTCTTAATTATGAATGCATTTGCAAAATCTCATGAAACTGTTTTGAAAAAAACATTGCATCACACTTAGCTGTTAGATACACTATTAGAATATACTTTAAATTTCTAAAGCTGCTATTAAAACAGTGCTCCATCAGGTATTCTTTCAAACCGTTAATGTACTGCATTTGGGTGTATGTCAGTGTAGGACTGTTTTTTTCCCTATATCTAATAACCTGTCTGTTTTAAGCAATTAGGCACTCCTGGATTAGAGTGATGGTACTATACCTCTAGTTAAAAACTGTGTTTTATTCACGATTTGTCATGTCCGTAAATAAAATTTACGAATCAATCAGTCTGAAATATCTGTGAGGGGAAAATATACTGCCCTAATTTTGAGCCAATTGTACTTATTTTCAAGTGACACAAATTGGATGTTTGTTCATGTGATAAACACGGTGTCTTGTTGTCTAAAGACAACTGCTAATTGTATATCAGCTAGTTCTCCAGGCTGAAGAAAATACAGATGCATTCACTGCTGTTATTTCATGCTCTATAACGAGAAGAAAATATTACTCCTTATGAAGCATAGTATACTTGATGGCAACTTAAGGTAAAAGAGTGCCTTTGCCACTTCTTAAATCTGGGACACCCTAGGTGCCAGCTGTCACTGCTCAGCTAATGATGACAAATGCCCCTCTCTATGCAGATTGCAGAGCTTGCAGGCTGCTATGAAAGGCAGTCAGATTACCTTTCTTCAGATAGTAACTTAACCTTTTAAACTCAAGTGTCAGAATGAAATTATTAGCTGGGATAGTTTCAATATCTGTTTCTTTAAAAAGGAAAAAGAAAATGAAAAGAAAAGAAGGCAGTGACTTCAAATAATACCATAGCAGCTCATATTCACAAATCATTTTTGCTTCTCTGATGTTTTAAAAATAGGAAATTGCTGCCACTGTGCCTGTGAGCACTCTGTGGAGTTTGCTGGCATTGAATGCTGACCTCTTAGTTGCACTACACAGAAATGGGGCCAAGTGGGACAAATTCTGTCCTTGCTTACATCCATGCAGTGTTGCTGATGTACAGATCTGACAGATCACAGGTTAACGGATGTTATTTGTAATAGACCTTAATTGATCTTATGTATTTTGGATATACTCAGCTCTCTCCATGACAGTTCATGTTACTACTCTAAGTCTATGAAATTCAGCTACATTACTCTCTATCAAAATAACTAGGTATTTATTTTGTGAGTAAAAGTAGTTTCACAGAACTCAGTGTCACATGGTTAATATTAAGTTACTAATTTAAATATATTCTACAGTCAGAGTTTTGTAGTTACTTTCTATGTTTTCTTGGAAGTAGCTAACAGATGTGAAGATGTTAAATAGTTCCTTAACAGCATGTCAGAAATGTAACACAGTATAATCACTGGATATGCCACCTGAAGTGTAGGGTACTTTTCGAGTGTGTGCACATACATCTGTCTGTATTTTTCTGTGAGTCTATTTCTATGTGTTTATACACTTGAATATGAAAGTAAATAGACGCGTCGGCATCCATATTAATATGTGTACACATGCACTAACCTACACATGTAACATTCAAACAATATATTTCCACGTATATATTAAAATACTGACATATATGAGTATGTTTAGCACATTATATTTGCCATTAAAAATGTCTGTACAGTAAGCTGTGTATGGATATCAGTTTTCCTTTGAGTTGAACCATATTTTTATTACAGGAAACAAGTACTTAGACCAATATTTTTTCATGAACAAATCTCCATAGCAGTGGGCAATAATAGAAAACTACAGAAAAGATGTGGAAAGGCATTTAATGAGATGACCAGGAACACTATGGTATATGCATGCGAAGAAGTAAATAATGAGAATAGGAGGAGAAAAATGTGCATTTGGTATGAGATTGGAATGTCCCAGACAAAAAATAATTATTATGATTGGCAGAAAGTACAAGAGGAAGAGAAAAATATGCAAGTTTACAGAGAAGGCTAAGATGAGATCAATGTTGCAATAACTTTAATGTAGTACTAGTTCTGTAGTAGTCATTAAAGGTAATCTGATCCATGTACAGAATGTTAATTAATATTCTTTTCTCCAGAAAATAATAGATCTGATTGCTGAGATATGCCTTCTCAAAGATCAGTACTTACCTCTTTTGGTAATATGATTTATAAAAGCGAGATGCTGGTTAATATTATATTAGAAATGTTTCCAGTTAAAGTTTGGGGAAGAGTGTTTGGTTCTGCTTATGCATAAGTATGTTAAATTTAACATCCTGTTTTGTTTTGTTTCGCTTTGTTTTTTTCTGCAAGTCATTATGTTCAAAGTATTTAAAACTATACGTTTTATTATTTTGAGCAAGTGTAGCACAATCTGGGAAATAAAAAAGACAAAGATCTAGTGCTTCATACTCAGCTTTCTCAGCTTGTTGGTTGAATAGGCATCAAATGAAGTCCAATGCCTGTACAAAAGAAATGTTCCTTGTTTGGATTTGCCCCATCTGTGTCATCTGGTGGCTTATGCAATAGGAGGTGTTATCACATGAATCCAAATGCACAAGCCAGTTGTTTTATGGACTCTTTCTGTGCTTGGAGGAGTTTATAAGTTGCCCACTCTATTGTGTGTCACTCCCAGATGACACGTGTGCATTCTGCTGAGCATATTTTGGGGGTAATTATAACTAATGAAGCCTGGTACACAGCTTGTTCACAGAGTGATTTATTCTGCTCCTGTCTGATTCCTGAGAGTTCTGTAAAATGGTTATATTGTGCCCTCCACTTTGGACACGTATGGGAGCATGTGGTATTGAGTCCATCAGAGCAAATTTGCTATTCAGTCTACCACAGACTAATTACAAAGATACTGACTGAGTACATCTGTTTAAAAATATAGACTTGGACTGAAATTATAAATGGGATCTGTAACTTTAGGGATATTGACTAGAGTATGGCTCGTTTAGTCATTTACTCTTCCCAGACTTGCAGTAACCCACTTTGATGTACTGCTGTTAAATGGCTCAGAGTTCCTCTGAGCCCCATCAGTTAAGGTTAGGTTCCCTTCATACCTTTTAGCAAAGCAGATTTTATTATGCAATTTGAGTTCTGATAGGTGGTGATATTTTGTGGAAAGATAGATTTAAAAGTTGGGAAGAAAATACCTTGTAGCTTTGCAGGTTTCATAAAGCAACAAGAACAAAAAGAATTATTACTGAAGCCTGAGTGTCAACCTTTATTTAACCTTAGATCTACCATTCTCACCCTAATTTATCTTGACTTACCAGTCTCTCAGAAAAATAAATCCACTGACATTAGTGGGACTCATCCACTATACAAGAAATACCTATACATTTGTTTGCCAGGATGATTCTAAAAATCTTTTTTTCCAAAACACTAACATGCCTCTGAAGTCACAAAGTAATGGGGCACACAGAAGCTTCAGGCTTTGTCACTTCATCTACCAGATTCACAGCTACCCAAGCAGGCTGGATGTTTTTTCAAGTATCTTGGCGTCAGTGTTCTGTAATAATAGTATTCAGTTATATCCATCTTCAGTTATATCAGCTTCTCCCATCTTTACCCTTAACTTTGTATCCAGATTTGAAAGACTTTTGCGTCTTATTTTTTTCAGTACTTAAACAAAATTTTCTGTCATGGAAAAAAAAAAAAGAGAGAGAGGTTAAAAATTACAGTACTACTTGTAGGAATGGGAGAAGGGATAAATACTTATTTTAGTACACATTTGGTACACATTTTTGTAAGGCTGGAAAATAACTTCTTAGAAAATACAGTTCACATCCTTCCTACTGACTGCATGAATAGAAAAATAGTTTTACTGAGAATTAATTATTGTTTTAATTTCTTTTTGTGCAAACAACCTGGAGTGTGCTCAAGATGACATTATCAACACTGGGGGTGAGAGGATACCTCTAGCTCTCAGAAGTGCATGGTATAAGATGACATTCCTTAGCTAGAATGTTAGGCAAGAGGATGTGGTCACCAGCAGGCCTGAAGTTTACCTGTGCCCTAACCTGTCCCAACAGTGAAGTTTATAGTATTGATAGCATTCATCTAAATCAGTACTTTCACTGGGAAAGGAAATAAAGTAGAATTTCAACCTATTTTTAATCTTAATAACCATGAAGATGGAAGGGGTCGAAGGTCTGCTGGTGCCTTCATTTTTGCTCCTGAATTTGTGTGGAGCATTGTGTGATTGCAGTGTTATATATGCACAGTGATAACCATCAGAAGATGTGACTGCTGTTTGTATATGATGAGTGTGAATATACTTGTACATGTGTGTGGAAAAACATACAATTTGAAAACTGGCTGGTTGGCTGAGAACAATTGTATCATAAGGTAGCAGTTACGTTTCAGTTGTTTTAAATAAACAGAATGTGGTTTTGGGCTTTATGCTTTGTTCGGGATTTCCTCTGTAAACAAAAGTTCCAAGGACAATTTTTACATGATGATTTATAGTGATACAAAATCTGACCTGGTTCCCTGATGATAAAATTTTGATAGGTTTTGGCTTTTAGGATGAAACGTGTAATATCTGCATATCATGCTAGATATTACAAGAGGGTTGCTAAACTGACAACACATAGTTGAAATCCTTAGGTATGATACATGTCACAGAAGAAAACAAGTATTTTGCATGCTTAGTAAGGTTTTTTTAGGTTTTTTGTTTGTTCTGTGTTAAAGGACTGTGACAAACTACAAGAAATTACTACTATTAGAAAATGCCTGAAAATGAGCAGTTGTTTTGTTGTTGAAAGATTGTCACAAATTTAAAGAATGGATACCTGCAATTATGGGTTTGTGCTATTAAAATATTGTAGTTGTCAGGTGAAGTGTTGGTTGCTGAGTAATCTGCTCATGTTTAGCCAGAGTAGATCTATTCTGTATAATTTTAAACATTTAATAAAATGTTAAACACTGATGGTCCAAACCAAGCACTAGCTAAAACAATGACACTAATTACATAAGATGTAGTTGGGTCAGTGAAGCTTACATGTCATTCATTCTTTTGCGCTGACCAAACTTTTGATGCATGAACTCATGTCTTAGCTGGCCTCTGAAAGAGTTTGTATCAGAGCAGAGTGTGGCCTTCTGAAAGCTGGGAATTGCAGCTGCAGTTTCATCCCCTGTGCTACTTTCCCTTCTTCTGTAAGCTGCATTCATTTTATTTCCATTGCTTTGCTACTTTACATGAATTTTGTGACAGGAATTTCTATTTAAATTACCTTGAACCTAGAAACGTTTTCATCCTATGCCATGCCAGGGCTAGTGAATGTAATATGCTTATCAGGCATGGGTAGATGAAAATAGTTTTAATAGTTTTTCATTCGAGTATTTAGGAAATAGTAGTGAAATAGCACTCATTAGTACCTAAAATGATGAATGTTTAGCAGAAATTTGAAATAAGAAGCTAAGTTGATTTTTGGGCAGTAAATTCTTACCTTGTTAACCTCACCAGTGTTAGCAGCAGACTTTCCTTTCTGGTGGTGAGCCATTACCTTCCCATTACCTGGTAGTCTCCAAGGTTTGTGGGGCCTGGCTGAGTAGTTGGACTGTGTGATTTCTAGAAATTCTGAAAAAGTGCTGAGAGAAGAATGTTTGCCATATTCCACATGTGCTGATCAGTCACACAGTGGACATGTCAGACTGCTTGTAAAGCAAACACTGGCGTACTTGAGTTTAGTTAATGTGTAAGGAATTTGAACTCCAACCTCACACTGACCCTGTGGTATTGTATGTGTTGTGCAGTCAAAATTATAGTGATTCCCTTAAAACCTCAATTTTTATATCAATTTAGTGAAGTTTATACAGCTTTGTGGAATAGAAGAAATAAATCACAAACAAGGAAAAGTAAAAAATATGCTCTGCTTGGGTTAGGAAAAAAAGTGACTGGATGGGATGAAGATCAGGGCAAAGATATCAAAGAGAATGAATTTGAAACGGAAGAAATAAAAATTTTCAGGCAAAATTAATTTGAAAATTAGTAAAATTTGTTTCATTTAAGGGACTGAACTGAAAAAAAAAAAGAAGCAATATAAAAATCCAAAGGTGGAAATCAGAGGACAAATTAGGAAGGAAGAAGTAGTTCTTTGCTTAAACAAGTTTGAAATAAAGTGAAAACACGTATAATGATAAATACTATACTAAGCAGAAATCCCAACTTTAAAAAATATCTACTAGTGCACCTAAGCACAGTTGGCCCATGTGATGACTCTGATCATCGGTAGGTATGCTGTAAATTGTCAACATTCCGCAGAATTACTCTTGGCTGTTCTTGAACTGACCCAGCCTCAATGCAGTTCCTGCTTTTGTGGGCAGAAATCATTGCTTTGTGAAAGGAAATAACATAGTTCTCCAAGAGCTGCTCTCCAGAGCCCCAGTGACAACAGCAGTCTCTTCATCATCCTTCACTGATCTTAAAGGTTAACCTGTCCAGAGGTTTATGAAATCTATACAGTAAAGGAAATCTTTTTTATTATGGGAAACAGGATATATTTGAGAAGAGGGAGACAACAGGAAATTCAGAAGTTGTGAGGGAACATGTACAATGAAGTTCATGGCACATCTTTAGGAGTGTAGATAATTATATTGACACCTTGGCTGGTATTTCTTTACCTTCTAAGTTAAGTCCTAAGAGTAGGACTAAACAAGACCTTTGTATATGCAGAAACTGCTAAACTTGCTTCTATTGCATGGTATTGTATGTTCTTAAATTAATGTTACTAAACATGGGCCTTATGAGGCTTTCATTCACAGGCCTACATTATTTGCTATTGGTCTTGTTTAATATGTATAGAGTGACACACATTTCCATGTTGCCTTAGAGAAATAAAAACTATGTGATTCTGGCCTCATTTTACAGTCTAATTTTGGCAAATGCAAGAAACTGTGAAAAAAAAATAGAAAGAAGAGATAGTGGAAAAGGTGAAAAGGTCATAATAAATGAAGATTGCTACTACATTATGTAGGAAGTTCGTATGTCTGACTTTTTTTAAAGTTGGTATAAAATGGTATTTCTAAAAGGACAATGATGCAAGAAAGAAGTTCTTTTTAGGGGTTAGGACTGGGAGAAGCAACCATGGAAAGGCAAAGGTAGAAGATGTGGGAATTAGATTTCCATTTGATGTGAGTTTGTTCGGATTGGTCGAGGCTGCTGAGAATTCATTGAGAGGTGTTTGAACAAAATGCAGTGGCCAGTATAGGAGGGAATATTTCACTCTCTCTGTTCCCAGGTGGATGAGTTGAGGATCATAGGGTAGGCAAGCTGCAAAGTAAGCTAAGTGAGCCAAACAGTAGTGGTGTCAAGGTTTCCCAGAAATGCATAGTTCATGGACATAAAACATTTAGCTACAAAATGTATGTGTATATAGGAATGTAGGCTCAATTCACAGCTCAAGAAAACCCAACAAAAAATCTTGTCAACCCTGGGTAGGAAGAGTGTGACATTGGTGTAACATGGTAATATGTTATTTTTTTAGACATGACTGCAGTAATGCATCACGTCACCTTGTTGCAATATCAAGCCTGTAATGGTACTTTCTCACTCCTTTTGATGCACAGAGTGCTAATATGGCCCTTCAGCTTTACAGGGCGGAGCACTAATATATCTGGGTCTTCCTTTTGTGTAAGTTTGTGGACTCATTTGTGAAAATTGCCATTTCAGACAAATACTACCATTCCAGTGTTGTGTTTCATTGATACTTGGTGATCTATCAGAAAGTTTGCTCAAGTGTTCAATGAAAGATTGATTCATCTTTTTAGTCATACAGACTGCAAAAGTGTTTGGAGCTCTTCATAAATTTTAAAGTGATAGTCTATCTAGAATACCTTTTAACACAGAAGCACAGAATCAGTTATTTATACTACTTGTTTAAAGGCAGTGTTCTTAATTATGAGTTTTCCCCTCTAACAGCAAAAAGTATAAGCTTTGAGTGGAAGATTTAAATATCTAATTATATTAATCAGACATAAGTCCCCACAAAGACTGAAGTAGAAAATATCTGTACGAGGGGATGACATTCCGACATAAAAGCTGACTGGTTTTATGGGTTTTGTGTGACCTCAATGGTAATAATACGTTGCATGTAGGAAGTGGTCAGTTTTGCACAACTACAGTTTGTTTTGTTTGGGGTTCTTCTGTTCTTCTGCTTAGGTGACTTGTAGTAAAAGTATGATTTTTTTTTTGTTTGTTTTGTTTTGTTTTACTATATGAGTGAAGCAAATAAGGTGCAGTGGCTGTAATTCCAGTTATTAAATCCGTTCATTTATTAATGTTAATCATTAGGTGGTTGTTAATCTGGCTAAAAGGACATACACAAAAAATGGTTTTGTGGTAAGAAAGCTTCTCTGTCTCAAATAAGGGACACTGGATGTAGAGCTCGGAACAGTACATTTCACAGAAGCGCATAGGATCTGTTTACCTGGTTGAAATTCAAATTGTTTTATTATGGTGTCAATTCTTTGGTTTTGGCAGCACTTCTAAAGTGTCTATACACAAAAGGACTACCACAGTGAATGAATGCTAGTGTTGACACCACCTAACAAGCAGGGATTATGTGTTTACAGAAGAAGTAATATGATAGGTCAAGTATAAGAGGCACTTCTCAAGAGCACTTCACCACATAATGAGTGACTGACTAGAAAGTGCGGAGCTGCCACTCTTTGGCTTCGTTTCAGTGTTGATGCCTGCCTCTCTCCTCCAAAGCCCTCTTGATCATGTTCAGCTGCTCTGTTCTCATGTGGTGAATAATAGTAGAGTAAAGCTGCTTTTCTGTCTCATTTTTCTTGCTAATTTACACATTCAAGCCATTTTTTGTTTGCTATCCTTATTTGCTATTCCCTTTTGTCAAGGCACTGTTCTCTTTTTTGCCTCAGGCCTAGGAACTAATTTGAGCTTCTATAATTACTTCATGTTTTACACCTGTCTGCATATCATGCACCCCTTGTCTCTGTGCTTAAGCTGTATATATTTCCTTGGAAGCAAAAAAAAAAAAAAAGAAAGAAAGGCTAGTTTTCATACACAAGGAATCCCCAAGTTTCTCCTCTCAGTCTTCCTACAGGAGAAACACAATTAAACTGTTGAGATGTTCTCAGCAATGCAGCTGACCTTTTGGGTTCATGAAGGACAAATGAATGCTGTCTGTTCAGACAGTTTGTGTTAAGACATTGTTGAGCAAAGAGCCCTGAGCTTTGTTCCTCTTGAATGAAGCAATGGTTGTAGTCATTTTAAAATCATTAAGAGCCTGAATGCATGGTATCATTCTACAGTGTTTGCTCTACAGCTGCTCTTCTGCTTTAATAGCAGCTTATTAAATTTGGGTCAAGCACACTCTGAAGAGTATCACAATGAAGAAACTGTTCAAAAAGTTACCTGTTTAAAAAAAAAGGCAATTGATTAGATTTTTAACTTAAGTGACAGCTGCAATTCATTGCCTGTTCTTTGTGGTGTCTTGCAGCCTTTTGTAATTTGGTCTTCATTTTGTAAAAGCTTTCTTGAATAATCCAGGGTTGCTTTCCACTCTGAGACCGCCTCAATCCAATTAGGAGTTTAACAAGGGTCAAATTAAGGAGACTTTACACTTCATGTTTGCATCATTAGCCATAAGACTGTTTTGTGTGTGCACGACTGTGTGTCGAGGGAGGAGGGGAGGCCTCAAGATGAGGCAGACACAAAGCTGTCATCCACCATGTGGTGCATCCCGCTACTGAATGAAGGCACAGCAGGCTAGGAACAACATTTCCAGTTGTCTTTTGGGGCTGTCGTCATGTGGATTTCAGCTGGTACATAGCTGTTTGGGGTTACAGGTGCTAGCTAGAGCCGAAGAAGAAGAGCGCATTCTGTGTCTAGTCTTTTCTCTACTGGTAGTCTATTGTTATCGGACAAATGACTGGGAAGAAATGAAGTTAGAAATCTCTTGAGCATTCATTATTTTTGATGAGATGACAACTACCCCAGTTCCTTGTTCTCACTACTCATGCTGTTTCCTGTTATTTTTTTGAAAACATAATTTTTCTGTGTGTTAAGTGTATCATACAGTGTGAACTTTTTTTATATCAGTAGTCAGCAGGCTTTCGATAATCAGATGTGCGTATAGAGGACTACAAACATGCAGTTGTATTTTCTACAATAACAAGTATTCTAAAAATGGTGCCATTTTACTTATGCAATTTTTGACTACGACTGCATTTTCCTAATGAATTATTTATAGAAATTGTCAAAAATTAAAAAGAAAGCCATAAGACCCTCTTTTCTATATAAGATTGTTCTTAATGACAAGAAAAATTCTCCTGCTAATCACTGTTTAGATGTGTGGGATATTGCTGGAGAACTGTTGCAGTGTCTCTTTAGCAAATGCTTTGTGCTGCTACATACAAAGTAACGATTTATCTAAAAATAACACTTTCATTGTTCCTCCCCCCCTAAACCCGTTAATAGGTACTTTAGTATCATGCGAGTTTTCATAGTTTAATCCCTTTTCAAAAGCTTTTCAGAATAAAAGCTCTAAATGGTCCTCAGTATTAATTTGATGTGACTTCTGTACAATATGGTTTGAAACTCTCAGAAGCACATTTTTACAGCTTACCCCTTTTCACTGGATCAGTGTGTGGAAAATACCAGCTAAATGTTTCATGGAGTCTCTGCTGTAAGCCTTTTTTGTTGTCTCGCAGATGCTATAGCCTTCTAGTGATTTTTATTTAGTACCATCGTTATTAGATAATACTTAAGCCAGATCAAAAACTCTACATAGATTATTGTTAATTGAATTTAAATTTTAGGAAATGCCCCTTAAAGGATAAATTTAAAAGAAGTTTTGACCTCTCTCTTGAATGTCATTTGATGAGAATTTACCTTCAACAGTAAACTGTGCATAATAAATGATGATTGCGTCTAATGTAGTCTGCTTTTGTAGTCAGTCAGATCTTTGCTTGCATTTAGACAGGAATAGCTGGCTTTAGGAGTTTGGACATTCATGAATAATTACATTTTTAAAATGCTCAGCTCTCAGTGAAGTATTAATATGATGTGTCTGATAGAAGTAACAAGAAATAATTTAAAACTTGTTCTGTCAACCTCTTTATCAAACAGGGAATGTATTTTCTGTTTGTATTCCAGTATGCACAGTGACTGGTGAAATAAAAATCTTGACTATCAAGTCTTTTTCATAACACATGCCTCCTGTGGTGATTTTGTTTCCTCAAAACCACTGCCTAACTCTGGAACGAGAGAGTTCAAACAGTAACAAATGGTGTGTGGGCGTGTATATTGTTTTGGTTTGGCTTTTTCCTTTGTTACCCCAACTTTTAAGGCTTTTGCATAAATTTGTATCACAAATGAAGTGAATGTGAATTGTATGATAAATCTGTTTGGAGATATTTGGGCTGTTCTGAGCTCTAGATATCCAAGAGGATCAGGATAATATGAGATTCAGAATACCACAGATTTTCATTCTTTATTACTCAGTTTCTTTAGTCCAAGAGAGCCGAGTCACTTCACTCTAGAAGGATGTATTCCAGGTACTGTTTAATGGTAAAATAGGGTGTCACCAGATATTTTAACATTAAAGAAAGCTTCCATCACTGATTTGTAGTACGTTTTCATGACTGGAATGTATGTTTTCTTGAATGTGTATCTGTTCAACACATACCAGTTTATTGTTTTCTTAACCTGGTTACCTTCAGGATGGTTCTTAATTTTATAATTTCAGCTTCCTGCAGCCTGGAAAGATGCCCTTTACAAAATTTTAACAAACTAAAACAATGAACTGTAGTGGTTAGGAAATAACTCCAGTAACATGAAATGTATTTTCTAGTCTGATATTTTGTGTTTCATAGGCTGAAAAGTGCTTTATTCATTCTTCAAAATGAAACTAGTGAACACCTTCCCATGCTGATAAAAGTCCCATTTGTTTTCCTGCTAGATCCTTTTATTATAGTTTTGGGGTTTTTTCCTTTTTATATGCTTTGTTGTATAAGTGGTCTGCAAGAAAAAGAAACAGGTTTCACAGCTGCGGTGACAGAATTTACAGGTTGAAAGAAAAGTGGGTGTATGATTGGTGAACATTACAGTCATTATTTCCTATTTATCTTCCACAAAACACAATGAGAGAAAAAAATAAAATTAATATCTGTATTTCAGTGGGGTGTTTTACAAATGTACATACAGACATTTGTATGTAAAGAAGATACAACCTTTGAGCTCTTGGGAAGTTAGCAGAGTAGGCCGTAGTGTCACAAACATTCTACCCTCTCTACCAGTATTTTTGTAGCTGTAAGGGGAAAGATAATAGCACGATTTATGCATCTGTGTAATTTTCTAGGAGATCACTCAGCCACCATTTCATGCCAGTGCACAGAGATCTGAAGGTGTGAATGGTAATCAGGGTGTTCAAGTAGAGCCTAAAAATTTCTGTCAGCTACAAACATTGGAATTTTAGATAAACAGATTCAGAACTTACATAATGTTAGGAATTAAATATTTCTTCTTCATTACAGTAAGTCTGTACTCCATAAATTCTTAAAAGCAATGAAGCTTTAAAGGCTGCTAGTCTAAACTTTGAGACTTTCTGTATCAGTATGTAATTTTTCACTGCTGTTTAGTGTTATACAAATGTTTTCCTCATTTTAGAATTTATATTTTCTCTTTATACATATGTATTTTCTTATGTTTCCGTGTTGATGTAAAACATAATGTCTATCTATACGAAGTTATTTGGATTCTTATTGTAACAAAGTTACTATATACCTTGTTTGTATTGTTTTACCTTCTTACTGCTAAGGTACAAAACTGTTTACTAAACTTAGTTTTACTGTAAAAGCAACTTCAATATCAAATTGATTACATTATTATTTAGAAGAGTATCAGATGCCAGCTTTATTCCTTTTAGAAGGCTATCTACACTTCTTGTGTATAATGAATTTAGTTCTCTTGAAAGATGCTGGATTGACAGCCCTGAAGACCAAACTCCTTTATTTATGCATGAGCAGCAACAGTTCTGCCTTTCCCACACTGCCCTCCTGATATGCTTCACCCATGACCTGAAGGATCCCCCTTAAGGGTGACAGCTTAGTAGCCGTCATACCCATTCACTCCTCCAGTCCTCTGCTGAGAATGCCAACAAGAATGCCAGGGTAGTGGTGCCTTTTTGCTGAGAACATTTAATAATGGCCTTTCAGGTTGCAGTGGGCATCTCATTTTCCATAGATTACTGAAGGGCAGCCTGTGGGTGATAACTTTCAGGCTCTTTGGGGTAAGGGCAAAGCAGTGGTCTTAGGGTAATTAAAGGCAAGACCAGGATTTGGTTCAATTATTGTATGTAGTCTGGTAAATTAGAGTTAAAGTCTCTAACCCATTACCAATTTCCTGATTGAGCTAGTCTTCTAGGACTTTTATAGCACTACTAATGTTTTTCAGACCCTCTTTTACTCACTGAAAAGAAAGAATGCTTTCTGCAAGCACAGGCCACAAATAGCCCAATTTCTTCTGGCTTACAAATGCAAAGCATAACTAATTTGATAGTGGACTCTGCGTAGTTTAGTTTGACTCAAAGACTTTATGGGCTAAATGAGTATGCTTCTGATCTCATTTATGGTAAATTTAAATTCCATTTGAGTTACATGTGGGCATAAGCACAACATTTAGTTCCCTGCATATAACTTATGTACTGGATGTTTGTTATTAGTCCTTCATGAGACATAAGATACAAATATATATGCAGAATTATAATGATAAGGTGGTGTAGTGCTAACAGAAACTCTAACTTATTCCCTGCAATAAATGTATTTATGATGTTTTGCATCAGTGATTTATATTGGAAATATGTGCATCTGAGCTGCAATTCATTTGCCCACTTCCGCATGTATTTTGAGAAAAATGTACCTGGAGTTTGATTTTATATTTCTAGTTGTTCCAGAAAGTAACACATGCATGTGTTTAGAAAAACAGCATTAGAAAAAGAAAGAAAATAGTAACTGTTGGCTTATGCTAAATGGGTATATTTTCAGTATTCAGTGGAGTATTGAAATATTCCAGGTTCTAAATAAGAACAGACAAACCTGTGCATATAAAGAGCTCCACATGGGAATTTATTTGAGATTCCTTAATGTATGATTTAAGTGTTTGAATAGTAAAATAATTTAGTTAAATATACATTAAAATCATTAAGTGAAAAACATGATTCTATATTTCAGAATATAAGAACCTACATTGTAGGTTCTACATGCAAACTACAGCTACATGCAAATCCCTCATCATGTTGTAAAGGTTATCAATGGCTCTTGAGGGGAAAAAACCTTCCATTTCAGCCTGATTGTTTCATATTTTTCAAAATGAATGTGTTCTTAACAACCTGTATTTAAAGCAAGCCAAAATTTAAAAAGAAAATATTTTAAAATAATTTAGTTCATGTTTGGAAAATATTTTTCATTCACTTAAAATAATTTAAAACAACAGCCTTTATAAAAGTCTTTATAAACAGTCTTTATATAAAAGTTATTCAGCTAGAAAAAAATAGACAAAACCCCCCAGTCTCAAAGTAATTTTCCCAAGGGTTGTAACCTCCCAAAAAACACATTTAATTATAGTTGTTTATAATACTTAATTATTTGTTGAAAAATGTACGATGTTAAAATAATAGTGAAATCACATGGCAGTTTTATAGTGACCATAAGTTATTTTTCTCTCCCCTCTGCTCGTTGATAAAAAAATGGAGAAAAATCTAGAATAAACCATATCCTCCTCCGTTTCTGGACTCTGCATTGCAGGAAGGAAATAAATGAGAAAAAAGTAGATTTTAATTTTATATCAAAGAAACCCTTGAGGTGGAAAGTTAGGGAAAGCTGCATTGGTTTGTAGCACACAAAATGTCGCTTGAATTTTGCTGCTCAGTAGTTTGATATACTCATTTGCTGATGCGAAATGACGAGGGCTTAGAAAGCAGAGTTTTGTTTTTTAGCTGTCTGCAGACCTAGTGGGGCCTTACAGAACCCAGTCAGCAGGTCATTAACTCTGGAGAAAACAGCTTGCATTAATATGCTCTAATCCGGTATAATTAGTCAAATTACTGCACGCCGACTGGCTTGTCATGTGTTGTCAGATTTGGCATGCAGGCAGGATCGCCAGGGTCCCTCTGGAATGCCACCCTGGATCAGGGAGAAGGGCTCATTTGTAGTACTGTGGATTTCTTGATGAGGAAAGCAAACGGAATCAGCAGCATAGCCTCACAGAAAAGAAAAGAAAGGGAAGGCAAAAAACCCCCAAACCCAACTATCAAAAAACCTGATCTGTTATTATTTTGCTGAGAAATAGGGAATTCATGTGATGGGAACCATTTAGGTTGATACCTACTGTTAGAAAGAGGTACTGTTCAGTTGCTTCTTATGACTTCTATGTATCTAACAAAACTGGAGATCCGCTGTACTATAAAAGATTAGCATTCATAAAAAGATTTAAAATAAATAATTACAAGAGGATCAGCTACAAATTACCTACCGCACTGTGACACAGATTATTAAACTACCAGCATGTGTGGGTGCATGTGTGTGTGTATGTGTGTGCTCGTGCATGTGCATGTGCCCCTTTTTCCAGTAGGGGAGGAGGTTATTAAACTATAAAAGGGCCATATTAGCATAAATTTACAAGAGCTCTTGTTCTGGCGGCATGATAAAAACCTGTGTTACCTTTGCATTAACACTGAATTGCTTGTTGTGCTTTTGGCAATGACAGATAAGTCAGTGTAATTCCCCATCGCAACGGAAATGATGCTCCAGATTCCAAACGCATCCTGAAGATGTCACTGACAATAATCTTCAAAGAACGGCCAGTGAAAGTGGGCTGTATGTTTGCAGGATGATATACTGCAAATGACAGGAAGAATTATGTGAGTGAAGACGAATCTGTAACATATTATTAAGCAATTTCACGAGAATAACAGGGATAAAAGGATAATGGATGAGGGTGTCATTATTACCTTCATGTAGAGGGAAAGCAAAAGCAAAGGTAGAGAGACAAGATTAATTGAGGAAGGGTGAAGCATTCATTGCTCATCAGCTCTTTTGTACTCTCTGCTCCTGAAATTCCAGACAAAAAAAAAAAAAAAAAAATTGCTCAGGGCTGCATTTTAATGCATCTGGCAAGACAGAGCCAAAAACTGACAGGGCACTTTTTAGTCACCTCCCTGCTTCCATAAACACACAACAGCTATTACTCCTGCAGTCTTCCTGTGGTCAGAGCAGTAAACTGGTGGGATGTTCTTTTTTTTTATCGCAGCTACTGTTTTTAATTGTGCTTTTGAGCTCAGCAGTTTTATCTGTCAGTGGTGTGGAACTGAACAGGTCGTTCCCTACGCATTGTTTGCATTGCACTGTTGCAAATGGAAGCAGACTGTACATAATAGATGTCAGCAGAAAGGCTTCTTCCAAGCACAAAGGCAAGCTGGAGTGTCCTGAGACATTAGTGACAACATAAAATTATGTCAAGGCATCAAAGTTTTACAGGTTTTAATATACAAGATGAAGAAACTGGAAGTCATTTGTCAATTGTGCAGACCAGCCCTGCAGTGTTAAGTATAATTCCCATCGAAGTCAAGTTTTGCTTACTCAGAGAGTTATTACTGGGTCAATAATTTCAATTACCATTCTTATTTTCTATACATTCTCCTAGTAGCAGCTGATTTTATTGCAGGATGTAGTTTTATTCCATGTGCTTTTCAAAATCTTGATATATAATACAGTTTTTCAAAATTATTCAAATATTATACAGATATAGAAAGTTTTCTCCTTATAATGACATTTACTCTGTGTACATTCTAATTTAAAAAAGGAATGTCATGGACCTGGATAATTAAGAACATATAACTATTTGTATTCAGATTATGCATTTAGGGGTTTAAGCCTTCAAAAATTAAAGAAGTATTCAGCTTCCTTGATTTTCTTTTCTGTCTTTATTTAATAATAACGGTTTATTGAAGTAAACAGTTGTTGTTTGTTTTATTTTTGTTAAGTCATTAAAATTATTCCAAAGTTTTGACACTGAAAGAAAAGAGAAGAAATTAATTTCTCATCTGCTCTCTGGGAAAAAAAGGAAGTTTTTGTAGAACTTTACTGTAAGGAAGAAAGAGGAAAACATGCAGTTTGATAAGAAAGAAAAAAGGGGAAGAGTGGAGAGAAATAAACCTCAATTGGTTGTTGTTTCCCAAAATAAAACTTTGGTTTGATTTTTTCTTTGTGCATTTCTTAAACTGAACTGTTCTCATATGGTAAAGGGCATATACAGGATTTCAAAAAGAATAGCTAAGGTCAGCAGCACAGGCTTACTCACTGGCATAGTCTGAAACCAAGGCACTGGGGAAGAAGGATTTTTTTTCTGCTACCTCATGCATAATGGGTTACACTGGGAGGGGACTGCACTGTATTGCAGTAGATTTATCTATCACTGATAAATATGTGTGTGAAAAAGGTAAATAGCGCTTTTGTTCAAAGTTATGCTTTGATACATTAGCACAAAAATATGAGATGGTTGTTTCAGCAGTGTGAATGCTGTGCTGCCCAGGAATTAAATGATGCTGCGAGGAGCCTCACAGGACCAGAGGACTACTCAGGTTCATTACAAAGATTTTCTCAGTAATTTACAAGATCTCAAGCATAGATCTATCACAATATCTAACACAATAACTTACTTGAACAATGTAACTTAGAAACTGGGTCATCCCACATGCAGAACACATTTCTGTGCCTGATAGGTCATTCATGTTCCTTTTTGTGGATTTTACTTGTTCCTAGTATGCAGTACAGTTTCTATGTAGAAAAGTCTAAAATCACTGCCGTTGTCAATGATAGATAACCCTTGTGAATTTTCCTATTTATGCTCAAAGCAATTGTTGCTAATGCAAATTCAGACTGCACAGATATCTGATTGAAGACATTCATGTCAGTCTTCAATTTGTCACTCTTAATATTTTAATTTAAATAAAAAATATATTGACCATAGTGATAGACTGCTTAATATCTGCAAAACCTTTTTCCAAAACACATAGTACATTTTTGGCTCTATAAAAGGATGCAGAGATTCTGCTCCTAACACCTACCTCTCTTGTCCTGAGGGAGAGAATTCATTTGCTCAATTGGCCCTTCTTTTCACCTAGCTTGGCCTATTCTGTTCCAGTATTCAGCAGTGTAATGTCTTGCAATAAACCCCTGCAAAACAGACCAAGAATCAGGGAAAAAGTGGGAATCTAGTTGTGTTCTTCTTGTCCCTCACTGCTCAGTGTAATGTTTGTTTGACTTTATTGAGCCTGTATATTAGAAAGGGGAAGGAGGTAGAGAGGAAAGCATTTGTCCTTCAGAGACTTTATTTTGCTGTGACTAAACGATGCTCATAAGAGCACAGTGCACTTCTTCATGACTGATTTTAAACTAAGCCATAAAGAAATGTAATTAGCTTTGCAGGTAAAATGCAAACAAAAACAAGTTTGCATTTTTTTCTCTACTGTTTGACCTACCAATCTATTGAAAATTCTGTACACTTCAATTTTACCATGTCAACATGTGGCATATACATCAGGTGGCTTACAGTTAGTGGGGATTATGTGCAACCAGAAAAGAATCCAGTTTGACGATAAGATTCTGAGATGAGTTTACTTGACTCATCATTATAAAAGAAATCTCATTCTTTTGCACACAAGCTATTCATACATGGGCTGAACTAAGCAGGGTGGAACCCACTGACTCTGAAAAACTGGCTTTATGGAAAGTTTTGGACAAGTATCTGAACTGATGTGTTCATACTAAACTGAAGAATAGTTGCCAAGGGAATTCCCTCACCCGGGGAACCAGAGGGACATCCTGACAAGACATAGCGATGCCTTCATTGTGTGGCATCACCACCTTTCGATGTGTATTTACAGAATGCAAGCAATACTGTAAAAGATCAGGATATTATGGGTGTCTTTTGTTTATCCAATGCGCCCTCTCTTTCTTTTATCACTTAATTATTTGAATAGAGGGATGTGTTCACTTTCTCTCTCCCTGTTTCATTGTGCTTAGTGCTGCTCCCCACACTTTTTAATGATGTTTCTCTGATCAGAGTCCCTTTCAATCCAAAGCTACTGAAATCAGTGGATGGACATGGAATGATTTCAGTAGATTTTGGATAAGGCCCAGTCCTTCTAAAATCAAGCAGTTCTGCAATTCTGATCAAACCTTTTGCAGTTCAATGTTTATGAAAATCCTTGGATGTTGATGGGTTCTGGAGGCATGGAGGTACTACCATCCTCATCAAACAAAGTCATTTATCATTGAAGAAAATTCAGACAGCTAAGAATACAAGTTCAAGCTAACTTTAATTGTGTTCCTATTATGTTATGGTTTATACTATTGTGAGTTTTACTTGAAATGTTTTTTGAGATATGTAATATTTCAGTTCAATATTTTTCATTTCCCACCTCCTTGCCCTCTAGTGGACAAATGAGCTCATTATTGTCAGATCCCCACACATTTGGGACAGTAATTAGCCATAAGCAGATTTTTCCTCTTTACAAGAAGTGATATTTTCACATAAAATAGGTCTTGGGTTGTTTTACTCTTTGGTTGGGATCTATTTAGTTTATCTGTACTGAGATAGGAAAATGTTACTTCACAGTGTTATTTGATGTAAGCTTCTACAAATTTGGAATCTTTTTAGGAATATTTTGCTCAGTGTCATAAATAAAGATCCCAGCAGGACCAGACAGACTTCCCATATTCTAAATTTTTAACAATAAGTTTGAAAAGTCATGCTTGTTGATTCATTCCACTATAAAATGGCAAAAAGTATTTCAAGTGTTTGGGTTTTTATGGAACTAGTTGGCATTTTCCATTTATGGCTTTTTCATAAATATTAAAAGTACCCAAAATTTTCCTGCTGGCAGTGAAAGCTGTTCCAATAGCAACCAATTGATTTTTAATAGGCGCTTCCAAGAATAATTATCTCACTCGACTTTTTTAAAAATGCAGCTTGACCACCTTATTCTCCATGGTAAATGTGGTACAATGTAATGATGCAGAAGACTCATGTCAGTGTTTTGCATTGGAAGGTTGAAATGGCCAAAGGGAAGGTAACTCTTTTCATTCACTAAGGTATTTCACAAATTATTGTGGCCTTGTTTTGCTTATGTTTAACAGTCTTGTAAATGAATTATACCACAGGCTCTTAAGGATAAGTGATTAATACCAAGTAGGAGAAATGTACATATCTATTTTTCCTCCTAAAGCAAATAGGTGTTTCTTCTCAGCAGTTCCTTATACATGGGTGAAATACTCTTTCATAGGACAAGAAAGTAAGGTCATTTTATAGGTTCCTGATAGTGGGAACCTGTGTGTCAAAACAAATTTGGACTTTCTGAAGTATTTCCAGATTCTGCTTCAAACTTCCAAAGGTAACAGCTGTCAAGACTACTCAACACTTTTGAAAACAAGTCCAAAAAGCAGTATTAATATTTATGATAGCTAACATGTCTTATTTAGATGCTGCTTCTAGAAAGACAATGTAAAAAAATCTCTTATATGTTTTTCTGTAGTGTTAAATTTTTAAATTATTTCTAGTAATTTATATAAAATGGATTGCTCTGTCAGTCAGCAATGCTGTCACAGCTCATTTAATTAATTTACTGAGTTGACATCAAAATACATTTAGGAAAAAATTCCCTCCAGTTCAGGTTTCCTCTCCCTAATTCTGCTTTATCTGCATTTTGCCTAATGAAGAGGAAGGCAAGTGATTGTGGTAATTTTGCATCGCTCTCCATTTTGTTTGGAAGTGTATACTCAGTCTTGTCTCCATTTCCTGGTCTTCTTTCAAAGGAGAAACACATCTTTTAGCTAACATTTTAGAGTATAAAATGGGAAAATTGCAAATACACAGAAGAAATAATACTTTTTAAAAGGGATTGTATGGTTTTGGCATGTACAAAAATGCTCTAGTACTACTACATTCCAAGAGGATGTATAGATTTAAAATACTTTTGTGTGCTTGACAGAGGTAGCTAAAAGTGAATATAACATTATCATAAGATATGGTGATTAACATTAAATTTGGATAGAAGAATGTTGGATGCTTATCATGATAGGAAAAAGGTTAATATTTTAAAGTGAGGCTAAAGGTTGACAGGAGAAAAATTGAGTTAGTTTGCGAAAAAGAAATTTGTTTCTTTAAGTGAAAATTGGGGTCAAGAGGCCAGCGCTCTCCACTTCAACATGAATGAAATAAATTAAATAATATCACCATAAAGCAGCAGTGGATAATCTAATGCTAAAGTGGTACATAGTGGTTTTGAGAAAGATACTGTCTGTGAACAAAAAATCTGTAGGAATGGTCTTTCGAATCAGTGTGTTTGTTTTGTTTATGTATTTATTGCTATTGTTTTAAAACAGAATAGCTTTTTTCAGTTGAAGGGTTTAAAATTTATGCAGTGCCTTTAATTATTAACAAAGGTGGTAATGCTGATGTTCCGAGAAAATTACAATTTTATTAATTGCATTCTGTCTAGCAGAAATTTCTGGCATTTCATATGGGTGTGCTTTTCTGTAGCACTTCTTGGCCCAACTGGTGTGGGATATTAGACTATGTTTCCCCATCTTAAATCAGAGGAATTGACTGTGTATGTCTCTTTGGTCTCTCTATATGTGAATAAAGATAAGACATAACATCAATCTGTAACTAGTCATATGAATAAACCAAATATAGGAGATAGGAAATCTATCAGTGTCATTCCCCTTCATGTCAATCTATGCCTTTGACAGGCAGACCTGTGCGGGTAGTTTACTGTCATCATGACCAGTATGGTGTACCTTTGTTTCTCTAATAATAAGCATATTTTTCTCCATTCTCTTTATCAAAATAATTTAAAAAAAAAAATCCTGAGCATGTTTCTTATTTCCTCTTCTCTAGAGGATTTTTGCAATCTTTATAGCTCATGTATCAAAATACTAACAGGTTTTCACTTGCTTCTACTGACCCACTTTTCAGACTTATAAAGATGGCTAGGGGATTGTAGGTTGAACTATGTTTACATTTGTAACTATGTTCCTTGCAGAAGTGCATTTGTGCTGAGTGCTCACAGGAGGTGTTTCCATTTGTATGTATGCAGTAACCCTCTTCTATTTGAGGTTGTTCTTTCAAGACTACAGATAGATTTTGAGTAATGGTCAGCTCCATTATGTATCCTACTGCGTAAGTTTGCAGACTGGGTCCCTGATGGGGAGTTTTAGGCTTTGCTG
Organism: Pseudopipra pipra; assembly: GCF_036250125.1. Taxonomy (NCBI): domain Eukaryota; kingdom Metazoa; phylum Chordata; class Aves; order Passeriformes; family Pipridae; genus Pseudopipra; species Pseudopipra pipra. Next base: position 51,040,380 of record NC_087550.1, read on the forward strand.
GAAGGTCGAGGGTCACCACTTCTCCTTGGCATTGTCAGTGGTGTCTGCAGCTGGCATCAACTTCGTTTTAATTTTTCTCAGCTTTAACTCTTATCTTTAAATTGTGAAAGAGATTATTCCTTCTCTCTTTCCAGAAAAGTAAGATTATACCTAGGTGAATACCTAATACCTCAAAATGGAAAAAAATAATTCTGATTAGTCCTCAGGTTGAAAAAGAAAGTTAATGTGTCTTACTGATTTGGACCATCTCATTCATACAGAAACATCAGGGTGGCTGAGGCTTTAGTCAGCATATACTTGGCAGCTGAATCTAGATATTACCCTTCTGTCTGGGGTCATAGTTTGTTTTAAAAGAGTTATGTATGAATTTTCTCTAAATTGTAGCAGAGGGTCATGAATTAGTGTCTAAATGTAGGCTTGACAAGATTATTATAGTCTGTATTTCATGCCAGAAACAAAGATGAATAGAGATAGCAAGCTTTTAAACAGACTTTCTGACATCTATAATGTCAGCAGAGAGTGAATGAATGGCGGGATGTAACGACAAATCTTCATCTCTTATTATTTTATAGGGATTAGATGAGCCTATGCTCATTCATAATTTCTTCCTAAAATAATTACTAAGTACTACATGAACCGCTCATTTTCCATTCCAGTTGGCTTCCAAATAATGAAAATTGTTTACTAAGATGTACATATTAAGATACATACACCAGAAGATAAATATATTTTGATTTACACTTAGGAGTAGATAGGATACACATCCTTAACACTTTGCATTTTCATTTTAGCTGAATGTGTATTTTTAAGTAAGTTTATTTTTGTCTAGACCTAATAATCTGGTTTAATGCCTTTTGGGAGAACTACTTTTTTGTTTGTTTTTTTTTTTTTAATAATAATTCTCAGCCTCTCCTTCTGTGGATTTACTGATTATTAGATTTCTGGATTAGAGATCTGTGTTAGCAATTTTTGATTATTAAATTTCTGGAGCGGAAATCTCTGTTGGCAATTTTTGAATGAGAAAGACAGGATGCTTAGCAGTACACTACTACCTTTTCATTATAGACCCATTGAAGATGCATGTTTAAGGTTTTCCGTTTTGCTCTTCATGGTGGGTGGGGAAATAGGAAAGAATCACCTATGCTGAGGCTGAGGGCTCTAATACTTTTGTTTAAATTGCTATTCTTTGGTATGAATATTAATTTCCATTGCAGGAGCACAAACAGCACCACCATTCATACTTTGGCAGTTCTTGCCCAAATGATAATATGAACCCTAGAGTGATGACTATGAAGAGATATAATGTTTAATGAGCCCAGTTGCTTTGAATTAATAAGAACACATATCATAATTCACACATTTTTGTGAAAATAGCTCCACCGATGGTTGCAGATAAATTTATGTCTATATATATGTTGGAAAAGAGTGTGTATACATAGCAGTAGATGCAGCAAAAGCATATCCAGGTGCCACAAATACTGTCTCATTTTCACTTTTTTTGTAACTGCTGGCATTAATGTTTGTACTGGTCTTATTTTTGTTAAAAAAAAAAGACAGAAACAGTTCCACTAATGGAAACCAGCAGCAGTGCTAGCAGCTTTAAAAAAATGTTCCTCCCCCCTCTCTCCCCCCGCCAAAAAAGGTTTGTAATTGAAACAAAAAGCATTGTTTCGATCCTATTTTTTTTTCTTTTTCTTTTTCTTGAGCCCATCCTGTCAGGCTGCAAGCGTGAAAGTTATTTTCTGGTGGCGTGATTAGATTGGGGCTGAACTCTCCAGCTGGCAGGCCTGTCTGTGACTGGCGGCGGCCTGTCCCCAGTGCTTGTCATCTCCTGACATGCCTGACAGGATGGGGACAGCAGCCCCAGACAGGTTCATTAGATGGTGTTTCCTACAGCTGGGCTAAAAATATAAAAAAAAATAATGAAGTGGAAAAAATAATAATAAAAAAAAGGCCATGCTTTGTCAAGGCCCAAGCTGTGGGGGCCTTTCTTGTTGGTTTAAACCAAGGCCTTGTTTTGACAAATTCTGATCTGTGCGGTTTTTAGATTTTCTGACACATTTTTGTTTTCTTCCCCTTTGGCCTGCACTCTTTGCACTCTGCCTTGTTGCTGCTTCAAAATCCTAACACTGCCTTCCCGGGAGAGCAGGGAGAATGCTTGTGAAGGGCTTGGAAGAAAAATAGAGCACTACAGTGAAACAGCAATAAGTGTTCATTTCCATGGTGATCAGCCCAATGGCACAAAAAACAACCTTGGGACTCTCAATAAGCCAATTACAAGAAAGGTTAAGAGGTTTATAGTGCCAGAAACATGCCATCTACATGAGAAAATAGTATCATTACTAGCAATCTATGCTGTTAAATACATTGCTGTCTGGTGCTGCCAGAAACATAAGCTGTTTATTTTATTTTGGGAGTTTTGGAAGCTGACAGAGTTTTCCAATGATATTGTCAGGCTTTGGTGCAGTACATCAAAAATCTACATGGTTAGATTATAAAACAGTTAAAACCAGTAGTAAAACAATTTGAACGCATTACACATATTGGATGTCACAGTGTTAATTAAATGGGTTCAGACTCTGAATTTCCTACAGATTTGTATTAGATCTTCACTTTAGATTTTTATCATAAAGACAAGGGATTGGTACATCATCTGTAATCAAAGAATCTCCTATAAAATTTTTGAAAAGAAAAAGACAATACCTTTTTTCTGTTGCAATTATAAAGTACCATTTAATGCGTTTAATTAATGAACTGGTGATTGTAGATTGACTCCCGTGTTGCCTACTGGGTTTTTTTAGGGAGTGTCGCACGCTGGCATGTAAACCACTATATTAGCTACTGGGGAAAAAAGGAAAATATTTATTATTTAATTTACTTTGCCCCTCTGCTTAGGAGTGAGGAGAGTATTACTGCCTTTTATGTTTTCTGCATTCAGCTGCTTGCAGTGTGAGCACTGCGGCTGGAAACCAAGCCCTTCATTCACAGAAATCCTAGCACTTACCTTTCCTTTTATTGTTAGTTACTGCTGCTTTAGTTCATGGTCTCTATGACAACTGTTTAAATTGGGATGGGCAACTGTCATCTGGAGTATTACTGAAAGAAAAGTGTTAGTGAGCACACAGTTCCATAGATAGAGCATTTCAATATAATCCAATTTTAATTGAGCTCCAGAGACTTTGATGTGCTGCCGAAGGTTGGGAGAGAGCTATTCCAGGGAGAAATTAAAGCAGCCCGGCAAGGCTTCACTACTTCAGACTGTCACCATTTTAAATAAGCATTAGCATCAGACTTAACCTTCCCTATGAAACATCTCACTTTTTCCCCCCCTAGTTTTTTTTTTTTTTTTCAATATGTATAAAGGCACAGACACTTTCATCTTTTTATATTCATTTCTATATTCCCTTGATTAAGTTTGAAAAGCATGTACTGGACCTGAGATGTATCTGAGGCTGTCTATTGGACCTTGCATTACAATTCATAGAAAGAAGTAGAAGCAAAGTGAGGATTAGTTTGCAACAGTCAAATGGCATGTGTTGGATTTTCTCTCTAAGACTGCTCTAAGAGTAACGTATCATTATGCTACAAAGTTGAGTGAGGACTTATTTTATCTTGGTTTCATCATTACTTCCCTTAATAAAGAAGAGCAAATATTTCATTGTAGATTCTCTTACTGAGAAAACTAGGTTCTTTCCATAGCTATGTGTCCACTGGCTGGGTTTTTTTATTGTCGTTGAATGGTTTTTTTCATGTATAACAGGCAAAAATAGTCATATAACATTTAGAATAACAATTTGCAGTTTATCTATGGTTTTGCACGGTGGGGGGATTAGATTTTTCTCTTACAAATGTGTGTACATGCAAAAAATTCTAAGAGGAAGGAACTTCATAATAATAGCGCAAAACTGAGGATCACTGTATATTTTCCAATATATTAATATATGTTGGACAGTATTTCAAGTTAGAGAGCTAAGACACATTTTTACATGACTAATTTTCCTGGCTTTTAATTACCCCAAAGAAAAGATGCATCTTGTGAAATTGAGTCTATTAGAGATAGACTGTTACATCGGATGCTTGTATTCTTTGGAAGGAATGTGATATGCATCAAATCCAGACTTAGCAGAAATTAAACCAATCACAGTACAGGCAGTAATCTGTCTATACAAGTTAATAGCATTTATTTTCTCCTTAAAGTAATTAGCCTGTTTCCCACAAAAAAAGAAAGGTAAGAATCTAGATTAACAGCAGAATTTGAGTAGTTGGCTGTTGTAATCTATTAAAAAAGTGGAAATATCTAATCTCTTTGTAAAGCTTGAGATGAATCCCATTTTATTAATATTTTTTAATTAAATAAAAGTTAAGAAGAAATTAATTGAGGCTATATGAGAGAATCCTTTTTGACTGGGATTGGCACACTTTTTTATAGTTGCATAGTACCCAGAAGTCCATAAAATTTAAATACCTTCTGTGGTTGAGCAGCTTGTAGTAGATAAAAACAGAGGCACATTCACACAAAGTACCTCTACATGCTGACAGGTGTTGCAGTAATTTCATACTGGGAACCTGGAGTTCACCACAGGAAAGCCTGTGAGTATGCCCAAATTTATGACATGCAGGTTTGCATTCCAGTTGGCTAGAAATTCAAAGAGGAGGGAACTGTATATCAAATCTGCTCTAGCACTTCCCCTAGCTATTGCAGATGTCAGACATCACATGTGGCTCAGAATCCATTTTTGGCAACCAGCTGAGTAGACTCTTCATATTCTTCCTAGTTTTCATGAGAATTTTTTGTACAGGATTAAACCCCCCAAATACTGTAATTATCTGTAATTTTGACATTTACATTGCTGAAATTAAACAAGCTGATAGTTATGGGAAAGTAGACACAGAATATACAGAATGCACATACAAAAAAAATTGTGTAAGTATGGCTCCATTTATTGAAAGAAATATAAAAATCATTTATGGAATTTATATATGCAGTTTACATTTGATATATGCTAATTTTTGCAGGTTTTATATTTTCATATTTTGGGGGGTGGCTTTCTCAGTGTCTAATGATAAAAAAAAAGTTATTTAAAATAAGTACAGAATGCATAGGTACTTTTCCTGTAATATTAAAGCAAAATAAGAAAAATGAAATGCAAAGTAATTAAATTAATAGTTAGCTAAAGCAGGCAGTTAACAAGCATTCCAAATGAAAATTCTCAGAAGAAACTTTGCTATTCTTTCCTTGCGCAGACTTAGTAATATTAGATAATATTCCATATATAATAATAAAAAGTACAGTAGAATTTTGGTTGCTGTTTGGACTATGAATTCCCAGTGCATTCCCAGTGCATTTCTCCAGCAGTGCAAAAGAAACTCGTCTTAAGCTCATTTTAAGTGGTTTAATAAAGTATTAGTTGGCACGGCAATATATTATGAAGATACTTTGATGTATGTTCACCATTATTTACAGATAGTGTAATTGTTCTTTGGGAACACTATAAAGTGACATAATGTAGAGTAACCCTGAATCTACTCTAAATTCTGGCACCGAGCAAACTGAGTTCCAGAAGTCATTGATGCTCCATACCCAAGACTTCACAGCTGAGTAGATGCAATTCTCTGCCATGTGCTCTAGGATGACCCTGTTTGAGCAGGGAGATTGGACCAGGTGACCTACTGTGGTGCCTTCCAACCTGACCCGTTCTGTGATTCTGTGAGCTGTAGAATTTTGAATTTTACAAAATGTAATGCAGAAATTTTGGGGATGGTGAGGAGGTTTTAGATATATAATATATACCACTTTATAATTAACGTATTTCTTTTAGCTTATAAAAATTAATTTAAAATATTTTGCTAAAATTTCAGCAGTAGAAATTGCTCCGATTATATTCCTAAATGTTGAGATTAATGAAACAGCTTTTGTATATTAAGTTAAAAACAAATATTACTGGGTTTTGATCAATATTGTATAGGAAGAGATATTAGGACCAGAAACTTAAAAAAATTAGGCTTAGTAGTAGAAAAAAAGTTCTATTCTATTTCCTCTTACAGATCTTAAATCATATGCATTCTGCACTGAATAAATCAAACGTGAAACTGTTAAAATCCAAGATGCTTCCACATATCTTCTGTATGACATTAAATTCACATCTATAAAAAGAGGGACATGAAACTGTCTTTCTACCTGTCATTTAGTAGAAATGGGAAATGTTTAAAAAAAACCAATATTTAGAGTTTTCTTAAGACCAATTATAGTGCCTTCAGTTACTGTAATGTTAAGGACTTCTAATATGGTACATTTGAGCATTTATACATTTTTTTAATTGCATTGCACTTTTGAATAAATATATGCAAATTCTGGGGGAAAAAAAAAGATCTAGAGAATTTTATGATGGCTTTATTTTGGGTAAGAACATGTCACATACTTAGGGATACCATACATTCTTTATTCTTCAAACTATTCCTACAATTTTTTTTTTGCTTTTGCTGAGTCCCATGACTTATCCTTAGTGCAAGAGAAAAACTAGTAATCCTGATGATGAAGTAAGCACACCAAAGGCACAATTTTAGAACATAGAATCACAGAATCATTTAGGTTGGAAAAGAACTCTGAGATAATCGAGTCCAACCTTTGACCAATTATCACCTTGTCAACTAGATCATGGTACTATGTGTCACGTTCAGTCATTTCTGGAACACCTCCAGGGGATGATGACTCCACCACCTCCCTGGGCAGTCCATTCCTATGTTTAACAACCCCTTCTGTGAATAAATTCCTTCTGATGTCCAAGCTGAACTTCCTCTGGCACAGCTTGACTCTTCACCAGCTCTGTTGCCCTTCTCTGGACTGACTCCAGCACCTCGGTGTCTTTCTTGAAGTGAGGGGCCCAGAACTGGACACAGGATTCCAGATGTGGCCTCATCAGTGCTGAGTACAGGGGAACAATCTCTTCCCTGGTCCTGCTGGCCACACAGTTTTTGATACAATGAGAAACACGAGTTTCTAGTCCTTTCTGATAATTGCACGGTCAAATCCATCAGAAACCAAGGAGCCTAGTTTCACTTTTTCCCTATGTTTGAAGGGATCAGGTTGCCTTCTGTCTTGGCAAATTATGACCAATGAGCAATGTTTGCTTTGCAATCTTTGCAGAAACATGACAGAAGTCAGAGAGCTTCTCTTTCTATTGCTTAACCTGTTGTACATGTGCAGGAGCTTGCCAGGAGCTGCTTCCCTCTGCCTTTCCTTGGGGCAGCACAGAACTGTGGCAGCTCACTCATGCACTGTCCATCCCGAACCAGTTAGGAGCACTCATCCAACTCTGAGCTGCTCATTGAGAGCACAATGGTGAGGTGGAGTAGATGAAAGTGTTGGGGAAGGGTGTCATTTGGGTTCACGTATCTTTGAGTTAGAAGGGAACTGAATCTGAGTGCCTATCCAAACTTCTCACTTTAGGCAACAGAAAACTTGTTTGTTTTCATGCTGGTGTTTGAATCTAGTCTTGCAACTCTTCTCAGCTAAAAGCCTCACAAATTCTATGAAATACAAGAAATTCACTAATATTTCAAGTTTAATAAAGCTACATTTTCTGTCAAAAACTATTTAATGAATAAATATCCTACTTTGATTTCAAGTTACAAGAATTTATCAAATTTGTAAATATTATGAGTCCTTTCTTTCCACTGCCTTACTTTTGCTAAGGAGAATAAATCAGCTAACAGAAAAGAAGATCTCTATTTTTTCTTCCTGAAAAAAAAAAGTTTTTACTCAGATCCTGTCAATTTTATGTCTTTTTTAGCATGTGCACTCAACTGAAAATGTAATTTTTGCAGTTCTAATTGAAATAATTTGATTGCATTTCGCTGAATGTGGTGCTGGGGCAGAATTGCTTGGAGGAGTTTGAATCTAAGTACTGAGATCACTGTTCGCCTGTTTGGGTTGTTCTCTGAGCACGAGCTGTAGAACGAGAATGGAATCATCAGTTCTGTTAGCATTTCTCACTAGATTTGAGTCTGGCATCCCATTGTGCCAAAGTTAACAAAAAATCATCTTAAACCTTGTGAGGTAATTGACACAATCTGCTTCAATCCTGTTGCTGACTATAACTAATTGAGCATTTCCACTTTGAATTTTGCACCATTATTTGTTTTCTCAATCCCTGTGTTTTGAGTCGAGCTGTGCTCTAACACAGTTTTCTATGGCACTAGAATGTATTTGTCTTCTACTTCTCCACATGTACTGTTGCCCAAGCAATCACTATCAGCTTTATTCCTGGCTTAAAATCCTTAAATCAGCTGAAACCTTTGCTTAGAACAGTAATTGTTGGCTTTGTCTTCAAGTAGAGCCTAAAAAAGGCCTCTGCTTACCTTTTCTAAGTTGATGATGTCTTATACTACCTCTTCCTGATGCTATTCTTCCCAAGAATGTCAGTCTATTGCTGGAATTTCATGAGTTGCCTAAACTGACTATCTGTTTGCATGTTGCATAGGGAGGAAACCAGGCAAAGGCACAGAGATGTATAATGTCCATAAAATCAATGATAAAATAATTATTATTTAGAATTCTGTTGACACAAAGGTAATATTTTCCCAGGTCAGCAGCACTTATCCTTATATTTAAAACTATGCATTTGTGTTTCACAAAATCAGTGTTAGAAAGAATACATTTAGAATACATAAGATATTCTCTTTGGATTATTTGATCTGGATGTTAACATTCAGCAGCAGCATTTCCATAGCTGGGAGCAGGGGTTTTTTTAACACTAATTACTTTATTGCAACTACTTCTCAAAAAATCCCAATATCCTTTCAATTTCTTGCCTAAAACACAAAATCATAACATGCAAAACCATTTTGCCAATGAAAAGAGAAAAATGGCCTTCAAATGGACCAACTTCAAATAATTTTTCAGATGACTGAAAATGAGTGTGGGAATAAGAGCGTCTATTGCTTTCAGCTGAGTGGGCATTGTTTTAATAGATACTGAAGTGGTATGCTGACCAGAGAAATCAAATTTAGAAAAGGTTTGGGTGAACAGAACCTCATGTTTCAAGACAAGGGGCCTCTCGAAAGCTTAAAAAAACATTGGAAGTAGAAGTATAAGCTGAGAATATTTGGCAAGGAAGTAAAGCCCAAAACCACAAAAATAATATCTGCATTTTTTATATCCCTGAAGACGAGGAGAAAAATGAAACAGGAGTGCCAATATTTATTTTTTAAAAAAGTCTTAAAAAGAGTTTTAAAAACTGAAGTGAATTGAGAAATTGTAATGTCACAATACTCAGCTCATCCTGCACAGCATAGCATTACAAGATCTACTTGGAGGAAAGCTTTTAGGGCTTACAAATAAAGAAACATTTTACACAGAAGCTGGTTATAAAGGGGAAAAGAGACCTTAATGTAAAGAGAAAGTGAGAACATTTTACTAGACCAAAATGTGCAAAGAAAAAATGATAGCATAGTATTTTGATGAAATTTACTCCAGTGTGACTGTGGGAGTTGAGGCAGAGGGGATGTCCTTACAGTGGTTTTAAATGTATGAAAAAGTAGTAAGAAGTCAATGAAACACTAGGACATTAAATTAATTTGATTTGCCCTTTCTGTCTGTTTCCATTCTCAGTTTCCCATTTTAGAAAAGCAAAATACAAGGTGTTTCATTATTTGAACTTACGTGATATTTTCTTAATAAATATATTTTCTTAATAAATGTATTTTCCTTTTACACTTACATATCTTGACATGATATATCTCTAGTTACAATGTATGCTTATTTTTCTTGCTAAATATGAAAGTTGGTCATACTCAGTACTTCATTAAAAATTTTGAAATTATACAATGCCTGCTCAATATAGTATTTCATAAACCCTAAGAGTCTGATTCCATGCCATCGATGTCTGTCATCCCAATCTGTATTTAGAATACATGAAGGAATCGTGCAGTCTGCCATGTACTTCTAATGAGCTCTTGTACTGTTAGATTCTTCTGGAGAAGGTTTGCTGTATGTGCATATGAGCCATTTTTCTTAACCTATGAAGATCTGCTTTCAGAATTTCACATTTTCCTTGAAGCAAATAGCAATGCTAGAAAACTCTTGAAGATGGAAAATCCAAATCCCTGACAGGAGAGAATAATTTTCAGTAATCATTTTCATGTGTTTCTAACCTCTAAAAGCATACAATGATGCCAAACTTTTATGAATACCTATTGTGTACCTGGAACAGATGCATAACCATACTTCTGTAGTTGGCTCTAAACAGCACTCTGAAGAATATCCATACACTGTGATCTGTTTTTGTGAAGTCCTCCATGTTTTCTCCTCCATGGAGTGTGTCCAGCGAAGGGCAACAAGGCTTGTGAAAGGACTAGAGAACATGTCTTATGAGGAATGGCTGAGGGAGCTGGATTTGTTTAGTCTCAAAAAGAGGAGGCTTGGGGGGGGGACACCTCATCACTCTTTACAACTCCCTTACAGGAGGATGTAGTGAGGTGGGGGCCAGTCTCTTCTACCATGCCTGCAGTGAGAGCATGAGAGGAAATGGCCTTAAGGTGACACAGGGGATATTCAGATTAGATAGTAGGAAAAATTTTTTCACTGTTAGTGTGGTCAGGCATTGGAATAGGTTGCCCAAGGTGGTAGAGTCACCATCCCTGAAGGTGTTCAAGAGGCATCTGAATCTGGCACTGGGTGATATGGTTTAGTGGTTTCGGGGTTACAGTGGCAGTGCTGGGTTGACGCTTGGACTTGATGATCTTAAAGGTCTCTTTCAGCCTTGACAATTCTATGATTCTTGGCAGGCATTTTTTAAGTGCTGAGGTTGCAAATTTGGAAGTATCCTGTAAGATGCTGATGTAGGGAATGTATCAGGTAAGTTCAGTGGGTTTTATGGTTACTAGGATGTTACAAAATGGTTAATATGAAATCAGCTGCTGCTTTGTGATTGAAGCATGGCTTTGCTTGCTATTTCAAATATAACTATAAAGGTTAGTAGCATTTCCCACAATGATAATGTCTTTTTGCCTCCTCTCCTTGGCATCTATTATTATTATTATTATTTTCTGCTTATTCATATGCAAAAAAGACTAGGTGACACAACAAATAAGATTCCAGCTTTTTCATTATGAACCTCTTAACTCACTGTATACTTAAAAGCAGGAGGTACAGTTTCCACCAGACAATATGGAGGCATAAGACCCAAGCAGAACTTTTTGGGTAGTTCATGCCCATCACAAATGTTTGGTTATTTCTCAGGAGGAGGATAGTGTCAGACTAACAAAAATATACATTGTTGGTTTTTTTTAAGTTTAGAACAGAATTTCATTGTAAAAAGCACTTTCTCAACCTCAGGGAATATTAAATATTCATTTGACAAGGACAGACAAGGGACCTTCAGACAGTTTCTCTTCTCTCCTTGGTAGCTGCATTCACAGAAAAGTCTGCCATGAAAATCTGTGTGCAAGCTCCTGACCTGAAAACCTGGAGCAGCAAGGCTGCTTTTCTTTTGTTCATTTTGGTAACATAGGTTTAGGGACTTCAGCGTAACTGAAATGAACCAAGACTTCCTTTCTTCTGCTCAAGGTTGAGACATATGAGATAGTTTGAATAGGATTTCGGTTTGTACTTCATTCACCATCACCAATTTTTGGAAGACAGATTACCTGCAAGAGTAAACTGTGAGTCTAAGAGACCACAGTATATGTAGATGACAAGGGCTTATTTTGTATTGGAAGAAATACAACTTTTCAAGCTCAGTTTAAAAAAATAAAAAGACAAAAAAGGCACAGAATATAGTTAGTGCATAAATAAAATAGTTGTATCTAAAATTGGCAGTGTTAAAGAAGACATGCTGAGTTTGATGAAAAATGCAGTCCTGCACACATAATTCAGAACACTTAAAACACTGAAAAATAGACTTGAAAAAGATAATAAAATTAAATTGGACTGATGTAGGAGGAGAATGGGAATATACAGTGTGGTATTTTTAAGCATATGTCTCCAGACTTCTGAATCAAATAAAAGTATGAAACATTTCTTTGAGTTGGGCTACAAAGACACAACAGCAACCCACAAGGCTTTACTTAGTCGAGACAAAGCTATTGAAATGCAGAGTGAATGCTTTCTGAAATTATTAAAGCTGAAGAAGTAGGAGGGGTAAATCAAGGAGAAAAAAAGGATAAATTCATAGAAGTTTCTTGCATCTCTAGAGGAAAAAGAAAATGAAATCTACCATGTGGCAAAGACAATACCCCATGTTGCCAGGTAGCAGAGCCATCTAACAGATAGATGGGATTTTGATGTCTACACTAAGGACGTGCCAGAGCTCTTTTCCTTGATGTTCTAACTAAAATAGTGGCATCCAAGTTAAAGATTGTAGTAGCTGCACTCAAGCACTGAACCAGACTGTCTTTATAAAATGAAAAAGTGTCTTCAGGACCAAAATTACAGTATTCTTACAAGTCTTTCTGATCGTTGATAAAGGAAAATGCATTTAATTTCAGGAAATGGCTATTTTATTCAGAAAACATGGCTCTGAGGATCACTTTCAGACTCGAAAAATAAATAATCTATGGGAATTTTGAAATGAGCCGGCTCTACTACAGATAAGTACAAGGCAATCGTGTCCCTTACTGCTCTTGTTTGATAGTATTAGTATAAAAGGTAGTGAGTAATGAAGGAAATCAGGGAATTAGTGTTTTGAAAAGAAATTAAAAAAAAACAACAAAAAACCAAACCCACAGAACATATCAACAAAATTATATTACATGTTAATGGATATATGTGTTTTGCATTAGATATTAACAAAGCTTGAATAATGTTAAAAGTATCAGTTGATACTTTCATTGAGAAATCAGGTTAGAATTGAAATACCCTGAATCAGAAATCTGGTTTTAAAAGACCAATGATGAATTAGCACTGAAAATGGCAGATTCAATTCACATACATAGGCATTAATGAATTACCCAAAAAAGCTATTTTTTAAAGAAGGAAGTATGCAACAATTCTTTGCAACAGTATGTGAAAAGAATTCACAGACTGTTCATAACATGTAGTTAACAACTGAGAATAAATAATACTTGTACTGGTTGCTTTCCTTGATTTTTTAATAGCACCTGATTTTATGATTATTTCAATTCCAAAAACAATTAAAAGAAAAGGGCCAGAATATCCTTTTGCATGCTGTGTCTGGTGCTATGAGATACTGAGAAATGCTATAAAGCAGCAAAAATAAGCCTCAATACATAAGTGTTCCTTCTGTGGAGATAATCTATCAGGCATTCTAGCAGTATTTCTGGTTTTCTGGTTAATGCAATGCCTCAAAATTCCAACTGTTAATTAGCAGTTAATTATAAATAATTGAATAATTACTGATATAGATTTATTACTAAAATGTCTTGACTCTTAATTGAAAAAAAAATCTTGATTACATCAAAATAAAATTAAAATAATGAAGCCTTCACATTTGAACCAAGTAGGAAAGCACTGCAGTAATGGTTCTGCTTCTCTTCTGTAGAGCTTTTCATCTGCATCCCACACTGCTTTACTAATTTAATCTAAATAAATGTCAACAATAGATGTTTTTCCATATTACAGAATCCTGAGTTTTAGAGAATTCTTATTCCCCTGTTAGGTGGGAGCTTCGTCTTGCTGCAATGCATCCTAGCAAATTTTTGTTGTCTGGCCCATGGACCCATTGATATTTTTAAAACATACTCATATTCCTGAGCGAGTGAAAGGGTTTTACAAGGCGAAATGTGCTTTAAACCAAACAGCTGCAGCTAATATTAAAATTGAAAAGTGTGCTTGGGTCAAATGTAGATATTGGCTGATTGGTTTTTATCTCAGTTTATCTGAGATATATCTAGAGTTCTGTGCTTAGTCATGAAGTTTCAACCATTAAAACAGGCCTAGACAAAAAGTCTTCATGACTTTTTTTAGGAGAAAAACTCATAAAGCTATCAAGATAAGGAGCACTGACTTTAAGTATAAAGAACGAAATGTTGGATGAAGAAAATTGTAATTTTGGCTTCAGATTACTAGGTAATGTAATTTCAGTGTCTTTTGGTTAATGAAGTGATTGTTTCCATGTTTTAAGATAATGAAATATATAATACATACAGTCTGTAAAAACATGTAAAATAGCCAGGACTTAATTCATGTGATATGAGAAAATGAAACACTAAAAATCATTCTGGAAGAAAAAAATTTATATAAGTCTTTTAAAGGATTCAAATTCAGCAAAATTAAATTACTTCAATTTGGCTGTTATAAGAACAAGAAAGAATCCTGCAAAAATGTCGGTTATATCTGCTGTAAATTGTAGATATCTAATAACAGAAGGTTTAATGCATCACATGAAAATGGTGTTAGATGAATGTTATGGAGAATGGCAAAAATGGGTAGTATATCTTCGACAGGAAATTGATACAACAGAAATACTGAAATAATTGAGATTATTTGATAATGGCAATGATAATCTGATATTTGTAGAACTAATAGACAGTTAAGAAGAGTGTAATTGAGGACGGTAATTGAATTATAGACTCCTTCCTTTCCTCTGATTTCCTATCTGTTCTGCTGTTGTACTGGAGTGCTATCTTAAGCCATTCATTTCATAGTGGGCTGAATGTACTTCTGCGTAGTTACAATTGCTTTATACTTAATTAAATAGAGGAAGGAGTAAAAGGCAACCAGTGTATGATTGATTGATTTAGTGTTGATCTATAATAACTAAGCTGTGGTATATATCAATACATCATAAATGTATTACTGTGAATCATCTAAAATGCTAATACATAGGATATAGCCAGTATTAAACATTTTTCTTTACAAAAAAAATAACTAGAAATGTTTTTTACATGAAAAGTGATATCCCAAAGCATGGTGTTTTGTCAAGAAAATAATTCTTTGGCAAATCTTCTGGCTGCTGTAAATCTGGTTACACTTACATACATTTAAACTCCTCTCTCTAAGAGACTGTTCTCATATTTTAGGTTTTTAAACTTGAGCACTTTCCTCCTCCATATCTTAAAAACCTGTGAATTTACAAAAATTATATATCGGATAGCATCAGAATACATTCAAAGAAGGTGGGTGCTTAAATCTTCACAGTCATTGTTCTTAACCACCTGAATTTCACATACATGATACCAGCTGTATCCTAGCATCTGATCTCAATGAAAAAAAAAAGAAACAGGGAAAATTTGGTTTATTTAGCTTATCAAAGAGAAAGCTAAGCAGTAACTGGATCCAGTCTGTAATTAGCAACACAAGAAAAAGTCATCTGATACTAGAAGACTCACAGACAAAGATACCATGGGACCTACCGGAGTTCAAAGTAAAAATAAGGTGCAGATTTTTAACCATTGTAAGAGTTTAGCCTATGAGGTAGTAGTACACAACTGGCCTGTGTCTGAATGGAAGGAGCATATAGTTTCTTGCATATATCTGAGGGATCTCCAAAGAAATCAAGCCCCTCACCTTTTTCCAAGCTGTGTTTAATTAGGGTGGAGAGCTGAGTTGAATGAAACAGTGCCATCAGCCACAGCATTGTTCTAATTTTTGTCTGTAATTTATTCTAATGTGAACAGTAGAGGGGAATGAGTGTGTTCCTCTGACCAGTTTCCATCAGGGACAGAATTAACATTTGAACACTCTTCTATGTGCTGAAGCGCATTTGTATTATTGCTGTTGTTACTGTCATCTCTGAAATAGACTCATCATGGTTATGAGAAAAAGGTTGTACACCAAGAGCGCAAATTTAAATTAGCTTTTTCATATATGAAGACATTGCTAACTTGAAGCTGCATCAGTGAAAAAACCGAAGGAATACAATTCCCATTACCTCAAGCATGAGGGATCACTGACAGCAGCAGCATATGGTCTTTCTAACATTTCCCTGTTCAGAAGCTGGGGTAGGTCATGATTACAGAAAGTAAAGATCTCTGAACGAATAGAGCATTGCAAGCTGGTGTACTGACAGTTTCTATGTACCTAATGGAGAACAGAGATATTCAGTCTCTCCAGTCTGAAACCTTTTTGCATTTCTCTTTAGCAAAGGTGTTCACTGTGGTTTTTTCACTGAGGCAGTAACTCTCAGTGACTGCAGCCTAGGCAAAGGCAGAGTCAAGAGCCTGGGAAATGCAGGTCGGTGTAGTGAGGGTCCCTATTCCAGACAGCTGACTCCTTGTAGGAGTGTCATGGCATAATCCACCTGAGCAGATGTGGAGGGCTGAAGGCAGCCTTCCATCTAATGAAAAAGATTGGAAAAAGGTTGTTTTACAGTGCATGATACTGATGAGATGGTAATCCACAGAGGAGATAAAGCTGATACCTAATTAAATTGTGTCTTTTTTTTCCTATTTTCCTGAACATCCTGAACACTGAAAGAAAAGTGAAAAATATTATTTAAGTATTAATATCTAGTCTTAGATCTACATTCAACTGAGAAACTGTCAAACTGGAAAAGCAATGCTAATCTTTAACTATTTTATTTTAAAATATTTTCACATTATTTTTAAAATGCAAAATTACAAATCATTAAATTTCGTTCATGGTTTGGGATATTAAATGTAATTAAGTTTAGAAAAGTGACTACTGGCATACTGTTCTGGCTAATTTTTATATTTATTAATGGAATGGAGGGACTTGTAATTTATGACCCTGAACAGGATGTGAATAGCAAGTTAAATGATTTTGGTTGTACTTTGCATAAGACAGTCTCAGAAGTAGATCTGATAGATTACTGACAGTGGTGTCATGCACACTATTGGAAGAAAATACAGCTAAGCATGATTGCAACTGTGTCCATTTCCCTGTGCTTGCTTGTAGAGGTTGGGTTTGGGGGTTTTTTTGAGGAAAAGAAGTTGATGTGACTTATGAGAAATAGTTTTAGGAATATCAAGTTATGGTACTTACTAATATTCTTCTAACAACAGGTATACTTCATTGCATTTCTTAAAAACATTTAAGTTCATGTTTTAACTCACGGGTTTTAAGTGTTAAAGAGATATGATTAACTTAACTGTGCTTCATGGATGGGTAAAATTTCCTGTGTTCTTACACAATATTTTGTTGAAAAATCCAGCTAATAGCTGTCACCTCGACTTTCTTTAAAGGTCCTCGCCTATACTGAAGGCCTCCATGGAAAATGGATGTTCAGCGAGATTCGGGCTGTCTTTTCAAGACGTTATCTTCTCCAGAACACAGCTTTGGAAGTGTTTATGGCAAACAGAAGTAGGTCGTAGTTATATTTGTTGCATAAAGTTGTGCTAATTATTTATTATCTTAGAATTTAAACTCTGTGCTTCCTTCGATAAAGTGCTTAGATCTGTTCAATAATGCTTATTCTTGCATATATTCAGTGCAAATTGTGTTAAAATCAATCACATAGATCAATCTCACTGCTTTCTCTGCAGCAGGGAGATTTATTTGCAAAACCACATCATTGCAATTGGTAAATTCTTCAGATGTTTGATAGGAAATTTGCTTTTACTACTGTCGCACCCCTCTTCTCAGTTTCCATATTTATTTTAGTGAAAAATATAAAGGGATAATTCCTTTTCTAATTATAAACTGAGTTAAAGTAAAAAAGTACCAAATAATAAATAAATAGATCCACTCAGTTTTCTGTATGTGCTACTATGAATGGTTGGTGGGTGGTGAGTGGCTGGTGAGGTGTGTCAGTGGTCTTTTGCCCTGAGGAGCTTTGATGTAAGTTTTGATTTCAACCGGGGAGGGAATTAAACAATTCCTTGGCCCCATGTGTTTTAATGCACCAGTTAGAAGACCAAATGCTGTGCCAACTACTGGACAACTTCTCAGCCTGATAAGAGGCTATATGGGTTAATAGTAAGCTGTGGTTCCTCTGAAATAAATGACACTCAGATCTTCTGCAAAATGGGAGAGTTAACGCCAAAACGTTAACCAGCTAACTATACACAGTTATGAAGTACAGCAGGAATTTCTGTTGTACCTTGGATCCCCAGGAGGATAACAGTGGAACTGACTTCTCTCCCCAAACAGAAATCAGAGCATTTGAAAAATATATGCAGATGGAGAAACAGACATTCTGCAAATGTTTTACTATACCATATTTTCTTTTCTTCATTTAGCTTCTGTTATGTTTAATTTTCCTGACCAAGCAACAGTGAAAAAAGTTGTGTACAGCTTACCACGTGTTGGAGTAGGAACCAGCTATGGTTTGCCACAAGCCAGGTAATTTAATTAAAATAATTAGTATATTTTGTGTTTATTATTTTATAAAGTTGATGTTTTTTGAATGTCAATCCTAGAACATTATTCCTGCCATGAAACTCTAGATTTTCTCCTTCTTAAGGTTACTTTGATAAACTTTACTTGCTATATGGCCTATTAGTATGGGATAGAAGTAAAATTTTTTTAAATTAGATTATTAGATTATTTGTTTTTCCAATTACAGGAAATAAGTACCTTCCAGTGAAAAAAAACATACACCTTATCTCTTCAAAGTCTGGTTTCCAGTCAGATTTTATAAATTTATAGGTAAATGTTCATCCTTGCTTTGATTGTTATGCAGGATGTGGAACTAAACTTGACTAGGTTTTGTGTTTGCTGAATGTAAATTAATTTTTTCTGTATGAATGTGTGTGTATTTTACTTAACTGCTTATCAGCATGGTGGCTATTTTGCAACTTCCAAATTGCTTCTATACATTAGTAATGCATTATTCTTCTTCTGTTTCCAAAATTAAGAAGGAGAGATATTTTAGAAAGACCAACTAAGGTTCAGTCTTAGAGATTTTCAACATCAATATCAAATCAGCCTATGACCAGAAATAAGGCTGGAAATTTTGAAATCCTATATTATAAATGTATTTCTATTTCAGTGATATGTAAGATGATCTTCATGTGTACTTCACTTAGTCGGAGGGGGAAAATTTCCCACCTGACCTTTTTTTTTATTTGCTTTTTTGTTGTTTAGGGGTTTTTTGTTTAGAAATATCTGTTCAGACCCAAAATTGTTTTTGAGGGTGTATCAGCAGAAATGTGGTGAAAAAATTTTTAGGTTCAGGATTAACTTCTGGTCAAAGTGAAACAAGAATAAATAAATATAAAGGAGAGAAGAAGCAGCAGGAAATTCACAAAATATCATGCTTTGGGTTCAGACATCCATTTGGCTTGATTTGGTCAAAAGCCAGTGACTTACTCATCAGTGTAATGTCTGAGGTGTATCTTTCTCTTTCTTGAAGTCATTTCCTACAAACTAAGACTTCACATTGTCCTTGTTTTATCCCACTGCAAAATGTGGAAATACTTTGAAGTGTCAAAGCATTTTTAGAACTGGAGAACTATTTCATTCCCAGCTGAACATCATTCCCTGTCATGAGCTGGAGAGTCTCATGATACCTAAGGCTTGATCTCCTGAATGTGCTGAAGCTTTTAGGCAAACTGCCAGATTTCTCAAGTTTTCATTGAGATCAAGGAGAATTTGGGGCATTTATTTGGAAAGCGCATCTTGTTAATATTTGCATTGCTCTTCCATATACTCAAGCTAAAGGAATTGCTGTCTCTATGTGGAAAGTAATAGTGTTCTTTTCTGAAACAGAAATGGCCACATGTTCTAGCACAAACAAAATGCAAATTTCTCAATCAGAATTTCTTATCTACAGTGACATTTTTTACTTTTGAAATTCATATCCTTTGTGCATTATTCAGTGAATAATTGTCTGGAAAAGTTTGTTGATATATAATTATTTAGAAAAGTTTCAGCTTCAATATAATATGCAGTTATTTCCATACCTTTTTGATTAAAGTTCAATTTGAATCGAAAATGGGCTTGCTAGCCTTCAGAATAGATCTGGCATATGGCAGTGAAGTTGTTTTTCTTTCTTTGTTTTTGTGTGTAATCATGGTATGATTTATGCACAATAAAGACCCTGTAATCATGGTTTTTTTCTTTTTTTTTTTTCCCTGTCTACATACCACTATTATCTTCACTAGGATTGCAGTGGAATAATTGGGAGGAAATCTGGCTCTATAACTGCTCTGTAGTTAATCTAATCCTTTGTTGATGTTAGAATATAGTTTCCCTTCCTATGAATATGTTGGCTCTGGCATGCTAATTTTTAAAATTATGCTTGTTTGTATAACTAAGAGAGGGAGAAATTTTGCTGAGTAATCAAAAGGAGCTACTATGCTAAAATGCCTTTTTTATCACCAATTTTCCAGCTTAGGCTGTACTTTATGTCAACAAAAGCAGACCTTTCTGGTTGTTTTGCTTAATTTCTTTAGTTTTATTTATGTAAGTAATATTTCCTCTCTGATATTACTCTGATAAACACGTCATTTAAAGTTAAATACAGTACCATAAAGACTTGTATTAGTGATGAAAAGATTCTGAAGAAGTAAATTACTTTTAATGTAGTACAATTGACTTCAAGTGCAGTTCAGTTTTCCTTGTGAAATCCTGCAATTAACAAAGATGCAGTAGATGAAGTAGAAGGAAATAGCAATGTTTATGCACTAATGGCACAAAGTATTGGAAGCAGGTGAACCAGTATGTCTTCCTGAAACCTTACAGACCTGCTGTTCTGAGCAAGTCTCCACTTTGCCACTTTTCTACCTTTTCCAGCAGCCTGTCTAATGCTTTGATTCAACAAAGTATTCAAGCCTGTGCCTAATGTTACAAAGAAGTAATTACATCCTTAAAGTCAGTCACATGTTGAAGGATTCAGTCTGATTTGGTAATCAAATTAGTCTGTCTTTGATAAATGCATTTTAAGTGTTCCTGAAACACATTGCACTGATTGTAGTTTCCTTATGAATTTGACAAATGTTACAGCTGGGCAGACAGTGCTGTGCCTTTTAACTTACTTCTGCAGGTCCATGTGATTCTACATAGGTAGGGTAGTATCCACATTTTTACCATGCTGTTATCAGACTACTTTTGAGGGTTTTAACACCTCAGGTGTAATTTACTGATGCCTTTTTTTTTAAGGATAACACCAAGTTTAGAAACCAACTGTGAGCTGCCTGATGGTTTTGTAAGTGTACAGAGATCAAAGAATTTGTAAAAGATACAGTATCTTCCTTCACCACTAAACTTATGCTGGCACCTTCACTGAAATTCTGTGAGCTGTTAATGCATTAGAGAAAACCATAGCTCCAGTTATTAAAGCTAAGAAATTCAAATTATGAACTTTTTGCTGCAAAAACTGTGTTTTGAGAGTTACCATAACTATATTCAATATCAGCTTACTAAATTAAAAGTGACTGTGAAAAGAGTTGTGTCATACTCCACATATGGAATATATAACATCCCTTCCCTCAACAAAATGGCATGAAATGTTTTCTAAACACATTTAAACGTATAAAACTTGAAAAATTGAATCATTCCGTTGTACTTCAGAGTCTTCTGCAGTTTCCATTTTGAGTAGATGTTTCATGGTTCTCTAGAAGCAAAGGAAGCACATTCATTTCTGCGAAATAGTTTGATCAAAGTTGGGTGGATTTAGCAAAACAGAAAACAGTGGGTCTTCCTGTGTTAGCTGAAACAAGCAGTCATGGAACCAATTTATTGTGCATAATTTTTTCCAGTCTTTGCTGAAATAACTGTGAATCTTTCAAACACCTTAGGTATGGAGTAAATAAGGAAGTTTTTTGGTATATTTTGATTTTCTGTAGAGTGTGCTCAAATCAGGTATTCAAATGTGAAGTCCAGCACTTGACAGTTTATAGATTTTTGAGACTCCCTAGAAGACTGTGAATAAAGTCTAAAAGCAGCTACTAAGCTGTACTGATGCATAAATATTTTGTCACGGGTGGAACACAAAGTTGGTGACAGAAATGCTTTGTAAATTTAATGATCTCCTTAGTATTTTTATTTTCTGTGTTGACTAATTTGTGTGTAGTGTTAGCCAAAATTTTCTGGGAACAATATGTCTTTGAGAGTTCCACTGTAAAACTAATTGTTAATCTATAAAATGCAATATAAAATATGATTACATTCCAATATTTCTTTAGATACTTGTTTCATAAGAAGTGTAATAGAAATAACTTTAAAACATTTTGTATTGCCTCCTGTGTAGTAGTAAAGTGTATTTACCTTTGGCATCCTAGAGTGTACTGTAAAATAAGGCTAGTCAATGTGGCAAGACCCTATGTCCTGCTATTTGGGTGAATACACTTGCATGGTCATTTCTGTATGCCCTATTTGTAACCTGAAGTATGGCAGACACTGACAACCTGCCCACTTGCAATTTAGACACAAAATTGTGCCTGTACACGCCAATCGCATACCAATACTCATAATTTCTCTGGAAGTAGAGTTTAGTGCATATATAGAAGTATGTACATGTATCTTTAGAAGTAGATGGTTCACATTTTTGTAAACACTGCCCAATTTGACAATTTGCATATAACTTTAAGAAAATACTGAGCATTCAGAGTCTAGAAAAAGTACAATTAGTGTGCTTAGTGTGCAACTAAAAGCTGAAGCATTGTGTCCCTATTTACTCTTGACAAGCTATAGAAGTACTACTAGATATATTCTTTAAATTCAACAAATTCAGACTACACATTGGAAACCCTCTTTGTTGTTGTTATTTTTAAGAGGTATAAACATTTTCCTTATTTTGATACACTTATAAGATCTAAATTTCTGTAAAAAAATGTATCTGAGGATATTTTCTCCTTCCAAAGATTTTCCTTGTCTTTTTTTTCAGGCAAGAACTATTCTCTCTAGAAATGAGTTGAGAGCAATGAGCGTGTTTCTACTTTTTGCAGATTGTTTTCTTTAATACATTAGTCTAGACTGACTCTAGTCCCCTATATTTTACCAACCAGGGACAGAATATACAATGGATAATTTAGAACTTGGTGTATGGTATTTGGTTATTGTGATGTTGACAAATTGAATGCAGAAGAGCTTAAGTTTTCTGCTTTTCTTTTCCTTGGCATGTAGTTTGATTCTCTCTCCCTTATCCAGTCATGAAAGTTTTAGAAAATGTGTGGAAATTATCGTAAAAGCTTCTGCTCCTCTTTCTAATTTGAATTAAATACAATTCAGAAGTCATTATGGAGAGATAGATGAACAGGTGAGCAGATAACTGAGTAAGCCCTGTTTCTTTCAGAAACCAGGCTATAAATAGAAGTCTTGAAGCTTACTAGGATATAGGAAAGGATCATGGGAAGAGGTGCACAAATTGTGTAATAAATATCTTCAACCCATGTGATGGAAATATATGGCACTTTAATCTATCACTCACTCACCTTAATGAACTTATCTCAATATATACCTTTGAAACAGGAAATTGGTATTCCTCTTTTCTTCCTGCTAGACAAGCCAGGCACCAGGAGGTCTGCAGTTCTTTTACTCCCGGTCTTTTAACCAGATTCAGAATAAAATAAAACACAACATATTATTCTGATTTATTACAATGCTGTAGTAGTGGTAAAATAAAATATAGTTCTTAATTTTATCCATTTCTCAAATAAGGTAATAGTATCTTCTTGACATAAAAAAGCCTCTGAGAGAATCTGAAATTAATCACACTAATTATGTTGCCCTACATCGTAACATTTAAGATGACTCTTAAAAAAATAATTCTTTAAATGTATTTCCTAGGAGAATCTCTCTGGCCACACCCCGACAGCTTTATAAATCCTCCAACATGACTCAGCGCTGGCAGAGACGGGAGATATCTAACTTTGAATACTTGATGTTCCTCAATACTATAGCAGGTAAGGCTTCTGACGATTTAATCCTTCATAATGCGTTTGTTTGTCAAAGTCTTAAGCACCGTGACTCGATAGAATACATTTATCCCTCTAGAATTCAGCTGCAGCTTTGTGATAGATTCGGAAACACACACATTAAATTTTATCAGAAAATGCACAACCTATCACTGAGACTTTAGATTCATGTGTTGCTGTGGAGGCTGTTCCTTGCTCCCCTTCTGCCATTTCCTCTGCTGACAGTTTTGTCTGAAGCTTTATTAGAGTCAACAAACCATTGCCAGAGAGTGTCTGGAAATAATAATGGGAAAATGTAATTTCACTACTTCATCATTCTCTGCAACAGCAACTAGACAGCAGAATAACAACAGTATTCTGCCTAGTACAGATGTCACCTGGATTGTGATATGATTAGATTACAGCATCTTTTCTCATTTAGTTCTTTGAGCTGAAGTATAATATCAGATTAGGTATTTAAAATGAGAAATAACTGCCGTAGACATCCATTTGTTATTGGCAAAAGAAGAGCTTTTCTGGCAATTGTCATTAATTAAACATTCACAATGATATTATTCCTTTCACCTTTCCCTTTTCTATGTATTCTCTCCTATGGTAATTTTAAATGTAAAAATGTTTTTTAGACCATATACAAAAATTTCCAGGAGGTTGTCTACTACTAGGATTCCTGCCTGTAGCACACATGCTGCTTATAAACCTGCCCGTGGAGAGCCTTCCTCAGACATTTCACTTCAGTGAGCTTTAATTTGAAACCCAAATTAAATTCCACCAGGCATCACTTTGTACTCTAGTGTTACAACTCTCATCTTTACTTGGTCCTGACTTTTATGCTCAAGGTTATCCTCAGGCCAGATATAAGATACATGTCAGTGTGAAACCTAAAAGTAGCACTCGTTACACTGACTAGTCTGAGGACAGTCACTGCATTCTGCCCAGTAGGGCAGTGGCAGAATTCAGGAGCTGTCAAATTCGCTTGCTTTGAACCTTAAGGCTTTTGCTGCTGTGCATGGTAGTCATCTTCCATATATCCAGTCTTATAGATATTAATAAATGTGTCATCAAATTATCCCGATGTGGTACAGAAGTGCTACTACTGAACAGTTGGAAATCTGAGGGCATGTTTACCTTATGCAGTGAAGCAAAAAGCGGAGTCCCTGAAACTACTGGACATCTGGGTTAGAAAGTCCATATGGTGAAGTCCAATGAAGGCTCACCAGCTTGGTTCCCAAGCATTATAGCTACAGTTCCGCAGTTCTCTGCTGGAGGAAGGAGCCTTGCTGAGCGTTTATTGCCTCTGGCACAGTGCCATGAGAATGCTGCTATCCTGATTCTGGACACTGGCCTGTCTCCAGCTGCTTCATGGCTCTTTAACATCAGCTACCCTTCTGGTGATGAGGAAGTACAGGCAGAGCCTTGCAAGCTCTCTTACTGCCTCACCCAGACTTGGAGGATTTTTCTGGAGAGCTAGGAAGGTAGCCTAGGTCCTCTCAGTCCTTGTCCAATACAATAACGACAGAAAAGTCCTTTGCTTGTAATTTCCTTTTTATGTATTCATTTCTTCTGTAAGCAGTGAGACTAACTCTCTTTAAATGGGAGTACACAAGAGCTGAGCCAATTTTTTTATAAATTATTTTTCATTTTTAATCAGTTTAAAATTTCAAGGTCATTTACTTTTAGGTACATCACCAAAGCATCCAAACCTAGAAGACACCATTATGTCTGAAGTCAATTAGGAATTCCAGTGACACACTAAAGTATTCATCAGTAAACAAAATTCAGCCTGGAGAGATTCCTTCAGAGTATCTCAGAGGTCTCAAAAGAAATGTTTTTTGACCTTTTGTTTAATACTAATACTGCTGGGCATGTTTTGTAGCCAAACACTTTGGGTGGTTGTACAAGACAAGTTTCTCTTAAGTCATCTGGTAGCATTCATCTGCCTTACAACAGGATGACTTGACATTACCATTCTAGGTACCACCTGCTATGGCCGAAGTTTGAAGGATTACTGACTATTTGTTATTTTTGGTGTATATTCATGAGTTTGTGTTGTATTTGGAAAAGTAGATTGGTCACTACCTTTGGAGTATCTCTCTCTGACTCAAAGCGTTTAATTTCTAGCAAATTTATGTGTATTAGTCTTATACTGGTAAATCTCATAGATTCATATAATCTAGATCAATCTAGTTTTCTATTCTAATGAAGTCTGTACTTCATCTAGGTAGCTGACTTCCAAAAACTCGTTAAGAACTTGGGGGCATTGCAAAGAATCTCATCATAAAGCTCCTGGCAAACCAGAAACCCACCCACAATGGAGTGCACCTGAGCTCCAAGTCCAATCATAGGGAAGAAAGCTTCAAAACCTAAATATGTGTTAGACAGCCTAAAAGTTCTCACATCCCCAAGCTGATTGCTCCACTATTGCGTGGCATGGTACTGCCACAGACTGAGATCTGGGAAACTGCAGGCAGCCTGAATGACACTGCTGCTTTTACAGCTGTGCCTGTATTTTCTGTAAGTCTTCTGTTGAAAAGCATTCCTCAGAAATATTCCCTTTACAAGAAATGGATGTTTTCTAATGAAGCACTAGAAAAACTAATAACTCTATCATAAATACAGTACTGGAAGCAAAGTACCTCTAGTACTTGTTGCCCTAGTTTTGATAAGAGTTATATACACTGTTTTGATAACTATCCATGTACATCTATATTAAACAGGCACAAATTCTTAAATGCACTGTACACAGGACCCTCGTCAGTCAGAAGAAAATACAGAAATTTCTATTTTGTATGCAAAGATAGAATACAGAATATGCTTGTGACCTCCTTTCCTAAGTGAAGACGTGTATTTTCTTTTTTTTCTTCTTGGAAATCCAATTTCCAAATACATTTTTAATTATTCTCTTTTGTAATGAGATTCCATAAGAAATATTTTCTTAAAAATTGCAACTTCTTTGCCAGTAATTGTTCATGTAGGCAGTGATGACCTAGTTTCGGAATATAACTGTTTATTTAAGCAGCATCTTATTCTCTAACAATATTATTGTTCTTAGCTATTGAGAAATATATGCATCAAATTTTTTTTATTCATGTCACCATTTAACTCCTACTGACTTATTCAGCATATCTGAGCTGTAGCTTAGTCAGAAATATGGAGGTTTGACACTTCAAAAAAATGTGGATTATCTGTTGGTAAGTAGATGATAAGTAAGGTCACTTCACTGTTTTTCCTTCTCATCTTAGTAGATGTCCATTAACAACGTGGTTTAGTGCATCTTTTGCTAATTCTTTGTAGTTTCCTTTTTTTTTTTTTTTACAATGGTGTTTATTTAATATTTAGTTCTTACAAAACAGTATGAAAGCACTCCCATTTTCTTGTGGTCCTTTTCTGAAATTACTCAAGAAGCAGTAGCCTTGGAAGAGAGACGTTCAGAACTAAGGATTCTGACACCAGCTCATTTCTTTTGTTTGTGGCATCATGCAGATGGGTCCTTTCCCACAAGAAGTCTTTTGCCTGCTTGTTAATACTGTTAATTACATAGACTGGTTGGACTCTGAACAACAGAACCACTGAAATAAATATATGAATCTCTTCTTAAATCTCTGCCTGTTTTGCTGGTATGTTTATCCTGACAAGAATGGCTCCTGCCTATCCTATATGTTGTTCATGTTTGAAATACCAAAGTGTCCCTTTGGAAAAAATCCATCTTCCTATGACTTTTGTTTTAATCTTTACATCAGCATCTGAAATGTTTCCACACTTCATTTTTAGTTTAACTGTTTCTGCTGTGATCTGTAGTCACGACTTAATAACTGTCTACTTCAGCTCTCAAAGATCTCTCTTTCTAGTTTATTTCCTATCCAAGAATATATGACTGTTTTCACTTGCGTTGGTTGGCCTGATGTCTCATTGCAATTTCAGTTCAAAATCGCTCTCCATCTTCAAAATTCTATAAAGTCTTGTTTCAACCTGTTTCTCTGGCCTTCTAGTTTCAATCTTCTCACCTCCCTATTCTGTTTCCAGGCTCTTCACCTCTTTCTTGCCCTCTTTTCTGGCTCAAGCATATTTCATCATGTTTACAGCTCAGGGTTTTCGTCCCAGAGGTAAACACTGCACTCTGCTGCTTATCAATCAGCCTCAGTGTTACCCCTGGTTTTTGTCCTGGTTGTGTAGACAAGCCTTCCTGGCCACCTTCCCCCTCCTCCTTTGTATTTCTTTCTCAGGGATCCTTTTGCTTTGAAGACTTGGAAGCAGCTATGATTATGCTAATTGTCCTTTCTGCATGGGACCAGCATATGTGTCAACTGAACCCTCTGGGTGATATAGGAAACAAGTAATTGTTACTATTCTCAGTTACAAGGTTATTGAAAAGATTATTTATTGAAAAGAGCACTTAGAAGTAGTCCCACCACGGCAAAAGGGATCAAGAATAGTGGGAACAAGAAGTCGTTTTGTAATATGGTTGCAGTGCTCACTCTTTTAGTTAGAAGTCTAGTTTTCAAGTCTATTTCTCAGTATTTAACTGATTCCTGCTGAGTTTTTCTTTTCAAATTGTAATATATTAAATATGTGATAGCATTTGTATTTATTTGAATTTTAAGTCTTTTAAATCCTTTATGCCACAGCTTTTAAAAGAAATGGAGAATAATTACATCCTTAATTCTTGTGAGCAATTTCTTGTAGTGGGAAGAGTATTATTTTTAAAGGTTTGTGGAAAAAAAATGACATCTTCAGTTAGGTAATAAATTTCTTCCCCGTCCCCCCTTTTTTTTCGCCTGTTTAGCTTTTTCCACTTTTTTACTCTGTGATGTACAAGCCCTCACTGGTTAATTATGTATATATTTAGCTACTGCATGTGTTGGGCTTATTATTGTCATCTAATTAGATGTAACTTGAACTACTTGCTTCTAGAAAAATCATTAAAAATTCTTTCCTAATGACCTAGAGATGACAAAATGTCTGTAAAGTGTGAAGAAGCAGACAAGCACAGGAACATCGCTCTTAAAGAGTGTTAATCCAGATGCTGCAATCATCTAATTAAACAATATTTTGCTGTCATTAACATTTTCACCAAGGAATTGCAGTTATAATTTCTTTGTCAGCTGTCTCTAGCTCGCTTTACCTTCAAAACTGAAGTGCCATATAAAAACATTAAATTGGATGGTTTAATTAAAAACTTTTGTGTTTTTTTTTTTTTATGAAGAAACATAAGATCTCATTTACTATGCCTCATTTTTATTGTTCAAATAGATTAGTGTCACAGGCTTGCGATATTTAATATTCAGCCTTTAATATTAATCTCTGTAAACCTACTTGAGGGAAATCTGAAGCTTCTGAAAAGGTATAGAGCCTACTGATAGTGGTACAGGTTTTATGTTTTATATTTATTTAGCTAAAGAAAGAGCCAAATAGTTCTTGCTGGAAGAACCAGACAATTGATGAGATGGCTAAGTATATTCATCTGCTGACTTTATTCTGAAAATCATTAGTTGTGAAGCCAGAATTGATCAAGACAGCATTCCTAATAAAGTGAAACCACTGATATTTATGCATGTTTAGAACTATGGACTTGTAATCCCATTATAGGCCTAGATCACTGTCCTCCACTCAGATAAGTATAGATGTATGGTCTTAACTTACCATGTAGGTTTGGTTGTCCTCTCACAATTTAATTTATAGTTCATGTTCTTGAGTCCATTTTATTTGTTGATATTAAGAAAAAAATTGTTGTATTAATAAAAATAAATCATTAACTTTTTTATTAAACAAATTAATAGCTATTCTTAGTAGTTAATCTCTTCATAAATAAAACATGTTTTATAAATATTGAAGTAGGAGAGAAGAAAATATTTTGTTTATTTTTTCACAAGACTATGCTTATATTTATCAAATACATAATCACAAAGGCTCTGTTGTTTGCCACTTATCCTACCTAAGCTGAGAGATAAACCGCTTCAAATTGTTTCTCATTGTGGGGTAAAAAAATGCACACAGGAGTTACTGCAGTGTTCTGACATGGAACTAATGTCACATGATACTTTCTTCATGTGTCTATACTATAAGTAATCACTCAACAAAGAAGAGCTCACAGCGGCTAGGCTCAGGATTGCTTTTTTTCTTGACTTATTCACAGATTTATGATTTTCCCATATGGAATGGGAACAAAAAGTCAAAATCTTTTGGTTGAATATTGAAATTAAATTGATATGAAGTAAATGAAATAAGTATCAAAACTAAATGAAATCACAATATGAAAAAATCTTGGTTTTGAAATTAAAATTAATTTTGGATAACCCTACATTTCCTTTCAAAATTTTGCAAAAGGATGTTCTCACCTTTTCAAATGTTTCTATAAAGTGGTTACAGTTGAAGATCTTTGCTACTCTGAACTCTTTTCCGTTGAAGTTTTGATTCTGAAGAATCTTTATTTTTGCTTATGCTTTGTAATAAACTACAGTCATCTCAGTCATTCTTTTCCTAGATCTCGAATTTCTTTTAGTCTGCTGTCTACATAAACACAAATGTCTTTCTATTGTGGAAGCTTTTGCACACTCCTCTGTTAATTAAGGATTCTGATGATGAGAAAAACTCTTATTGTATGAAGCTATAGTTTTATAGAGGCCATATTTTATAGAACTCTAACTTTGATAATCTCAAGAAACTTTACAAGACATTTGTAATTAAACTCTTGCCAAAGAGGAAAATAATATTCCGACTTGATGTATGTGGAAAATGAGGCAGAGTTGTCTTTCTTCAAGACATATAGAGCGCTCTCCCTAGAATCTAAAAGAATTAATATTCTACCAGAGAATACCTTTCCTTTTCCACCGTTATATGGATAAAATCTGGTATATTTCTTGATTTAGTTCTTTGATACATTCTTGTTCTGTCTAAGAGTCATTTTGAATTCATTCATTCATTCATTGTTATTAAAGGAGTGGTTTTGTTTCTATCCATCTTTGTGTGTGTAGTGCACAGTGCTGGCACTGCATTTATATCAAAGTCGTATTTGCAACTCATTGTTTTTTATATTCTTGTGAACATTTATGTGTTCAAAGTGTAAAAATGAGGACACACAGTTATTAACAATATGCACTTTTCCTGTATTCAGTGAAACTATGTACAAAATAGAAACATGCTTTTTGTTCAGCAACTTCTATTGAAAAAATGAGGGGTTTGTAGAGCAGTGAAAGTTTCACATTTCATTAAAGCAGAAATGATTTTTGTGGAGAATTGCAACTGCAACTCAGAACAAGGAAGCCTGTGTTTTCATGTGCTGGGTTTTGCACCCCAGGAATCTGTCCAGAATCTGCAAGGAAGCAGTTAGTAAAACAGGGCTGTAAATCTGCTGCAGGACTGGGAATTGTTAACCTGGATTATTTCAGTCTGCTAATTATATTACATAAACAGACACACACACACACACACACACACACACATACGCATATATATATTTATGACCGGATTTTGCTTCTAAAGACTCATGTTGCATATTGTGTGGTTCTCACCATTTTCATAGGGTGGATGGTTCTGTACTGAACCAACCAAATGAAATGAGAAATTTCATTTGTCTTATCAGTAAAATGTTAGAGTCTACTAAATACCAGAGAGCGCAGAAATAGCTACCTTTCCCAACACATTTTTCTTAGTGACAAATTCATATTTTTCAGTTTATTGCAGTTGCAGGTTGTTCTTTGAAATGGTATCTAAAGGTGGTTTTTGCACATTTGAGCTGCTGGGATGATAGCAAGGCTTCTTTCATGATTGAAAAGAGTGGCCTGGGACAGTCAGCTCTGTCTTTTAGGGAGGAGAAATGTTTTTTATTTTCAAAGTGATCACAAAATGGTGTTAAAGCAAACATGGCTTTCACCACTTTGATTCCACAGTTGCAGTGGAATCTCACCACTTCTTCAGTGAAGAAGAACCACAGGGAATAATGGGTTAATATGGACTATCTGGGATAGACCTAGATTTGCAAACCTCAAATTTAGTCCCTTGCTGTTTGGAGTCTCATTTAATCTTTGCCAGCTCTGATACTGCATAAAGTTGCTAGGAAAATAATATTCTAGTTCTTTTAAATTTCTACAGTCATGCTATAAAAATATCTTAATGGAAATATAAAAAGAAAACGTTTATTGGCATATGGTGTGTTTTAGCTGATCTTGAAAGACACTGTGCTCTTTATATTATGTTGATTTCTGTGTTGACTTCTGATTCAACATAAGTACATCTAAATGGCTGCTTTTGTCTGGAAGATTTATACCTGATTCTGTCAAGTGGTGGAAACTGGGAACATGTGATGCAACAAATGTAACCACTAGATTGTTTTCCAGCTGGAGAAGTGGACGCTGTTTCCTAATTCTTAAAACTTTCTTTTTAATAGGACGAACATACAATGATCTGAACCAATACCCTGTATTTCCTTGGGTTTTAACAAACTATGAATCAGAAGAGTTAGACCTGACCCTTCCAGGCAACTTCAGAGATCTTTCAAAGGTATGCTTCAATTTTGTCAAAGAACAGTCAGCCAGTCCTTTTAGGAAGAGATTTTGTTTTATGTTTATAGTCTGGTTGCGTAAGGTCTTAAACTCATAAAAGTCTGAAATGGACCTTTCCATTTTAGAATGATTTTGTAGTGAATCTCTGCATTATGGTACTTCCATGTCCCTGACTTTACTGGTTCCAAATGCAGGTACTCCTCCGTACCTTCTGATTTATGGAACGTGATTGCATCAGACCACTCAATCTCACTAATTATCTCCCCTAGTTTATAAAAGCTAATCCTTTGGAAATAAAAAGCTTAAACTAATATTTCACTTTATTTTGCAGTGACTAGAATACTAATATAATAGCAGCACTTCCTTTTGGTTTAATAATTATTTAGTAAACAAGTATTTTGTATTTTAGATCCTGGAGTATCTGGTCCCTATTTTTATTTGTTGGGCTTTTTCCCTCCAACCAGGTTTTAGTGTTTTATAATGATAAAGTCCCTGGTATTTGTTTCTCTGATAAGATCACATTGTTGTCTATACCTGACTTCGGTACTCTAGTTGTGTCAACAGACTGGAGAGAAGATCTGTCCTGGCCAAGTGTAGCAGAAACCTATAAAGGGGCTCTACTTTTGACCAGCTAAAATAAAGACAAAAAAAAGGGCTTAAAACTAAGTTATGAGAATTATCATTCCTGGTTCCTATCAACTAAGTGTGTGCACTATCTTACCAGTGAAGGTGGGTAGTCCTTCAAAATCCCCAGTGTGAGGTTTCGGTTTTTTTGAGTGCGACAGCTTTTTTACATTCTTGCCACAGCTCCTCAACCAGGAGGGAGAAGTTCCTTGTACAAGTTGAGTGAGGCTCAAAACCACAGGAAGCTGTGACTCACTGACTTAAGGAGTGAGACTGGAGACAAGAAAATGACCCCCAAGGCCTGTTCCGCAGTCCTGTACTGCAGCCCATGCTTTCCCTTCTGCTACTGGTCAGTCATTAAATGTTTCTGGGGCTTCTGCTTTAAGTCTGGATTTCTTTCCACCTCCCTTAAAGCACACATCCTGGGGAGCAATGAAGACATCCTGTCCTGGATATGTCACAGTCTCATCCCTGTCAGAAAGAGTATGCTTGCAGTATCTCCACATGTATTGTAACTATTCGCAGAAGCCTGCTTTGTGAGACATCCGAAATAATTTGAGTAGGACTTGAATGAATAATAGCAGATAAAGATACCTAAGTTTTTTCTCCCTTTTTTCTTAGACAAATAAATAAATAAGTAAATAAACCCAGAATTTACACTACATGCACAGTATGCCTCAGATAGAAACAAATAAGCTGATAATTTTCTTAGGTTTTGTAAAAGTTCTGACCTTTCACTATATTAGGTATGTTTCACAAATGTGTGTTTCAGTTCTGTAACACTATTGTAATCTGTGCCAAGAACAGTAAAAGATCCACAGAGACATGACTTAAATAAACACCTGTGATTATTTTACACTGGCTTGTTCCCTAGCATGTATAAAAGTATTGCTGGTTCAGAGTTGTTCAGAGTGATAAACCTTGCACTTTTCAAAATCTCTCAAACTCACTTGCAAGTATTAATAGCACTGTGTGTGGTGAAGTGCAACAAGATTAGACAGTGTCTCATAAGTGCTTCACTAGGTGCTTAGTTTTGGTTGAATCCAAATTTTTATGGCAGTCTACTATAGTATATAATTGCTACAGGAAGTGTGATAGCTGAATAAATAGATTTTCCTCATGAGTTAGTAAAGACTCATTATGGAATTAGTGCTTGTATAGCTTATTAAGTATCACTGCACTTTTGTTAGTGCTGTCCTTGAAAGGAAATGTAAAATCGAGTCCATGGCTATTTATTTTCATCAAGAATCCATGCAATGTGCCGCTTTCCTTGCCCAATTTGATAACTGCATTCTCTTACCAAAAGTTATCAGTGGTTTCCTCTGGAACAGATAGGTTTTTGACCACTGAAAACAATCCTGCACAGAACTAGTATAGGAAAATATTCTTTCATTTCTGGGAATATTTGTGCTGCATTTATCCCCTGGATGTGTGAGAAAACCCATGTGAAATCTCTAAAGTGTTGTGGAATCTCTCAGGATAAAAGGTTTGTAATTGTCTATTTTTTCCAGTATTCATTATAGTAACACCTGATAGATTTCATTTCACCATAGTTTTAAAAGGAAAAATAGATCAATTATTTATTTTAAAATGCAGTGACCAATTAGTATGAAATACCTTACTTTGTCCATTTGGGCTGTTATGCATTACTTGCGTCCTGTTTCAATTTTTGCATTATCAGTAAAAATATTCAAAATCAGAACATATCTGAAGTATTTCCCTGGCAATTCTGTTTTAATTTTCAATATCGTCCTGTAACTGTAAGTGAGCCCTTTCTTTCCTTGTTAGGGAGGTGAATCCTGAGTAGCCTGGTGCTTAAATGCAAGAGTTAGTGATTTATTGTTCACATTATTGAACCAGGGTGTGCTATCAAGTCTCAGCCAGACCTTGGGGGGAGGCACACACAGTATCCTTTCCATGAGGAGCCACTTCCTTCTGTCGGATTTTACCCTGCAATAGAGAAATGTTTCTGCAGGTTTGATGGCAAATCCAAACCTCCAGCTAAATTGTTGATGGATAAAATCTCCTTTGTCAGTTCCTGACCTCCTGTCTCCCTGCAAATTTGCCCTTCTTTGTTTCACAAAGCCTTGGTTGTTGATTTTTAGTAATTAATTCTCCTCAAACCATCTTCTGAAATTATTTAGAATTCTAACACTACTGCATATGTGGTAGAAGCCCACAAAAGGAATTGAATTAAAAGAGAAATCACTTATCATGCTTTGTTTCCTTGGTTTAAAGTACTTTTTGTAGTTAAATGTAGGTGCTAAATCTAACTTCTAAAAATAATTATTTTATGTATTGTTGCTCAAATTTCATACAAAGTTCTAATGTCAGTTCTGATAGCTGACAACAATGCTTTTAATTTTTTTAAATCTTTGATTCCTAGGCTTTCTCTATAAAATATGACACACTACCTTTGGGATATCACAACTCATAAGTGACCATACAAGTCAAATGCAATTTATATGTTTCTTGAAGATGAAATTAGATGTGTTTGGCTTGCTTACGATCTCAGTAACAGAGTAAAACATATGCCTTTTTTCATTTAGCTCAAATTTAAATATTTACATTTCTGCAAAGCCATCTTGAACATGTAACTTGTCCTTTCCTTCCATGCCATTTTATTCTGGTTTAATGTAGTGCTCCTTATTGTGGTATTTTTACATCTAGATGTTACTTGTTCTCTCAGAAAAATTACTTTTAAATATTAGTCTAAAAATTCCTCTGCCTTTTTCTTTGAAGTGTTTGAAAATTCTTTTATCAAGGCTTTTTTTTTTGTTTTACATAGATAGTTTTAGATTCAAAATCAGGGTCCATGGCCATGGAAGGTGCCATAGCAGTGAAATATATTGGACCTCTCATTTGATTAGACAATGTAGGTTCAAGTTTTATTCATTACATACACTAGGCTAAAGGTTATATTTATTGTTTGACAGGATCAAAAGCTAATGAAAGAGGCTGTCATAGATACATAGATTATCTTTTCACTATCAAACCACCAGGTGATCTGCTTATTTTCTTCTTTGTTGAGATTTCCTTTGGAAGAATACCTAGGATATCAATCATTAGTCCAGGAAATATGTATGCAGCCCTTACAGTACACTGATTTTTTGTGGAGTTCAACACACTTAAAATGTGGTATGTTTTTTTTTTTATAAAATTGTATTACTTTTCCTCCTAAATTATAGTGAACTCATGGTTTTGACATGCTGCATTGTCCCTGCTCATTAAAGTGTAAACGGGAATTTCTCCTCGTTTACTTCCAGTCATACATCCTGTTAAATAAAATGATTTCTTCACCAGGCAAAGTAATACTAATATTGACATGTGTATGAAACATCACACGCCCATTCAGAGAGTGGAAAGAATTATGTTTTGTTAATATAGAAGGCATTTGACTGATGGGTGGTGATAAGCATAACCACTTTTCCTTATTACTGTGCCATTTCAAGAAAAGGAAGTGATAAAGCCCCAAGGCTTCTAAATGTAATAATGCAAATGAACACATCCAAGTGTGAATATTTCAAGGCAACCACACTTAATACTTCCAAAAATGTATATGCTGTGGAATGGAGTTTATGGGCTTATTAGGAGCCACTTGCTGGAAAAATGAAATCGGCTTCTGTAACTTAAACTTCTATCTTTACCTCATACATCAAAAGAAAAACTAGTTTAATTCTCTTTTATTTTAAGCCACATAATTGAACACAATTTTCTTAAATAGAAAGTTCATTTACTGTGTGAAACTTCAGTAGTTTGAATCTGCGAGAACTCTGTTATTATTGATATCTGCTCTTAATATCAGTACACCTAAGAAAAGCTGTTTATAAATTTGGATGAAATTACGATTTATTTTTAAGTTTAAGGTACCATCCTAAGATGTTCTACTTGTAGGTTGTTGTTCAGTGGATGTTTTTTAATAAAAAAGCAAGCAGTCAGGTAAAGCTCAGTCAGTTTTCAGCCAGAGCCAAATAAAGCCATGTTCAATAATTCTTTTATAGTCACCTAAAATTTTGTGCAGTACACTACAGAAAAAAAAAAAAAAAGATAAACAGATAAAGTAGCTGCTGCATGAATTAGAGTCAAGATAAGCAGACTCTTTCAGTGACTAGATAAACAGGATGCTACATTCAGTTCTGCTTTCATGAGAGAATGTAGTTCTATGAAGATAGCTGGCAAAGCAGTAAATATTACATGAGCTAACATAACATGTCCAGTGGATATAAACACTAGATGTATTGACAATACTCTTGGTCAAAGGCCAGATGTCTAAAGAGATTAGCCAGGTAAAAAAAGAATTACATTAATAGTAGTGTGTTTTTAATGTTAAAGTAAATACTTACTTTATTTTTGAATGGAAGAAAGAAATCTAAAATAAACTCAAACAGAAGCTTTTAGTACATCAGAAGTGAAGTGGATGAATAAGCATTGTCACAGAGTGAGTTGTTTTATCTGTTTGGAGTAAAGAATATCCTATAAAACTATTTTATGGAAAGTTAATACTATTTGATATTAAGTCCTTACAGAGGGGGTTTTGTAATAAAAAGGCAAATGGTGTGTTTTGAAAAAACATTTTATGAAACATTATGGAAAGAATTTTTTATTTAATGTTCGGAACAATTTATTTGACTCAAATTCAGTTTCTGTATCCGTCTTATGGTTAAGATATGGACTGAGACACAGTATATGGATTGAGCTTTGCCTTTGTATTGTTTGTGCAAGTCATTTTAATCAGTGCACGCAGCAGCAGAATCTCAATGAAATGGAAATAAAATTATTTTCTTCCATTATATGAAGATATAGGGATTGATCCATAAACAAAATTTATCTTCATTTTATAGCCATAGTATTAGATTAAAGCAAGGTAGTTGACTTTCTGGGCTGAGAAAGGCATAGTAAAGCTGTGGAAAAGTGACCAAAACTCTATATACCCTACACATTTCACAGGAAATGAGAGAGACTACCATTACTGTAGAACTTGTCATCTAGCAGGACACATGCTTTGTCAGAGTAAAACTGGTTTAGTTGCTAGTTTGTACAACTGAGATTTAAAATCTTTACAGAAAATCCACTGAGGGATGAACTATTACCATTACTTTGGATAACAGCATTTTGCCACTTGGACATTAAGATAATGCTGAGGAAGCCAGGGCAGACATTGCTGAATTTACTCCCTGCTATTTTAGATATTGGAGCATTTTCCATTATCATTTTCCATTAATGTGCAGAGAAATGGTTCACATCAGGGTCTCCATGATTGTAGAGAAAAGGGAGATCAGCTGTTCCTTGTATTACTTTGCCACAGGCCAGAGATAACTGATGTAATGCTGAACTAGAAACTGTAGAGTCATGTGAGCATGGGCAGCTCTCAGCTTTCATCCCCATGCAGTGCTGCATTGAGACAGTTGCACCGCTTCTGGGATTCCAGTTGTCATCTTGATAAATGGAGCTGTGTTTTTATGCTAGCCCCTCTAGAAGTAGCTGAGGAACTTCCAGCACACCTTTGTATTGCAAGCTATAGTCATACCTGAGGAATCTCCTCATGAATGCTATAAAACTTCATGGAATGAGAGAAATTAATCTGTATCTCTGGCTACCAGCCAGAACACTAGTTCATCCAATCCAGGATCTGTCCTGAGAAGGTGAGGTGAGACTTTGTAGCTGAAGACAAGCTCTATCTAACTTATTTTTTCCTTCATCTTCTTTTCTTTTCTTTTCTTTTCTTTTCTTTTCTTTTCTTTTCTTTTCTTTTCTTTTCTTTTCTTTTCTTTTCTTTTCTTTTCTTTTCTTTTCTTTTCTTCTCTTCTCTTCTCTTCTCTTCTCTTCTCTTCTCTCTCTTCTCTTCTCTTCTCTTCTCTTCTCTTCTCTTCTCTTCTCTTCTCTTCTCTTCTCTTCTCTTCTCTCTTCTCTTCTCTTCTCTTCTCTTCTCTTCTCTTCTCTTCTCTCTCTTCTCTTCTCTTCTCTTCTCTTCTCTTCTCTTTCTCTTCTCTTCTCTTCTCTTCTCTCTCTTCTCTTCTTTTCCTTTCTTTTCCTTTCTTTTCCTTCCACTCTGGGTGCAAGGAAGGGTAATCCCAGAAAAAAAGATTCTTCCCAGAGATTTTCCCATGAAAATTTCAGTACAATGCAAGAACTCTCATTGGTATTTCACTTAAAGTCTACATTTTATTCAGCAGATGTTTTCTGCATTTCAGAATTTTTCTTCAAATGAATCATAAAGTAATTTAAAGAAAAAATATATTCTAACTCTGAAAAGAATATTGATGATGATGAAGAATACAGCTTTTCAGGTTTATCATTTAATACAATTGAACATGTGTCTATCTTCTGAAGGTAGATTATTTCACCTACTTATGCAGGCATTTTTACATGAAAATGGGAATGAACCATCGTACATCCTTATGTCTTTTAACTTTTAAAGTAATATAATACTTCTCATTGAAGAACCTAGAAAACAAAATGCTGTTTGCATTAATATTTTATGTGACTTTGAAAATCATTGTCAAATTTTTGATAGAAAGCACCTTTTAAAATAAATACAAACATATATATAATATATTTTTTTAAAAAAGTTATTTAAAGATATAGTTTAAAGCATCATTAAGATGTTGCTAGCCTATAAAATAAAATACCTTGTAATTATTTTTTGAGCATCAATTGTGCCTCACAGGTCTTGTTACTATAGTCAATTTACAGTGAATAATGAAAACACATAGCTTGTTTGATGAAAGACTTCTAATCAGCATCAAATATATTTTGAAAAGCCAGGAGTTTTCCATATTTTCAATCTTGCATTAATTACCATATTCATTTTCTACTGCACTTTCAAACATATATGTACAATAATATTGTGACAGATGATTTCTCTGTCTTCCGTAGCCTCAAAATTCACTGCAGCACAGGGTAAGATGCACCTTCATAGTGGAGGTAAAAATATTCTCAGGGTGTTTCTCCATTACAAAATACAATCTTGCCAATTTATCCGCTATTTGGTGTTTCCTTCTCAGAGGGGGTGAACATTTCCTTTTAACAGACTAGGGTGTGAATTACTGCTTTAGCTCTTGAAATATGCAGTTGGGACTGGAATTTGTTCTGCCAGAGAAGTGGATGCACAGTACCTTAATGAGGGTGATGTCAGCAGGATCCATCCAGTCCCCAAAGCAACCCAGAGCCCTGATATAATTTAGCAAAGTGTTCATAGATCTACACAGTTTGTCAGTGTAATAGGAAAACAATGTCTTTTAATAAGTCAGTCTTTCAAGGAAGTTGTTGAACAATCATTTCAATATAGTGGCAACTTAAAGGCTATAATAATGCCAGTGGGTTTCCTGACAGTGGCAGGAAGTGTAACAAAAACAAGTACGACAAAAGTGCAAATATTTATTTTTTTCTATTTCCAGTAGTTGGGAAACAAGCCTGGAAAGTGCTAGGGAATGGCTCATAATTCTTTTTCAACAGTTTTGTGAGGTCTCACAGTGCAATCTGCACCAGATAACACTGATCCTTTGGGATTACTCATGCATTTTACACATTTGAGAAACATATTAGCATCTCCATGACACAGCGAAGTATTAAGCATCCAGACTGTTTAAAGTGAAAAATACTGAAATTACAATGTTTTAAAATGTAAGTGTTCACCACACTACTATTTAAAAACAGGATCTAAACTGTTAAACCAGAAAACATCATGTTCTATGTCAGCCTTTTTAACAGCCATCTCAAAAAACATTGCAGTGCTGAAAAAATAAAATACTTGTAGCTTTACAATTTTTTACTTACATATGTAATGTAGTGAAACACACTGATTTGACCTTGTACCGGTATTTCCATTCCAAATTACTTTGGATTTTAATTCACCAGAAAAAATTATGTGGTGGAATAAAATGCAAGAATACCTGTTAGCATTTTGAAAAGGGGCAAAGTCATTGTGTATATGTTTTTCTCAAGTTTTAATACCCTTAATAATATAAATTCTAATTAAACTTTTGATTACTTCAAATCAAGTAATCACTAAAAATTATAGTAAGTTTATACAATTATTTGGTGTGGAAGTGTGCTCTTCTCTAAGTAGTAAAGTCCGTGTGTTTGGTTAATTTTACTTCAAAAGCTTAAATCTGTATTTTCTTTATACAAGTAACTTTTGTATCACTTAATAACAAGTATATTTTGCAAAAACTTCTGAGATAAAGTGGGTTAAAAACTCATAAAATGCATGTATTCCCTAAGTAGCCGCACCAAAACCTACAGTTCCTACTCCTGCCTTACATATATTTTGTTTTTTACCTAATTTGTATAGATTGTCTGTTAAGTTTGCTCACAATGGACTTGGAATTTGAGAATGATTTCCAAATTCTATTGTTTTCAAGTACAAAGCTTATTTGCTTTGCTCAGTAAATAGTGGCTTTGTTCAGACAGAAAGTATATCCAGTCCTCAGGACTATGCATGCTTTTTAAGTATTTCTGCTTAGGATCACCAGACACCATCAGCAGTTCTGTGTGAAATCTTTTCATCATGAACTGCGCATTACTAAGTATCCTTTGTGAGCAAAAGTCAGTTTTCATTAGCTGTGTGATTATGGTGAATGACAGCAACAGAAATATTAGTTTGGCCTCAATGCATTTTAAATGCAGTTTTAGAAGTCTATTTCCAGAATAACGTTACTGAACTAATTGGGAAATAACATATACTTCAAGAAGGTCTTGAAAGTTTGCAGATGTGGATCACTTATATTTGTCAATTAAAATAAGGAAACTCATAAGACTTCTAGTACACAAAGTCTTTGAAAATAAATTCTAAGATTACAGCAATCTGGAGGGGTTACTACAGCATGGAACAAGTTTGGTTGCAGAGTCTCCTGTGTAGTGAATCTTAATGCAGAATTAACCTATGACATACCAGACATGCTGCCCTTCAGCTGATAATATATTTGACCTCTTATCACTTTGCAGCCTATTGGGGCTTTGAACCCAAAGAGAGCAGTCTTCTATGCAGAACGGTATGAGACATGGGAAGATGATCAGACTCCACCTTATCATTACAACACCCACTACTCTACATCTACTTCTACATTGGCTTGGCTTGTTCGTATTGTAAGTATTTCTGGATCGTTGTTGTAATTAAATCTTTATCTACAGCATCTTTTCTGTCACTAACTACTGTTTCAATTTTTTTTTTTAAATGAAAGCACCTTTCTATCAAAATCTCATTGTTCTTCCCTACCTTAAAAACTTAGAAATTCTCTAGGTATACTGTATATCACAATATTAATTTGTAGTGATCAGAGGGTCCTTCCTACCCAAACAATCTGAAATAAATTTAAACACAAAATTATGGTGGTATAAGGACATAAACAATGAGAAGAATGCATCTAAAACTAAATCCTCCCAAAAAAATATCTCTACACAATACTGAAATCTGATACTACTCATGTATTAATTTATTATTTTTGGCTAGGGACAGGTGCATACAACATTAAAGAAAAGCCTTTTGTAAAAAGAACCTTAAATTGTCAAATTGAGAAGGGAATTATAGAACCAGTTTTGTATTAAAGCAGCATAGAGTAATATTTTATGCAAATGAACTATGCTACTCAATGAATTACTATCTCTACAGTTTTCAGAAATGTAAAACTGTGGGTTCTAAATTCAAACTGCTGTGTCAGTGTTGGAAACCTCATACTTAAATCTTATCATCAAAATCAGATCTAGGGAACGGGACCAAACTTCAAAGATGGAATGAATCTGAATTCAGCTTACGTGCTATCACTATGATTTACAGAATAGAGTGTTGATGAGAGACTGAAGGTTCCACATAGAAACCTGAATTAAAGAAAAATTGAGTCACTGTGTAATTACTTAACTTCAAGTACACCCTGCCAATAAAAATGTGTTGCTTAAGGTATATTCTAAGCATGTTTTGCACACAACAAAGCAAAACAGAGCCACACAAAGCTTGATATCTGAGTTTTCACTCATCTCAGGTTCCATTAGAGATGTCCTTTTTTTCTGCTCAGAAGGGAAGAATTCATGTGTCTGTGAGTTCAGGATATACTTCTTAAACCATGGGAAACTAAGTGTTGTTTACACTCCTATGTGGGGTGATCACTGTATTCCTTATAAATGTTGCTAAATTATTCATGTACTGTGAATACATTTTATGGCACACATGTGCTTGTTTGTTGCCTTAAAGTATATTAAAAGCAGTAGTTTTATTTGCATGTTTATCTATTAATTTTGGCTGCTATTCAACAAAAGATCCTCTTGCTAGGCAGCAAATTCTTGGACCTGAAAGTCTGCTTACAGGCTGAAGGTACAACACACCAAGAAGTGTTCATTTCCTGTATAGGTTAATGCAATGCCATTTTTACTACTGTAGATGTTCTTGCACTCTTTCTTTTCTGACCTAAAAGAGCAGGAGTACAAGGTCTCTGTCTTGATGGCCTTGCAGTATAGACCTGACAAATTATATTTGTTAGAGCAAACAATATGTGTGAGAATAATAATCAGAAAAGGAAAAACAGTGCTTTCCAGAGAAGAGGATGCAGATGGAAAGAAGCCGAAAACAACAGAGAACTTAAATACAGGGGTACACCTGCATAAGTACTTCAAAGATTATTTAAATATGATTGACCAACAAAGAAAAGCAATCTCTAATGGGAGTAGACAACAGAAGTGAAGGAAGACAGGTGGGGGAAAGTTTGAAAACGAAAAAAGAAAATAATATGATGAGTCTGGATAAGGCTGCATGTGGAAACCCAAAATAAATATTTGAAAATAAATGTGTGTAGAGGAAAAAATTATAAA
The DNA here is from genome assembly GCF_036250125.1 of Pseudopipra pipra. Taxonomy (NCBI): domain Eukaryota; kingdom Metazoa; phylum Chordata; class Aves; order Passeriformes; family Pipridae; genus Pseudopipra; species Pseudopipra pipra. The sequence continues at coordinate 51,084,017 of NC_087550.1, forward strand.
GTCATAGTGATCCTCGGAGAGAGATTTTTTGCTATAAAATAAAGGATAAAAAATCCTAAGGTATTGTGCCAGTGAAGCTGATAGATAAGGCTAGGTCAGATTTCTGAAGGTTAAAGTGGTATTTCACGCCTGTGAATTTCTTGAACTAGTGCTTTGGTGTAAGTTTGTGATGAAGACTGTGTAAGAAAAGGTAAATTACAGTCTAATACAGGAAGAGAAAGGTGACATTAAGAGATGCAGAGATTCAGACAGAAAAATGTTTTCAGTATTTTAAGAGACTGGAGAAGATTCATGGGAATAGATGTGTTACAGTAGAGCTTTCGGTAGACAGTGACAACAAACTGAGAGTGTAAGAGGCATAGAATCTAAAATCATGGGAGAAGACTGTAGATCAAAGAATAAAAGAAAAGGGAAAACAAAAAGAGAGAAATTAAGTGAAAATGAGCAAGCAAAGAAACAAAAAAACTATGACAAGAGGTAAATTGGAAATGAGATAGTCTAGATAGAAGCAGAACAAAACAATATAGAGTAATGGGGATCCAAGGGGAGAAACTGCCTGCCTAGACCTTAGGATTGGAGGAAACAGTATTTGCAATAGCAAAGGAAGTTTCAGCCACTCTGAAGTTTATATAGAGAGAGAGAATTTTGTAATTGCCACAAAACCTTAAAAATCATCTTGCTTTTTGGCTTTGACAGATGCAATCTGGTTTCTGTCAGTTGTCTTCCAAACATTGCTTTTAATATCTTATTTCTGAACCAATTCTGTGATAATCTGCCTCGTATTTCCCTCTGTTCCTTTCCTTTATCTGATGTATTGTAGTGGGTGTGCTCTGCCTCCACATCAGGTGCCCACCAAACACGCTCTGTTACTCCCCTCCTCAGCTGGGCAAGAGAGAGAAAATGTAAGCAAAGGCCTGAGGGTTGAGATAAGAATGAGGAGAGGTCACTTACCAGGTATCATCATGGGCAAAACAGACTTGACTTGGGGAAATTAGTTTAAATTATTACCAATCAAATCAGAGTAGAATAGTGAGAAAACAAGCCCAAATCTTAAAAACACCTTCAGTCCCCCCCCAGTCCCTTCTTCTTTGGGCTTGACTCCCAAATTCTCATGCTCCTTTCCCCTCCCTCACACAGGAGGATGGGAAATGGGGGGTATGGTCAGTTCATCACACATTGTCTCTGCTGCTCCTTCCTCCTCAGGGGGAGGACTCCTCACACCCTTCCCCGCTCCAGCATGGGATCCTTCCGACAGGAGACAGTCCTCCATGAACTTCTCCGAAGTGAGTCCTTCCTGCAGGCTGCAGTTCTTCATGAACTGCTCCAGTGTGGGTCCCTTCCACAGGGTGCAGTACTTCAGGACTCCAGTGGGATCCCCTGTGCAGTCACAAGTCCTGCCGGGAGCCTGCTGCTGCACAAGCTTCCCAGGGGGTCATGACCTCCCTCAGGTATCCACCTGCTCTGCTGTGGAGTCCTCCAGGGGCTGCAGGTGGATCTCATGGTGGATCCCCATGGGCTACAGGGGGACAGCCTGATTCACCGTGGTCTTCACCACAGGCTTGCAGGAGAATCTCTGCTTTGACACCTGGAGCACTTCCTCCCTCTCCTCCTGCACTGACTTTGGTGTCTGCAGAGTGATTTCTCTCACATGTTCCTCTGTATAGTGTTGTTCTTCTGCAGTCTTTCCCCCGACCCTTCTTAAGTGTGTTATCCTAGTGGCACTATAGCTATAAGTGATGGGCTCAGCCTTGGCCAGTGATGGTTCTGTCTTGGAGCCAGCTGGCATTGGCTCTGTTGGATATGGTGGAAGCTCCTGTCAACTTCTAGCAGAAGCCACTGCTATAGCCCCCCCACTACCAAAACTTTGCCACACAAACCCAATACACATATCAGGCTAGTTTTTTAAAAAACTCATGTGCCTTAGCATCAGTTCTGTCCTGCATAATTGATTTTGATATCATCAATCTCTGCCTCTGTTTTGTCACTAATAAATTTTTCACTGGTAGTACAGTTTTCTCTTGAGTTCTTTTGTATGCTAAGAGTGTCCAGTAAAAATCCATCTTTAAAAGTTACTTATTCATTATGTTCTCAAAAAATCAACAATGACAGCATATATTTTGAAGCTACAGGTAACTACAGCAAATACAAAAATTTTGTTATTAATTTCTGTTCTTCTGCCTTTCATTGCACTTAAAAGAATAAGGTGTATTGCTTAATTGGTGCTATGAGCTACAAGTGCATCTAAAATGGTTATGTTTCCTTTTTTTGTGAGTTAGTTGTGCAAGTCCAGGTATGTTCCCTTCTCTTCTGTGGAACACTAGCCAGTTTCAGGATAAGCAATGGCCATACCTCACCAGGCCATATATCATAATGATTGTGATCCCTTTTGAAGATTGTACAGCTGACCTTGAATTTCTCACAAACCAAGATAATATGTACACCCTCTTTCTCTGCAGCCCCTTGCCATGTGTGCAAGCACACATTCATATGTGAGGTGAAATTGTGATTCTTAATTTACCTGAACATGTTTATTTAAGCTATTCCATTTTACATTTTAGACCACTACATCATGCTAGAATTCTGAAAGGACAGGCAACAATCCTCTAACTAGCTTTATAAGACATGAACTGAGCCACAGCCTAGAAATACTTAGTGCTATATTTACAGGTGAATCCTGCATGATGTCCAGGAACAGCTTTATATCCAGAATCAACTGTTTATTGAAAATGATCAGCTTTCTTTCAAAGTTGAAGAGTATATTAAAGATTAGATAGCTACTTTACAGAGAGAAATAATGAATATGAAAGTCTACCATATTGTTCAGACAGGTTAATAATAATGCTAAAAAAACAACAGACAACCATTATTTATATAATATTGCCTTTCCCTCCTTTCAGGTGTTAACTGAAATGAAACCATGATTAAACATTTTTGCACATTACACATGTTTACATGTAAACACAAGAAATTCTACTTACCCTGTAGGAGCAAACATCACTCACAGGTTTGCTCCAGCAAACAGAATAAAAAGTATTCTAGAAAGGGATGTGTTATTCTGTTGACATAGTTCAATTTTTCTGTAAATGAAATTGAATATTCATAGTTTATGGCTTGGTGACCTTATCACCTGGTTCAAGAGTAATTTGCTTCATGTGCATTTCCATCTGGAGCAGTGAATATTTAAGTTGCAGAAGGCAGAATAGTTTAAACCAATGATTGTTTGCACTTGGTTTAAATCAAGAATGCTACATCAGAGTGCCATATATTCCAGTGACTTGACCTGAGAAGTAGACAGAAGGAAAAAGAAAGGTAGAAGAATGAATTCTGGCTTGAATCATATAGAATGTAAATATCAACACTGGTTCCAGATATTTAGGTGAAATAGGATAGAGTTATGGTACAATTGGATGCTCTTAGTAGTTGCTGTTGAAGAAGTTATGTTTGTGTGAAACAGTTGCATCTTTATTGAAACAGATATCACTATTAGGGAGCATGATTCTCCAACATGGTAGTCAAGATGTTTGTAGAGAATAATTGTTTTCCAGTTTCTGTTGCAATGACTAAGTATTTGTACAAGATAGAAGAAATTCTGGATTTATTATAAGTCGGGTCTGATTGAGCTAAAACCAGTTTTTAGTGAGATTCAAAGGTGAGAAGTACTGGAAGTCCTCTGGTAAACAGGATTGAATCTGAGTCTTCTTTTTGGTAGATTTGAGCAGGACAGTCATAGCTATATCAGACAAAAGGTCTACATCACTCCGTCAAATCCCTACATACTCTCTCTGTCTCCTCTTACAAATGACTGAAAAGACATTTTTGTTTGACATAGGATGTCTTAGAATGAGCACATCCCTTCCTCCTCCCTCCCCTACTCCCACAATAAATGATTCAAATGAGTCTGGGCACTGTTAAAAGGGAATGGAGGGAGAAAAGTGCTGTTGAACTGAAAAATTCCTTGTTCTCAAAGCTCAAGCTTGTATTCAATGTAATCAAGTACCCCACAAATTTCTCTTCTTGTTGGCAGTGAACAAGGCATGAATTTTATTCAGAATATTTGAACGAGTGAGATGGAGTTATAATGAAAACATTGTGCAGCTTTATAGCTTTCACAGCAACAAAACCTTTACATGAAATGACAGTAATCGGTATCATAGAATAACAGTATTTAAATGAGTATATTGAATACAGATATGAATTATATTTATATAATATAAGCACTTGACTTCCCAGAGAATAAAAATTACCTTAAAATTATGTGAGAGGTCTGAGATAAAGCCAGTGAAAGCTCTGAATTTCTGCTACTGATTAAAAATCCAAAAAGATAGGCACAACAGGCCATGGCAGGATAGCATAATAGTGCTCAGCTGCTAAAAGTTTAATCCTTGATTATGAATGTTATTGCTTTTGTGTATTTGTCTTAGATGCTTAAAATAATATTTTCATAGAAGTTTGGATTAATATTTTTACATAATTTATTGTAATTACATCATTTTTCTGGTTTCTGGTTTCTTTTTTTTTTAAATCCATCAATTGCGTCTGATTTCAGAACCTCAGCAATGATCCACAGTCTGCTCCACAATAATATTCACAAAAATTACATGTATCTTATTAAAAAAAAATGATAGGTAGGAGTTGGTAGAAGACTAAATTATTTGTACTCAGATCAACAACAGTATAAGCAAGCTAGCAAAAATAGCATAATTGCTATTGCAAATATATATAGGTAATTTGGAGGAGGAATTCAGTTAAAACCAAAATAATTGTAATATTAAAAAACTGTAAATTTAATGTTAAAATTATAATATTAATAGAATTTTAAGGTAAATTAGAATAATCTAATTCCTGTGTATGTTGTTGTCCATTTCATAGTTCTGGGTCTGAAGCATGCACATTTTCATTTATATTTTACATAAAATTCACTATGTGGAGCACTGTAAAATCTGATAAAAACTTAATTTATTTTCTTTCAATATTTCATTTCGTGGTGGTAGTTTATACTACTCACCTAGTCGAGCTACTGTTAAATTTTAATATTCTGTTTAAATTATAAACCTCTTCCTCACCACAGTCTTTCAATATTTACGAGTGCAAACGAAGTCATTGTTTGCAATGGGATTTGGGGTCCTCCAATAAGTAATTATACTGTGATGATTTTGTATTAAATTCAATTATTTTAATTAATTATTTAACACATATTAGGATTCTCTGATTAGAATAAGTGCACTGATGAAATTATAGTTATGAGATCCTATTCTTTTGAATCTGTACTTTAAAAACAAATTCCCAGTGTTTTAAGAGGAAAAAAATATGGATAAAAACCTCAACCATTTAATTAGCAGTAGAATGTCTTGCATTATTATAATGAAATCAATTCCATATTTGCACCAATAGACATTGGAAGTTAAGAAGAAGAAATCTTTTTTCAAATATAAATTATTCCCTTACATGTGTCATATGTCAATATGATGTCAATAAGACATCATTTCTCATTTAGAGAAAAAAATATAAACTTTTTTCTTCTTTGAAAGAAAATAGCCTGTGTTGACTGTTGTGTAATTGGGAAGACATGGAGTAAAGATAGAGAAACAACGGTCTCTAGACGTCTGAATTCCCTCTTGCATTTTCCTCTTCTCTTAGCTCTCTTATTCACTGTATATTTAGCAATATGTCTAGAGAGATGGAAGTTGCTTCTTTCCTCTTTGCCAAAGTCTCCTGGGAATGTTTAAACAGGTCCCTTTTACCTGATAATTTCACACCCAAGATTTAATTCCTTACATATCTGATCATTGGAAAGTTTGTTAATCAGAAGACAGTTCATAATAGAATAAATCACAATTGGTATTAATATATAGAATAAAATCAAAATAATAGATGAATAATAGTGTAATACCAATTGTGATCTGCTAATTATGAACTGCTTTGATTAACAAACTTTCCAAATGATCAGGATATGTAAGGAATTAAATTTGGGTGTGAATTTGGTAAAAGGGACCCTGTTTAAAACATTCCCCAGGAGACTTTGGCAAAGAGGAAGAAGCAACTTCCATCTCTCTAGACATATTGCTAAATATACAGTTGAATAAGAGAGCTAATGGAGTGGTGCTGGAAAACCAGGTAGCTGGCAATGATCTCAGTATTCAGGTCAAATAAAGATTTGGTCCTCTGTTAACTCCTTCCCTGCAGTGGAATGTGGGGACATGAAAATGGGTTATCCAGACTGTCTAAGACTTGAGCTCTTCTTCCCCGGAAGTTAGTAGCTGTTTCCATTTAGTAACTACTGGGATCGTGGTTTCAGATAGAATTAGCAAAACTAAAGACTCTGAATATTTAATCTGTCTCTGCCCCAAAGTAATGATGAAGCTAGGTTTCCTATAACCATAGTCTGCCTCATAATGGCTATAGAGCCATTCTACTCACCATGAGGCAAAGTGGAACATACTGAGGTCCTTTCAATTAAATGAAAAGGAAGATTAGGAGAGGGGATTTTTTAAAGATTTTATTTTGACATACCAACATACAAGGGGTAAACAAAGCACAGTTATATAAATAACACAGAGTGTGTTTATGGTGGTAGCAATGAAGTAGGAAGTCACTGTGAACTGGATCTGAGCTACATGGGTCTGCTACTGGTGGGTAATTAGTGTTATAGAAGAGAACTCAAGATTTGTGTGTGCAAAATGTGTTAGTGCCAATAAATGTATTCAGGTGTTCAGTGCAGATACCCATGCATACATATAATTATGAGGTGCCATGTTTTTCTTCTGCCTTTATGAAGTATTTTGATCTACAAAAGGCATTTGGAGTTTGACAGAAACCTGCTGCATGATTCCTTGTACTGTTTTCTTAATCTGTCTTAATTTCATTAACTACAGGAGCCCTTTACAACATTCTTTCTAAATGCAAATGATGGCAAGTTTGACCACCCAGATCGAACCTTCTCTTCAGTAGCCAGGTCATGGAGGAACAGCCAAAGAGATACCTCAGATGTGAAGGTAATATATATATCAAATAAATAGATAAATCTGCATTTTCATTTGTGGTGCTTAGTTTTAGGTAAGAGGATGCTATATTTATTTTATTTTTATATATTTATATATTTTAATTTCTTTGTATTTAGTATACTAGGTACAGTGTAAATAAATAGATGTTACTAAAGTTTATTGTTCTAACAGAAACAATCAAAGATTCTTTGAAGCTGAGTGGACAAAAGGTGTTTTGTTTTTAGAGAAAAACAACCTAACTGATTTAATTTAGATCAGATAATCAGGAGATGGAGAAAAGCCCAATAAATTGTTCTTTCCTGCTGTTAACTCAATATTTGGCCCACTCTATAAAACACAGCAGGAATTGGATTTGACCTTAAAGTGTCATATTGTTATAGCTTGCCTAGCTCTGGGTTTGCATTGCCTGGGGCAATTAATAAAGCATTAATGACAAGACCCATTTAAAATGTTGGCTTTTCTGTACAGCTTTAGCTTTTACTTGAAAGTGCCTGGGGATATTATGCAACAATACACATTAGATTAAAACAACTTCTACACGATATACAGAAACAGCCAGAGAGCAGGATGATTTTACTGTTGTTTTTTCTTACCTATTGTTAAATACAAAGGGCTATTGTTCATATACATGAAACCTTATCAGAAAGAACCCAAAATCTAGTAATATTTTGAATAATATGGTCCTTTCTCGAGTCTCATTTTCTAGTAATAAGGTAGGCAAAGGCTGCACTATACCTAAAATTGCTCTGTTTTAAAAAAAAACTTTTTTTACAGTGAATATGTTTCTCTTCTATTTTTATACTGCCACTCATACTAGGAAATTATAAAGTCAAGGTCATATTGCCATTATATTTTTTGCTTATCTTGGAAAAAAAAAACAAAACAAACAAAAAAGTAAATTTGTTGATTTATTTTATTCCAGAGCTCATGTTTCCATAAATAATTCTAGCAGTTTCCGAAGTGTATGTGGATAAACCATGTTGTTATTATTTAGTTACTAGTTAGAATAACTAATTGTAAATTGTATAGCCATCTCAACATGTGGGAGAAAATACTTTTTAAAGAAAAGAAACTGACCTGGACCTCCTACAACCTATTTCCTATCTATTCATGTTCCTCTGGAAGTCAATAATATTTTAAGTGCTATCACAATATTTTAAGTGCATTAGGAAATTTCCTAATTTGGAAGGAATTTGAGGTAAAATCTACTATATTTGTTATATGTTCAAAGTGCTGACATTTTAATTTTTCCCTTTCAATGAAATCTCGTTTTCCTGGAATTCCACTAGAATATCTGCAAAAGTGACTTCCTAGGAGTGAGGCTCAAACAAAAGATAAGAGCCTTAAACTGAGGAATAAGGGAAGACAGTTGGAAGTGACTGTAATCTTCTTGTCTGGCTTTAGTACACAGGAGGAGGGCAGTTAAATACATTGAGGCATTGCAAAAGATAAAGGAATATCTGAGGACAGACGGAGAGATGGTATTTAGCTAGGCTATATAATTAGTGAAAGGATTGTTCCTAAACTAGCAACCAGATTAGTTCTCAGTAAAACAAAGAACTGAAATGTTTGTATGAAAATACCAGCAGCCTTGTGAACCAAGTGGGGTAGTTTAAACTGCTGCTGCCAGGTATTACAAGGATGAAGGAATTATGGATGGATAACAGCTGCATTGCAAAATGTATTGGTATTAAAAAAACAGATACCTTCAGAAAAGGAAGGCAAAAGGTGAAGAAGTGGGGTAGCTATGTACTTTAATGTCATTGAATTTAAAAAAGAGATTTTGGAATAATGGGTAAAATAGTAACAATTAAGGGTCAGAGTTCCACTGGGGGGAAAGATTGTCAAACAGTGTGTTCCAGAATACATTTGGCAATCTACTATAGAGCCCCAGAGTCAGATTTATATATATATATACATTTCAGTTACACAGTTCGAAAGAGAAATACTTCTTGGATCTAAGTCATTACAAAAAATCTAATATGGAAGGCATAGAGGAGGTATATTAGCCAATAAATGTTTTCTCCATATTTTCCCTGACCTGTCTGTTCAGGAATACTTTAGGGATTAAACATGCTGCTTAAAATATGTGTTTATTAATCAGTGAAGATACAGAGAAGGTGGGTTTAGAAATTAACCTTGAGTTGATTTATTATTAGTTGATTCAGCTTAACATAAAAATAGATAAACAAAAGCAGATTCAAAAAATGAGCTGAATCTTTAAGTAATGCTAAAACAAATAGAAAGCCTTAATAACCTATCTAAGTAAAAAAAAAAAAAAAAGTAAAAAATAAAAACAAGTAGAAATTAGAGGAGATTTAATACCAGCATTCAATGTATTGCATCATCTGTTAAGTCCACTGAGGTACACTTCAGTAGCCTAAGCAATATATGTCAATGCACTGCTGTTTTGTCTTCAGTTTAACAAGGAAACTGTAAGATCAACAGGATGACAGAAAGCTTATCACGAGACCAAAGCTTTATCCTTAGCTTATAGCAACTAGAATATTTCATGGCATCTAATTTCCCCCTAAAACAGTCTGATTAGTCATTCATTCAGAGATATTATGTTCTTGGAGAACACAAGTTATTTTCCTTTTCCTTGTCCAATTTTTAGTATGCATTCATGCTGGATAAAGCAAATGCTTAGTGCTTTCTTTGCGGGAGCCAGCTAGTGGAAGTATGTACCCAAAATGGAGAGAGCCATAAGAAGAGCAGCAAATGTGTTTAAGGAGTTGGATACAAGTAGAAAAAAAGTGTGTATGTATGGGGTAATTAATGTCTAAGAGTGAAGATACATAAATGCTATGAAATATGGAAACATGAAAGAGAGAAGAATTGTTTGTCAAGGAACAAAGAGGTAAACCTCAGAGGAAAGGGATCAGAGTGGAAGAATGCTCACCCAAGCAACAAAGTATGAAAAGTTAAAGTGAAATTGAGTATTCTTTGAATTTGAATATCCTCACAAGGGAAAGTAGTAAACCCCTTATTTCTAAAGTTTCTTTTGTAAGTAGATTGGCAAAGCACTGGAAAAGAATCAGGGACAATCATGAATTGGCAAGAGAATGTGTTAGTTGACCCTTTAGGCCCTTTCTGTTTGCAGAGTCTGTGTTTCTTAGCGATAAATCAAGAATGAGTATAGCAGCTAATTGTTGCTGTTGTTTGTTGCTTAAGATCTTAATGAACTACATTTCTCAATGCCATGACATCAGGGCCAACTTTTCCCTGAGGCCTTGAAGTTCATTCTGCAAAAGGATAGGAAACTGAACTGTTACTGCTAATACAAATACCTCATTTTTTTCAGATTGTTGTGCTACTGCTTGGAATGCCTTACAGACTTTTCAAACATTTTAATCCAGTTCTCAGGGACTTAAAAAGCAGTGAGATTTGGGGAACCACCAGGCAACCCCCTCAAAATCTCTACTTATTTTTGCCACTATCCTAAGAGCAACATCCACTGTCTTGCACAACAGAAGAGCTTCAGCTCTGACAGTAGAAATCATTCAAAAAGTCGTGTCCAGCAGTCTGGAAACTTCTAATATTCTCCAGGACTCCTGTAAGAAAGTAGAGAGTATGCAAAAGAGGAGGCGTGCTCTGTTAAAAGTTTTAGCATATTTGTGTAGCTTCTTCTGGCTCTACATGCAGTTATAAATGTGGGAAGAGGGTTGGCAGTGTGGATTCCCATGTGATATACATGCTGTAAATTGTTTTCCCATCCTTAAGATTTTTCGAGTCTTTATAGTAAATATTTAGTACATGGAATACAGGCTACCCATCAAAGTTGTACACTTTGAAAACTGTTCAGACTAGCAAGTGTTCATCTTTCATGTATTCCTTATCATACATTTGAAATTCATCTAAGCTGCTTTAAGTACATTAATCTCTGATCTTACTAACCTCATTAATTACTGTGGCAGAGGTTATGAAATAATTTTAAAACAGTGTGTGGGATTAATCTGACATTCCTCATTGCTGTGCACAGTGAGTTGGCCACAATTTTTGCTTTCAAGTACTATATTAAATAGTCATATGAATTGCCTTAATTCTTTATTAGCAAGGTCTAATTTAAAAAATACTTTTTAAATTAATTTTTAGGAAAATAAAATCTGATGGTCTTTTTCATCAGTTACTTTTTAAGAAAGAGGAATATGAGTCACTTTATCCTCAAATGCTTAAGTCAGTGCTGAAGTAAATTGAGATTTTTTTAAGCACTGCAGACACTTTCCACGACAGAGTCCTTTTGCGACCTTGATATAGTTTAAAAATACATTCAAACCACTATTACAAAATTCTGCATTAAAATTTAAAAACCAAATACTTGACATTTGCAAAAGAATATATATCTCTTTAGGAAGCTGCAATTTTTTGAGTCTGGCTCCTTTTCTCACATGCATGTGTCCTCTCTGGCATTCTCTCTCTGTTTCTCTCTTTCTCCCTTTCCCTTCCCTCCTTCCCTCTCTACCTCTGTGTAGTCTCCTCTGGAACTAAATTACTTCACACTGAGCTAATGAAAACAGGGCTGTGGCAGTAGTTTGATCAGCCTAAAAACCCAGCTGTAATTCTGGCATCTTGAGTTGTGGCAAAAGGTAGACCACCTTTGAAAAATGTAGTGTAGGATAGATTATTGCCCAATGGATGATTAAAGATATACTTAGACCATTTTGTTCCTTATACTTGGGCTGTTTTGGTTCATTTTCAAAGAAACTTGTTCACCTACAGTGGATGAAACAGAATTAATACGGTATGTGCTATGTTAGAGTGGTAACACACAAGGGAGAACCTGGATAACAATTTATTTTATTGTGTCTCCCTTTATCAACATCGACCTTCTCTCAAGATAATCAGTACAAGCTGGAGGAAGAATGAACATTCATGGGGTGACCTTTGAGGAAGCAAGTCACCCGGAAATGACCATAAGTTGGCCAGTCAGCTCTCACATTTTTTTTCCTTTCCACCTCCCCCTTGCTGCAGTTTTTGTTAATATTGACTTCCCCAGAGCCTCCTGTTAAGGCACTAATCTTCCTTAATGCCTCTCAAACTTGTTATATTACTTTTTGAATAGTCTGTTTAGAAGTTAGAAAGGTAGCTCTGACAAAATGTCATTAAGGTGCCTTAGTGTGAATTAATGCTTAATGGAGGTACTCATGACTGACTCATTGACCCAGTACTAGACTCTTGTGGAATTAATGCATGCCAGAGGATCAACCTTTTGGAAGGAAAAGAAAGAAAGAAAAAGAAATGGCAGCTTTAAAAGCTTGAAGTGAATTATATTAGAAAAGTGAAAACGTCTGGGTTGGATTTTATTTCATTGGGAGGCCATAAAATGGTATACCCTTAGCAAAACATATTAAGCACAAACGTCAGATTTGATGCAAGTGGTGTACAATTATGATAGTGTTAATAGTGGTCCTCTATCACCTGAAGACATATTTTTAAAGTTTAATTTCTCAGCAGTTTGGATTTGTCACAGGCTTGTAAATTAGAAAATGCATTTGGGGGATGTTTTCTTATATGAGGACACAAGGCATATAATACTGTTAACTATACCTTGGGGTTTTAGTATAGCTATTAAAATAAACTAGATATCACATTTACAGACAAGAAATGTCTGTTATAATATTCATTTTACCTTTTTTTTTCATCCTTCAGTAGCTTTACTGCATCATTCTTCACCTGAGAAAAGTCAAGCTTCTCGAGCTGTTTGAAAGGTAGCTGACTATTAAATGATAGAAAGCTAACCTATCTTATCAGAAGTGTGAATGAAAGGAGAGCAGAGGAGGTTACCAGTTTGTGAAATATCAAGGACAACTAGACAGAAAGTACTACAAATAGATTTAGATCACTAAAATCCCTATTTTTATTAACTCTTTGAACCCTAGATATTTCTTGTGGTAAGAAATTACCCATGTCAGGTTATGTATTCAGAAAGATTTATTCAGAACCTTTGATATGTTTTGGCAAGAGCAAAGAAACCAAACGTTGGTTTTCTGTGTCTTCTTTCTTTGCATTCTCTCATTTTATACCTGCAAAATGATATAACTTATGGGGAAGGTCTTTTTCATGGAAGTTTTTTTTATATGTATTTTCCTTCATGTCTTGATTTGCACTGGATGGCACAGTGTGTGTATTGTAGTAAGAAAATACTTTGAGGTTTGTTTTTCATGAACATTGGTATCTTGAAACATAAACCTCTCAAGGTCACAGTAGCTTCAAACAAGCATTCCTTTGCATAGACCTGGCTTTTCATTGACCTTTTACCACTAGTGCCACTGAAGGTGCAATAGGAGTTTTAAGAATTCTGTTATCAACTATTCTGTCTGTCAAGAGGAAAGCGGATTGGGAGACAGAAGGTCCTCTGTGGGCTATCCCTTTGTGTAAATATCATCCCTGAGATACATTTTTCTCCTCCTAATTTTTGAGTCTCCTTGTCCCTATCTTCAGGTGAATTTAACAATGACCCTTCTAAAGTATGAGGCTGGTGATCTGTAAAATGTATGTTGTCTGACAAATTACACTCTGTGCTAAATGAATGAAAAATAACAGATGCTGTCAGAAAAGTATGCAATCTCAATCTCCGATCGAAAGACTACAGAGGTTGATAAAAGCATTTATTTTGGCTTCTGTGTGATCAGCATGTGATAAAATATAATAAGGTTAAAGTATATATAGGAGTAAATAAAGTTATACAGCATTTAGCAATAATTCTGCTAGATAGTTTGGGGAGTTTGAAACTATATTTTGCACTTCTCTAACTAAAACTTAGCAATGGAGCAATACATCATTGTCTTTCATTTAGACTTTTAGGAGCTGAAAGACTGTAGAGCTGGTAGAATAATGCTTTTCAAACATTTAATAAACTATGCAAAGAGAAAATAGTAATTTATTCTCTGTATCTGGGATAGACTGATAGCTAGGACAAGGGAAAATGGACTTAGATTGTGTAATGAAAGATTCAAGCCAGTTGTTAGGTAAAACTTCTTCAAATGAAGAGCACTGAAGTCAGTTGATGGAAGGATTGTGGAGTTACTGTCACTCAAATTCTGGACAACAGGGTAGACAGATATCTTGCAGGATAGATGGCATAGCTGAACCTCATCTGGAATGGAGGATTGGACAAGGTCACCTCCCTAAATGTGACCCTGAAGCAGTTATTTATTTGAGTATTTGTTTCCTATCCATAAGGAAAAGCACTAAAAGAGCTGGCTCTCTCTTGTCATAATCTTTATTAGAATATGAACTGGCACATAGCCATTTGTGAAACAAAGAAAACCCAAACTTTAGCTGAGAAAAATGTAAATACTTTTTGAAAATATCTCTAGCCATTGCTGATGTTATTTTTTCCTGCATTCTTGTGTTTTTTCTTGCAACTTTCAGTGGCTTCTTGGGCCCCAGTTGTCATCTTATCATCTCTGCTGAGAGTCACTCCTGTCTTCTCCTTCCTTTTCACAGCAACCTCTCAAGCTCCATCCTTGTTGCCTCACTGTCCTTGCTAATCCTTCCTCTCTCTCCTTCTCCCAGCTTATACTTCTCCTAGCAAAGCATGCTCAGGGGCCCCAAGGAAGGGAATATTGGCCTTTCAATCCCCAGCCAGTGCCTACTATTGGCATGAGATAGAAGAGACAGCTGCTTTAATTTTTCACAGCAGAATAAAAATTGGACACATAAAACCAAACTTTTCTATGATACTTATCTACGTTATTTGTATTTTCTATGCTTCTAAGTAGCTAAATACACATTTTGAAGATGATTCCAAATGTTAACAAGTTCATATATACCACGTGCCACGGGCTTTCACAGCAGGTCTGTGTTTTAGTATATATTAATTCATTCTTTAGAAATGAAAAAGGATTTATTTATCTGAGCTGTTTTTAAGTGCTGTGGTTTCTTAGTCTAGTCAATAGTGGAGACAGCAAAATGACTAGAGGAATATTGAATGTTACCACAGAAAGCTGAATGGTTAATACGAAGTATGGGAAATATGTAAGTATCTGGGAAAGGTCACATGCGACATTGCTCATATTTCAAGAAAACATTTGATTCATGCTAAATAGTACTCAAATAAGCAAAGAAAATTGTAGGCTGCACTAAAAATAACATTGGAGAGAATGCTGAGGCTATAACACAGCATGTTTATTAATTTTTCTATAATATTATGTTTAGTTTTGTTACTTTGACTAAAAAATGAAACAGAAAACCCAACAAACCCCCAAAAAACAACAACAAAAAACCTACAAAAACAGACAAAGAAAAAACAAACAAACAAACAAAATACCAAAAAAACCTTACCAGGAGATGTGTAACTGAAATTACTAGGGTTCTAGAGAGGGTGTTATTTGAAGAGGATTTATAAGTCTGGCACTGGTTAGTTTCCAGAGCACAGGAATAAGACAGTTTCAACTAAACATACACAACACAATAAATCTTATGAAGAAAGTTAATAATATACTTTTGTTTATTCTGTTTATGTTTTCTGCTATACCAGACAAGGGAACATTAAATTATACTGAAAGCAAAGAGCAACAAAGATAAAATTACTAAATGGAAATACCATTAAAATACTCAGTGACTTAAATCCCTTTGTTTCAAGATGCCCCTGAAGCCGAAAGGTTAGTAGAATTGAGTTAAACACTAGATGTGTCTCTGGGTAGCACAAATCTTTCAGGTATGTTAGGTGTAAAAGTCCACAATTACATGCTAGGACATTTAAAACTGAAAAAGGAAACTTATCTTTGATGGAATCAAAAGTCTTGCTTCCTGTGACATTACAGGTTAGTATGCCACCATATTGAATAGAGATCAATAATAATTAAAATTCTGTGGTATGTGTTTCAAGGCTTTTATACAAAATAGAAACAAAATTTGGTTACTTTTTTTCTGTAATAAATTGTGTTTCATTTGAATATTGGCCTTTAATTTAATTTTGAATTTTTCATATTTCATAATTCTGAGGTCCTTATGAGTTTTTCCTTTTTTTTTTTCTTTTTTTAAGGTAATGATCTTAGTTTATCAGTAATTTCTGTGGTAGCATATGTTGGGTTGTGACCTACTCTTAGTCCTGAGTTAGTAATAATTTGTTGAACTCCTGAAAGATTACTGTATAGTTTTCTCCAACTGTGAGGATTATTCATTCTTCTTTGGGATTCATTAGAGCAAACTGAAAAGCTTCTTCTGGAACCTGAGACTTAGCGAATCCTGTTTGGGGAAAAGGGGGTAAGACTGCTTTTAGAAATACCCTGAATAAATTAGAGATGTATATAATAAAACTTAAGATTGTCAGGAAAATAATCTTTTTTCTTTTAACCTTATAGAATATTCAGGATTATTTTTACTTTGGCTTTGCTCTAGCTGCTGTTTTATTACTTACTGCATGTAGTAATTTCTTTTTTTTTTTTTTTTTTGGAATAGAAGATTGTTTCATAATGAGCTATCCAAGTTCAGTGATGTCTCACTTGGTTAGTGTTTTGCACTGGTTAGATATTAATTGGCACTGCATTTTAGTCTAATCTGAATTCAAACTGTAGTGTATTAAAATGATGTAAAGAAGCAATTAAACTGCCTCTCTAAACATGCTTAAAATTGTAACAAGTACACTTTTTTTTTTACTTAATGAATTTGAAAGGACCATCTATACTTTAACTTCTCTCTTCTCTATGGAGTTGCAAATCAGATTTAATTAGATAAGTTTGTGTCTGCAGTGATTTTTTTTTTTACTCTTTGCATGTCTGCAGCCTTTGAAAGGCCCATGAAGAGATTCAGGTTTCAGGTGCTGTGTCAACAATTTTGATCATGTTACACAACTGAAGGCCATAATGCTTTTAACAATGTAATTTGGTGAATTTAATCTATATCTGGATATTAGAAAAGAGATAGTGAGCTTTAAAGCTTTTCTGTTGTTATTGCAGTTCAATACTTACTGTTAAAATAATAGCAAAAAATAGCAATATTTATTATGTCAAAATGAATTTCTATTTAGCTCTTCTGGAAATTGGGAATAACTTCACATCCTTACTTATCTGTAATGTATTATACTATGCAGATAACCGTTGCTATGCAGTTGCTATGCTATATTTCACATGAAATATGCTAGTCTATATTTCACATTTTAAATATCATGTATATCTGTTTGAAGGGCATTTGTTGTACTGAAATCTTTCTCTCCGTGTATTTTTGAAGTTTTCTTAGAGTAGAAAAAATCATTCATCCCGAGTTATTTTTCTTTATATAAGTAGTCAAATTGCCACCTTTTCTTATGCAATTAAAAATATAGAGAAACTAAAATCAAGACAGTGTTATATCTGCAACTTTTTCACTTTTTAAGTATTTTTGTTAAATCTTGATTAAAAAATCCAATCTATTTTCATATTGAAGGCCTGGCATACAGTTGCTTATATCTGTTATTCTGAAGAGGTCCTCCCTTATGATATGCACTGCTTTTCCAAAGTTGTGCTTTTCGTAAAAACAGGTATGGGGAAAACAAAGATTGAATATTTTGTTATGAGAAAGAAGTTTGACTGTAAGTACAAGAAAACAAATTATAAAATTTCTTAAAACAAGTGCACAGAGACTCAAACAAAACCATGAATGCTTTAATGTGTACTACAAAGGAGACTGATTCTGGGAGCACCGTTCAACATCTCTGTATAAATATGAAGTCTCATTGTGTGTTTTCTCCTTGCTAGGAGTTAATTCCAGAATTTTACTACCTACCAGAGATGTTTGTCAACAGTAATGGCTATAATCTGGGAATCAGGGAAGATGAAATTGTCGTGAATGATGTTGATCTCCCTCCATGGGCCAAGAAGCCCGAAGACTTTGTCCGTATCAACAGGATGGTAAGCTGTACTTTAGTTTAACCTAAGTAAGGGGTTCCGTGTTTTAATAAGCTAACCTAATTCTGTTTTCATCTCTTTAGGACTAGATTTATAAAGTAAAAAGTGAAGGAGAATTTGAAGTCTGCCTTGCTTGACAGAACCCTTTATTTTACAGTGGATTTTCCTTACATGTGCCCAAATTATGGAAAGTTAAATTCAGTTATTTACTCTCTCTTGAGAGAGCATCAGATGGGCACGAGTGGGACAGTACAAGATAGCCTAAAAAATTTGTGTGTCCCTCTTCACCACCTTCTACATTAAAAAAATAAAGGATTACTATAAAGGCTGTTATCTTGCAAGACATCTTGTATTCCTTATTCGCCTGAAGATATGCACTTCCTGTTCATCAGAGATGAACTGGAAGTGTAGAAATGTGAACATAAGCCAACAACTGCAGTCCCTGAAGAAATTTTGCAAAAGAACTGATCTGATGTAAATTATTACAAGGCCTGCAGAATTTAAGCAGAAAGAACATTTATGTTTTATCTTTTTCTCCTTCATTTGTTGGATAATTATTTTATTATTGATAGAGTTAATACATATGTATTCTTTTATTAATTTTTAGGAATAGCAAGGTATATTCTGATGCTTTAGTCAGCAGTAGTTCAATTTATGGTTCTGTTCTGGAAATAGTTCTTCCTTAAAATGCATATTGCTTGTCTTGCTTATAGAGTCAGGACTATAATTTTGGTAAGCTATGGTTTTCTATTCAGCTGCAGAACTGTTCAGCTTATGCATTATTCCCAATAGTGCTTTTGTGGTAACATTTTAAATCTAGTATTGGTTTGGTCCTATTTTTTTCTGATCAATTTGGCAATTTAATTTGAAGCACTGTCTATTTAAAGAAAATTGTTCTTCAAGAATTGATAGAAAAAAGTAGCTCTATGAAGTTCAAAAGAATAGAAGAATGTTATAAAAACAAACTTATTCCTAGATGTAGATGATTTAGAAGTACCCTCCATTTAGAAGAGTAAGTAGTTTGACATATGTACAACAGCCTCCTAAGGAAGTGAGTGCAACCTCATCACTTGAGACATATGAAACACAGCTATGAGGAATTATTCTGTCATTGACAGATTAGTCTGTCATTGACAGGAAGAAGCTGAACAATGTTTCTTGGCTGATTTCTCTTATAGCTGCATATTTTGTAAAATTATTTTTAAAATCAAATAATTGTCACTGCTGATGGAAAGAAATTCAAGTGCAATTTGACTAGTAAAGAAGGAGGTGTCCTCAAAGGATCACTAGAGTTCATTAGCCTTCTCAAGTGTGGGATATGCAATCACAGGTACTCTGGAGTGCCTGTGTCGCTGCACAGAGCCCTTTCTTGGGTAGTGTTTGTGGCTAGACCCAAACTGAGCCAAAAGGTAAGCACACTAAAGTTGACCTAAGGGTTTAGTTTTGACATCTGAAAGAACAGTAGTGTGATTCCTTTGTGGAAAAGGAGAAACAAGCTGCCCCCTATAGAAGGATGTAATGAGAGATGCATATTAAGGACTCATTTTCAGAAATTTTATAAAGACTTTTCCTTCCTGTATCTTAAATTGAGTTTTATTCATCTTTCCTTTCCACAAAGATGGAATGATTAATAGGAGGATATGTGCACTATGTGATAAGAGATAACCTGAAGAAAAGCTTTATCTTTAGTTTCTTTCATTTCCCTTGTGCAATTTCTGCTTGGTTTTTTTTGGTTTTTTTTTTTTTTTGCACTGTTGAAGAAATCAGCTGCTTGCATGAATTTAGAGTACAGGATTTAAATCCCTTTAGGACTACACTACATGATAGTTAGGTAATGACTGATTCCATACTTGTGTAAGTCTGCTTAGACTGCAAGGAGACAAACTGATATTAAGATTAGAGGAGTATTATAATTACAGGTTTCAACGAATTGAATACTTTGTAGATTTCTAAAATCAAAAATTATCTCCCATATGTGTCAGACCCTTCCGATACTGTTTTCCCCACAGATGTGAGCATCATGCCATTATTATACAGTTTTGCTGGGAGGCAGTTTCTGCATGGCCTTTATTCATCCCATGATCCCCTGATCATGCTCTTTTAGCAAGAGCATGATCAGTAGTTAAAATCCAGTTCTGTGCAGATACATGCTATCTTCAAGTGAGAAGTCTGCGGAAGTTTCCAAATAATAACAAAGTTAGGAATTGCCTGGAAAACAAGAGAAAGAGGCATAGATTTATTTGAATTAGATGCATAAAATACACTGAAAATCACCTTGGAAGGAAAGAATTAAAGATGTTCAATAAGAAGCAGAACTCTGGAAACAAAAATAGTACCAAAAATAGAGCAGTAGCAAGGTAAGGGTGACAATAAGTGGCAATTAGATTAAACAAAACTGTAATTCTCTATTCACCAGAAATAAGTGTATTTTGATGCAATCTATGGAGAATCATTGCATCGCAGAGGATGTAAACAGTTGTACCTGTCTGTGGTTCTTTTGATACTGCACCTGGAATACTGGATTCACATCTGGGTGACTAGAAAATAGAAGCATTCATATTTGGATGGAGTTCAGAGGATAAAAGCAAAGTGAATAACTTTGGGACTTTAAGAGCATGATATATGCATAATATTTTACAAAGCTTATTATAAAAGAGCAAGTAGCTAAAGAAGGATAATCCCTTTCACAAAAATGCAGATAGTATTCACAAAAAATGCAGTAAGAAGTAATGGAATTACATTTTGAAAATGCAATACTTTGAATGTGTAATAATTTTTCAGAAACACTTCTTAATGGAGGGTTTTGTTAACACATACAACAAACTGCCAGTACACTGTCTTTTTGGTCACTAGACTGGGACTGGTCAAAGGAACAAATATAAAGGGATTGGGGAGGTTGACATTCCCTACCCTAATGTCTGATTCCATTATTTGAACCGGACAGCAGATGTATTATGTTAGGTCATCCCCAGGCCAAGTTTGACTGTTATACAAGAATCTATCTTAAGAAAAAAAAATAGCCTGGGTGTGATGCTGACATGTAAAACACAGCAAGCTTGTGCAAGCCTGGAATTTCTACAGCAACTTAGCAAGCAAGCAGAGAACACGTTTGCAGAAAACTGAGAAATATTTCAAGTAAGTGTTATCCTGATCCCTTGTCTAATAAAATCAGCAGTAGTCATTTCACCTCAGTGGAAAGGATCCTATGTGGTACAGCACAACATACAGTGGGATCTTGTTTTTCCCTAGCTGACACTATTTTCTTGTGTTCATACATACTTTTTTGATTGCTGCAGGCATATATAATGTGTAATTTTATGTGGGAGTAAGTACAAATCCTTATATACTACTTGCACATTTATGAATGTAAACATTTTCTTTAAATCACAGCAAGAATTCCAACATTTCATCCTGAGACTTACCAAAGAAAGCAGAGAATAGCCTATAAAACATCAAGAGGCACAGTGTCATAAATGAATGTATTTTAACCAATTGGTTAACAAGCTTTACTAAAATTCTGTGCAAATTAATAAATGGCAGACAGGGGTTTTGAGTTATATCACTTAATTGTTCAGCTGGGTGTTTTATGCTTCAACCTAAACACAGAAATGAACGTGG